>NW_027185903.1:23677900-23754338 GCF_028583685.1 Petaurus breviceps papuanus | reverse complement strand
CAGCTGTGGCCATTTCCAGATTTATCAACACATAGAAGCAAAGGACAAAGTGAGAGGCCAGTGCAGTCTGGACTTTGGGACCAGTAAGTGGGAGTGCGTGGCTTCTACCCCTGGGGCGAGAAGCCTCTGAGACACAGGCACAGCCAACTAGTGCCCTGTGGCAGCTTCAGCTCCTGGCCTGCAGAGTGTAGGGGGACCAAGCACCAGTCTGAGGGGTAATCGCTCTTCCTTTAACCTGCTTGGATCTGGATTGCAGTCTAGGGTGGAGGTCCTGGAGTGTGTGTCCAGCCTTCCAGAGCATGTGGATACCTCAGAGAGGGCACCCATCTAATACCTCTGGCAGCTGAGTAAACCCTAGTGTTTGGGACGAAACCTCCCCTGTCTGGAGGCAGAGTCCTACTGTGGCAAAAAGCCCCAAAGTCAAGTAATTGAGGGGCAAAATGAGCAGGCAAAGGAAACAAAGCAGACAGAAGATTACAACATTACATTCCTATTTTGGGGACAAAAAGGAGAAAAGTATGGAACAGGAGGAAAACAGTGAAGTCAGAACTCCTGCACCAAAAGCTTCAAAGGAAAACACAAGCTGGTTACAGGCCATAGAGGACCTTAAGAAGCAGACAAGTGGAGGAAAAATTGGGAAGAGAAATGAGAACAATGCAAGAAAATTATGAAATGAGAGTCAACAGCTGACTGAGGAAAATAATACCTTAAAAAATGGACTTACTCAAATGGCAAAAGAGGCTCAAAAATGCAATGAGGAGAAGAATGCCTTAAAAAGCTGAATTTGCCAGATGGAAAAAGACTCTCAGAAGCTCAATGAGGAGAATCATTGCTTCAGAATTAGACTGGAGTAAATGGAAACTAATGACTTTATGAGAAATCAAGATGCTGTTAAACAGATCCAAACAAATGAAAGAATAGAAGGCAATGTGAAATATCTCATGGGAAAAACCACTGACCTGGAAAATAGATCCAGGAGAGATCATTTAAAAATTATTGGACTACCTGAAAGCCACGAACAAAGAAAGAACCTAGAAATCATCCTCCAAGAAATTCTCAAGCAAAACTGCCCTGATGTTTTAGAACCAGAGGGCAAAATAGAGGTTGAAAGAATCCACCAATCACCTCCTGAAAAAGATCCCAAAAAGAAAACTCCTAGAAATATTATAGCCAGGTCCCGAAATTCCCAGATCAAGGAGAAAATATTACAAGCAGCCAGGAAGAAACAATTTGAAAATTGTGGAAACACAATCAGGATAACCCAGGATCTGGCAGTTTCTACACTGAGGGATTGAAGGGCTTGGAATATGATATTCTGGAGGGCAAAGGAGCTGGCATTAAGACCAAGAGTCACCTACCCAGCAAAACTGTGTATCATGTTTCAGGGAGAAATATGGTCATTCAGTGGAATAGAGGACTTTCAAGCATTCTTGCTGAAAAAAAAGAGAGTTGAATAGAAAATCTGACATTCAGATACAAGAAGCAAGAGAAGCATGAGAAGGTAAACAGGGAAAAGAAATTATGAGGAACTTGTCAAAGTTGAACCATTAACATTCCTACATGGAAAAATCAATATTGTAACTGACAAAACTTTTATATATATATAGGAGGATATATGGGCATTTGAATACATATGTGAATGCATGTATATTTGTTTACACGCATATATAGAAAGAGGGCACAGGACCAATTTAATAGGAAGAGATGATACTTAAAAGGTGAAATTAAGATGTGGGAGAGGAATATAATGAGAGGAGACAGGGAGAGAAAGAATGGGGTAAACTATCTCATATAGAAGAGGCAAGGGAAAATGGTTACAATGGAGGGGAAGAATAGGAAGGCAAAAGGGAATGGGTCAACCTTATTCTCATTGAATTTGGCTCGGGGAGAGAATAAAATACACACTAAATAGGGTATTTCACCCTACAGGAGAGTAGGGGGGGGAAGGGGGGAAGAGAGAGGGGGATGATGGAAGGGAGGGAAAGCTGGGAGGGAGGGAAGTTGGAAGCACCCACTTTTGAAAAGGGACAGGATCAAAGTAGAGAATAGAACAAGTGGGTGGTGGGATAAGAGGGAGGGAAATATAGTCAGTGTTTTACAATATATCTACTATGTTAATGTTTTGTATTAGCTACACATGCACAACCCATACCAAACTGCTTATCTTTCCAGTAAGGGTGGGTGACAAGGAAGGAAGGGAATGAATCTGGAATTAAAAAGTTTTAAAATCAAATGTTATATATATAATTTATACTATTTTACTTGTAATTGGGAAATAAGATATACAGGCACTGGGGCATAGAGATCCACTATGCCCTACTGGAAAAGTCAAAGAGGGTATGGGAGAAGATATGGGAGAGAGCAGATTGGAGGAGGGGATATCCTGTGGGACTACTATTTTAGGGTAGTGGGTAGGGGAAAGACGGGGAGAAAATTTGTAACTCAAAATCTGGCAGAAATGAATGCTGTAAATCAGAAGTTAATAAAACATTTGAAAAAAAAATTTGGTCTCAGACACTTACTAGCTGGGTGACCCTGGGCAAGTCACTTAACCCCATTTACTCATCTACAAAATGGCAAACCACTCCAGTATCTTTGCCAAGAAAACCCTAAATGGGGTCATGAAGAGTCGAACACAAGTGAAGCAACTGAACAAAGGATAATAAAACAGTATACGGGGAAATTTAATTTTTCACATTTGGAAATTTGCAAGATTAAGGAAAATAGCTATAACAAGCAACCAAATTGAAATTTAAGAACAGATTCATTCCTCATTAAGTTGGTTCTCTGGCATATTCATTCTTTCTCTAACTCAATACAAGAAGTATAAAACACATTACTGTTTTGGAAAGAAATTTATCTCTTCTCTTTAAAATATTGGGAAGGAATGTCATTCAAAAAGGCAGTCCTGAAAGAGGAGAGACAGCTAGGTGGCAGAGTGAATGTGTTGGACGACCTGCAGTCAGCAAGTATTGAGTTCAAGTCCCTCCTCACAGATTTACTGTGTGATTCTGGGCAAGTCACTTAACCTGTCTGCCTCATTTTCCTCATGTGTAAAATTAGGATAAAAACAGTACCTACCTCCCAGGGTTGTGTTGAAAATCAGATGAGATAATATTTGAAAAGTTTTCAAATATCAAAAATATATCAAAAAAATAAAAAACTTTCTAAGTTTTGAAGTGTTTTATAAATAAATGTCTTATTTTCAGAGACTGAAGGAGGATATGAGAAGTGGTAGAGAACAAAAGTTTGAGGCAGCTAGATGATGGCAGCTAAACAGAGTCATTTCATAACAATTATTATTCCTTCTATAGTCTGTCATGATCTGTCAAACCCTCTGCTTCCATTCTTTGTATTATTATCATGGCTCCTCCTTTGTACATAAAATCTTTTCAAATTAAATTCTTTTTACCAAAAGGATAAAAGCACATTTTTTATTTTCCAGCAATCCCCCAGTCTGCCAGGCTGTATTCTTCAACAACTTGTACCTTCAACTAATTTAGCATTTTGCTAAATAGATCAACAGATCGAATGTCTTAATGTTCTACTAAACAAGGAAAGTCTAGTTAAAACAAAAAGGCTGTAGTTTTAAAATCTTTTTTGTAAAACTGGAAATTCACATCAATCTACTTGTGAACTACATTACTGGATCCCTTCCAATGTCAGGATGGAGCATTCAAAGGATAGAGGCTAATTGGAATAAATGTCCTTATTTCTAGGCTTTCGCACAATAACTATTCCTCATGTAGGGTAATCATATGAAGCTTTATTCTCTTTTATAACAATGTTCATGATAATGTAAATCATTTGTGATTTAGAAAACCAGAAAGGGAAGATTACTATGCCTTAGAGGAAGATAAACAACATCATGTTAGGATCACAGGATTTAGTGATGGAAGGGGCATTAATGACCATCTATTTTAATCCCCTTGTTTCACAGCTTAGAATACTGAAGCCTGGAAAGGGGGTATACTTGTCCAAGACCACAGAGGTAGCAAGCAGTGTACCTGTAAATTGAATCCAGGTCCTGCAACATCAAAACTAGGACTTTTCTGCCATACCACACTGCTCAAGATTAAACTGGGATCCAGATAACTAAGCTGCCTTGAACCATAATTATAGCTTCCCCAAAAAGTTAAGTATTGTGCCTCTAAATGCAAAAAGTAATATTTATATTTAACACGTGTAATACACACACACTTTAAGCATAAAAATGTTTTAAATTGCTTTTATTTTTAGAAAGAAAACTTTCTAAAGTAGATTACATGTATTACCTTTAAAAGAAAAATACACTCAAAATAAAGAACTATTCATCTAATGAAGTAATATTTTGATGCCTTAAATTGGCATTGAAGTGACTCAAGTTCTCAAAGACAATTTAGCCTCTGGCAGACTATGTGAAGTTGGAAAGTCTTAAAGCATATGACCAAACAGTGCTACTGTCCAGAGAGCAAATTAAGTTTACAAAGGGTCGTGACCATAATGTTGGACACCAAATGATGATTTTTTTTTGATCCACAACAACTCATGAAGTAGCATGTATGAAAAATATGGAAGAGTTGCAATCTTTGCTCCAGGAAAATCACAATAGTCAAGGATTTTTTTAAGTACTATATAACCATGGCAATGGAATATTTAATGATGATACAGGTTTGTAATAACTTGATGCTATGGTGTGCTATACTATACTGAAGTCCTCGAGGGGGTCACTAGAGCATGAGGGTACTTTGTTCCCACTCTAACTGGCTCCATGGTATTATGCTTTTAAAATTCTGGTATCTACTTTTAATAGCTTTTCTGTCTCTTCCATTAAAGCGCATTTGTTGCTTCTCACTGTTGTGAACGTCATGGCATCCATTTTGGCTGGTTCAAGAACTATTTTATTTAATTTTTCTTGGTTCTTAGCTACAGTCCAATCAGGTACATTTTTAGATATTTATAGGAGTTACACAGAAAGTTATCTCAATACATTAAAAATCATTTGTAGGGCAAAACAAACTGCTCAAAGTTCTCCAAAAATGCATAACAACATGTCTAGAAATAAAAGTTTTTCTATGCTATCTTCATGATACAATGTATAGGCATATGATCCAAATCTCACGTATTTTAATCACCACTGCTCAAATTAACAAGAAACGAAATTGTGTTTTCCCCTTTGGAATTATTTTTGTTCTAATAGGTAATCATATTTTGGTGAACCGATGAGATAATGTGTAATCAAATTTAAAGTATTAGTCCTTTCCCCATCACCACATAAACTTCTCTCCCCCATAAGAATGACAGGATGAACCAATATTATCTAAAATTTTAAAAGGCAAAGCTTATTGTTAAAAAGTCTTCAAACCAGAAGAGTAAAAATCATCTGATTCTGTTACTTGATTGTAGCAATATTACAAAATAAGATCTAAACCACAATGACATTTTGTTCCTTAAGGTATAATCCTCCAGTATGGACAAATATGGAGATTTTCTAAAAGTGAAATGGAAAAAGAGAAAAAAGCTGAAACTGAGTCAAATATCAAACTACATTTGGCTAACAACACTTGAGATATCAGATACCAAAATACTGTCCTGATGGAAAAGCAAAACATTTACAATACAAACTACAGTTTCTTTTTTTCACACATCTGAAAGTAGCTGATTCTAGAACTTATTTCAGAAATGTTGCTGTTCATTCAAATTGATTAAAAGTATTATTTAAAATTATAGGTGAAAACTCAATGATGCATCAGGAAATTGGCTGTCTTCTGTTTAAAAGAAAAAAAATGCTCCTTGTTTCTATTACTAATTTGAGACAAATATTTTCTTTGAGCAAAAATAAGCAATTTGCTTATACTGAAATGAGCATCACTGAGAAACCCACAGAAAGCCTATCAAGTCTGCATATTTTTTTGTTCTCTTGGATCCAGTTGCTCTGCCACTAAGTAGCCTCTCTTATCCTTTAACATTGATCAGATTTCTTTGTATTACCCTATGAAAGCCCTGATGTCATCTATTGACTACAGATCATTCTCCCTCCCTCCGTCCCTCCCTCCCTCCCTCCCTCCCTCCCTCCTTCCTTCCTTCCTTCCTTCCTTCCTTCCTTCCTTCCTTCCTTCCTTCCTTCCTTCCTTCCTCCAGTACTCCGTTCACAATCCTCCTTTCTTCCATTAAACCCTGATCTCATACCTGAGGGCTTCAACAATTATCTAGCTGTTAACCTCCTGTCAAATTCAATTCCCATGACTTTAATTCTATCTACAAGCATATCCAATCAATACAGTAACTGATAGATTACCAATGTCTCAGCAGTTTTTAACAAAAGTCCCCTCTCTTTCCTCCTGGATTTTCTCTCCTCTACTTCAATTTTTATGATACTCTCTCTCAGTTTTCCTCCTATCTGTCTGATCACTACTTCTCAGTTTCCTGTGCTGGTTTATCATCCATCTTCCACTTAATAATTATGAATGTTTTATCTCCATATACCACCTCCCTCCCCCCACCCACAACTCTTTCCCTTGCCCCTCCAAGCAAAGCCCTGGATTAGGCTTTCTCCCTCCATCCCTCTCCTCCCTTCCCATGCTTCATCTAAGCACATATGATTATACTAATTTATCTCCGGAATTTGGGTCCTATAATACCAAGTTGCCAGTGGTACCCCTCCATTAGCAGCTCAAACTCTACATCCTAAATCTAAATCTGACTCTTCTCCAAACTTTCTTATTAGGAACACTCAACAAAAATCCTCCCAATCACCCTAATACAAAACTTCAATTATCCTTGATTCTCCTTTCAACTCCATCCATCTTACTTCTAACTCCAATAAACTGTCGAGTCTTGTCCATTATGCCTCCAAAATATCTCTTGTAACCATTCTCTTCTCAAACTTCACATGGTCGTCACCCGTCACCCTGGCTCAGGGCCTTGGAGAAATGCACTTGGACTAGTTTAAAAGCCTCCTGATTAACCTGTTTTAGGTCTCTTACCTCTGGAGTCCATGCTGAACAAAGCTGCTAAGTAATCTTCTTAAGGTGTAGCACTCACCATGTCGTTCCTTTGTTGGAAAACCTTCGATGCTGTCCTACTATCTTTGAGCCTGCCATTTAAAGCCTTATACCACTTTTCTCCTACCTTTCTTCTCCAGCTTTATTTCATATTACTCCCAATGTCATATCCTGCATCCCTTTAGTCAAAATAGACTGCTAGTTGTTCCCCAATTTTCTGTATCCATATATTTCTATGAGCCACTACCTGTCTGGAATATATTCACATCCTCCTTATTTCTGATTCTCAAAATCTCTATCTTTCTTCCAGATTCAGTCCGGATGTCTCTTTCTTCATGAGACTTTCTCTGATGCCCCTTACCAGTTATCTATGGACTTTTCACCTTCAAACTACCTTTTATTTACTTACCAGCTATGTGACACAATGAATAGAGCACTGAGTCCAGATTGAGGAAGACCTGAGTTCAAATCCTGCCTCAAATACTTAGTAGTTGTATGCCCCTGGGCAAGTCATTTAACCTCTTTTTGTCTCAGTTTCCTCATCTGTAAAAAGGGGATAATAAGAACATTTGCTTTCCAAGGTTGTTGTGAGGCTCAACTGAGAGTCTTGTAAAGCAATTCACACAGTGCCAGGTACACAGCAGGCACTACATAAACACTAGTTATCATCATCTTCATTACCATCATCATCATCATCACTCTCTCCCCATCCCCACACTACAGCTAACATCATGTTAGTTCTTTAAGGCATAATTTTTCTTTTACATTTCAGTTGCCAAGGACAGCATCTTGCACAGAGAAGGAACCTAATAAGTGTCTGTGGAACTGATATTAGATGCCACATCTGAATAAAATGGACATGTAAAATTCAAGGTTAGAGTAAGTTTTTGCTATAACTTCCATAGTATAAACAAAACTGATTTAAAAAATAAGAAATTGGTTTTGAGGAAAGCACTTGAGAATTGTTCTAGTAGCACAAAGAAATATTAAGAATGGGAGAAGGTTAATACTTAAATAAATCTACAAGATTCTCAGGAAAGAGTCACTCAAGATTGACAAATCTCTATTATAACAAAACATACAAACTCATTTGGACAACAAAATGTGGTACAAACTTCTAACAATGGCATACCTCAAAGAGCTTATTTTAAAGATGCAATATAACTTACTCTTGGATTTAGAATATTTTTGCTTGATATAAAATTAATTTACTTCCAGGTGCTTACAGTAAAAAGATCTGTAGGTTAATTTTTTTTGTTAAAGAAAACAACTCAACACCGGGGACCCACGGAGCATTCAAAACTTTTGTTTCATTTCACTTTAAGAGGCAAAAAATGTAATTATTTAATGCATTGTCACCTTTGGGAAAAAAACCTGTAAGATTAGGTAATTAAGGTCATTGGAAAAATCAAAATAAAATTCAATTTAAAGAATTAAATGCAAGATTTTTTTGCTTGCTAGTTTAAATTTATATAACAATCTTTAAAAATAAGTTAATATGCTCATAATTTTTTAAAGAATTTGAAACACTAACTACTAAACAAATCTAATCAGTCTGTCATTTCCAATAAATTATTCCAACATTTGTGCCATGACTTCCTAAACATAAACCTTAAACATTTCTGCCACTGTACTACTCTGTCGGGTTCCTACACAGTAGTTAACAGCTTCTGTTGGTATTCTTAAAAGACAGGAAATCCAAGTTCCAACGTGATAAACAAAAGGAAAAACACAAACCACTGCACAGTCTCTCAATAAGCTTATAGATCTATAACAATCTTAGTTCTAAATTTTGAAAATGTCAAGTAATGATTAATTATGATTACACTAACTCGCAACAAACAAAGTAATTCCAGGCCTCACCTAAGGAGATAAGACATATAGTACACTGTCAAAATCTTTAAACTAGTTCCTTGACTATCCCAGGAAAAGACTTCTTTAGATTACAAACAATAAAAATCAAATGAATCAAGCAAGACCACAAAATAGCAAGAGATTAAAGCCTAGGGTATTAATGACTATCATTTTGAATATTTTCAAAATAACCAAAGACAAATGCTTAAATGATTTTTAAAATTTCTTCAGTAATGTTCCTTCCTATGAATTCTAACCACAAGTTTTGGCTTCACATAATTATGATTCAAATCATTATGATTATAAGCTTCCACATTAAGAATAAAATATGGTACACTCTCCTTGGTATTCTATATCTATCTCATATGCAATTTATTACACTATCAATCCAGTTTTCAAAAGCCCTACTCTGATCTTTCATATAGAAATAAAATGACCATAGTGTCCTGAAGGCATGCCCTCTGAGAATAAGGGCTAGAAGGTTCTACCAAGCTAGACAGGTTTTAAAGTCCACCTGAGCAATAGAATTCTGCTTTTCCAGGACCAACCTAGCTAAAGATGGAAAGGTTCATCATCAGGAAACTGGCTAATTGGCAATGAATTTTTTGGTCACAGTAATGCTAAAAAAAAAAAATATCCCAACAACCAAAAAAGTCTCAAATTCTAAGCAGTATCTTTTTGTGTTAGTAGTGATGGTAATAAATTGATAGAAAAGGAAACAGATGGTGGGGAGAGTCACAGAGGAAGCCATCTATAAACATTCATTTGGCTATTCATATATGTGAAGTCCTTGCCTAGTTTCAAAGAAACAGGAGGAACTGCTAGAAGGAACTAGAACTTGACATTCCCAATGTAAATGAAATCAAAAGACAAAGGAAGTTGCAACTAAATGGAAGGATGGATCACAGGTTCTCCTTAGAGAATACACGAAGGAGACAGTGGAATCAGTTTTTTATCATGGTCATAAGAAAAATTATGTCATGGAATATTTAGTCATCTTATATTGTAGTGCTCATAAAGAATATATTCAGGGGGCAGCTAGGTGGTGCAGTGAATAGAGCACAGGCCCTGGAGTCAGGAGGACCCGAGTTCAAATCCGGCCTCAGACACTTAACACAAAAACTAACCGTGTAACCTTGGACAAGTCACTTAACCCCAATTGCCCTCCAAAAAGCAAAAAAAAAAAGAATATATGCAAAAGTATTATCATGAAAATAACTGTAGCTTATACACCAAAATATTTTACAGAAGAAATAAGAGAGCATGCAGAGGCAGGCCAGGATGGCGTGGTGCACACAGGCCTGATCAATTAGGGGGGCAAGTTGTCCCACCTACCACAAGGGTCACTACCAGGCCTATCACCAAAGGGTTGGGACTGGAAAGAGCAAGGTAAGAACCAAATGCAAGGCCCTTGTCAGGGATAGCAAATACTCCTGGGACTCCATAGCACAGAAATTTAAAAAGCCCCTATCAGGACCTCCAAGGACCAGGATGGCAAAGTGAACCCCAGCTGCTCCAACCCACCCTCTGACCCTGAAAACATAGTAATTATTGCCCCAGAGCAAAACTCTAAACAGTAAAGGCTTGGGAACCCTAGAGGAAGGGCTTGGCTAAGGCCCTGCCTAGACAAAGGTCTGCAAAGACAAAGACTCTGGAGTCCTACTATCTTGAGAGGGAGGAACCAAACTCAGAGGAAGACAATGTTGACTCCACACCCACAGCTTTAACATCAACAAGGAACAGGTCCCAAGCACAGAAAGCTTTCCTAGATAAGCTCAAAAGGAACTTTGAAAACCAAATGAGAGAGATAGAAGACAAAATGAATAACTCTTCTAAATCAAAATTGCAAAATTAGAAAAACATTATAATGAAGAAAACAGCTCCTTAAAAAGAAAAATGTGTGATAGAAAAGGAGCTCCAAAAACTAACCAAGGAAAATAATTCGCTAAAAACTAGAATCAACCAAACTGAAACAAATAACTCTATGAGGAACCAAGAATTAGTCAAATAAAACAACAAGCATGAAAAATTAGAAAAAGAGGTAAAATATCTCAATGGAAAAATAACTGACCTGGAAAACAGATCCAGCAGAGATAATCTGAGAATGATAGGCCTACCGGAAAATCATGATGAAAAAAATGAGCCTGGACAACATCCTCCAAGAGTTCATCAAAGAAAACTGCCCTGAGATACTAGAACCTAGGGTAAAACAGAAATCGAGAGAATCCACCAGACACCCCCTGAAAGAGATACCAAACTGAAAAGTCCTCGAAATGTTGTGGCCAAACTCCAGACCTACCAGGTAAAAGAGAAAATACTTCAAGTGGCCAGAAAGAAACAATTCAAATATCGAGCAACCACAGTGAGGATCGCACAGGATATGGCAGCCTCTACACTGAAAGATCTGAGGCAGTGGAATACAATTTTCCACGAGGCAAAAAAGCTCAGGTTACAACCAAGGATCACCTACCCAGTGAGACTGAGCATATTCTTCCAGGCAAAGAGATGGTCATTCAACAATATAACAGATTTCCAAACCTTCCTGATGAAAAAGCCAGAGCTCAATGAAAATTCAAACTCCAATTACAAGACGAAAGAGAGACATAGAAATGTAAAAAAGGAAAACACACACACACACACACACTGTTTTTTAATAAGAACAAACTGTTTATAGACAAGTAGAGGGTATGAGTATAAATTACACAAAATGACATTAAAAAAATCTTATTAAAGGATACAAAGGGACTGTAATGGAAGAAGAGGAATGAATGGAGTGGAAAAGGGTGAATTATGCTACACAAAGAGGTATAAAAACAATATAACAGAGGAAAAGAAGGGAGGGAGATGAGTATTATATGAGCTTTATCCTGATTGGTTCTGGTGCAAGGAGGGAATAACACAACCAGTTAAGGATAGGACTCTATGGAGAAGAGATGCAAAACATATCATGATAGAGGGAAAGAGGGGAGAGGAGCTTCGCATAAGATTTGTTCCTGTCACTCTTGGTGCAAAGAAGAAATAACATACTTCATTAAGTATAAAAATATCCTATAGGCAGTAGGAGGGGAAAAGGGCTATGAAAGGGGGGGAGTGGCTAGAAGGGAGAGAAGAAGTAAAGGGGGAAGGGGAGGAAAAAGGAGGGGGGGCTGATAAGGGAATACTGAGATAGGCAATGGTCAAAAGGAAAACTATTAAGGAGGGGAAGGGGGAAAATATATAAACATAAACGAGAGGGAAAAGGATGGAGGGGAAGCAACAGATAATAATCATAACTGTGAATGTGAATGGAATGAACTCTCCCATAAAACAGAGGCAGATAGCAGAATGGATTAAAAAACCATAATCCTACAAAATGCTGTTTATAAGAAACACATCTAAAACAGAGGGATACACACAGGGTAAAGGTAAAAGGCTGGAATAAAATATATCATGCCTCAGCTAAAGTAAAAAAAAAAAAGCAAGGGTAGCAATCCTTCTCTCAGATAAAGCAAAAGCAAAAATTGATCTAATTAAGGGATAAGGAAGGAAACTATATCCTGTTAAAAGGCACCATCAAGAATGAAGCAATATCACTACTTAACATATATGCACCAAGTGGTATAGAATCCAAATTCCTAGAGAAGAAGATAAGGGAATTAGAGGAAGAAATGGATAGCAAAACTATACTAGTGGGGGACCTTAATCTCCCCCTCTCTGAACTTGATAAATCCAACCTTAAAATAAACAAGAAAGAAGTTAAGGAGGTGAATAGAATTTTAGAGAGGATAGGTATGATAGATCTCTGGAGAAAACTGAATGGGGATAAAAAGGAATATACCTTCTTCTCAGCAGATGGCACATACACAAAAATTGACAATGTACTAGGACATAAAAGCTTCACAATTCAGTGCAGAAAGGCAGAAATAATAAATGCATCATTCTCAGATCATGATGCAATAAAAATCATATGCAATAAAGGGCCATGGAAAGACAGACTAAAAACAAATTGGAAACTAAACAATTTAATCCTAAAGAATGAATGGGTCAAACAAGAAATCAGAAACAATCAGTAATTTCATTCAAGAGAACGACAACAATGAGACAACATACCAAAATTTGTGAGATGCAGCAAAGGCAGTTCTAAGGGAAAGTTTTATATCCCTGAGTGCATACATGAATAAATTAGAGAAAAGGGAGGTCAATGAATTGGGCATGCAATTGAAAAAGTTAGAAAAAGAACAAATTCAAAATCCCCAATTAAATACTAAATTAGAAATACTGAAAACCAAAGGAGAGATTAATAAAATTGAAATTAAGAAAACTACCGAATTAATAAATAAAACTAAAGCTAGATTTATGAAAAAAAATGATAGACCCTTAGTCAATATGATAAAAAAAAAGAAAGAAGAAAACCAAATTATGAGTATCACAAATGAAAAGGGTGAATCTACCACCAATGAAGAGGAAATTAAAACAATAATTAGGGATTATTTTGCCCAGTTGTATGCACATAAATTTGACAATCTTAGTGAAATGGATATTTACAAAAATATAAATTGCCCAGATTAACTGAAGAGGAAGTAAATTACTTAAATAACCCCATCACAGAAAAAGAAATTGAACAAGTCATCAGTGAACTCCCTAGGAAAAAAACTCCAGGGCCAGATGGATTTACTAGTGAATTTTATCAAACATTTAAAGAACAATTGATTCCTATGCTCTACAAACTATTTGGGAAAATTGGTGAAGAAGGAGTCCTACCAAATTCTTTTTATGACACAAATATGGTACTGATACCTAAATCAGGAAGAGATAAAACAGAGAAAGAAAATTATAGATCAATTTCCCTCATGAATATCGATGCAAAAACTTTAAATAAGATATTAGCAAAAAGACTACAGCAACTTATCACAAGAATAATATGCTTTGGTCAGGTAGGATTTATTCCAGCAATGCAAGGATGGTTTAATATTAGGAAAAACATCAGTATAATTGATCATATCAACAATAAAACTAGCAAAAACCACACAATTATCTCAATTGATGCAGAAAAGGCTTTCGACAAAATACAACATCCATTCCTATTAAAAACACCAGAAAGTACAGGAATAAATGGAGCCTTCCTTAAAATAATGGGTAGCATCTATTTAAAGCCATAAGCAAGTATTACATATAATGGGGAGACCGTAGAAGCATTTGCAATAAGATCAGGGGTGAAACAAGGATGTCCACTATCACCCCTCTTATTCAATCTAACACTAGAAATGTTAGCAGTAGCAATTAGAGAATAAAAAGCAATCAAAGGAATCAAATTAGGCAAAGAAGAGACCAAGCTATCACTCTTTGCAGATGATATGATGATATACTTAGAGAATCCTAGAGAATCAAGTAAAAAACTACTTGGCAAAGTTGCAGGATATAAAATAAACCCACACAAATCCTCAGCATTCCTGTATATTTCTAATGAAATTCAACAGCAAGAGATAGAAAGAGAAATCCCATTTAAATTTACTGTAGACATTATAAAATATTTGGGAATCTACCTGCCAAAATAAACCCAAGACCTATATGAACAACTACAAAACATTTATCACACAAATAAAGTCAGATATAATAACTAACTGGAAAAACATCAATTGCTTGTGGCTGGGTCGAGCCAATATAATAAAAATGACAATTTTACCTAAATTAAATTTAGTGCCATACCAATCAATTTACCAAAAAAAACTACCTTATAGAGCTAGAAAAAATAGTAACAAAATTCATTTGGAAGAACAAAAGGTCCAGAATATCAAGGGAATTAAGGAAAAGAAATGCTAGGAATGGTGGACTAGCTATACCAGATTTTAATCTGCACTATAAAGCAGCAGTTCTCAAAATTACTTGGTACTGGCTGAGGAATAAATAGAGTAGTGGATCAATGGAGAGATTAGGTGAACGACACTCAGCAGTAAATGACTATAGTAATCTACTGTTTGATAAACCCAAAGACCCCCAGCTTTTGGGATAAGAACTCACTATTTTACAAAAACTGCTGGGAAAACTGGAATATAGTATGGCAGAAACTGGGCATAGACCATTACCTAACACCACATACCAAAATCAAGTCTAAAGGGTTGCATGATCTAGGTATAAAGGCTGATACTGTAAGCAATCTGGGAAAGCAAGGAATAGTTTACCTGTCAGATTTGTGGAGAGGGGAAGACTTCATGATCAAACAAGAATTAGAGAGCATGATAAAATGCAAAATGGATAATTTTGATTACTTTAAATTGAAAGGCTTCTGTACAAATAAAGCCAATGTAACTAGGATTAGGAGGGAAGTGGAAAATTGGGAAAGAATTTTACAACCTATGTCACTGATAAAGAACTCATTTCTAAAATATACAGAGAATTAAGTCAAATCTATAAGAATACAAGTCATTCCCCAATTGATAAATGGTGAAAGGATATAAACAGGCAGTTTTCAGAGGAAGAAATTAAAGATATTTATAAGCATATGAAAAAATGCCCTAAATCACTATTGATTAGAGAAATGCAAATCAAAACAACTCTGAGGTACCACATCTCACCAGTCAGATTGGCTAAGATGACAAAACAGGAAAATGACTAATGCTGGAGAGGATGTGGACAAATCGGAACACTAATGCATTGCTGGTGGAGTTGTGAACTGATCCAACCAATCTGGAGAGCAATCTGGAATGATGCCCAAAGAGCTATAAATAATTTCATACCCTTTGACCCAGCAATACCACTTCTAGGGTTGTATCCCAAAGAGATCACAGAAGTGGGAGGAGGACCCATATGTACAAAAATGTTTATAGCAGCTCTTTTTGTGGTGGCAGAGAATTGGAAATTAAGGGGGTGCCCATCAATTGGGGAATGGCTGAACAAGTTGTGGTATATGCATGTTATGGAATACTATTGTGCTATAAGAAACGAGGAGCAGATGGACTTCATATTTACCTGGAGAAGCTTATATGAACTGATGCTGAGTGAGAAGAGTAGAGCCAGGAGAAATTTGTACGCAATTACAGACACAACGTATGTGTGATGACCAACTTTGATAGACTGGACTCTTCTCAGCAATCCAGCAGCCCCAAAAGGCTCATGATGGAGAGAGATCTTTACGTCCAGAGAAAGAACAGAGACTGAACCCAGATTGAAGCAAACTACCTGCTCTTTTTCTTGTTTTGTTTTGTTTCCTCTTTCCCATTGTTTATTCCATCTGATACAATCCTTTATACCCTGACTAATTCCTAAAGTGAAATTATTTGCAAATACTATACTTGATTGTATGCCACCATGGGGGAGGAGGGGGGAGGGAGAGAAAATTTGAAACTCAAGGAACTGTGGAAATCAATCTTGTAAACTAAAAGTAAACAAATTAATAAAGACCACAAAAAAAGAAGAGAAATTCTATAAAAAATGTGATAAAATCTTGGAAATTATATTTACAAATTTTGTTACACAGTGACTCCAATACAAATATGGGCATAGGAGAGTCCAGCAAAATAAAATACTTTGGAAAATATGGTTCTGGAGTAAGGAATGAGAAAGGCAAAAGGATTATAGCCTACATGGAAGTTTCACCCCAATATAAATAACTTCTTCAAAAAAAAAAGGTCAAAGAGGTAGTGTATACAGGTAGCACCAGATAACATCTCTAAAAATGAAACGGATTATATTTTAATAGAGAAGAGATGACTTATTACAGATTTAAGAGTTGTATCCCAAATAATATCTGCATACAATGCTATATAACACCACTGTATTGTTAGTGTACAAATCAAAAATTGCTATGAGACTAGAAGAATAAAAAGAGCAAAAAAAGATAATGGCTCCTTTGACCCAGGGATTCCACTTCTAGCCCAAGGAGGTCAATGATAAAAAGAAAATCAGATACATCAGAATATTCATAACAGCTCTTTTGTGGTAGAAAATAACAAGAAACAAAAGAGATACCAATCAATTGGGGAACAGCTAAACAAACCAAGGCATATAAGTATAATTGACTATTACTGTGCTGTAAGAAAAGATGAAGATGATGAAGATGATGATTACAGAGAAGCTTGGAAAGACTTACATGAACTGAGGAAGAGTGAAGTAAGCACAGCCCTCCCCCACTATCACACACACACTATAATAATTCAAATGCAAAGAACATTTATCATAAAACAACTGAAAGTGAAGGTTGCAAAATTAAAGAGAAAAAAGCATGGCCACAAAGAAGATATATCCCTTTGCAGAGGTGGGGGTACGGAGATGAGGCATATGGGTGTGAAGCATTACATACTATTTTCCAACTTTTTCTATGTATTTATAGGTTTTGCTAATCTATTTTTCTCTGCTGCCTTCTTTTTTCATTTCAGAATATCTTCTGTTATATGAAATTATTCTCTGAAAAATGGAGGGGAAGGGAAATATAAATTTAGGTGATGTAAAAATAAAAGGTATCAAAAATTTATTTTAAAAATAACTGCATCCAACTAAAATAACCATATTTTGACAAACTTAAGCTACTGACACACAAAAAATGAGAGCTGTATTTAGGAATGGGCATCAACACAAAGAATAAATCTCTCTTAAAGAAGTTCAACTAATGTAAATTAATTATCATAACGGGGGGAAGAAGCCTAGAAACTGCCTCAGCCAGCAAATATTTGATTTTCTTATAAATATGGAAATGTGGTAGCCATGTAAATCACAGGTTTTAGATCACAAAATCATTTGTAAAATCTTATGGATAAAAAATGATAGATAATATAAGTAGCATTACTAATTACAGTGAGGAACAGTACAGGAAAAATAAGTAAAGAAAGTTTGGTGAGACCCAACCAAGTTATCCCCAAAGCACTTAATAACACTGGAGGAAGATAACAGAGACAAGGGATGGAGAGATCTATAAAGTCTTTAAACCTCTCTTCACCAAGGACAGTAGAACAAGGACATTTAAAATCTAACACCACAATTTTCAATGTCCTTAAAAAAGGAAGAGGAAATGCTTCTGAAGAAGATAAAGATGGGAAAAGCAAATGGATTACATCAAGTATACAGCAATGTCCATGCTGGAGGTGACACAATATTAAGGATACTGGGAGAATGGTTTTCAAAGCATCTAAAACAAGGAAGGCATGAGAAGAACTCAGACCTTATTACTAAAAAAAGGTACCCAAAAATTTATCAAAAACTATTGACCCAGATAGGCCTACTCCCTGTACCTACAAAATTTTTATGAGAATATTCTATGAATATATCAAGAACATTCCCATTGACAGAAGGATAACATGAAAGGCAGTCTTCTTCAAGGTATAGTTTATAAATGAGCACTTTACCGTCACAAAAGTGATTGAAAAGTACAGAAAGTAAAAGAATCCATATGCTTTTGGTTTGGTAGATCAAAAAGTCTGCAAGGCATCCTCATGTAGAGTCAAAATGATACATGATTTCATGAAAGATATAACAGCAAAGACAATCTGCCAACAACCCTCTGACTATTAATATCAAGAGGCTCCAGCATAGATTATGATATGCAACTGAGTGGACAACCCGTAGAACTGATTAGCACATAGATTTTTGGATACAGACCACAAATTGCAATAAGTTAGACTCAGAACAGAACAAGGAGCAGAGAATAAGACAGACTGCCTTTCAGAAACTGTGTAGTTCTTTTCATCACTTTAAGTTCCTCCCCAAAACAAGCACCAATATTCTTCCAGTGATACTGGCTTTAAGTCATGGAATACCACAATCTCCAAAGACATAAAACTGAATATTAGTGAAAGGGCAATGGAAAAGCACATGAGGAGCTCAAGTGGGCTGCAACACAGCACAAACTAGACATTGCCAGAACTGGCATAAAGGGTCATATTAAAAAAACGAACGGCTAGACAAACAGATGAGCCAGCATGGTGAGAGAAGAGGATAAAAGACGAACAATGTACACGCTCTTCTGCTATCCGTGTAATCTGTTGAAAGAGCTAGAGGAAGGCCAACAGCACGCTGGGTAGACCCCCTGTAATGGATTTACTGAAGGACAAAATACAAGCATCTCAGAAGTTGGGCAGGTTGTGTTCTGTAGTGCTGCAAGGAGGATTCAAATAGATGAAATCACAGACTCACAAAACTATTAAAGTAAGCATTCAGTAAAGCAAATGCTTTTTAGCAACAACCTTTATAAAAACAAAACCACACATAATGTGCAAAAACCATCAAGAGTAATCCTACTCAGGTCTCTGGGCCCTTCTTTTCACCATTCTGTTCATTTGTATGACTTGAACAAGGAAGAGCTGAAAAAGGCAGGTGAGCTAACTTCATTACCACACATTTGCAAAGTCTTCCGACACCTATCCCAGCCCAAGGCAAAGCATATTTTATCCATATCTTTCTTCTAAATAGGGCTACTAGAGAAATGAGAAAAGAAAAAAGAAAGGAAAGGGCAAAAGGGATAAAGGGGAGGAAGGAAAAAAGAAGGAAAAGCAAAGCTGAGAACATTTACGGGCTCAAGATACTTCCGGCTTACCATTTAGGACAAAAGAACAGGCTAATGCATTCAGATAATACTAGCAGCTCATATATTAAAATTTTTAAAAATGGCTTTTCTCACAATAACCCTGTATTGCAGTACATATGTTATCTTCATTTTTCATATAGTGAAACTAAGGCCCTGAGAGGTTGATTGATTTTTGTCATAAAACTAGTAAGAAGTGGAGTTTACACTAGAACACAGGTCTTTTGACTTTAAATCTAGCACTCTTTCATTTATCCACCATTTTCTGAGGAGAGACTTACGGTACAGGTATTCAAGACAGAGACATCAATCAGCCAGTCAGTAAGCATGTACTGATTTATTAAAGGCAGCTAAGTGGCACAATAGATAGAGTGCTGGGCCAGGAGTCAGGAAGACCTGAGTTCAAATCTGCACTTGGACAGTTAATGGTTGCGCGACCTTGGGCAAGTTATTTAACCTCTGTTTTCCTCAAAATCCTCACATGTACAATTGGGATCATAAAAGTACCTACATCCTAGGGTTATTGTAGAACCAAATGAGATGATATCTGTAAATAGTAGGAACTTAAAATGCTTGTTCACTTCCCCCATCAAATGCCTACCATGTGTCAGGCAGCATGAAGCACTTAACAGACAAAGGCAAAAATCAGTCCTGGCTCTCTAGCTCACAGTTTAACAAGACACATAACGTGAAAACTATGTAAAAGTAAGAAACAGCAAGGAGGCCAGTGTCACTGAAATGCACAGTAAAGAGAAGGAAGACTGGAAAGGCAGGAGGGGCTGAGGTCATGAAGGACCCTGAATGGCCAAAGGAGTTTTTTTTTTCTTTCCTTGAAGTATTCAGCAATCAGTCTAATGCTATACATTCCTTCTTTCTGACTGAGGTTGCTTTGACACCAAAATTGACAAATATGCCCAGCTAAATCCTACTGGAGGAGAGGGTGAAAAGTTGGTCATGCTCATTTTCTAATCAGACTTTCTTCATCCTTCTCTGGTGTCATATCAGTGTCTGTCCTGCCATATATATGCTGAAGTTGTTAAGAGTACATGGAAAAAAAAGAAAAGAGGAGTTAGGAGAAGGGAGAAAGGATCATCACTCATTAAGATTCTGCCCAAGTCTAAAACACACTTCCAAGACCCTCCTAGTCATGATGAAAAATTATCTTTTAAGTCATTACAGCAAAACTTCCTTTCAGCAAAAATACTTATGCAACCAATGAGAATAAGACCTTTAAAAATTCCTATATCTCTCTGACACAGTTTATCCTAAACAAATCTAAGCTATTTTTAATTATTAAGATAAAATATATATGCATACATCAGAATCAAACAGTACTAAAGTTATATGATTTTAATAAATAGGACTCTGAAGGAAGGGTACCTTCAATTCTACAAACATTTTTTCAGTGCCTACTATGGGTAAAAGCACCTTACTGTGAAATCAAGTAACACAGGAAGGCATACAGCTAACAGAAGCTTAGAAAGGTTTTACCAGCAAAGTATCAGGAGAAAAAAAAAGTGAAAAGAAAATTGAATGGCAACGGTCTTCTAAATAGAAACCATTTCTGTCTGTACTTAGATGCCAAGATTCTTAATGTAGGGTCTACAGGCCTACTGAGAATGTCTGTGAATTTTGACAGGGGGGGAAAATGTTTATTTCAATATAACTGATTTCCTTTGCAATCCTATACATTTGATTCCATGTATTTAAAAACATTCAGGGTAAAGGTACAAAAGCTTCATCAGAATGCCAGAAGAGTCCATCTCTCTCTCTCTCTCTCTCTCTCTCTCTCTCTCACACACACACACACACACACACACACACACACACACACACACACACACACACATTAAGAACCCCTGATTTTGAGAATCAACTAAAGAACATGTGTTAACATTCCTATTTCCTAGACCATCTAAACTGAATGTGCTACTCCTGGAAGTCTCAGGAAATAACAGATATAATACTGTAGATATAGGTTCATCCAGATATGTCATGGGACCCTCAGACTTTGTAAGGTGGCATTTACTAAATTATTGCTTCAAGTAGCTAAAAGGTATCTTTATGCCCAGGTAAATTTAAATCATGAAATCTTTTTTAAAAATGTACTGAGAATCACCACTCTTAAAAAAGGACACTGAATACACTATTTTATAGGATGGTTGAAGTGCTTCTGAATGGAAAAATAACTACAAATATCAGATATTACTATGTTGATGATTTGCACTTTGTGATCTTCCTCTAAAATTCTTTCTTTAGGTGACATTTCAAATGGATAATATCAATATTATCTTACCTATACTTAAATCTAAACTCAATATCTATATTGACATTATCTTTAATCTAAGAATTTCATCGAAACTATGAGAGCCTCTTCTCCTTTTGTCTCCTGGTCTCCTCAAGAATATAATCCTCAGGTTCTACTCCATTTTTATCTTCTCCCCTAACAGAAGAATATTTGACTCATGTAAGGCAAATACCGTCCATGTAGTGGTCTAAGGTTTGTTTTTTATTGCCCACATAGCCACACATTTGCTCCTGTGTTAATGTGACTCTCCTGTAAATTGAAAATTCCTAAAGTAGTGAGCTATGTCGAGAGATTTTGGAACTTAATTCCCTATAGCTGCCACCAATATACCACCAATAAAGAAGTTAAATTGATAATCACCAAAAGAATGACTATGGGAAAAAGACACTAGCCAACAAAAAGGAAATTGCTTTGCAGATATTTAGGATATAATTGCTCAAAGACCGGTGGACAAATAAATATTTTAACTATGTAAAAGATAAGTAGACACAACCAGTAATGAGAAAGTCTAGTTTATGTCAGCAATTAGTTCTATGATCTTAGTGAGTTCCTATACTAATTAAATCACAAGTCTATGTCATCATCACCCCTGCTATATCTGGACAAAGAGGAAGGAAGGAAGGAAGGGAGGGAGGGAGGGAGGGAGGGAGAAGATAGAGCCATGCAGGTTAGAATTGATGGCTTCTGAGGTCCCTTTCCACTCTGAAGTTTTGTTATTGTTATTCTACTCAATGATATCTTTGAAAAGACTAGACTAGAACTTATAGGAAAATAAGGATAAAGTTATTATAGAAAGTTCTTTGGATTTTATTGGTAAATTCCTACGAAGCATAGCATGGATTTCCCCAGAAGGCTTGAATTCCAGTAATTCCCCAACTCTTGCTATATGGATTTCTCCCTCTCTGCTGCTTGGTTTATGGCTTATTTTTTCCTGTGTAGGTAATGAAAAGACATGTAGTATATGAATGATCTACTCTTTTCTATTATCTGCTGTACTGCTCCCTTCCACTGGTACAGATGAAAAAGTGTGCCATCTTTGAAAAGGGTCAATGATATCCTTAAGTTCAATAGTAGCTTCCTTTTTACATGTCATTTCTCTTTTATTTCATCCAAATCCTAAAATGAGATCTGGGCCTCATGCCAAAAAGTTAATTTCAAATAAAATCACTCTATCAAATCAGTCATCTTTCCTTTACCTTTGGAAGATAGAATACATTTTGAAATAGGAACTCAGTGTTTAAACATTACTAAGATCTCTGAGCCTTTGGTACACACTGGTTTTGTTTCATCCATTCCACTTAGCATTTTATTTCATTTTATTCAACAAAACTCCATCATAAAACAGATACTTTGCTGCCTACAATTCCTAACACAATCAAAGAGGATTTAAAAGCACTGCTTGTTCGGGCCAAGATAGCTCCCTAACAGAGGCAGGGATAGCTCGCATACATACCAACTCCAGAAAAAAATAAACTAAAACTCACACCAGGCTGAATAACAATCAAGAAAATCAATGAGAAAATATAGTTAAGTGACTTTTTCCACCCTAGCATTGCTTAGAAAGGCAGCCAGAAGCCCAAGGTGATAGGAGAGGGAAGCTGGCAGCAAAGCCAGGATTAGCACAGGCAGATAAGCTGGAAGTCTTTCAGTGTAACCCGACATGGAAAAGAAGAACATCTGGCCTATAAGGCTCTCTACATCACAAGACAATGAGAACAGAAAGCTCCCCCAAGAAAGGCCCAGGATGATCACAAACCTATAACCAGGACCTGGCTCCAATATCCCCTAGCACTCTACTCTTAGATGCCATAGAAGACCCTGAAGATCCCAGCACTCTGAACCTCAAAAAGCCATATGAACCTCCCTGTGAGAGGGACATCAGGATAAAAACCCAGACCACCTTATCCAAAGGCAAAGCAGGAGGTAGAACTTGACCCAGGTACAAAGTCCCAGTTCAGGAACTGAGGTCAGAGAGATGAATAAAAAGAAGATATAAGACCACTATAAAGAATTGTAACAGACAGACACAACGTATGTGTGATGACCAACTTTGATAGACGGGACTCTTCTCAGCAATGCAGTGATATAAGTCAATCCCAAAAGACTCATGATGGAGAGAAATATGTGTATCCAGAGAAAGAACTGAGTTTATATCCAGGTGGAAGAAAAATACCCGATCTTTTTCCTTCTCTTGTTTGGTTTTATGTCTTCTTTACCATTTTTCATTCCATCTGGTACAATCCGTCTTTATAACCTGACTAACGTATAATGTGAAAGTATTTACAGATCCTATACTTGACTATATGCCACCATGGGGGGGAGGGGAGGGAGGGGAACAAAATGTGAAACTCAAGGAATTGTGGAATTGAATCCTGTAAACTAAAAGGAAACAAATTAATTAAAAAATTAAAAAAAAAAGAATTGTAATAGAAATGGTGATAGCTACAAGAAAAGACTAAGAACATTTAGCACAGATTCAAAGAGAAGAAAATTAACCATATGAATGAACCAAAGATCATATGAATACCAAGAAGAAATAAAGAGATTACAAAAAGGAAATAAAAGTTATGGAGGAAAGAACCAGGAGGTGAAGACAAAATGATAAACTTTGTCCAAGTAACAGATTCCCTGAAAATTAGATTGGACCAAACAGAAATCAATGACTTTAAGAGAAAGTAAGAAATATCAGAACAAAATTAAAAGCCTTTCAAAAAAAAAGAAAATGTAAGGTATCTGCAACACACATGTATGTGTGTGTATATATAAAATGCATGTTACATATAAAATGTATGCTTATATGTATCATGTAAACTGTCCTGGAACAGGTCAAAGAGAATTTTAAAATCTTGAACACCCTGAAAATATGATTCAAAACAAAGCAAAACATCAAGATCTAGTATAACCAGAGGGCAAAGCAAAGAGAAAGAATCCACTGATCACTTCCTAAAAGAAATCTCAGGAATGTTGCAGAAAGGAAAAATTAAAGTACCAAGGAGTCACAGTCAGTGGCACAAAATCTTACAGTTTCTATTGTAAATGACAGAAGATCTCAGAATACAATATTCTAAGCGGGAAAAGATAAATGCTTACACCCAAGAAAGACATACCTAGCAAAGCGTATTAATAATCAGAATAAGAAGTGGACCTTTAATGGAATAGTGAACTTTCAAGAATTTATGATGAAAAGACCATAGTCAAATGGACACTCTGAAATATAAGCACCACAGTCCAGAAAAGCCTAGAAATGTATGTTTATTTCAGCAATTAGAAATAACAGTAGGATGAAATACTGCTAACATTCTAATGAGAAAGGAAAAAAAGTATACTTTTCAGAACTTTAATGTCTTGAAAGGATACGGACAGAGTTAAATAAGGAAATCATAGACCCGGGTTGTGGATTGGTTCTGTTTTGATGGTTGAAAGAGTGGGAATAAAAAGGAGAAAGGAGGAATATACTACTTTAGAAAGGGGGTGAGGGGTGGGAACATGCTATTTCATATAACTGGGGTGCATGAAAAGAGTATACAAATTCAAAAGGGGCAGGTAAACAGACATCAGATGAACTTCACTTAGCTGAACTAGACAAAGAAGAGTTGAATGAATATTCACAAGTTGCTGTTCTGTCATTTCAGTCATGTCCAACATTTTGTGACTCCATTTGGAATCTTCTTGGCAAAGATACTGAAATGGCTTGCCATTTCCTTCTTCAGATTTTACATTTTACAGATAAGGATCTGAGGCAAACAGGGTTAAGTGACTTGCCCAGGGTCATACAGCTGATATGTGTCTGAGGCCAGATTTTAATTCAGGGAGATGAATCTTCCTGACTAGCATTCTAGCCATTGTACCACTTAGTCTCCAAATATAAAGTACACACATATAAAGAGTTTGTTTTTGAAATTTATCAAACTCAATAGTGAAACAGTTATATATGTGTGAGAGGGAGTAGTCATACCAGGAAAGGGATAATCACAATTAAAACAAATCTCTTGATCTTGAAAGAGGGATTAAAATTCTCAGTTAGAAAATAGCTAAACAAATTGTGGAATGAGGGTGTAATCGAATAGAATTACACCATAAGACATGGCAAAAGACACTATTTCAGAAGCTCTTGGGAAGTATGAATTATTACTGAGTGATTTGATTGGAACCAACAGAACAATTTATACAACGGCAACAACAGAAGGAAAAACAACTTTGAAAGGCTTAAGAATGATGATCAAAGCAATGACCAATGACTTCTACAAAGGACCTATGATGAAGCCTCAGTTACGCCCATCTTCTTGGTGATGGAGAGATGATGGACCCCAAGATAAAGGGACATACTTAAAAAAAAAAAAAAACCATGGCCACCATGTGGATTCATTTTGCTTGACTATGCATATTTGTCACAAGTTCCCATCCCCCACCCTTCCTGTTTTTAACTAGAGAAGGGATTACTCTGGGGCAGAGGGGAGAATAGCAAAGCTAAAAAGGTGTGGGGGGAGGGCACTAAAACATGTTTAAATGAACACAGGAACACAGAAGGAAACACAAGCAAGTAGGACAGTCTTTAAAGTAATGTTTTCAATTTATTGTAAACTTTGAAAAACCAAGCAGTATGGTATAAAGTTTCATATATAAATATCCTTTTGTATTCCATGGTGTATATGTTTAAATGCTGGGGGGGGAGGGGGCGGGGCAAGGAGGGGGACAGAGTTCATAATAATATTACATATATTTAAAGCAAGAAAGAAAACATTGTATGGAAGGCCTAGCCAGGATTTCCTTCCCTTCCAGACTGACTCCAATAATCTAAGGTAGCTAAGCAAGGACTTCGAATATATAGTATACCTTATCAGGACCAAAAGGAATCTCTTCTATATACAATTTCGACTTTTAAAGATTAGTCAACGTGAAAAGTCATCTAAAAAAATAATATAATCCTCCCAGAAAATTTCATTCTTCTAATATTAGGGACATCTCAAATGGCAGGAAATATTTCTCTGAGACAGTAGTGAAAATGTTGCATGCCTTTCTAAGTTGTTTCTCTCTGCACACAGAAGAAAGACGATTACAAATCCACCCTAGGCCTGAACTGGCTAATTACACTCTCAAACGACTACTTCTAAAGAAATTGCTCCATTTGGACTGAACAAAGCTTCAGGATGTATTTTCTTTGTAGTACAAGATATTCATCAGCACAGCCCTACTGCCAAAATCAGCTTCTCCCTTTTGCAATATAGATGCCAAACTCTTGGCTGTCCAGCTGAATTAATAATTTCTTAATTTAAATACAAAAACATATGAGCCACTTTTAAAAATGAATTTATTCCCAGGAGTTCTGAAATGTTTCTCCATTAAAAGCACATCGTAGCACATCCTGCTGTTTTGGGTTGTTTCTCCACCTCCCTTTTCCCCTTCAGTCTCTTATGGACGATACAACTAAAATTAGCTATTCATTATATGTGAAGGAGTGTTGGATGGAGCAGTATCCTGCTGAGAAAGACTGCTACTTTACATGTCAATTTCAGAACTAAAGCATCTGCTACCTTACTAATATGTATATTTAATGCCACTATATAATGTGCAGAATTATATGCTGCTCATTGCCTGTTTGTTCAGTTATTATGTACTCTTATGTAGCATTATTCTAAATTATTCCCTTTGAAAAACATTGTACTTTTTATTAAGCCTCTTCCCTGGTGTCCTTTGTAACAGATCCCCAAACGAATAGCTTATAGGGCATTCAAGACCAAAAGCATGACTCAGGGTAAGGTTACCAAATGGGACAAGTTTCTGGCCTGCAACTGCTGATGTGATTTACTTTGTAGTCTGTGACCCTTACTACTCCCATAAGTATAGTTTTACATTAATATTGGTGTGAAGAGAAGTGGAAAGGGAGTTAGATTTTCAAACCACTGTTGGTAAACCCTATTATTTGAATTGTTCTTTTCTTGGAAAACTGAACAGTAAGGCTAAAAAGACATTTCCTCTATAATTGAATTCTTCATTATGTCTATCTGCAGCACACTACATCTTAAATATTGGAAAATGTTCATTACAAAATGACAAAACATCACTAACTCTGTTAGAACATTTAGTAGGAAAAGATTAGGATATAGAAGAAAAAAGCAAGAGTGTTATCCGAGCTTTCACACACACCACCCTGCTATCTTAAAATGATCCCTGATTCCCTGTACTAACATTTCTTCTCAGCAAGAACCCGCAGTTCTTGAGATTAAGAAAATCCCCAAATGGCAGTGCTGTACTAACTATGCAAAACTAAGCTACTAGGTTACATCTTTCCTGAAGAAATAAACCAGGTGTTAATCCAATAAAAATTACTACCATACCCCAACAATAATCTGGATTGCTTTAATAGCATGATTAATAGTTCATTCAGTCTAGTTAACAATTCACTCTGGAATTACAAACTATCCCCCCGATTTAGCAATTCACTGGGTGTTACAAAGACAATTTCAGCCCTATATAGTAGGTGGTCAATAAATATTTGCTGATTTAATTTAGAGACAAACTTATTCACAATTAATGCCTTAGAAATAATACAATTAATCAATGCTAAAATCACCTAAATATGTAGGACCTAGAAAAAATAAAGCAGTAGGAGCAGGTATAGAATCACACATATATACATACACACACATACATGTATGTATATATGTATATATATAAACACATACATTTGACTGTATGCAAACTTTTGCAAAGAAAGAGAATGTCTAAGAGAATTCCTCTGAGAGAGAGACAGGTAGGCAGACAGACAGACAGACACAGACAGAGACAGATAGACAGAGAAATACCCTCCATTTACCCAACAAGGAATATCTCCTTTAATGGATCCTCAAGTATTTCAGACATTACTGGGACAACAGCAAGCTCCTATAAGACAAGACATTATCTCATTTTTGCATACATATCCCAAACATCTAGCACAGAACCTGATAGGCATTAACACTTAATAAATACTTGATCAGTTGATTTTCTCTTGTTTTCTTTTTGTACTCTATAGCTATTAAGGTAAAATATCAGAGGCTTCAATTTTCTTAATTAAATTATGTATATCATCCTGAGAAAAATGAAAGGAAGGTAGGACGTAATATAGATGCAAAACAAATTCTGTTACATACACAGAACAGACATTAATGTAATCTAACATTCTAAAAACCTCTAAGACTTTTCGAAATTAAAAAGTCCCCTCATCTAAAAAGACAAGCCATGTTGTTGTTCAGTCATTTCAGTTACATCTGACACTTCATGACCCGATTTGGGGTATCCTTGGCAGAGATACTGGAGCGGTTTGCTATTCCCTTCTCCAGATCATTTTACAGATGAGGAAACAGGCAAACCGGATTAAGTGACTTACCCAGGGTCACATAGCTAGTAAGTGTCTGAGGCCAAATGTGAATTCAGGTCTTCCTAACTTGAGGCCTAGTGTCTTATTCACTGCATCACCTAGCTACCCCTACATATACTTTTATATTAACAAGTAGAATTACCTCCTATGGAAATAAAAGGACATTTTCCACAAGAAAAAGTGAAAAGGTATAGAGGAAAAAGAAAAAAAGCTATTTTAATTCTTTTGTCTGGGATATAGGAGGTCCTATATAAATACTAACTATTACTATTAAAAAAATTAAAGAATGACAAAAATGGCATCTCTTAGGGGAGGTAAAGTGTTTCCTAGTAGAGAGAAAATTTTCTAGTACCATTTGCCCTGAAAATTATCACTCTGAAATGCCATTCAAAATAAACTCTGAAGTTTCACTTCACACTCATCAGACTGGCCAAACTGACAAGATATGAGAATAGTCAGGATTGGAAGGGCTGTAGGAATGATGGACACACTAATGAATTATCAATGGACTCTGGGAACTGGTGTGCCCAAGTTGGAATTATGTCAATAAAATTACTTACCCAGAGAGTCCACTGGTGGACAAATACCACAAAGATAAAGATAAAAAGAAAGCTATCCATCCCTACTACAGATGAAAATATTTATAGGAGCAATTCGGTGGTAGCACAAAGAACTGCTGTCCGTCAACTAAGGGATGGTGAGGTAAGTATGAATGCTATGAAATCGTAAAGATGAATGTGTGACCCAAAAGAAGATCTGTAAGAATGGACCTCCCCCTTTATTTACACAGATGGAAGACTGGGTGTGGAACATTGCATATCACTTTAGGTTTTTTTTAGGTTAGTTTTTTTTAATGGTTAGTTTTGCAGAGCTCTATTTCATTCTTTGTCACAGGAATAGATACCTGGGAAAGGGAAGGAGAGAGATAAACTAGGACGCCTAAGTTACATAAAAACAAATGATAGCAATAAAATGTAGTTTTATATAACAAAATTATTACTTTCATAGGCATTATTTCGTAGGCATATTACCTTCATAGGCATTTTCTACTAAATCTTCTTGTTAGGGTAACAAAGTTTTAAATGTTCATTCAAAAGCCCTTCTTGAACATAGTTTACATACTGCTAAGTTGACCTTTTCTCAGACCACTATGTAAAGCAGTTTTTTTATGTAATGTGAATGGGAGGGAGAGACGCTGGAAGGGGCTGAGTTGGTGGAGAGAAGGGGTTGGCACACAGTTCAAGGACACATAGGGGTCAGGTACACAGATGTGAGAGCAAGAGAAGGAACATGTCTGCTAGCTGGAGTTGAGAGGAAGAACATATGGGGAACAGATAGGAAGAAATGGAAGACATCCAGGGATGGGAACAGATACCCCTACCCAGCACATACAGAGTGCAGATGAATGGAAGATGGACACACACAGTGGGTGGGCAAAGGTCTCCTCTCTTAGCAAGAGGTCCCAAGCCAAACCCCCAATTGGGCTATGAGGTCTCCCCCTGTCTCCATTCTGCTTTTACTTGGAGGGCTGTTTGTTTGATTGGTTTTGTTTGTTTTTCTTGGTGATAGTGATGGGGAGGCATCAGAGTGCCAGGCCCAGGGTCAGGAAGAGAGAGAGAGCACAGTACAGTAAAGTTAACATAGGTGTTTTTTGGGAATGTAGATTTTTCAGAATTCTTTATGTAAAATCAAATTTGGAATGTGAATTTACAGAAAGTGAGAACTATCTGTAATTCAGATCTTTACTAAATGCCAAAAAAGAGATTGAAGAAACATCAGTTTGACTTGGGTTTTCATACATTGTGGTTCAGAAGTTTTTTTCAACTAATTTTTCTCAACTGGTGCCTTGAGAAATACATAAAACTTCTTTAAAAAGACAAACACTATAAATCAGCATCTGGCTTAATGAACAATGATTTAAAGTATAATCTTTGGCAGTTGTTTAAAATATGTAAAACTGGGTTTAGAATAGTTATCCTGATTTAAAGCAAAAGCACATCTGTTTATGTGTAAGTAAATATAGTCTGATGGCAATTTGGATAATCTATCATAAGAAATCAACTGCAAGTTTAATAAGTATTGCTCATATTTCACATAATAGTCTATTTGTTCTTTCAAGCCACTGCAATAATAAAAATCATTCAAACTCATTCAAAGTGTACTAAATCCAAGGTACCTAGGCACAACACAGAAAATTCCAGTTGGACAGTTCCCAGCCCATATCACTTAACTTTTTAAAGTATTACTACCATCTGGTTACTAGTCTGTGTTTACCAAAACAGTAGCTGTGCACACATTTCTTTAGCAGCTGTGGTCAAAAATTTCAAATGGCTAAATAAAAACATGCGGTATTTTGGCTATATAGACCTACCTTTGGTAAGTTCAGTTACTAATTGACTACAGTTTCTTAGAAACTAAAATATAATAATACTATTTCATATGGCTTTAAATTTCTCCACAATTTATTTCAATTATCTACTAATAATGACTGTCTAGACTTTAGCTACATATGAGGAAGGAATTTTCCCCCCCTTATTTTGTATCCCCAGCTTTTAGTGTAGTACTAGCATACAGCAGAAACTAAATAATAGCTTGCTGACTTGAATCAGAGAACAGAAAGATTTTCCCCCAAGTTGGAAGAGTTCTTAGGTGAGATTATTCTAATATTAAACTCTCATTTTACAAATGAAGAATCCAGAACTAGAATCAAGGTTATCAAATTGCCAGTCTTCTATACCATCTAAATGCTGAGGTCCAGTGAGTAAAATCAAAATAATCAAATATTATCTAGGTATATATGTATATATTAGGACCAGAACTATGATTTCATTAGTACAGGGAATTTCCTATACCAATGCGAGGAAACTTCTTACAGAAATGAATATAAGAACCTGCCTGCAAATTATAGTCACTAATGAAAGGTTAAAATGATTTTCTCAGGGCCACACAGCTAATATGTTGCCAGAGGCAAGACTGGAATTCTGGGCCTCTTGACTGTGAGACCTAACCATCATATCACATTTGGTATTTAATAGCTATTCAATCATTTCAGTCATGTTCAACTATTCATGACTCCCATTTGGGATTTTCTTGGCAAAGATACTAAGAATAGTTTGCAATTTCCTTCTCTAGCTCTTTTTTTTTTTTTTTTTTACAGATGAGGAAATTGAGGCAAAAAGGTAAAGTGATTTGCCCAGGGTCACACAACCATTAAGAGTCTGAGGCCACATTTGTACTCAAGTCTTCCTAACTCCAGGCCTTTTTCCTGTGGAAAAGAGGTTTTGGATATTTTAACAGTGCTTTCACAGTTCTTAAAATTGTACTGCCTCCAGCACAGACCTATTCCAGACACATTTGATCTGGTCCGGCTCTAGCTGTCTTTATTTTCTTTAATGACATTTCCTCTTATAGACAACACTGGGCACTAAGATCTTAAATCCCAAATGTGGGATAATTGTCATTAGTGAAGAAAAGAGTCTCTTAGAAGAAAAGTTTGTTGATAAATCTTTTTCCTTTTATCCATTTTTTATTTTGCATCTACCTATTAATCCTCCTGGTACATCTTTAAAGGACCTCTATATGACTGAGTTGGGTCTCAAGTATTCTGAAAACTTTTTCTTCCACTGCTGCTTTTTATGAAGCAGTACCTCCCATTTTCCACCATTCTCCTCCTCAAGAATCTGGAAACTGGGCGATGATCTAAACTGATGCTACACTTACTTCTCTGTCATGTCTTTCATTCTGACAAACAGCTGGTTTTCTAGGGTTTGAGAGGTGCTTTTGTTGTCGGTGCTTCATATTCATAAAAAATAGTTATAGTCTATTATAGGCATCTGCTCCTTTAGTCATTTGCCATTTTTTACTCTCAACATCTTATATGAATAGGTATACTTTCTTCTTAGTAAGGATTTTAATTATTTTTTTAAATTTTTTTTGGAGGGCAATTGGGATTAAGTGACCTGCCCAAGGTCACACAGCTAGTTTTTTGTATTAAGTGTCTGAGGCCAGATTTGAACTCAGGTCCTCCTGACTCCAGGGCGGGTGCTCTATTCACTGCACCACCTAGCTGCCCCCATAAGGATTTTAATTCTTACTGTAATAAGGTGACACTGACCACATCCAGTTGATCTGCAAATGCTCACATTGGCAATCAATCAGTTTCTACTAGGATATGGAGAATTTCCATTTTTGTAATGTTATTTAGTGCTCAACATGTCCAGAGTTAATTCATTCTCCTCTTGAAGAAATGATTCATGACATATAAGCATGAAACTTTTGTTTAAGCCCATAAGTTTTTCGCTTATGTGTTTCTTAGGATCATAGCTTTTCAGCTAGAAGAGGCCTCAGAAATTGTCTAGTCTGGTTTCTTCATTTTATAGATGGGAAACTAAGGTCCAAATATGTTAAGTAACTTTCTCAAAAACATACTGGTAGTAAATGTCAGAGCCAGGATTTGAACAGCTTTTCTGACTCCAATGTCATATCTAAATATATACACACATATATGTATGTAAGACATATGTATACACATGTAATTTATTTCACCAACCTCCCTTATGCTTACATTTGCATAGAAATGACCACATATTAAAGTTTTAGTTTTAATCAATGAAGAGAAGTAAAGGACTTCTTCTATTAAACTCAAGTGTCACCTTTCCTGCAACCTAAAATCTTAGTGACTTGCCTGAGGCACTGGGAGGTTATGTCATTTTCTAAGAGTGAACAGGTCAGCATCTGAACCCAGGTTTTCTCTGTTGTACTGACTATATCCCACAGACTTCAGCATTAAAGTATAACTATAAAGAACTCAGGTCTTCCTGACCAGGAAGGCAGCTCTTTTCACCACAGCACATAGATTTCAAACTTCACTATCTAAGTATAAGTAATTTAATTTGAGATACTGTATTGAATTCTTCATTGAATTTCTTTTGTTCTTTATCCTCAGATATTGCTGCATACAAACTGCATTTTAAAAATTGTGGAGTTTTCGCTCATCATGAGCATCACAGGACAAGATGACCAAGCTTCACATGAAAAGATGTTTCTTGTTGCTTCTGAACAAGTGATAAATTGGATTTACATTATTTATTTAGAACTATTCTTCTATTTAATTGTAACTTCTTTACATTGTCTAAAGCACATGTTAAAATATAAAAACTATTCTTAGCTATGACAGTACCAAAACAGGTGGCTGGCCATATGTGGCCCATAGGCCATACTTTGCTAATCCCAGCTCCAAAACCTTTCCAAAATGGCAGATCCTGTCATACCTTGTGCTCTACTGGCACAGCCTTCCAGAACCCTGAGTCATGCCCACAATGAAGCTTCAGAGTAGTGCTTTGCTACTCTTTACCCAAATTTCCAATATACTATGCACAACTTTACAAACGCTAAGCCGTAGCGAAGAAAGATTTAGTTGAACAAACATATATAAACCCTGTATTTACGTTTGTGAATAGTTCACACAGGCTACCTGTAGTTCACTTTGCACAGGTTGTCCAGATTCAATTACCATCTGATCACTGAGGCATACATAGTCAATTCTCTTACTAAACCTAGCACAGGCCGAAGTTTAATTTAATATTGTTGAGAAGAGGGAAGCAAAATTGTTTTGAAATTCACTCTGAAAAGCAGCCTGTTGTATTAGAACAAACAGCAGCTTGTTTTTATCATTCCTTTGTTTGACAAGTCTGGGCTGGTGAGAAAGGTCATTTATGCCTCAAAGCATCAAATTAACATTTGAGGACATGAATTTTAAAAATGGCTGTTTGCTTCTGCTTGGTGAATTGCAAATGTACTTAATAAAAAAGAAAAGTCACTACAGTCTTACTCAATGCCCCTAAAAAGGAAAAAAATAAAATTATTCTTCAGGCAAACGAAGAATTGATTTTACATCCATGTCAACACATGCTGACTATGTCTTAATTAAGACTCATTCTTTAATATAAAAATTAAGGAGGTTGCTGAAATGATGTCAAACTTTTAAGGAATGGGGAAAGAAAATTACTATTTAATTACCATAAAATGACTTTTTGGCACATCATATAAATATCGCATAAGCGGAATAAGAATCCACCTCCTCCAATCCACCAAACAGCAACAATGGAACAGTTTATGGAATAATTTGCAATAGATAAAGTGTAATCTCAGTTAAACCAGCAATTCTGGCCTTGCACCACCAAAAGCATACAAACGCATATGTATAATGCATTTACAATATGATCTCACATTGTAATAAAGATAAATTTTATTAACTAAGGAGAGTATCTAAAACATTTTTCACTAGGCTTGGAAATATTGTGGCTTAAGTTGAAAAAAAATTCAAGTTTCATAAGAAATAGTATGGAAAGTACAAGAAGATAATAAAAACATGCAAACATTGTCTTTCCTAAAAGCATGGAATTTTGAGTCTAGAAACTTATTATCAATGCAGCAAAAGGTTTATATAAGCAACAGTTTATCCTCAAATATTGCAACAAAATACATAAGGGTAAACTTATAATTCAATGGCCAAATGGTCTACCATTATTAACAAAGTTTACCAGTGTCTATAACCTAGGACTGGGCAAGGGTTTTTCCTTTGGACTTACAAAGTCAAAATAACTGAAATGATCTGGAAAGGTTCAGGAAAGCAAATATGTCCTAAATTACATACACACACACACACACACACATACACATATGCATAGAAAAGGAACTCTGCTTACCTGTTGCATCTCTCCTTTTTAAATTAATTCTACCTCCAACCCCAAAAAGAACAGCAGAGCCCAAACAAGTTGGAATAAAACAAAGATAATCATAAGCATTAAAAATGAAGTATATGCTTTATAGTTTTAGGAAGAAATGCTAATTTCTATGATAAAGTTTCTAAAGACCATAGTGATGTGGCAGCTAGGATCTGTCAAGTCCAGCTATAACCAACTTAAAACCCAACTCATTTTGTTTTATTCTATTAAACTCTTAAATAGAGAATGGGATAGGGAGAGTTATCCATTAAAAAGTTATCTGGGGGCGGAGTCAAGATGTCAGAGTAGAAATAGGACTTCCACTGGGCTCTGGCTCCCACCACCTCCAATTCATGTAAAAGGTGACTCTAAACGAACTTTGGAGCTACAGAACCCACAAAATAACACAGAGAAGCTAACCTCCCACTGAGGACAGCCCAGCAGGCCGGCAGCAAGTGGCCAGTGCAGCGCTATGGGAGCCAACCCCAGCCCTGAGAGAGCCAGAGGTTTTAGTCTAAGGGCAGGCCTGACCAGTTGCTGGCTGGAAGGACTTCAGATCACCAGCAGCTGTGCCAGTTCCCAGAATTATCAACCCATAGATACAAAGGACAAAGTGAGAGGTCAGTGCAGTGTGGACTTTGGGATCCGGTAGTTTGGGATTGCAGTCGGCCTTTATCCCCTGGAGGGAGAAGCCACTGAGGCCAGCCACCGTTCAGCCACAGCCACGTGGCAACTTCAGCTCCTGGACTGCAGACTGTAGGGAGACCAAGCAACCAGTCTGAAAGGGTAATCGCTCTTACTTTAACCTGCTTGGATCTGGATTGTGGTCTAGGGTGGAGGTCCTGGGGTGTGTGATCAGCTTGCCAGAGCATGTGGAGGCTTCAGAGAGGACACCCAACTAATACCTTTGACAGCTGAGAAAATGCCAGCATTTGGGATGAAGCTCCCCTCTGTGGTAGCAGAGTCCTACTATGGCAAAAAGCCCAAAAGTCAAGTAATTGAGTGGCAACATGAGTAAACAAGGGAAGCAAAGCAAACAGAGGAATACAATATTAGACTCCTATTTTGGGGACAAAAAGGATCAAAGCATGGAACAGGATGAAGACAGTGAAGTCAGAACTCCTGCACCAAAAGCTTCCAAGAAAAATTCAAGCTGGTTACAGGCCATAGAGGAGCTTAAAAAGGATTTTGAAAATGAAATAAGAGAAGTGGAGAAAAAATTGGTAAGAGAAATGAGAACAATGCAAGAAATTATGAAATGAGAGTCAACAACCTTACTGAAGAAAATAACTCCTTAAAGAAAAGACTAACTCAAATGGCAAAAGAGCCTCAAAAAGGCAATGAGAAGAAGAATGCCTTAAAAAGCCAAATTTGCCAGATAGAAAAAGAATCTCAAAAGCTCCTGAGGAGAATCATTGCTTCAGAATTAGGCTGGAGAAAATGGAAGCTAGTGACTATATGAGAAATCAAGATACTATTAAACAGATGCAAACAAATGAAAAAATAGAAGGAAATGTGAAATATCTCATGGGAAAAACCACTGACCTGGAAAATAGATCCAGGAGAGATCATATAAAAATTATTGGACTACCTGAAAGCCATGATAAAAAAAAAGAACCTAGAAATCATCCTTCAAGAAATTCTCAAGGAAAATTGCCCTGATGTTTTAGAACCAGAGGGCAAAATAGAGGTTGAAAGAATTCAACGATCACCTCCTGAAAAAGATCCCAAAAAGAAAACTCCTATTATAGGCAGGTTCCAGAATTCCCAGATCAAGGAGAAAATATTATAAGAAGCCAGGAAGAAACAATTTGAATACTGTGGAAACACAATCAGGATAACCCAGGATCTGGCAGCTTCTACACTGAGGGATTGAAGCATTTGGAATATGATATTCCAGAGGTCAAAGGAGCTGGAATTCACCTACCCAGCAAAACTGAGTATCATGTTTCAGGGGAAAATATGGTCATTTGGTGGAATAGAGGTCTTTCAAGCATTATTGATGAAAAAGCCAGAATTGAATAGAAAATTTGACATTTAGATACAAGAAGCAAGAGAAGCATGAGAAGGCAAACAGGGAAAAGAAACCATAAGGAACTTATCAAAGTTGAACTATTTACATTCCTAGATGGAAAAACAATAATTGTAACTTATGAAACATTTCTCAGTATGAGAATAATTGAAGGGCATACACACACACACGCACACACACATACACATACATACATACATACATATATATATGTCTATATAGGAGGGTATATGCAGGCATATGAATACATATGTGAATGTGTGTATATATGTTTACAGGTACACATAGATAGAGGGCACAGGACCAGTTTAATGGGAAGGGATGATACTTAAAAGGTGAAATTAAGAGGTGAGAGAGGATATAATGAGAACAGATGGGGAGAGACAGATTGGGGTAAACTATCTCATATAGAAGAGGTAAGGGAAAATGGTTACAATGGAGGGGAAGAACAGGCAGGCAAAAGGGAATGGGTCAACCTTATTCTCACTGAATTTGGCTTAGAGAGAGAATGACATACACACTAAATATGGTATCTCACCCTACAGGAGAGTAGCGGGGTAGGGGATAAGGGGGGGGGGGGTGGATAAAAGGGAGGGCAGGCTGGGGAAGAGGGAAGTTGGAAGCACCCACTTTTGAAAAGGGACAGGATCAAAGCAGAGAATAGAATAAGTGGGAGGTGGGATAGGAGGGAGGGAAATACAGTCAGTCTTTTACAATATATCTACTGTGGAAATGTTTTGCATAGCTACACATGTACAACCTATATTGAATTGCTTATCTTCTCAGTAAGGTCGGGTGACAAGGGAGGAAAGGAATGAATCTGGAATTCAAAGTTTTAAAATTAAATGTTTAATAATAATAATAATATATACTGTTATCAATATTATTTTACATGTAAATGGGAAATAAGATATACAGGCACCAGGGCATAGAGATACAACATGCCCTACGGGAAAGTTGGAGGGGGTATGGGAGAAGATGTGGGAGAAAGCAGACTGGAGGAGGGGATATCCAGTGGGATCGCTATTTTGGGGTGGTGGGTAGGGGAAAAATGGGGAGAAAATTTGTAATTCAAAATCTTGCAGAAATGAACAATGTAAGCTAGAAGTTAATAAATTTGTTATCTATACATCATCCTGTCTGATAAATTAAATGAACTAAAAATGAAGTGATGAACTAAAGACAAGTAAATGTACAAATTTCCCACGAAGAACAAAGGAAGTAAAAAGACAGGTAGGTCTCCATTGTTAAAGCTAGCTTTTTGAATTCTTTCACTTTTTAGTACTAGGAATTTTGCAGAGACTTCATGCAAAACAATGAGTAATTACAGTCATATTATGAATAAGAAAAAGACCTCAAGACTCTTAAGGTTTTAGAATAAGAAATAATGTAAACTCTATTGTCTGTCCTTCTTTAAACATAAGACAAGAATAAAATCATCTTCTAAATTAGAGGTCAGAAAACAAGGGCCCCATTAAAATAAAATAAAATAAATAAAAATAAAATAAATAAATAAAATAAATAAAAACTATTTATAAATATAAAAAACAACTCTTAATTTCTCAGGTCCTACAAAAATAGGCTGTGGGATAAATCTGGCCCACAGGCCCTAGTCTGCCCATTGCTGATCCCAAGCCTAGATGATATCTAAGGTTGCTTCCAGTTCTAACTCTTCTAAGTCAATGAATTAAATCATTGTTCTTCATTTAAATAATAACATGAGGTAGACATACCAACATTAGCCAATATTCTTGTAACCCCAGATATTACCTCTCTAATGTTATGCCTTCTGTGTGGTATTCTCTCCAAACATGCAGACTGAAACCAATTCATACATGCCATCCTACATGAGTCTTACCCACATCTTCCATAAATTTGTCACAGGGGTCCATTTGACATTTTGGTACCTAATTTGCCTTCTCCTTAGAGTATACGAATGCAAATGAAATACGAATACTATCAGTAACTGCCCCTCACTCTGGCCTGACTAGCCCATCATTTCTCTGATCATGCATCTTCTGATCATATCTTCTGAACCAGGGGTGTCAAACAAATAGAAACAGGGGTCACCAAAAGTTACATAAGGATTCCTACAGGCAACATACTAACTTAGAAAACCACATATTAACATTATCTCTGATATGTTGTATTTTTATTTATTTTATTAAATATTTCTCTAGTTGGTGCTGCTTGTTTGACACCTCTGCTTTACACTACTTACCCATTTGTAATTTGTTATAGTCTACTTATAACCACCATGAGCCTCATCACTGCCCTTTGGGTCATACTCAATTTCATTTCTTCAGATAACAGAACATTTCATGATTCACATCCGTGCGATTAAAAAAAATCTATAAACAATTGTTCTAACAAACTTTTTCACCATCAATAGAGAAGCCACCACATGTAGATTCTAACATTATAGTACCAAATGTGTTGCCAAAGGAAGTAGAAATGGAATTGAAGACAATAAATATGGACAAAGCGGCTGTACTAGACCAAGTACACCCAGAGGAGGCTTACGCTGGAGGCAACACAATTTAGAAGGCATTGATGGATCAATTCTGAAGACATATGTGAGAAGGAAGAATACTAAAGGGATAGGGCAAAAATCCTACACCTCACCTTTTTTTCAAATGACAGAATTTCATTATCATTCCATGTACTTAACTTTTCTATGTGTCTACTTTTCCCATTTATACAAAAAATTTTATGAGAATAATTTACATGTACATCAAGGCCATCCTTGATGCAAGTTCTATAAGTTAACAGTCCTTCATAAGTAATATTCCAAAATAGAGCGCAAATGTACAACTGGAATGCATATGTCCTGACTTTAAAAAAATAATTTGATTTGGCAGAACAAAACACTACCTTAAGGGCTCTTCTCCAACATATTGTCTCCCAGTTCATGTCAAAATTATATTTCAGATAATTACAGATTGAATAGGTTTTCATAGACAAGCTTGAGAACCAAACTTTAAACCACCACTTAAAGCATTGCTTCAATGAGAAAACAGATTTCAAGTAGTTGACTTCCAAAAGACCTTTTATAACATGACCTGTTCATAAATTCAGTAATCTGCCTTATATCCACTATTAAAAATACCTCAAGATAAAATACAGTATCCAAACAATATATCTTAATTACACAAAACATAGTCTTGTCATTATACTTCATGGGTGCACAATATTGGCCTATAAAGTTGGTAACTATTTTGCTCAAAGTTCAACAAAGATATGACAGAAAATGTTATTCATAAATTGATAAAAGAAAAAAAAAGAAAAACTTATGTACTTTTATGAAGGTACTGCACCAAGGTTAAATTTAGTACTTTATTACATACACTATATAGAGTCGTATTCTCTGTTTCGTGTACATAAATATTATCTCCCTGACCAAACTAAGTTCTTTGTGGGAAGGGAGTATGTCTTAACATTCCTCCTTCCTGGTAAAGAAACTAACACCATGCTAGGCACATACTAAATGATCAGTAAATATTTGTTAATTAAATACATAATGCTTAGTATAATGGTAAGCAACATTTAAAATGTTTCCCTTTCAGTCAGGTCACCCTTGGCAAAGGGCTTTTAGTATAGCAGTTCAATCTCCAAAAAGAACAAAGCTCAAAAGTGGACATTCCTTGCTCAACCAAGCAAAACAGAACATTAAACAAACTGATCCACTAATGCTACATGTTACTAGTAAGTTTATGACTTCCCTAAAAACCTAGGAAGCCAAATAGGAGAAAAACTGATAAGAAAATTACCTGTACTCAGGCTAAATTAGCCATACTTCCCCTAAAAGAAATTAACATAGCCAAATGAGACGACTCATTTGTCAGATTTGGAGAAATGAAATTTCCACTGAATTTTAGTTCAAAATTCTTCAGTCAAAAATTTCTACCATTATATAGGGCAAAATTTTTGGTTTTAAACATAATTCCATTGTGGCTTGTTCATAGTTGAAGAGGAAAAACTAAACTTTTAAATTAAAGAATTTTTTTTTCTTTTAGTATATTTTCCTGGCATTTTATGCTAAACAAAAGGATTGCGGGCACATACAATTTTCATGGTGCTGAAAGCATATGTCACCACTCAGCAGTGTAGTGTAAGGAAAGAACAATGAATTTAGAGACAAAAGGAAGCTGGCTTGAATCCTGGCTAGAACATTTACTACTTGTATGACTTCAACAGTCACTTTACCTGGGGGCCGGCTCATCTGTAAAATTAATGGCTTGAACCTATTCACCACTAAGTTCTCCTCTTCTTTGTTTTGGGTTTGTGGGTTGTTTTTTGTTTTTTTTTGGGGGGGGGGTTAGCCTCCTTTTGGAGGGGGGAAGGCAGGGCAATTGTGGCTAAGTGACTTGCACAAGGTCACATGAGGCCGCATTTGAACTCAGGTCCCCCCCCTGACTTGAGGGCCTGTGCACTATTCACTGTGCCACCTAGCCACCCCACACTAAGGTCTCTTCTAACTCTAAATCTATGATCTTATGTATATATGGAAGGGAAACAGTGTAGAGTATGCCTTCTGTTTGGTAGGGCCTGTAATCACTTGTATATTGTTTTCACTTCTTTTCTTTACATGGAGGTAGAATTCTCATCCAAACTCAGCCACTGTCATTCTCTGATTCTGTCAAAACCCTTCAAACAAAGCACAGCCACTGGTAGTGATTTCTAGCAAGCAAACTGCTATTTCTCTATGTATTAGAACAGTATTTATCCTCCCCACCCCACAAAACATACAAGTACACACACCTATTTTCTCTTGATCCATGATCCACATTAACTCACTATGTTCTATCTACTCAATGTAAGACTATTAATGGTGAGAAAAAGAAATAGATCAACAAGTGCTAAATGAGGGGTACTATGGGAATTCACTACAGGTGACCTTTTCTTCCCATGTGACAATCTACTGAGGCCCTTAAACTGACATAGTATTTTTAATCTTACACATACACTGTAGACTTTATGCAAAGCATTACTGCTTCACAGATGTGTTCTGGTTTAATACAGTGACATCCTGCTCTACAATGATATACAAACCACCAAAATTTAGTGATAAAATTTTATCTAGTATTGTCAATGAAAATATAGAGTTGTGTGCAGAATTTTTAAAATACTGCTAATTAACTAATTTTCATATGATTCTGACTGAAGGTAAATTAAATGAGCTATCCTGATTTTGTAAAGCTACATCTTCCTGGTGTACTTCTGGAGAACAATTATAAAAACATAACTAGAATCATAGGATAATAGATTTAGTACTGGAAGAGGGCTTGAAGACCATCAAGCAGCCCCCTGCTTTCTCAGATGAGGAACTAAAATGACTGATTCAAATTTTATGGGAACTAGAATGGATATCATCAACACTGATGTAACTAACTGGATAATCATATAAAATCTTAATCTTTGTAAACTTCTCTGATCAACCAAACCTAAAGAGTAACTGTAAAAACAAAAGCCTGATAAGTATAAAGAGTAAAGAGCATTTTTTCCCCAAAAAGGATGAAAAGAGGAATAAGAATGGAAAGGAAAGGAAGGGGGAAAGCATAGAGAGAGAAGTCAAAAGCAGAACTATATTTCATTATTTCTTAAACATCTAAGAAGTACAAACCACTGTGCTAGGCACTAAGCATAGCAATACAAAAACAAAACATTCCTTAAGAAATTTACATTAATACCTGGGAAACATGACACACACAGATTAGTAAGTACACATCAGCTTAAGAACAAAAATTACACTAATAATTAGGGAGATAAAGGAAGGCTTCATATGAGAGGCAGCACTAGAGCCAAGCCTTGAAGGAAACAAAAAGATGAAGGTGAAAAAGAAATGCATTTGCAAACAAGGAAGACAGTCTCTTGAAAAGGCATAGGAAGATTTACAATGAACTGATATAAAGTGAAATGAACAGAACCAAGAGAACATTATACATAGCAACAGCAATATCATGCAATGATCAACGGTGAACAACTTAGCTATTCTCAGCAAGACACTGATCAGAGACAATTCTGAAGGCCTTAAGAGGAAAAATACTATTCACTTCCAGAGAAAGAAATGGAGTCTGAATGCAAACTGAAAGCAAGCTTTTTTTTTACTTTTATTATTCTTGGATTTTTGGGGGGGTCTGCATTTTCTTTTGCAATATAACTAATATGGAAATGCTTTACAATACTGTACTTGTATAGCCTATATCAAATTGCCTGCTTTCTCAAGGATGGAGAAGTGGAGAGAAGGAGAAAGAAAACTGGAAACTCAAAATTTTTAAAAAATGAATGTTGAAAATTTTTGTTTATGTATAGCTGAAAATAAAAGTTTTATTTAAGGGGGAAAAAAGTGATTTCTAATTCTGTATGACCTTCCAGAGCTTGAGCTCTACTGGCATTTCAAAAGCTAGAGCCAGGAATCCACATCACAATGAGGCATTCGATTATGTATGCATATATAGTTTACATATAAATAACACTTTAAAGTTTACAAAACTTTCCTTAAAACAATTCCAAGAGTTAAGTAGGGAAAGTAGTAAAGTAGAAAGTAGGGAAAGAAAGTAACATGGGTGGTAAGGCTTGGCATATGCATTCACTTCCTGCTGAAGGGTATATACTTTGTCCTGCTCCATCTCTACACCTATATATTAGAATCTCTTTACTGTAAATCCAGAATCTTTAAATATCATATTTCAGATCCTAATTCATAAGGTTTATGATTCCAGGGAACCATCAAAATTTCTATCACTGTGGTTTTCAAATGTTTTTTAAACTACAAGTCCCTCTACACCCTTCAGTAGAATACTACTCCAATCAAAACATAAGGAAAATGAATCCACAGTTTATTTTAAAGTTTTAACTTTATAGGAAAATTTTATTTCAGATACAAAATTATCTTACAACGTAAATGGATCATGATAAAGCAAAAGCCATTCAACCCTACATATACCACCATAGTATAGGAGTTTTTAACCTGAGGTTTGTGAATTTAAAGAAGAAAAAAAAAAGGCATTTTGATAACTATGATTCAATATGATTAGCTTTCTTTATACTACTATGTATTTTGTCTTATGCGTTTAAATTCTGAATTTAAATTCACCGGATTGCCAAAAGGGGCAAAACAGAAAGGGTGCTGGACTACGTTATATAGGACCAGTATGAAGCCTAGTGACATCACTTAACTAGCTGTATGACATGGAAAAAGTAAATCTCTGAGGGTCTCACTTTCCTTGTTTGTGAAATGAGAGGACACCTGCCCTGTCAACTTCACAGGATTTTTTCTTTATATGAAATACTTACAATAGACATAAAAAAAAACCCTTCTTCAATGACAAAGTACACAAGTATTTTAAACGATTAAGAGATTAATGAATTAACAATGTCATTTCATATTGAAGGGAATCATTAACAATCAATCTAATACATGCTGGACAGACACTGCAAATGTACAAAAGGTTGGGCCCAGAATTAACATAAGAAGGAGAGTGGCCAGGATTGCGTTTAAAAAGTTTTTCAGTTCTTTTAATGACACCAAGATTCTCCCTGAAACAAAGATTCTTTTTAACTTCAATATTCCTCAAGTGTTATCCTATGGTTCCAAATCATGTAATCTTAGGTCTCTACAGTAGTGGTATCAAATTAAAACAGAAAGAGGGACAACTAAACCAAAAACTCCAGATTCCTGGGGGCCACCTACTGACTTAGAAAAGCACAGAGTAACATTATTCATATCATATTTTTATTTATTTTATTAAATTTTCCCAATTACATTTTACATTTACATTGTGATCTGGCCCCAGGGCTACATGTTTAACACTCCTCTGCTCTGAAAAACAGAAACTGAGGTTAAACCAAAAGAGAATGGAGAGGTACATGGTGAGTGTGACTAGGCTATAATGTATTGCAACGGAAATTACAAAGATTACTGATCAGTCAGTTCCTCTCAACACTTCCATTATAAGTAAGAACCCAGGCCAGCTATTTCATCCCTGTTACTTCTTTCCAGTCCATTCCTGACTCTCTGGACTTCTTTTTTCATCGTTCCCTGAGCAGCTTTCTCATCTTGGAAGTTACCTTCGCCATCATTCTTCAGCAGACTTTTCTGATGAAGATCCCTCCACTACTGTCTTTCCTCTGACTGGTTAGTCCTATAGGTTGTCTTCCCCAATTAGAATGTAAGCTCCTTCTTAAGGGTAAGGACTATCTTTTTTGCTTCTATTTGTACTCTAAGTAGTTAACACAGTGGCTGGCACAACACATGAGCTTAAATGCTTGTAGGCTTGACCTGAAAAGTAGTATAAAGGATGTCTTCAAAAGAAAGTATAAATGGAAAAAGATAATGGGCTGCTGATGTGACAAAGGCAAGGAATCATGAATAACAGCCAAATTCTCCACAATATCTTTGCCCTATCAAAAGAAAGGTAAGGAAAGCTTCTCCCCGGCATACTGTGTGAATTCCATGATGGACTTAAAGATGAATGGACAGGGATGGTTATGATCTGCACTGCTAGAATGTATATTCACACCGGTAAGATGACAGATCCATTTGAGCATTCTCAATGCCTGCAAAGAACTGTCTTAGGACTGGGGCAAAACAAAATACAAAAACAAACAAAAACACCACCAACCAACCAATAGTCTTTTTGCTCTTTCAGAAACAAAAACTAACTGCTTGCTAGCATTCTTTTATTTGTGTTTCCATTTTCTTAACTAAGGAGGTGATTTACTAGTAGTTATTCACAATGAATATTAAGTAATACATAAGGAATTTACATAAGTAGTATTTTTCTTTTAAAGAACTTAAAGTTTTATTACCTCATTTATTTCCATAACAATCTTAACACTAAAAGGTACAGTTACAATAAATCATTAGCAAAGCCTAAACTAAAATGAACATTTTTCTGGTTCCAAGGGTTCCATGTTAGGCTCAGACAGTCTTATTATGAACTGATCTATGTGTGCAAAGGTTCTAATCTGAGCTCTGCCTCTGAATAGCTATGTGTTTTTAGCATGTCACAATCTCTCAGGGAATCAATTTCTTCATCTGTAAAACTGAAGAAGAAAGGAAGGAGAAATGAACTCTAACTCAACTTCTATGATTCTATCATTTGGGTTTGACATTTCTATTGACCTAGGTGTGAATTGCTAAAATGGGCCTTCACTTCAATAGTAAAGACCAATACATGACTCCTTGTGCTACTTTTTTTTTTTTGGGGGGGGGGGGTGTTCTATAGTCTCCAAACAGTCCTACATAACAGATCTTCTCAACATGAGAGAAGTCTTCCTCAGGGTTCAATAAAACTAGACTATCAGAGAAGCATAGTGGAAAGATCTCTCCTCCAAAAGAGGTCTGGACTGGGGTCAGAAGACAGAATTAAAGAATCAAGACCTAGTTTCAAGTCCTTCTGCTTCTTCTGCCTGAGCTACAACAGGAAAGTCAATCCACTTCTCTCTGAGCTTAATTTCCTTATCTGTTTGTTTTAATGAAGTTGATCTTATACTTTAAAAGGGGGGTGGGGACCAGAAGGCACACTGCTAAACAGTATATAACACCTCTAAATGCAATTAAATCTTTCTACCTATGACTATCCTTCCACCTCTTCCTGAAACGATTGTATAAGCATAGACAAATCACTCAACCTCTACTCAAGTTTCCTCATCTATAAAATGAGGATAACAACAGCAATTACATCACAACCTCACAGGTTGATATAAATAAAGTACCTTGGGGCGGCTAGGTGGCACAGTAAATAGAGCACTGGCCCTGGAGTCAGGAGGACCTGAGTTCAAATCCAGCATCAGACACTTAACACTTATTAGCTGTGTGCCCCTGGGCAAGTCACTTAACCCCAACTGCCCTCCAAAAAGCCAAAAAAAAAAAAGTACCTTGTAACTCAATATCACTTTATAAAGGTGAGAGACTATGATTATTCATTTAATACTAGTACACAAAAAGTAAACACAGGGAAGACACTGACTTTTGCCAAGGAAGGAGTCATTACATCTTTTCTCTATCGGACAAGCGCGTGGACAAATTGATTTCACTCTAGTAAAGCTGTTACTGCAGGTGCTCTGGTCTCAAATGTATTTTCACACATCCTTGGAAAGTGGAATAAATTGTGATAAAGCCTTAGAAGGTGAAATATTGACCTTCCATTTTGCAGTTACAATGATGCTTAAGAAAGTGTAGTAGTAACTCACTAGCAGGGTCCCTAAACACACACAAAAAAAAACCAAGAGCAGAAAGTCTTCAACCTTGGGCAAGGTTAAAAAAAATCTTTTATGAGAAAATCTTCCTTAATGATATTCTTTAAATTTGGAGTCTCTGAAATGATTACATTAAAATCAGTAGTTTTAATTAAGTCTACTAGTTAAATTTTTGCAGTTATTTCCTGACAGACCTCTCAAAAACTACAAGTTTTCTATGGCGTTTGACATCATTACTTAAGTTATTATTTAGGAATTGATGCTCCACTCCACTGTTCTGCCCAATCCCTATCATCCATATAAACACAGGTTTCAGAACTGGAGTCACAAAATGAAGAACTACATGACTAACAAATTAGTAGGTTCCTGGGGGGGGGGGGGGAGCCTTTCTGAACAGTAACATTAACCAGCATGTCTGCGGTGTGGGTTTCAATATGGGTAAATACTCGATGTAGCTTGTGAGGCTGAAGTTGAACTTGTAAAATTTCCCTTGGAGAAATTTGTTGTTTTTTAAATCTGAATAAGAAGCTATGCAGTGGTGCTGATGTCTTAAACATTTTGTATTCTTATTTCACTTGTAAATAAAAATTTCAAGAAATAAAACAGGGTCTAAAGAAGAAAAATAAATGTGAATGGTAACGTTTCTCCTATACGGAATTTCTTTTATAGTTTTCATCTGTCAGCAGTTCTGAAAGCTTTTCACTTCTTTCAAAACATCCTTTAAGCTAGAAAATACAAAGTAAAAGCTTCTCCACTCAACACATTTGAATCTTTCCTGGGCCTTCCATCCTGGGAACTACAACTTTTCACTTTCCCTCATAAGTCTCAGAAAGCATTTCTACTTAAATTTAAACAGAGAAGGGAAGCAGTGGTGCGTGCTGAAGAAAGTAAGAGAACACTACAGCACCGTAGTTTCTGAAAAGGAAAGCCCTGCACGTATTTAATATAGGGAAAAAGGATTAGACTTAAACAGTCAAAACAGGGCAACCCAGGTCCGCACTCCCGCCACTACTCCCGGTACACAAACTCAGCAGCGCCCGGATTCTAGTTCAAAGGCGCATGCGCCCCCCCCGCCCGCCCCGCCCTTCCCTCCCCCCATACACACATAACACAGCCACCCACACAATCCCCTCCCCATGCACGCACTGTCAGTCTGGTCTGGCCCTCAGCTGAACTGCTTGGGCTGACGTCAGCTGGCGACTGAGGCAGCATTCCTAAACAGTTCAGACAAACCCACTGGTGGGAAGCTTAGAAAGCCCTCAGCTGTAGTGAAGAAAGCAAAGGCTTGGCTGGAAGCCAGACAACTGAGCTCAGCATTTTGTAATGCACTTCCTTTTTACTTAACAGCTTGCATAATGCCTTTAACCCTTCCTTTACCTAGCTATTTTACTATTAACCCTTTCCTTAGTAACTTTAATTGAATTAATGCACCACAACCTCTCAATATCGAATTGATTTTTAATGTTGCTGAGGATAAACCTTTAAATACGCACTGCTTGAACTGTATTTTTCTTTAAAAAAGCAACAATACCTTTCAGCACGAAAAGGTAAACAAAGACACTGAATTATAAACAGTGCAAAATCATAAACGTTTAAACTTCAAGATTATGCCAACTGTTTGGGGAGAAATATGTGAGATCCACTACTATTAGAGAATGCCAAAGTCTGTCATAAAGCCGGTGGCCTCTGTGAACAACAACAAAAAAAATCATTTTCAATAACTACATTTCAGTATTTTTCCTTAAATATCCATAGCACCAATAAAACTGAATTTTGAGAAGAGCTTTGCATTGGTACCCAATGCTAAACAAGTGCAAATTATTTTTTCCTCACTAAGAATCTCTGAAATCAAAGATATTTTTTCCCACCTAGATTACTTATATTCCTCTATTTCAGAACCTCTGCTACCATATAGTTTTTTTTCCCCCTAAATACTGACTTCTACAAAGAATTCAAACTTTGCTTTCACCATTTTTAGTCTCTCTAGAAAATAAATATTAGGATCAGGTCTGATTTTATCCTCTTTGTAATAAGCAAGTTCACCTTTTAAATGCCCAAAAGACAAGTGAGGAACTGAGACTTTTACAGAGTCTCCAAATGGCATCTGATATTCCCTTTCAAAAACTTTCTATACTATCCAGATCCCTATTAAGGAAGACCGTGAAGAACAGTAGAATGAACAATTGCTTTGGAATTGGAGAACTTGCATTCAAACACCACTCCTGATTCTTCCTACCCAGATGATCTCGGGCAAATCACAACCAATTTTTCTGGGCTTCAGGACCCTTTTTTGTAAGATGAGGGATGTTGGGGCAGCTAGGTGGCACGGTGAATAGATTGCTGGCCCTGGAGCCAGGAGGACCTGAGTTCGAAGCCAGCCTCAGAAACTTAACACAAAAACTAGCCCTGTGACCTTGGGCAAGTCACTTAACCGCAAATGCCCTTCAAAAAGCAAAAAAAAAAGTAAGATGAGGGATGTGAACTAAATGGCATCTAAAGTCCCTTTCAGCTCTAGATATTTCCATATTTAGTTTAAATACACAAGTTATCTGAGCATATTTGCTCAGATACTTTAAATGTAAAATTACACAAAATCATTCCTACAAATAGCATTTGCCTTAATCATCAATTTTTAAATTAGTCTCTTTTTATACTACAGCACGTTTGAAAATTACAGTTTTAAAGATAAATATACAAAAACAAAAACCTTATCTGTTAGACCTGAAACTCAAAGGTGAGGAAGGCAAGTCTCAAAACTTCTAACAAAAAACATAGCCAGGAAACTCATGCTCCCATCAATCATATAATAATTCCAAAAGCACAATGGAGAACTATGAAAGAGTAAAGCATTGAGAACTCTGATTTACTTCAGTATTTTCCAAGCAGACAAGTTAAGCTAAAAAGTTGATAATATTCAGAATCATTCTTTCTCCTCTTCTTTACTATCAGGACAATTCAGGCACAACTTTTAGATGTTTATTAACATTTGGTTTCAATTCTAATCGCAAAAGTAATAATATTGAGCGAAAATGCCTAATTCAAATTCTGGTGGGTTCTTAAATGTAACAAAAAGTAAAAATAAAAAATATTTAGTCTAGTAAATAAATACTAAATTGTTATTTCTTTTAGACATTTTAATTTTAGGAAGAGCTGGGAATACCCAGTACCATTAATAGACACTAGATACTTTACTGTGCCTAACCATGAAAAAAATTATAATAGCTAACATTTACATAAAGGTTTTGAGGTTTATAAAGTGCTTTGCATGTATTATCTTATAAGAAGCATGGGAGATAACTGATATCATCTCTATTTCACAAGTAAGGAAATTGAGGCAGACAGAAGTGATTTACCCAGGAACACACAGCTTATTAGTACAGGTCTGAGTCAGGATTCAGGAGTATTCCTGACCCCAGCTCTAGCACCCTATATGCTGCCACCATTGCACTTGACAGAGTCCCTAGCTTGCAAATGTGTAGTGTTCAAAATGTTATTCTTAGTTCTTTGGAACTCAAAATATAAATCCTCATAGGTACAGTGTTGGATATAATGGCTAGTCTGTCAGACCCATGATTTTTTTTTAAGCCTATTTAAAACTATAATTTCAATACCCCATGCTTTTTCTTCCTCACCACATATTCTTCTCAACCTCTGGCAATCTCATTTCTTTCCCTAAAATTTTACTGAAAACTCAGTAACATTACCCTTCTTGAGCCCTCTTAACTATCTGATGCCATTAACCACTTATACTCCTACTGGATAGTCTCCGATCCATTGGTTTCAGAGACAGCACAACCGCCTCTTTCTTTTCTCTCTATTTCAAACCATTCCTTTTATCATCCTTATCCTCTGCTGGAACACTTAGGGTCAAATCCTGCCACCCCCCACTATCTATCTTTGACCTTCTGCTCTTCTCCCTCTATATTCTCTCCCTTGGCAATCTCATTCATTGCTCTTTTCACAACGAAATCTACCCATGCAATGATCCCCAAATTTATATTTTGCCAATGCAGGCCTCTATACTGACTTCCAGATCCACATTTCCAAGTAAGTGTCTACATCTATGTCTAAATGTCCAACCTGCATCTCAAAATCACTATATCCATAACTAAGCTTGTTATCTGTCCTCTAAAACCAGGATCCCATTATTCCTGGTTTCTTTTTTTTTTCCTTAAAAATTTTTAAAATTTAAAACTCCCACTACATACCCTCTAATCAAGCAATTTTTAAAAATCCCTCAATACATATCTACACAGTTTGGTAAAACAAATTCCCATATTAGAAATGTCCAAAAAATTTATGTATCCTCTAAATTTTAAGTTCATCGGGAGGTGAGTGGATATATCTTCTTCATTCTTTTGGACACATGGTTTATCATTGCATTAATCAGAGTTCTAAAGTCTTTCCAAAGTTGTTTTTATGCATAACGCTGAAATTACTGTATAAAAAGTTCTAGTTTTCTGTTCACTTCATCAGTTCAGGAAGGACTTCCCAGTTTCCTCTGAAATTATCCATTTCATCATTTTTTTATGGCCAAATAATATTCTTTTAAACATAAATACCACAATTTGTGTAGCTGTTCCTTAACAGAGAGATAGAGATAACTCCTCTGATTACAATTTTTGGGTCACCAAGAAACTATCTGCTGTGGTTATTTTTGTACATAACAATCCCTTTTATCTTTGATTTCTTTGGGGAATAGTCAGTCTGGAAGTTAACAACTCTACAAATTGCCAGGCACTGTGTTGAGCATGTTAAAATCTACTGGCGACAAATCTGGGCAACAGGTTATGCACAGTTTGATTGTTTCTGTGCGTAGTTCAGAATCACTTTCTAGAATGATTAGACCAATTTACAACTCTATCAACACTGTGCCTTTTTTCCCACAGTCTCTCCAACATTTATCATTTTTCTTTTGTCATTTTATCCAGTCTGGTAAGTGGGAAGTGAAACCTCAACACTGCTTTAATTTGCATTTCTCTAATTATTAATTCTTGAAGGCATTTTTTCATATGACAGTTGATAGCTTGTATTTCATCAGTTAAAAACTGCTCGTTCATAGGCTCTGACAATTTGTCTATTATGGAACGGCTCTTAGTCTTGAATCGGTTGCTTCTGGATATTAGTTATCTGATCTATCTCACTAATAGACACCTCTCTCTCTCTCCCTGATCCCCCTTCCCCCTGCCCCATACCAAATGGTTTTAATGATTACAACTTTACAATACAATTTAAGATCTGGTACTGAGAGAGTCCACGTTTTCTCATTATTAACCTTGAGATTCTTTGCCCTTTTTTCCACCATATGAATTGTGAATATTTTTTCTAGTTTTACTGTACAAGATATCCTTTTAGAAATGTGATTTGTGGGGCGGCCAGGTAGCACAGTGAGTAAGAGCACCAGCCCCAGAGTCGGGATGACCTGGGGATAGAATCCCGGCTCAGATACTTAGCACCCACTCAGAAATACCTGGTCGTGTAACCTTGAGCAAGTTACTTAACCCCAATTGCTTAGGGGCGGCCAGGTGGCTCAGTGAGTAAGAGCATCAGCTCCAGTGTCGGGATGACCTGGGGATCTAATCCGGGCTCAGATACATAGCACCACACCCAGAAATAACTGGCCATGTAACCTTGAGCAAGTTACTTAACCCCAACTGCTTAAAAAAAAAAATGTGATTTGTACAGTGCTGAATAAATACACTAATTTAGGTGGTATTGTAACTTTTATTATATTGATTTAAACTACCCAAGGGCAATGAATATTTCTCCAATTATTTAGATCTTTATTTCTGTAAAGAACACTTTATAGTTAGGTTCATATAGTGTCTGGAGGAATCTTGGAAGATACATTCCCAAGTATTTACAGCTTCTGCAGTTATTCTAAATGGAATTTCTCTTTCTAGCTCTTCTTACTGAGTTTTGTTTCACACAACACACACACACACACACACACACACACACGAATGCCAATGATTTATGTGAATTTATCTTGCATCCTACAACTTAGCTGAAGCATTATTGTAATTAATTTTTAGCTGTCTCTCTGGGTTTCTATACATACATCATCAAAGTATGTCCAAAAGCATTAATTTAGTTTTATCTTTGCCTATGTTTATTCATTCAATTTGTTTTTCTTTTCATTGCTATAGCTAGCATTTCTAGCATTATATTAAATAGTAATGGTGATAATGGGAATCCTTACTTTACTCCTGATCTAACTGGAAAGGCCTCCAACTTTTCTCCATTACATATAATGTTTGCTCTTAAATTTAGATAAATAATATTTTCTGTTAAGGAGAGGTCCATTTATTCCTATGATTTCTAGAATTTTAAAAGTAAGTTGCCTTTTGAACATCTACTGATAAAGTCATATGGTTTTTATTGTTTATAATATTAACTTGGTTTATTATATTTATAGCCTTCCTTATGTTGAACCAACCCTATGTTCCTTACATAAACCTGACCTATTCATAGACTACAATCTTTCTAAAATGTTATTATAGCTTACTTGCTAGTATTTTATTTAACATTTTTAGATCAATGTTCTTTAGGGATATTGACATGTAGTTTCCTTTCTCTGCTTTCTCTCTCCTTGGTTTACATACTGTGTTAAAACTGTATCTTGTGCTGGTCCCCTGACCACCCCCACCACCAATCAGTATAGTAACCAAATGTATAACTAGCTAGTAAATAGTAGGAAATAACATTGCAAAGGTGAACCTGGAAGTCACATACAAACTGTCACAACCATCAAAGAAGAGTAATTTACAAACTTTATCATATATTAACTAAAAATCACATCCTGGTAATATATGCTGAATCAGGGGGAAATCATCTAGGCTTTCCTGTCAGGGCCTTTTGGCCCTAAGATATGTAAATCCCAGACAAATTCCAGATCTCCACAGTAAAGACCAGCAGACATCAAATAGTGTTGATAATTTTGAGATAATACAAACACGTTAACTTTAAAGTTTTATTGACAACTCTGTAATGATCTGAACATGTTAATGAACTAACATAAAAATAGCACAGATCAATTAGTCTGTTCCCCTCCCAAAACCCTATAAAAATGATACCTCAAACTCCTGCCTCCCTGAGCACTCTTCCATTGGGTACATGCTGCTGAGTGCTTCCAACTCCAATCCATGGTTATGTGAGTGATACTTTCTGCTCCCCTTCCTCTTGCTCAAGATGCCTGACTTCCTCCACCATATCATCTCCTTTCCCCACACTGTCTGTTTCTGTACTGTAATGGGAATGTAAATTTTTAAGATCTTCCCTGCCACTAGGCTAAAGTGCACCTGGAGCCTGGGGTAGGAGGCTTGTTTTTCAGTAGATATTTCTTGATTGGCCAGTGAGTCAATAAGGTTGTTACATTCTCTGAGCCAGGAGAAGGCTATATAAGGTAAGCCCTGATGTGTAGCTTTGTTTTGGGGCTCACTTTGAGAAGTGTTCTGTGATTTGATCTGGATTCTGGGAAGCCGTTGTTGAGAGCCCCCCCTCGGCTTTGAAAAACCCAGATGTTGAAAGGCCCAGATGTTGATTTGGTATGGATGTAATGGTTGGACAGTTTGAAAATCTGTCTACTTGATCTGTTTCTGTCTTGATAATTCTGTCTACATAATCTGAAGTTCGGGGTGCTGACCTTTTTCCCCCGAACTAGGTAAACGATATATATTTGACTGATTAAAGTAAGCCTTAACTGTTAAAGCAGATCCAAGAACCTGTGTTGGCAGCAAACCCTGAGGATGCTTGGGGTACTTGCTGCTACATGTACCCCTTTTAGCACCTTTTAGGCTCTCTGTGGTTATTAAAGTATGCTTACAACCCCATTTCCCATTGCCATCATGGTCCTTCCCAGAGAATACCCAAAGAACTGGGTGTATGTACACTTATTTCACAAGTTCATAAATTATCAATTCACTTATCAAGACAATATTTGTGTCTTACAGTTTAAAGAGTACTTTTTTTTTAGTACCTCCTATGGTTATCACTGCACACAGTTGTATGATATTAGGGTTAATTGTTCTTTAAAAGTTTGATAGGATTCATCACAGGGAATCTGGACCAAAGCTGTTCACCAGTGTGAGGGTGCCCATCTAAAGGACCTTAACTATGTACAGGATGCAGGATAGGTGCCAATACAGCAGTTACACTGCTCACTACCAGTTTCAGGTCACACATCTGTAATGGGAATGTAAATTTTAAAGATCTTCCCTGCCCCTAGGCTAAAGTACACCTGGAGCCTGGGGTGGGAGGCTTGTTTTTCAGTAGATACTTCTTGATTGGCCAGTGGGTCCAGAAGGTTGTTACATTCTCTGAGCCAGGAGAAGGCTATATAAGCCCTGATGTGAGGCTTTGTTTTGGGGCTCACTTTGAGAAGTGTTCTGTGATTTAATATGGATTCTGGGAAGCCATTGTCCAGAGGGGCCCCCCCCCGGCTTTGAAAAACCCAGATGTTGAAACCCAGATGTTGAAACCCAGATGTTGATTTGGTATGGATGTAATGGTTGGACAGTTTGGAAATCTGTCTACTTGATCTGTTTCTCTGACTTGATAATTCTGTCTGTGTATAATGAAGTTCAGGGTGCTGACCTTTTTCCCCTGAACTAGGGAAATGATACATGTTTGACTGATTAAAGTAAGCTTGTTAACCCATTTTGAGTTGCTTTCCTTTATCAAAGCAGATCCAAGAACCTGTGTTGGCAGCAAACCCTGAGGATTCTTGGGGTGCTTGCCGCTACAACATCCAGGACAGACTGACAGTTGATTGTAGGGTTCTTACCCCGGGATTTAAGCAAGGTAATCTCAATTTCAGTCTCTGACTTAGTTTGAAGTCTTCTAGGGAATAACAAGTGCAAGAATACCAGAAAAAAGGAAACCCTGTAGTTTTGTCACTCATTCAGCCTGCAGAACTTTCAAACTGGTTGATTGTGGATAAGAGCAGCTGTCTAAGGAATTCCAATGAGAGACAAGTCCCAGCTGCATTGCTTACACCTAAACCAAGGTCAAGAACTTGCAGAATAGAGATCAAATGGGCAGTGATCAGACTTTGCCCTGGATTAAACCACTCTGGCAGTACTGGAATCTTCCAGTTCCCATATTGAGCTGTTCTTGAGATCTTTAACACTCCAAACCACAAGAAAGCAACAGACGGTCCCCAAAGGACACAAGTTTAACCCAGACACTTCCCATCAGAAATGCAGAGAGTATAGCCCTAACATAAAGTACAGTAAGCTGGATAAAAGAAAAAAATTCTACCATAAAGAGCTAGTATGGTGACAGGGATACTCAAAACACAAACCCCAAAGAAGAGAACAATTCTAGAACATCTACAAACAAAGCCTCAAATCAAAATACAGCTTGGGCACAAGTTCAACTAGAATTCCTAGAAGAATTTTTTTTAAAGAGCTAAAAAAGTATTTTAAAAATCAAATGAGAGGACTAAGGGATAAAATGGTTTAAAAAACTGGGGGGGGGGCGGCGGGGTGGAGAACTAGAAAGATAATTAATAGCTTGGAACAAGAGGTACAAAACTTTACCTGGGGGGGAAAAATACCCTGAAAATTAGAATTTAACAAATAGAAGCATACTCTATGAGATAAAAATATATACATACATATATATAAACCAAGTCAAGAAACTGTGAATTGACAGAAGAAATTTAAGTTATCAAATTGCAAAAACAAATTACCTGGAAAATAGATCAGGGAGATAATTTAAAAATCAATGAACTGAGACATCTTTTTGTTTGTTTAAAAAAAAAGTTAAAAAAAAAAACAAACTTAAAAGAAAATTCCCCAGATCTCTCAGACCATTATACAAAGTTAAAACTGAAAGAATCTACTGATTACTTCCCACAAAAGAAATCTTCCCACAAAAAATCTTCCAGGATCCTCATCAAAAAAATTCTGAGCTTCCAGGTTAAAGGAAAAAAAAAGTATTACCTGCAGCCAGAAAGAATTCAAGTACTGAGGAGGTACAGACAGGATTGTGCAATATTTAGCAGCATGACTTATAGACTATAATGGGGTTGAGAGTTTGGAATGTGACATTACATAAAGCAAAGAACAGAGGTTAACACCCAAGAATCACTTACTCAGAAAAACTGAGTATAATCCCATAGGGTTTGAAAAAAAAATGGATCTTTAATGAAAAAGAACTTTCAAGCATTCCTAATGAAAAGACAAGAGCTTTCTTTTTGCACAAACAAAACTAACACAGCTAAAAATAGAAGGAAAACCAGTTTCAAAAGCAGGGGAAAATGTTTACAGCAAGTTTCTCTAATAAAGGCCTCATTTCTCAAATATGTAAGGAACTGAGCCAAATTGATAAAAAATAACAGCCATTCCCCAACTGATAAAAAGTCAAAGAATAAATCAATGACATTAATAGTCACATGAAAAAATGCTTTTAAAATGACTACTGATTAGAGAAATACAAAATAAAACAACTCTTGAGATTCCATCGCACACCTATCTGATTGGGTAATATGACAAAAAAGAAAAACAACAAATGCTGGAGGGGATATGGAAAAACTGGGATTTTTTTTGTTGTTGTTGTTCAGTCACTTGTTATGTCCAATTCATTGTGACCACATTTGGGGTTTTCTTGGCAAGGATAATGGTGTGCTTTATCATTTCTTTCTCCAGCTCATTTTATAGACAAGGAACTGAGGAAAACATGGTTAAGTGACTTGCCCAGGGTCACATGGCTAAGTAGGTATCTGAAACCAGAGCTGAACTCATAAAGATGTGCCCTCCAGATTCCAAGCCCAGTGCTCTCTCTATCCACTGCGTACCTAATGGACTATTGGGTGAAGCTGCAAACTGGTTCCACCATTCTGGAGAACACTTTGAAACTATGCCCCAAGGGCTATGAAACTACATATCCTTTGCCGTAGCAATGCCATTACTGGGTCTGTACCCCAAAGACATCAAAGAAAAAAAGGAAAAGAACCTAAATGTACAAAAATATTTGTAATAGCTGTGTTTGTGGTGGCAAGGAATTGGAAACTGAGGCGATGCCCATCAGTTAGGGAATGGCTGAGCAAGTTCTGGTATATGATTGTGATGAAATACTACTGTTCTGTAAGAAAATGACTAGCATGATGGTTTCAGAAAAACCTAGGAAGACATATGAATTCATACAAGCTGAAGTGAGCAGAACCAGGTGAACACTGTACATAGTAATAGCCATACAGTAACAACGATCAACTATAAAGATGTGAGTACTCCAATCAAGACGATCATCCAAGGCATTTCCAAAAGACCCATAATGAAATATGCTATCCACCTCCACAGAGAGAACTGATGAACTCTGAATGCAGATAAAAATCATACTTTTTTTAACTTTATTTTTCTTGGGTTGCATGTGTAAATACAAATATGTTTTATGTAATTTCACATGTATAGCTGATATTAAATGGCTTGCCTTCTAATAGCAGCTATACATGTGAAATTACAGCATGGGCAGAAGGGAGGCTTTGGAACTAAAAATTTTTCAAAATGTAAATGAGAAACATTTAACAAAATAAATAAAAATACATTTAAAAAAGAAAAGATGAGAGCTGCATAGAAACTAGGAAATACAAACAGAGGAACAAAGGGAAACAGAAAAACAAAAATACAAAGGTAAACATAAGGAAGCTATTATTAGAGAACAATCAAGGAAAAACTGTTTACATTCTGATATGGGGAAATGATATATATGTCTCTTCAGAATTCAATTATCATCAGGCACCACAGTCTAATTAGACAGAGGTCCTAAGAATAGTTCTGTTATATTTTGATTATCTTAGAAAAACAGAAGGGGGATACATTGGATGGAAGGAGGGAAGGAAGAGGAAGGATAAGAAAACTCATTTCTCATAACTGTGGTGGGCAAATATTTTCATCAATAAAACAGTAAAAGTGCAAATCAGTAAACTGGGCATGCAACTGAAAGGAAAAAAGCAACAAGAAAATAAATAAATCAAAAGCTTCCCATGAAATAACAAATAGGAAATCTTGAAAAATAAAAGATTAACAAAACTAAAAGCAAAATAGATTAATGAATAAAACTTGGAGCTGATTTTTTAAAAGAAAACAGAAAAATTGTTAGCTAACTTGATTTTTTTTAAAGAAAAAAACAAATTACTAGTGTTAAGAATAACAAAGGTGCATTCACAACCAATGAATAAATAAAAGAAATTATTAGAATTATTTCACCATTACATTCCAATAAAATTGACAACTTAAATTAAATTGGTTAATATTTACAAAAATATAAACTGTTCAGATTAATAGAATGAGAAATGAAGAATTTAAATAATTCAATCTTAAAAAAAGAAATTGAACAAAAAAAATCAATGAATTCTTGAAGAAAAAAACCCAGAACAGAAGGAATTTACAAGCAAATGCTAACAAGCATTTTAAAACCAGTTAATTCCAATATTACATAAAATGTTGTTAAAATAGGAAAATCGTTCCTACAAAATTATTTCTATGATACAAATATGTACTTGATACCAAAATCAGGGAGAGTCAAAACAGAGAAATAAAACTATATACCAATATTCCTAAAAAATGCTGCTGCAAAATTTTTAAATAAAATAATTGCAAGAAGACTGCAGAAACAAATGATAGAGATTATATACTATATTGAATATGTACAAAGCTATATATATATATGCATATATATATGTACACACACACACACATATATATGGTATAGCACTAGTTAAAAATTAAGCAAATTATAAGCATATTTGGTCACATCAATAACAAGAACCACAAAAATCATGATTACATCAACAGATACAGAATAAGTTTTTAACACAATATAATACTATTCCTAATGTTAAAAAGAAACTACAAAGCATAGAAATGAGCAAATTTTTCCTTAATATAAATAATATGTAAGACCAATAGTCAGCATTATGTATAATGGAGCTAAAATTAGAAGTCTTTCCAATAAGATCTATAATAAAGGATGTCTATTAGATCCATTGCTATGTGCTATAATTTAGAAATGCTAACCATAGCAATAATAAAAAAAATAAAACTGAAAAAATAAGCATGGGCAAAAAAAAATTTTTTTATTTTCTGCAGATGATGTATTTTCCTTAGGAAACCCTTAAGAGTTGACTAAAACTAACTGAAAATTAACTGTGGCAAAGTTGCAGGACATAAAATAAACTCAAATAAATCAGTAGCACTTTTATATATTGCCAAAAAATTCAGCAGGAAGAAAAAGAAATTCCATTTAAGATAACTATGGACAGTAAAAAATACTTGGAAATTTACTTGCCAAGACACATAACAGAAACTATATGAACACAATTACAAAATACTCTTCACACAAAGACAGATCTACATAACTGGAAAAATATTAATTGCTCATGGGAAGGCTGAGGAAATATAATAAAAATGACAGTACAGCTAAATTACTTATTCAGTACCACGCAAATCAAACTACCAAATGATTATTCTAAAGAGTTAGAAAAAAATAATAAAATTCATCTGTAAAAATAAAAGGCTAATAAGAATCTCAAGGATAATAAGGGGGGGGGTGTGGGCAGGGGGAAATACTGGTTAAGAAATAGAAATTGATCAGGTGAACAGATTAGGTATAAAGAAGCTAACAAGTATACTAGTATACTTGTATTAAGCAAATTATAAGCATACTTGACCATATCAATAACAAGAACCACACTAGTACTCATATACTATAGTATATACTAGTATACTAATGTTGATAAATCCAAAAAATTCCAGTCATTAGAGCAAGAACTCCCTATTCCACCAAATTTGTTGGGAAACCTGGAAAGCAATCTGGCAGAAACTAGGTATAGACCAACATCTCATACAATTTAGCAAAATAATATCCATATGGAAACATGACTTAGACAAAAAGGGTAATATATATTATGAACAAATCAGAGGAGTAAGGAAGAAATTATCTGTCAGATTTATAAATGGAGAAGAGTTCATGAGCAAATAAGAGATAGAAAGGTTCACAGTAGGTAAAATGAGCAGTTTTGTTTATATGAAATTTAAATATTTTGCATACAACAGACCAAATGGGGAAAGAATTAGAAAACAAATAGGTAAATGGGGAAAATTGTTTATAGTACATAAACTTTATATAAAGTTTATAGTTTCTTTGACAAAGGTCTCCTTTCTAAGTCACATAGAGAACTGATTCAAATTCTTAAGAATAAGAGTCATTGTCCAACTTATAAATGTTCAAAGGATATGATAGGATACTTTTCAGAAGTATTAAAACTCTTAATAGCCATATGAAAAATGTTCCAAGTCTCTAATAATTACAGAAATGCAAATTAACTCAACTCTGAGATCCCACCTCACAAATATCATATTGGTTAAGCTGACCAAAAAAAAGGAAAATGATAAATGTTGGTAAACAGGTATATTAATGCACTCTCCTGGTACAAATGTGAACTGGTCTAGACATTCTGGAAAGCAATCTTACCCTATGCCCAAAGGCTAGTAAAACTTTGATCCAGTGATACCAGTACTAGTCTATATTCCTAAAGAGAGAGAGAGAAAGAAGCTCTTTTAATGGTGGCAAGGTACTGAAAATTGATAGTGTCCATTAATTGGGAAATACCTGAAAAGCTATGATATATGAATGCGATAGAAAATTATTTGTGCTGTAAGAAATAAGGAAAAGGATGATTTTAGAGAATCCTATGAAGACTTATATGAACTGATGCACAGTAAAGTCAACTATACCAGGAGTATTTATACAATAACAATAATGGTCAATATAAACTTTAAAAGGCTTAGATAAATTCATCAATGCAATGACCACAATTCCAAAGAATTCAAGATGAAACATACTACCCCCACTTTGAAAAAGTGGTGATGGTCTCAAGAGTATAGATTGAGACTTTTTCACCATGGCCAAGGTGGAAATTTGTTTTTCTTGACTATAAATACTTTTAATAGTTTTTTTCTTGCTTTATCAATGGTAGGAGGGGAAGGGGAGGACTAATTTTCAATTAAAAAATAAATCATTTATATAACTAAAGCAAATATCAAATAGTTTAAACACACTACTACATTATACCAAATGTGTTTTTCTATTAAAGATTCAACCAATAGCCAGTCTAATAGGCTTAGGCACTGTTTCACAATAACAAGTCTCATTCCCAGTTTCTCTGTCTCATTCAATATGATTGGTAAGTGTCCCATAGGAAGAATACTCAGGCCCTCGGGAAGAAATGCCTCTCTATGCTCAAGACCAAACTCTGCATAGCTAATTAAGTAGTAGTGTTGATGTATTCTAGAAAAAGTAGAAAAGAGTCCCTTTTTGCCTCAGTCTTAAAAGACAGAAGAAAAACAAGAAACTCAGAGTAACCTGCTCTGAGTAAAGGAGAGATAACTTAAACTTTTATAGGTTAAAAGAAAATTACAATCTTATTCAGTAATTTAACCATCCAAGTATCATGCAAAAATCTAATCTACAATTGCAGACTACAGGAGCAAAATATAAAACTATGGGCTTTTCCATCAAGACACCTTTAACTGATAGACTGGCTGGTTTGCTTACTGAACTGAATTCTTTGTTTCAAATGTTTGTTGGATTTTTTTTTTCTTTTCTGGTTTTTTTTTTTGGGGGGGGGAGGAGCGGGGAGAGCAGAATGCCACACAAGTCAATTTCCTATAGCCCTTTGAATACTCAAGGTCATTCTTCTTTTTCTCACCAGTAAGCACCTAGCAACACTGGTCTACAAAACCCCTTGTCTCTCCACCTAAATTCCCTCAGGGAAAGTTATGTTCACTGTTAAATGGGAACCTTATAGTGCATTCTTCCCTAGTGAACCTAGCTGTCACAAGGGAAATGAGCCTATGGTCTCCAAGGGACGACTGGAACCAGAACAGGGTAGCCAGGGCTATTCAGCTCTTTGCCCACACAGTGGGGACCCAACAGATGTTACTTATTGCTTAAATTCCCAGCTACCCAGATTTTAGCAAGTACTTTTTTTCCCTGAGACATGCATAAAAGAGGGCGGGGGAAAAAGGACCAGGGAGTACTAATATAACTTGCTATTGTTTCTAGTCTTTTTCAAAGAGCCCCTACCTCTCTTGGTGCTCTCTGAGTGAACAAAGCCTTAGTTGTTGCTGGCAGCTGGCTTCACTACTCCACTTAGGTTCACACAACTTCGGAAGCTTCCCATCACATCAGAAACAGCAACTATTTTTTTTATATAAAATGTCAAAGATCATGTTAACAAAAACAGCAGCTTTCTCCTTGGAGTAAGACATATAATCAAGTCACTCCTCTGAATTCCACTGGCTCCCTACTTTTCTGGACAGTCTTCATAATACGGGATAGTGAATAACCTTAGAATTAGAAGGACCTGGGTTGAAGGCCTACTTGCAATACATATTGGGTGACTGTGGCCAAGTCACAATGTCTTAAAGGCCCAGACAATTCTCCAAGATTTTAAGATGCAAAGTACAGCTGCAAATCTTCACTGACTGAAGGCATTTCCTCATCAGAGAACTCCTCTATACTAATGAAATCAGAAGTACAGAATATATATATGTGTGTGTGTATACATAAATATGTGCATGCATATACATACACATATATACATATACACATATAATGTTCATATTACATTTTATTTAAATCAATTTCCCTAAATCCAATGGATTTAAATTATATTTTTTCACAGTTATGAAGGTTATCGTTTTTCTAGGAAAAGTACCATCACATTTATTTTTAATTTATAGTTAAAAAATCAGAATGTTTCACTTTAGTCTATATAGCATATCATATAATAAACATTTCTCCAAATCCAATGGCTTTAACTAGTTGTAATCTAATTGTTTTTCCAAATCTGATTCTCTTCTTAGTAAAGAAGATTTCAGTCTTTTTTTCCTAAAAAAAAAAAAAAGCATCTTTGCAATGATGTTTAATTTATCATTCAAAAATCAGAGGAATATATTTCATTTTTAGCATGCATTATATCTTGGGTGAGAGGGCCTATTTGGAATTCAATTCTTTCAGTTAAATGTTTCCCATTCACTCTGGACTGACATCTCCTGTAGAATTTTACTTCCTGGGATCCCATCCTTTTTCTGAATCCTTGAAAACATGTTCAGTTCAAATTTAGTGTGTGCATAAAAAACAATGCTCACTATCCTCCCCTCTATCACAAATTCTAAGATGGAAAGGTCAATTTCTCCCAAGGTTCTCATATTTTCTACTCCAGATAAAACTGAAAATAACAGCTGGACCAGACCAAGTACATACAGAGGAAATCTCTGCTAAAGACAAATCTTGAAAACGCTGAGGAATTATTTAACAAAAATTATCTTGAAGAAGGGAGATATCAAAAGAAATGGGGAAAAAATCATGAATGCTATTACTGATCTAAAAATAAATGCTATCAAGAATACATCAATAACTACTGATTCATATACCTACTCTCTTTATTTTATAAAATTTAAATGAGAATGCTATTCTTTGAAATCTTGAGCTCCCCCCATGCTCTCAGCTCCAAGTCTCTCCTTCAAGAGGCCTTTCCTTATTACCCGAGCTGTAAATATTCCTCAACCCCAATCATTGTGTATTTATTTTGTACAAAATTTCAAGACACCTAGAGAAAGGACTCTAGGAGGCTAGAACTTCTGTGGCAGACACATAAAAAAACAGATCCCTGAAGTAACTGTAAGTTTATGGAATAATGCATTTGTGTTATGACTAAAATTTATTTTACTTAATTTCTCCAGCTATGCAAAAGTATTCTGAATACTGTAAAATTCTATAATAATATTACAATCTTTGGGGGAAGTGGAGAAATGAATATGGACCTTTGATTTCACCAGTATAAAAAACCTTAGTGTGGAAATTCCACTGGCACAGATCAGCAATTAAGGTGCAATTAACAGACTTAGAGAGTTTCCTGGGAGTTCTGGCCACCCACAATCACACAGTTAGTATGTGTCAGTGGCTTAACTAGAACCCAAGTCTTTGCTAACACCAAGGCCAGGATATGTATGCTGCTTGGACATCCTCATTTGTTTGCAAAGGAAACTGATTCGGCTAATATTTTATTGTTTGAAAAAACAATTAATTCTGAAGAATATCAACATGAAATAGAACAGATAAAAAAAAGTACCTAACTGGAAAACAAACAAAAAAACCAAGTATTGGTTTTCAAGTATTCAGCCAAAGTAGAAGTCCATGGACTAAATGAAGCTCATGCCCTCAAACAATCCCTCAGGCACTCACTCACTCAGCACCTATTTATTCCTTCTCTACATGCAATTCGGAGGTGCTTGGTTACTTGGTTTAAAATTCACAAGAAATCAGGAAGGTGGAAGGCTATGGATATGTAATACTGTATTGAAAAATTGAAAACTGATGTTAATAGTCTTGCTGAACTGCCTTCCTTTTTAAATCTTTGTTTAAGAAAGATATATCTCTAATGAGGTAAAAGAAAAAGGGATATATTCAGATATTAATGTGATGGGAAAACAAAAGGTATCAATGAAAGATGAAAATTTTTTCAAAAGAAATTAGAAGTAGAAAATTAGAGAACACTGCTACAGAATAGCACACCAAGAAGTGACAACCCAACAGCTTTTAACAAGGGACTAAACATAAATAAAAACTACAAAAAACAGACATAAGAATTCGAAAAGTCTGCAACTAGAGGCCAGTTGGTGTAGGAACAAACAGTTCTAAAGAATACATTAGGACAGAGTACAATACCTGATATTCAGAATGACCTTCCTTCATCAAGAAAAGTTCAAGTTGTAGTAAGTTATCCACATAAAACAGGTGTCATTCCTACCACAACTGCTTTCTACATAGTCTATTTAATAAGACAGGGAGTGTACAATACATTTTCAAATTATTTCCATCTAAAAGGAAACACATTTAAAAATTTTATGGCTCAAAGAACTTAAAAGCCTTGAGCTATTCAAAATGATTCATTTCCTGAGTGTTTAAAATAAACAAGGCTTTACTCTACTTAAAATCAGGTGAAATACATAATATCTCATATGCTATAAAACACCAAAGTTCTTCAAAAGGAATTGTCCTTCAAATCTGGTTTAGATCACAAGCAACAATGGTGGGGTGCTCTCTTCCCTTTACTGTTTTTCTGAAAGACTAGTAATTCACACACTTTGTTGCTGAGCTTGTTCTTCAAGATCAGCTGCTTGACCTTAAGCCTCTAGGGTTTTTCCAGGTTTGATACCTTTTGATTCTGTTCTGATACTAGCCGTTCTGTCTGCTTATGTCTTTCAGAGTATACACTGCTTGAGTGAGATTTTCCACCATTGGTTCTAGAGAGTCGATTCTCAACATTCATTCTCAATAACAGTAATATAAACAGCCCTATCTCTCATGAAAGGCAGTGAGTGCTTTGAAATGCTTTTTTTAGTAGCAAAATGATATAGTTGTATTCACTACACTTTGTTCTTTGAAAGCCAATTTCTAGAGAAATGCAAATTAAAGCAACTTTGTGGTTTCGCCTCACACCCAGCAGACAGGCAAAGGTGACATAAGAGGAAAATGATAATTATCAGAAAGGCTACAAGAAAACAGGTAGACTTGTACAGTTCATGGAGCTGTGAATTGGTCCAGCTGTTCTGGAAAATAATTTGAGAGTATCACTAGAAAATAATCCAAGTGTACACACACACACACCCTTTTATAGCAACTAAGCCTGCACCTCAAAGAAATAGAAAAATATATGTATATGTATAAAAATATTTACTGCTATTCTTTTCATGGCAGCCAAAAATTGGAAACTAATGAGCTGTCCTACCAGGGGGATGGTTAGACAAACTGTGACATATAAATAAAATGGAATGTTATGTCATAAGAAATGATGAAACAGACAATTTATGAGGAAATTGGTAAGAACTTCACGACCTAATGCAAAGAGAAGTGAGCAAAAGTAAGAAAACAATGTACACAATGATAACACTCTATAAAAGTATGTAATTTACTGCTGTGCAGTGGTATTGCTCTGAATCAAAAACTCATGACACTAAACCACACAGTCAAAGCGATAAGGTGAAAATACACTAACTATATCATCTTGCTATTAAAAAAAGGATTTCAATGCACTGTCTGAATGGGGGTAGTAATGTTATTTATATTAATTATATTAATTATTGGGAACTGTGTCAGGTAAAATATGAAATGACTGAGTAAACAAAGGTTTGAGCTTCCAAACTCAATTTTTTTTCAATTTTTCAAAAAATTTTTTTTCCAATTTATTAAGCAATGCATGCCAACTGCCTAATAAATTGGGACAAGGCCTTCTCTGCTTAGGGATGCACCCTGAATACAGGGGGGAAAAGATTTTTATACATTAAAAACAATCAAATAAGGGGTGGCCAGGTAGCACAGCGAGTGAGAGCACCGGCTCCAGTGTCGGGATGACCTGGGGATCGAATCCCGGCTCGGACACTTAGCACCCACCCAGAAACACCTGGCCATGTAACCTTGAGCAAGTTACTTAACCCCAATTGCTTTAAAAAAAAACAATCAAATAAGACCAATTAATTTACTAAAATAAACCACCAATTAATCAGGATACAGTATTACTGTTGTAATCTGTAATCTGATTTCTAGTTGGAGGAAAGATTAAGAACTTTCCAAGTTGGGAGGGGGAAACAGGTGCAAATCCCTGAAATCAGAAAAAGAGGTTTCCTATTCCCCCCACCACATGTCTGTAAACAATCAAAGGAACATGGAAACAATAACTGATTTATCAGTAGGGGGCCATTTTTCAGATAAGACATATGGGTTGCCTGAGATGTGTAACTGCAAGAAAACTCCTTGCATCAATCTTTGAATTCAACTGGATTTCTGGTCAGCACAATCTAGGTCCTTAGTTAAGAGTCTCAAAGCAGCAGATAGAGGTGATCCAACTTTCCAGTAACACAGGGTTAGGTTCAAACAATGCAGTAAGGTTTTCTCTTAATTCCCATAATTGATTCTCACAAGACAGAATTTGGACTGGACCTTTCAGTGATCAGAAAGAGAACTGTGCTAGCTCCACAATGGAGTCACAGAATGGAGTTGGTGTGACTCACTCAATTCCTACCACCACTTGCTACTCCAGCCTTCTCAATTCCCTCAGAATAAACAGGGAGAATTTACTGAATAAAGGTAAATAGCTAAGATTTAAAGTGAACAGCATTTGTATTTTAAAATCACTGTGTTGTTAAGACATATATGCTGTGTAATAAATCAAAAATTTTAAAAGAGATCTAATTTCTATCCTTATTTTACTGGCCCAACAAATAAATCACTAGAGATAAAAAGAGATAAAGACAGACATGGGTCAGGGTAGAGGGTGGTGCTAGGCACTGTGTTAAGAACTGGGGATACAAGTACAAGCAAGCAAGATAGGTTCTAAGAGGGAAAACAACACATAAATTTATGCTGGGAAGGTAGGGGTGAGCCCCTGCAAGTGGGTGCACTAAACAGACATCTGCAAAATGAGGGGGCTGAACTACTTAAATCTCTAAAAAGGTCTCTTCCAGCTTAAAAAGCAGAGGCTTCTGAACACCAATCCAAAGTCTGAATCGCTTCTGCAGTATCCTTGACCTAGGATTTTCTGGTTTGTTTGAACATCTTCAATGACTTTCACCCTCATTACAAAGAAACTCTAAGAGTTTGCACTGATTCCTTTAAAGGTCGGGGTGGGGGGAGACACGGGACTGCATGGTGTTCTAATAAGGTCTCTGCATATAGAGAACATAACTTAATAAAGCTCAGAGTACATAATCTGTGGAAAGACATCTTTGAAATTAAAGGAGATAGGTGTCATTTGGTTTACTGTCAAAGGACTTTAGCAAAAGTCTGAAAAGCATTGATGGCTATATTTATATGCATTTGACAATGACTATCCAGGAAGATTGCAATCATTATGAGTTTTCTAAATACACACACACACCTGGACTTCAAGAGAACCATTTCTCTCTCACAGACCTGAGAGAATTCCTTGGTGCAAATTTAAGAGCAGTAACAATACACTGGGGGAGGGGAAAGAGGAGGGGGAGGAGAGATTTAAGGAATCTGTTCCAAATTAAACAAATAACACTTTGGGATACTTATTTAGGAATTACAGTCATTCTTCCCTTATAAAAGTCCTAAGAAAATGAATAAAGATGTTAGTTCTTTCAACCTTTATAAATATAATAACTAATCCTAAAAAGAAACAATTTTTGAAGAACATGGCAAGCAATCCTGAAAACAGTGTACAATCTTTCCAATACCGAACTAAGGCACATAACGAAGAGGGATGGGGAAAAGAAAAGAGTGGAAAAGGTTGCATTATGGCAACAAAGGTGGAAGAGAGACATGTAATTCATTCTCCTGTAGCTCCCAAGATATATATAACTAACAGCTATTTTCAGGCATGGTGCTAAATGCTTTACTGATGTCTCACTTCATAATATCTCAGGCTAGAGAAACATTCCATATTAGCCAAAAGACCTGCTTTTTGTTTGTTTCCAGAACGAAGAATACATGCAAATTCTCTCATATTAAGGTCAAAGCATATATAAGACACTGAAATAAAATCCACAACTTTGCATGTGCATCATCAAGAATGCATCAGTGTCATCATCAAGGATTGGCTAAAATAGGCCACAGACATCCTCCTTCCCAAATTACCTTGCATTTAGCTACTTTATGTTTACTTTATGCATTTTTGCACTTTTTCATCTTCCCCAACAGACTTGCTCTTTGTGAAAACAGTTTCCTTCTTTATACTTGTATGCCCGGTGCCTAGTACAGAGCAGGCACTTAAATACATACAGGCTTTTTGTTTTTTGTTGGGTTTTATTTTTCCCCAATGGATAGGGGTAGGTCTGATGGAAAAAAAAAAATAAATGCTTGTTAATTGAAAAAATAATTTCAAAAAATGAAATAAAAATCTGTAAGCCCTCTCTTCAAAGAACAGATTTACCTAATCAAAGAATGACTAGTGAATGTGACAAGGTTTTAGGTGACCTTGAAGACAACAGGAGTGCTGAAGTCCCACTGATGTGAAGATGCCTAGCAGAGAGTAGCTGGGACTCAGTGCAGGCCAAAGATAAACAAAGTGTGATACCTGGTTGTGGATGTCAGGAAATATTACTGGTTTTGCAGCATCAGGGGCATGACTTGTGCCTCCAAGAACATTCCCTGGTCGAAGATATTCCTGGCATGTGTGCCCTTCTGTGAATGTTTTATGGCTACACATATTCTCTGCATGCATGTCCCAGTGTGATTCCTATGCATATCTATTTGTCACACAAGTGTGTACAATTTATGGTAGTGAACTCAAGGTTTGTTGGGAGGAATTTCTGCTGCAATTTTATTATGTAACTTGAATTACATCATTAAATGTCTTTATTGTAAAAAAAAAAAAGACAAACCTGTTGAATGACCACAAGCTTTTGTCATTTCCTTCTTTTCATAGTTAGGTTGAAAAAAATGACTATATCTCCAAGAAACACACAATATAAATAGGTATTGAAAAGTGTTTCACAGAAACAATGTCCCTGAGTATTTAAGAGAAAGCATAAGTAAGTCTTCCTTCTAAAATTCTACCTTCCCAAAAAGTATGTTCCAGAGGTATATAAACAACACAATCTGAAAGATTCTTCATGTATAGTGCCTTCTTCCCCCTGCCCCAATCTTTTCATTTCTCATCACTATGGCACAATGCCCTAGGGATCAGTGGAATTGTAGACATGTCTATTAGTGGGCAAGAGCAAATTTACAGACCTTTATTTGCCACAGAATAAAAATACATTCATCTGAGACTGAAAGAGCTATCTAGAGGTAAAGTCCAATTTTGAGCAGTATTTAGAACCAAAAATATTCAGCAAATTATAAAACTGTCACCCTATATCTCTGCAGAGGCATAAGGAATTCTATTCATAAAATGTGTTTCTATAAATTTATTAGGCAATTAAATGAACCCACAACACTCGATCTCCTAAGACACCAACAAATTTCAGCTCAGTAGACCTAAACTGCTTACACAAATTAGGTCATAGGTAAATGATGATCTCAAATGACTAGCTACAGAAAATAAGGAACCAATAAGACAAAAAATAAAAATCAATATTTTGTTCCTACAGATCTTTTCCAATACTTGTGGAAAAGGAAATAATCATGGCTTTAAGAAAACAATGAATGAACACTATTTAGAAGTCTGTGAGACAACACAGAAGCTCCCCTCACTCAGCCTGCTCCACACTATCACTAGTAACAAGATACACCTATACTATTCTCTCAGTCCCAATCTTCTACCCCCTTGAATTGACTGTTCCACTGAGGTCACGGGTGTGCCTCCTCCAAATTTCACAGTATGCCTTTAAAGAGACTTGAAGACACCCTCAGGTGGGAGGCTTATTTCTTTTTCCTTTAGCGGGGAGAGGGGAACTGTTACCGCTTCATCCTTTTCTGCTCATAAAGATTATTCAGGTATATTCTGTACACACTAAGCAAGAAGATAATAAAATAGTATGCTATAGTTAGGAAAGAAGTCAATTTGTTCCTACCTTTTGCTTCTTTCTTTATTATGGTTAGCCCTTCCAAGACTATTTTCACAATAAAACAAAGTACTTAAGCAGATTGAAAGTACAACAAAAATAGAAAGGAATAAGGAGCATAAAAAGGAAGGAGGAATGCTATGAAAATATATTTTCTTATCTGTCTACACTGGCATTAAAAACAGATCCTGACTCCCGAATTAGTGCCCATTTCATCAACCAATGTGTCTCACCATTCAGGCTACCACTTGAACTGAACCTCCCCTAGACAGAAGAATGTCACCTAGACAATATACCAAATCTTTCTTGGCAGAGGGAGATGAAATGTGGGGAGACGGGGCCAAACAGGAAAAAGAAACAGACATCTGGAATCGTTTTTTTTTTTTCAGTCAAACCCAACCCAACTAGGATTCAAAAAAAAATCCATTATGCCCTTAAAAGAAGTAGCCTAACATGTAAACATGCTATTTTTGCTATCACCTCTATCTTTTTTTTTTTTTGCTTTTTTTGGAGCGGGGGAAGGCAGGGCAATTGGGGTTAAGTTACTAGCCCAAGGTCACACGGTTAGTTTTGTGTTAAGTGTCTGAGGCTGGATTTGAACTCAAGTCCTCCTGACTCAACAGTGGGTTGACTATTCACTACACCACCTAGCCACCCCAATCACCTCTATCTTAATACAGAATAAAAATGGAAGAAATACAATGGACCAGTGAGGTAGGTGGGGGAAAGGATCATGTCTGAACCAGGTAAATTAATGGGTAATTAATGAAATTAATTTTGAATTGACTTTTTTTTTTAAAGCAATCGGGGTTAAGTAACTTGCTCAAGGTTACACGGCTAGTTATATCTGGGTGTGGTGCTGAGTATCTGAGCCCGGATTTGATCCTGGTCATTCCGACACTGGAGCCGGTGCTCTTACTCGCTGAGCCACCTGGCCGCCCCTAAGCAATTGGGGTTAAGTAACTTGCTCAAGGTTACATGGCCAGGTGTTTCTGGGTGGGTGCTAAGTGTCCAAGCCCGGGATTCGATCTCCAGGTCTTCTCAACACTGGAGCCGGTGCTCTTACTCGCCGTGCTACCTGGCCGCCCCTTGAATTGACTTTTAATGAATATTTCAAATGTCTCAACATTCTGAGTGATACAGACTTCCACTCTACTTATCACTCATTTAAATGAAAAATAATTTTCATTTCAGGAACATGTATGTACATATAAATTCCAAGAAATGGTCAACGATCCAAATCTTTATTTTATTCTTCCCCCACCCCCCCTTTTTTGGAGGGCAAAAAAGACTTCTAACCCTTTTTTGGGGTTAAGTGACTTGCCCAAGGTCACATGGCTAGTTTTGTGTTAAGTGTCTGACGCCGGATTTGAACTCAGGTCCTCCTGACTCCAGGGCTGGTGCTCTATTCACTGAGCCACCTAGCTGCCCCTTTATTTTATTCTTATATTTAATTTTACTGTTTTTTAAATAGTCTATTACTTTTAAATAGTATAGTACTTATATCAAGAAGCTGTATAACAACATAAAGACTAATATTAAAAATAACACATATAGGACATGACCCAAGGAAATTACAGATGAAAATATGCTTGTGAAAGAGAGTTGCCTACCACTGCTAGGGTGGGTGGGGGTAAAACAACTAATCAAACTTTTCCCCTCCCCTTGCCCATTTGCTAATTTTAAAAAATCTTAAATTTTCAGTAACGGACTTGAGTAGATGTGTTATGGGAGGTTGTTCCTCACATACATAAAAACATGAAAGGAGGTAAATCCTTACTGAGAGCAAATAACATCTCCATTATGCTTAGCACCTTTCACCAGTGACGTTCAATAACTGAGAGAGGACAGATAAAAGGAGTATCTAATTAGGAAAGGATTCCCCAAAAGGATCTTTGTTACTTAAGTACATACCATGTGTCTGGCAACCTTGTAGGTGAGAACTGAAAAAAATTCTTAGGTACAACTTTTTGGTCAAAAAAATAGGAGGGTCATCAAAGTAAGTGGAGGAAAGTGGCACAGTCGAAACAAAAACAAAACTTTAAAAACAAATGAACACACATTAAAAAAGAATCATGGGTTAAGTGTAATGGGAACATCAACTTATTTTTGTTTTTTGTTTTTTTTAAAAGAACATATGTTTTAGAAACTTAAGAGTCACAAAACATATTTTGGATTTAGAGAACTCAAATTTCCAGCTGCTTTTACATGTGCTCCCTTTGTTAAGACTCTATTTCTACACCAAAGCCTTTTGTCCAGCTCCAACACCCAGCTCACCTTACTGGAAAGTCTCTTGAGGTTTTTGTCAGCTGTTCACATGATAAGCAGCTGGGAAGTATGGAAAAAACATTAACTATTGACTGAAAATTAATATGGGCAAGAGTTTTACCATTTGTTGTGGAGAAGGATATAAAAATGTAAATAAATAATTAAAATTTAACACTTAATCACTGAATACCTACTGAGAAAGGGCTTTAAAAATCATTAATCCATGTAAATAGCCACATAAAAGAATTAACCAATACCTTTTGAAAAATGGGGTTATCTTACTTAGCAGTAGTACCTTAACACACACACACTCACTCACTCACCCCTCCAGGAGGAAAAAGCAAAGGCTACTCACAGGCCCAATTCCACTACTAATTAGCACAGGAGCTTTGTCCTGATCCTTCATCCTACTTTCAGATCTCTACCAGTCACCCCCTCTTCAAGCAACCTGGGGCCCACCATACTGATGCCAACCTTCCAGGTGACATCTGATCTGTATATCCCACTGTAGCTTGAAACTCTGAGGAGCTTAAGAGATCAGCTAGCCTCAGCTTCCCCAGTAGTTGGGATTACAGGCAGGCACCACCATGCCTGGTCTCAGAGCTAGTGGTTACAGGAAGAACCTCTATTAGAGACATGAAGCATGTCAAAGAGGTCTTTCCTAATGACCCGGCTAGAGAGTACAAAAGCAATAAGAGAATGACACTAATGTGAACTAGTGCCAAACACGTACATACAAAAACAAAACTTCTTTAAAGCACATTGTTTTAGAGAAAAAAAGATGTGCCTAACTGCAGTTACCAGGAACTAAGCCATATTCATGGTACATGTTTCTGTAGAGGAGACAGAAAAATGAAACTCTTTCCTTTAGATTGTGCATTAGATGTTTTGCAGTAGTATCAGGCAGGCTTTCTGGAAAAAAACTAAATGGTGACATGATTCTTCAATAATGGAGAGAACAGTACTTAACTTGATAAAAACCAGTAAAATTCATAAAGTGGTATAACTTTCTAGCTTATGTATATTCTGTATAACACAGTGTGCCTTAAACACTAGTCAAACATAAAATAACCTGGTTTCAATTCTAATGAGTAAAAAGGAAGTGTAAAAAGCAATTTGGGAATAAGCATTGATTCCTAGGCTCAAATTTTAATTTTGTATATTAAAACCTTGGCAATGTGAAAATCTATCAACAAACATTTTATTAAGGGTTTGCCATGTGTCAGGACTCTGTGTAAGATGCTGAGAATACAAAGACAACATTAAAATAGGTCAAGAACTACCTTTTTATTAGGGAAGATGTGTGAGTGTGTGTGTGTGTGTGTGAGAGAGAGAGAGAGAGAGAGAGAGAGAGAGAGAGAGTGTGTGTGTGTGTGTGTGTGTGTGTGTGTGTGTGTGTATAAAAGAGAAATATCTACTAAAGGTCATTCTGGATGGGAGAGCATTGGCACCTGAAGAGATCTGGAAAGGAAATGCTTCACCTGAGTCTTGAGGAGAACTAGAGCAAGGAAGGAGAGTACTCTAGGTATGGGACAGCTAAGAGCAAAGACACAAGGCAGGAGATGAAGTCATGCATGAAGAACCATGAGAAAACTAATTCAGCTGGAGCATAAAGTGCAGGAAAGAGAATAATGTATAACAAAGCCTAAAAGATTAAGTTGGAGTTGTGTGGGGGGGGGGGGG
>NW_027185903.1:23644330-23677800 GCF_028583685.1 Petaurus breviceps papuanus | reverse complement strand
CCTCCTGACTCCAGGGCCAGTGATTTACTCACTGCGCCACCTAGCCACCCCTGGAGTTGTGTTTTGAAGAGATTCAAATGGTAAACATTCTAGAAGGGATGGGGTGCCACTGGAGCTTATTACTTGATAAACTAAAATTAACATAAACATATTAAATGATAATAAAAGAGTGCTAGGGTCAGACCTTCTTAGGAAAATCACCTTAGCAACTATAGATAGAATAGAGTAATTGGAACAGGTAGACAGACCATCAAGCAGGGAGACCAATTACAAGGTTATTGGAATGGTGTGAGCTGATAAGAGTCTGGAGGGGGCGGCAGTGTGAGTGAAGATAAGGGAACTTAAGAGGTGTTAATGGGCAGAAAAGTTAAGATATGGCTAATGACTGGAGTGAAAGGAAAGAGGATGGCACCAGAGCTCTAAAGTGGAAAAGCCAGGACACTGAGAAGTCATAAAGAAGGAATCAGAAGAGGTTTGGGGGAAAGTGAAGTTGTTTCGAATGTGCTGTCCCTACAGGACATCCAGTTCATAAATAGTTAATGACTTATGAATGCAGCTCAGGAGAGAGACTGTGGTTGGATATATAGTAGCTATCTACAGAGAAATGATAAATATGCTTATGGAAAGTGATAAGCGAGAAAATCTAAAGTGAGGAGCAAAGTGGGCCCAGGACAGAGTCCTGGAGTACATACACAGTGGGATGTGTATCATAATCTGTCAAAGGAGACAAAGAAGCAGCCATCCATCATGTAGGAGGAAAATCAAAGGAGATCAGTAACACACAAATGCAGAAGAGGGAGAGTATCCAGGAAAGAAAGTTATCCTATACCTTTGAATCATTCTGGAGTTTTCAGTTAAGCAGCAAGTTCATTTAGCTCTTTAAGAACAAAAACTTTTTAAAAAATATTTTGGGATGAAAATCTTTCTGAAATGTATTACATAATGTTCTGTAGAATACATGGAATAGAACATACAGAATTCTCTGTAGAATGTATGGACATAATTTATTTATCTGATTATCAGTGATCATCATTGAGTATCAACTACTGTATTTACAAAACTGTATTACCAATGATGCCCTCAAAGTCTACTATAGTTTGTGGAATTATTTGTTACTACATAGAAGGGCTACAGACTGCTATGCTTAAGTTCTACTACTCACTTTTTATGATTTCAGTGATTTATTTTCTGTCAAGATATCATTTTTTATTTTTAGACTCTCCATCCTCCCATCCCATGGAAGGAAAAAGAAAAGTCCTTGTACCAAATATACAATCAAACAAAACAGATGCATGTCCAAAAACTGTCTCATTCTGCACTCAGATGTCACTTTTTATAGCTGTCATAAGTACATCTACCTTTTACCAGCTCCTCCTTCACTTTTGATATATTACTTTGAATTTGCTATGGGTTTAGATAACAAAAAATCAAATGTGTTGTAATTGTGTAGAGGATAAAGGGTAAATACAAATAGAATAAGCAAAAATCTGAAGGGCTAACCTATGAGTAAATTTGTGACATTTCTTTTCATTACTCAGACCCACATTCCTCTGCTTACTTGATGCCTCTCCACTATCTGCTAAACAGATAAGTTTTCAGGAGAGCTGAATAAATAATAAAAATACTCCCAAGTACTGACTTAGATATTCAATATCTATGATGTGGATATTCCCTCCAATGATACACAACACAATCCATCTGTACCTACCTAACGTAAATGGCTCTTGTCCACATCCTCCCATAACTTCATCACAGGGTACACCAGATGTTCTGGAGAACATCCCATTTTTTTTCCCATAATATATGACTTTGATAACTTTCTTGACTTTGGTACTTCTTCATAATACCTTAATCAATGTTAAAGCCTGCTCATACCCACCATGGCCACACTCCACTGCCCTCTGAATGGAACTCAATTTTAAATCTTCAGGGGCTATAGCTGTCCATGACCTTCAACCATAAAACATTATCAGGACAGAATACTGGTATCAAAAAGAGAGACCTTCACTTTAGAAGAAATTTGTGGTCAATAGAGAAGCTATGCAATTTCCCTGAAGCAATGTAGCTCACTCTCTTCTGTTTAATTCTGAACCTAGTTTATAGTCCATTAGCAGTATCCGTTCATGCTATATATAAGGATGGGCAAAGCTCTATAGGATTTCTAAGTGTAAGATAGTTTGGACAATAAATCTGATTCATTCACTTGACTTTTCCTGTGTGAATGGGTAGGTCAAATTCTCAAATAGTCATGAGTATGTCCAGGAGGCTCTGAGGTATTCTGGAATTTGATGCAACCATTACATGTCATCTGCAAACGAGAGCACCTGAAGGAACTCACCAGACATAGAGATTTCCCTCTTGGATTTTATGCTAGAACTTCTCAATGACCAGATGTATTATTAATGTGTTTTTGCTTAATGGGAAAATGTGTCCCATCCACTAATAGGCTCGTGTGACCTGCCTGAGTCATATGAGTCTGTGTGGGAGGATCTTGCCAAGGGGGCAGAGGAGGAAGGGTAGAGCAAAGCCCAGAGGAAGGTGGTCAGAGCAGTTAGAGGCAAGGGAAAGAGAGGAAGCAGGCAGCAAGCTGTTAAGTGTTCATTAGGGGGAAGGCTTGGGGATGGTGGTGCCCCCTGCATTGTTATTGTGTACGGATTTCTTTGTTGCTAGGATGGATTTGGTCTTCTGGTGTTCGGATTCAATTTTCTGGTGCCTAAATAAATGTTTTGGTTCTGTCTTCCATGTGGAGAGTCTGTTATATTTTATGATTCAGAATTATGCAGGCATATTCACAGCTGCCATAAGGCACTGTGAATGTCGCATTGATGCTACACCAGAGCAAACACCTTTGGCCAACATTTGTCTCTATTTTGTGCCTCAACTGGTAATAATCAGAGGCTTCTGATTATGATTTATCTATGATGGTATATCTTTCAAGAAGTCTAGCATAATTTTGATATATTATTTGGAAGATACCTTGTTGTAACAGAGACATGTTTTACTCTGCTGAATCAAAAGATCTTTTAGAATAAAAAAACAGTCACAGTGAGCTCTTGCATTCACTATATCATTCAGTCAAAAGATGTGAACTACAAGGTAATACTACCTGCAAAAACCTGCTTCTGCCCTACTAACATCTTCCTCATAACTGCCTTCTCATACCCTCATAATTGGGTACATAGATTATAAATTAAATAGATTATAAATGTTATGAAGATGAAAAGGTATATTAATAAACAAGCCATACAATCAATGTTCTTCAGTCAACCTTTGATAAAGTTCAAGATTTTTTCCACATATTTGGTATCATTGCCTCCTCAGATACCTTGTGAAATCTCTCAATGTCCTTAACAGTATGTCTCTTCAAGTTTGGATCTCCTCTATGCATATTTGGTCTAGTATAGCTTTCCTAACGAGGTCTCTTTAATAACATTCCTATAGTCTCTAACACCCAAAGATGTAATATTATGGTATAACTGTGGTGGCTCTATCTTTCTTGATGGCGAATAAACTATTATAAAAATCTTTGTAGGTCTTTATCCATTTTTCTTTGTCACTCTTCCAGTTTCATTCTTAAATGTCCTTGATATGACTTACATATTTGGGTCTCTTGCTAAACTTCTTTTAAATTTACTTTTTCTCTCTCCTTTCTATTCTGTGAGAGAATATTGCTCACAATCATACACTATCCTTTTTCCCATGACACTTTACCATGAGCTTATATTCTAAACCAATGTTGCCCTTGGTTTTCACCTCTCTGGAAAGTAAGTAAAATATTTACCAATGTGCTTTTAAAGCTGTTTTTGTCTCCTCATTATGGCAATTCATTGAGCTAAATTAAAACTTCTGTACAGTATTATTGGTGTCAGCGTCTTTGTCTTTTTTCATCCCTATCCCACTTTTTTGTCATCCATACTTTGTTTCAACAAGTTAAACTGTACTTATACTGTATGCCATATTTTTTCCTTACTGTAATCCTTTCTTGAGAGCGAGTTGGGAAAGCTGGATTAAAATAATTTTGATCTTTAGTAAATAAGTGGTCTGACTCTAAACAGATGTTAATCTGATCCAGGAATAACACCTATATGAGAAATGAATAAATCCATTCCTATCTGTTACAACATAATCAATTTTTAAAAATACTCTTCAGTGCTCAAGATGTTCTGCATCTTCCAATTCCTTTCTTGAAGAAAATATTAATGATAAATAGGTAAGAGTTCTCTGTGTAGTCTTAGCAATCTTGTGAATGGTCTATTTCATTCCTTATTAGTGACTCATATTTTCCAACATTTTTTTCTATCTTCACCTTTGCACTGAGAGTCATGTATAAAAGACTATGTTAATTTCATTGGCATGGTCTTTTAAATAGCCACCTGTATATAATGAATTTATTGTTTCTTCTATAATCATTTCTGGTTTGGGATATGAAAATGCATCTGTCAAGTTTACAATAACAAAAAACAAATGATTTTTAGAAAGTAATTTATGTAGTCTTTTTTTGACCTGCAATATATGTTTGTGCATAAGCTGCAATTATTTTCATGGCAGTTTGTTTTTGTTTTTTTTTGCAAATACCTATTATGAACACTGCAACATAAAGATGACCAAATGCCCCCATGAAATTATGTCTTTTGTTGCCTTTTGGATGCATGATAAAACCGAAGCCACCACTTCCTTCATTTGTTTCTTCCAGTAAATCCTGTGCACCAGCTTTCCATTTAGCTGAAATTTCCTTGTGTCATTTAGTTTCATTTATAGCAAGAATATCAAGATTAATACAATTCATTTCTTTCAGTGTTATCTCCACTTACTATTCACTGAATAAGGATCTTGCATTTAGCATACCAAAAGCTAAGTTAATGTTTATATAAGGTCAAAAAATTACAATCCTTGGCTCTCCGTGCTCTCTATTCTTTCATTCTGTTATTTTCGATTCCAAAGAAGGGGACTCCTTCACAGACCTAGGGACCATTTTGTATTTGTTGTTGCTTCATGGGTTGCTATGACCAAAGAATTCATGTCCAAGTGACCAGCCTCCTCATGATGGCCTCTCCAGTGTAGTGCCAGAACTTGAAGCCTTTTCAGCTTGGTGGAACCTGCCAGGGCTTGTACTCTACCGGCAGGGCCTTTGAGAACCCACTTCCATACCACAATGATGCATTAGTGTAGACATATAAAAATTACCAATATTCATAAAGCGCTTCAAAGTTTGTAAAGCACTTTACAAACATTTGCTTATTTAATTAATCTTAGGTAGTAATATAGACACAAATGGAGCTAAGTAACTCTCCCTGTTTTACAGGGAAGAAAACTAAAGATCAGAGAGATTAAGTGCTACATTCAGTCATAAAGTTAATTAGGCTCTGAATCTAGGTACAGGTGCTCCTGAACACAACCTTCAGTGCTCTCCCATTGTGCCACAATATTGCAGGGCCAGATGGGTAAAATACTGTCATACATATAGCATGAAAAAAGTATAAATAAACCAAAATGGATACATGCATTGAGTAAAGGACTTTATTGACTTATCAACAAAAGTGTCACTCTCTCATTGATTACCATCAGCCAAACTAAAACTTCAGATCACATATCATAAAATGACACATTTCCTCAAATGCCAGCCTTCAGGAAAAATCCAGCTTGTCAAGGTTAGATAGGAGAGAGGGAGGGAGGGAAAAAGGAAGGGAGGGAGGGAGGGATTTATTAAATTATGTGCCAGGGACTGTGCTTAAGTACTTTACAAATATCTCATGTGATCCTCACAACAACTGTAGGAGGTAGGTGCTATTATTATCCAAATTTTATTACTTAGGCAGACAGAGGTGAAGTGACTTGCCCAGGTTCACATCGCTAGGTCTTACTAACTCCAGGCCTATCTATTGCACCACCCAACTCTACCACTAATAATATTAACTGTACTTTTTTCTAAAAATAAATATATATTGCAAACTTTAAAGGTGCTTTTAAAACTTTAAAATACACATATATTATTAAATTATTAATTCCTACTAGATTATATTTTAATAAAGTGCTCTAAGGCTTACAAAGCCTCTTCCAAATCATTATTCTAGGAGGTAAGTAGTATATATAATACTTTAAGAATGTGTACATATGCATATATGGCCTTCCACAGCCCTCCCTCACTAAAATCAAAGTCAAATGCAAGTCATGTCATCATTTCCCTGATGCCCTGGTCCTCTTCGAGAACAAAGGACGAACACAATAACCATATATACATGCCACAGGCCAGGCCATGGGTCTTCTAGGTTCAAGAAGAACACTGCACAGCTTTCTTAACTTCAATCACTTTTATTAGGTTGTAAGCAAAAGGGTTTATAGCCTATCTGGTTTTTTCTCATAATGAAACTCCCAATAGCAAGTAAGGGTTTTTCTTTCATTTGTTTAAGAATTATGTCTGGTTAACATGTCAGTCTTCTTCCATTTAGCATAAACTACATTTGATATCCTCCACATGACAGCATGTGCACAAAACTGTTCATAAACAAGACATGGGAAAACCATGAACATTTAGCATTTAAGGTATATTCAGGGTATGCAAGATCCAGTGTCCTATCCAAAATTAAAATCTACTCCACCAACATCATAGTGTATTGCCAAAAAAGAAAAAAAGCCTAGTAAGGAATCATAAAAGCAAACTTTGTGGTACTTTTTACATACATGTTACTAATCACTATAATCTCACACATTAGAATTGGACAGAATAACATTCAGTTATGTACAATCGAAACCAAGTGTTCATAAGCTCAATTATCTGTCAGAAGGAAACAGGATTTGTTGTTCCTTTTTTCTTTTCAATACACAGAATCAGGAGGCTATGACCTACTAACATAATTCATAGAAATTGTGTACTGTTTTACATTATTTTTGAGTAGAATCTTTATTTAATCAAAGCAGACCATAGGTCCTATGTTTTTAGCAAGGTGGCAGATAGTTAAAATTTGCAGTTCATTCTTCAACCTGCCAATATTCTAAGATTTGGTTAAACCAATAAACTGACCACAGAAATATTACCTCTTGACATATAGTTCTACATCCTCCAAATTAAGTAGCACTGAATCCCTTCAACCAATTCCAGGATATGGGGGGGAGGGGAGGTGTAATGGAAATGCAAATTTAAAGATCTTCCCTGCCCCTAGGCTAAAGTGCACCTGGAGCCTGGGGTGGGAGGCTTGTTTTTCAGTAGATACTTTTTGATTGGGCAGTGACTCAATAAGGTTGTTACATTCTCTGAGCCAGGAGAAGGCTATATAAGCCCTGATGTGTAGCTTTGTTTTGGGGCTCACTTTGAGAAGTGTTCTGTGATTTGATCAGATGAAACTCTGGGAAGCCGTTGTCCAGAGCCCCCCAGCTTTGAAACCCAGATGTTGATTTGGTATGGATGTAATGGTTGGACAGTTTGGAAACTGTCTACTTGATCTGTTTCTGTCTTGATAATTCTGTCTATGTATAATGAAGTTCAGGGTGCTGACCTCTTCCCCCTGAACTAGGTAAATGATACATGTTTGACTGATTAAAGTAAGCTTGTTAACCCATTTTGAGTTGCTTTCCTTTATCAAAGCAGATCCAAGAACCTGTGGTGGCAGCAACCCTGAGGAGACTGGGGTGCTTGCTGCTACAGGAGGTAATACTCAATCAGTAACTACTGAACATTCCAGGAGTTAGCCAACTTTCCAAAATGACATGTCCCTTCCTCATTCACTAAACACTAGGTTCAAATGGAACAATACTGGCTGCCACTGGCTTAAACACTGAAAGGGAAGATTTAATCAGCATACACTCCCTTCTTTCCCACCTCTTTTCCTCTCATCACTTTCATTCATATATGCTCTTGATTAAGAGATATAGCCCCCAAATTTGTGGGAACAAGCAGAGACAGTTGTCAGCTACCTAATCATTCTTTCCCTGTACCACAAAGGATTAACTGCAAGCCTAAAATTTAAAAAGCAATTCTAAATGCAAACAAAATAATCCCATCACTTATAATAGATTTTCTTCCTTATGTACCAATAAATACTCAATGTCCTTGCAAAACCAAGTAAAATTCTACTGGTTTTCAGTCTTTTGCTATAGCAAAACTTTTCAGCAAACTGAAGAAAGGAACACATTAGGAGTTCTAAATTCCATTTAACCTTTCTACTAATTATAGATTCTAAGAAACTGAAAGACTATTTACTCTTATTCTGTATACAATTCTAACAAGCATGGCCTTTTCAAGTTTCTAAGCTGAAAACATTAAAATTAATGTAAAAAGGAAGAAGTAGCTGCTACAGATAGGTATATGGAAAGTAGTGAAGTGACTGGTCATTCTTGTTTTGAAACAGAAGTGAGAAATCACATCAGAAATTATGAATGAGACTGAGGGTCTGTTGGGCTAGTACTTAGATACATATTCTCACCTCTTGTATTAAACTAAAAATATCATGGGTCAGAAAGAGCAACAAAGAGTAAATGGAATTACTTATGCATGCCACTTTTTCCCCCTCAAAAAATTTTTTTTAATACCTACAAGTCCTTTTCATCTCAACAGCACTACCATAAGAAAGCCATATAACACAAACCACACCAACATTTAAATTTGACCAGCCATTGCTCTACCTGATTCTCCTCCCATAACTGTGCCGCTCTTGTTTTCCTCCAAGGCAAAATGGTCCAGTAGGCAGGCCAGTGTTTGCCACCACACACTAGCTGCAATGGACTGCATCTGTTCCACCAAGAAAAAAAGTATTCCTCATGCGACATGAAGTGGCCTTAGACATTTTAAAATGTTCGTTCTCAGGGCAGACATTACAGTTACTCACATGAGGATAAAATACATACTACGCTGTTTTACTCCACAATAAGGAGGCCTTAACCAGCAAACACTTGAGCTCCTTGCCATGGAGACATGGTTGCCAAGAGCAACTCAAGTTGAAAATACAAACTCATTTGTAAAATACTGTGAAAGAGGATGGAAAAAGGCTGAGTCCTATCACCTCATGAAAGTAGCAGAAATGGATAAAAAAAGGCTTCAGAGAGCTAGTACAATATGTAACTAAGTCATATGCATTCATATATGAAACTGGTAGAAAGACGTCAAAGTAACAGAAAATGAAGCAGATACATCAACATTTCTATAACAGTTTTTTAATCATCAGTCACAGCGAAACCAGATCTGGGATAAAACCTCAGAGCCTGATATGTTATATGAACCCAGAGAAATGGAGAATCATGGTCATTAAGCCCTAGGAATGCCAAAAAAAAAAAAGGAGTTAATAATTTAATGGGGGAATATAACATTAAAAAAAAAAAAAGCTAAAGGGGCTAGACATGATGAAGTCCTTTCATCAGGATAGAAAATGATGAAGTACCTGCCCTTTGCCTCCTCCTGGATTGGCAGAGGATCTGAGAGGCCCTCTCCCATCACAGGGAGTAATGCCAGAGGAGGGGTGCTGGCCAGGGAGGGGTGAGGTTCTGAGCTGATGTCATCTTGTAGTATGACGCATTTCTGAAGATCATGAAGTCCAGGAGAGCCATTGGGAAGCAAATGATGAGGTGAAGGTCTTAGGTTAATGGCACATAAAAATTCAAAGTCAGGAAGCCTGACTAGACCAGACTAAGTACACATCAGGAAAATCTGAAAGCACTAAAGGATCATTTTACAGATATGAAAGAAGATAATGCCAAAATGAAAAAAAAATCTCACATGAAATCACTATCCCTAAACATCCATCAATGAGGAATCTATAACTACTGACCCTATTAAACTCCAGGATCAAATATAAAGTCATCTGTTTGACATTTAAAGGTCTTTGTAACCTGTTCCTTCCTATCTTTCTAGCCTTCTAAAACCTCACTTCCCTCCACACACTCCTCTTCAGTTACATTAGTCCACTCACTCTTCCACACATCCACCTCTGTGTCTCTAGCCTGTCCCCTAAGTGTAGAATGCTGTCTCTCCTCACTTCCTCACTTGGTACTCTGAACTGCCTTCAAGAATCATTTCAAATCCCATTTTTTGCAGAAGGCCTTCTTCCCTTCCCTGGACCCCTCAACTGCAGTTACAATCTCTGAGATAACCTTCCATTGATTCCATATACCATACATGGTATCCCAAAACATTTTAGTCGCTAGTCAGTCAATAAACTTAAGTTTAAGTACTTACTATGTTCAGGTCTTAATCAACTAACAACAACAACAAATAATCTGAAATCTTAATTATTTAAATTTCCTTTACGCTTCCTTAGTTGTGAACTTTTAATAATAAAATTTTAATTTTTAACAAGATGGGACACAACCATCAAGAAGCATTTCATGTGTGAGTTTCTGAATGATACTTTCTCAGACCCACTGGATCAATAAAGGAAGTCCTCTTGCCACACCACCGTGGTCACTTGATCTCTATTAAACTTTCTTGTGAGGTTACATCAAAACTCCCATGTATATATCAAAACCATGTTCTCTGAATGATCTTAAGGTTTATATTACAAATGAAATCCTTTCAGTTAACTGAACAGCAGGTGATAAAAATATTTAACAAAGTTTGAAAATCAACTACAGTGATGTACAGCACAAAATAGTAGTTATGTTGAATTTTAAAAAGAAATCTAAATATTTTTAATGTCTAAATAATTAAGCTTTCAAATGTTTTTCTAAGTTTGTAGTCTTTATATTTCTGAAGTTATTAATGATTAAAACTGCACTGACTTCTAAGAAATGCTGCATTACCTCATTCATATCTAGTTTATTTACATTTTGTCTTCTCCATTAGGAATGTGAGTTCCTTAAGTCCAGAGACTATTCTTGTCTTTCTATCACCACCACTTTGAACAGTGTCAGGCACATAAGAAGCTCTTAAAAAATACTTTCCTACAGATGCTAAGGTTCACTAATGCTCCTGTTTGCAAGTAAAATTGTGCTGATGGCATCAATCTTCAGAATACCAAAAGAACTCTTCAATGAAATCCATTACTACTGAAGAGGTCAGTCTAGCCAAACATATAAATTAAAAAAAAAACTAAACCAATGAAAAATTACTATTGCCCCAAATATGCATTTGAATAATCAGTCCACTGAGTTAACACAAATAAATATATCTTGAACAGGAGCTGCAAACAGCAAATTAGTTGGATTTGGGAAACTGTAGAGTGTGCTACATCTGGATCTCCCTCCTCCCCCTTTTTTAAACCACTAAAGTCCTCCCAGAGATCTGTACAAGCAATGGAAGGTATATATAATGGGCACAAGTAAGTGGGAGTATATTTCCAAAAATACCTGGACCCAAGAGTCAGCATAAAAACATCATGCAGGACATGTATGACTAGAAAAGGAGAAACCTTTGGGGCCTAACACAACAGAAATATTAAAATAATAACAAGAGCCAACAACAACAGTTAGCAACCACATAACATTTTAAGATTCAAATGAACTATATATACATTTATATTTCATTCTATCCTCATCATCCCCTCATAAGGTTGTTTATATTATTTTCCCCATTACACAAATGAGGAAACTAAGGATAAAACAAGTTTAGCCACCTACCAAGCCCAGTCACACAGCTAGTAAGTCTGAAGTGGGACTGGAACTGAGGTCTTTCTTACTTCAAATCCATTGTTCTATCCATTGGACCATTATGACTCAACTGAAATTAAGGACTGATTTCATAGTATCATAATATGAAGGGAACCTTTGGAGATCATCTAGCACAAGGGTTCAGCAATCTTTCAGAAGTGCTCACTCCAATGGTTACAACTATATAAATGATAATTTGAACAATAAAACAGATGAAAATAAACAATATTCCTGTTAATGTTAAAGGTCAAAAACTTTCTTTTAAGGAATAGTAAGATATTAAAAGTGTAAATTTTCCAGTACTATATCATCACTCTTTAATGCTGTTTTGTAATTAGTTTCAAGGGGCTCTAGTTTGCAGACATTTAAACTGGGAGTTTGTTCAAAGCTTCTATGCTATTTTGAAACAAAATCATCAATAAAAAAATGATGCTTTGACAAGGTTCCAAATATTTGCATTCTCTGAATCTGTACTGACAAGAAACTGATTTGTTTCTCGCACAGTAACTTGTAACTGCAGAAGCTTATTTAATCTATGAAAGAAAAACTAGTTAATTTTTTTAGTTTATTTCCTTTTCAGTCTGATGCCTATTTAGCTAAGCTAAAATTGAAGTCTACTAGATACTGTAAACTGAAAGCTCCAAAATATTATAAAGTTTGAGCAAATTTTGCTTTTTTTTTTTTTAAGCTTTAAAAATTGGGTCTCCCTATCTTGTCCAGGCTAGATGTACAGGGGCTACTCAAGAGGGTCTGATCCCACTAGGGACTGAACCAGAACTTGGACCTGCTCCACTTCTGAACTGGGACAGTTCTCCCCGCTGTAGGTACCCCATATGCCTCCCTTCAAAAGTTATTCTACAGATGAGGAAGTTGAGGCTCCGGGAGTTAAGTGATTTGTCCCATAAGGCAAATTGGTCCCATAATTAAATACAGAATCAATAATACATATTGGTTTCATGGATCGCTATGACTAAAGAATTCATTACTTTGTGGGCAGCTTACTGGTCAAAAGTCTTTCTAGATTGGTCCATGAATAGTAGACTCCAACTATCAAAAGAATCAAATCTGAGGCCTCCTTAGCATGGTAGAACTTGTAGGAAAAGGTCTATGCAAAATGGCAAAATAATTCAAGAAATGTAAGATTGGGAAAGTGCACAGGTAAGTCATGTAGCAAGAGCAAAGGATAATAGATATATCTATATCTGAATCTAATGCTTCAACATACTCCTGAATTATCAAAAGACCTCAAAGGAAGACGGTGGGCAGCTACTTTCCAAAGGCTCTATGGAAAAACTAGGACAAGAACCACAAAGAATGAGAAGGAATGGAAAGGGTTTTGACTTGCTCCTAGGGAGAAAACATTCAAATTATACACAGCACAAATCCAGTGAACTAATGAAGTGTATTTCGGTATATAGCAAGTGAACTATGTAGTATAATGCATAGTACAAATACCAATACTTATAGATCAATTGAAAGATGTCAGATAGATAGCAAGGTAAACTACAAATTAATGAGACCCATTTTCATGTATAGTTTATAGCATTAATTTCATTATATCCAACTTTTTATATACTTAAGCTACCAAGAGATATTGAAATACTTTCAATAACATGCAGGTACTCAAAAGAAAAACTCATTATTAACACCTTCCAGACTTCTGAATCATTGTTCTAAAAATATCATTTTCCAAAAAAATAGTATCCATCCTCCAGCTACAATCATTGCTTCCTATCAGTAACTCCCAAAAGGAGAACTGTGAGGAAAATACATGATAGAAATTGTACTGCTACTCATTCCTAATGAAAGTCATGTTCTTCTTGGTGAGAAGTTTTAGGACTATTAACTGGAATTTTGAGATTCCAGACTATCCTTCCTAATAAATCACAAAACCAATTCAAAACTCAGGAGACATTAAATAAAAATGCCCATAAGGGAAGATCCTTACTGGTACATTTAAATCAAAAAGAGAACTTTTAGGAACGATTACCACAACATATAACCACTAATTAAAAATACTATTTATACTTCAATTTTTAAAAAAAAAAGTAGTGTATAAACTATGTAAGAGATTTTATCAAGTGGAAAGAAAAAAACAAACAAGCGGTTAAAGGAACAAATAAATGAAAACCAAAGGTTTGCTTCTTCCACATAGAAAATACCTACAGCCACCAAGAGCAGAAATGAAAGAAGTTTACAAGAGCAATTGTTTTATTTATACCCCTGGAGGCTTAGACCCAGCACACCTAATATACTTTTAGCCTTGAGGCAAAAGCCTTAACTGATTGAGCTTATAATTGCTCTCTGGACACTACAAACTGGACACCATGGGATCCTCAAGTATGGATTCAGATATAAAATACAATATCTGATTTAAAAGAACCTATTATATTTCACCAACTATTTATACTAAAGAAACATTTTTCAAAGCACCAAAACTTGTAAATCATAATGCCAGGAATCTTTCCTAGGAAAATCCAGGTTAGAACAATTGCTAATTTGGAAAAGTCAGCATAACTGAAATAGCAACACTTAGAAAATGAATAAAAAACATTTCTCTGGACATTAATGGTAAAAAGCAATTGTTTCATTATCTCTGAATGACTTCTTATCCTACTCCCCCCACAACTCTGTTCCAAACCTTCTCAGCTCCCGAGGCACACCCCCAAATCTCCTTTCTCTCAGCAAGTGTCCTCATCCTGTACTTTACTAAGAGGGATGACATCCATCTTGAGTGCTTCCATCTCCAATTCCCACAACTCAAAGCCAATCGATGTCCACCCTTCTGGAGATCCCTGCCACCCACCGGCACCAATCTCCGTCTTCCACCCTCTCTTTTGCTTCAGTCTCAGAGGAAGTAGTTGTCAAATTCCTTGCCAGATTCAACCTTGCACTTGTGGTCACATTTCCCACTTCCATATGATCTAGGAACCTTCCCTTTCATCTATAAATATTGTTCATTGTCTCTTTATCTTAGAAAAAAAACAAGTGTTTTTCACCCCTGCATGATCCTCTACCATCGTCCATGTCTCCATTCTTTCTTTAAAGTTAGTAGTAAAGAGGAAATCTATACTATATCTATTCCCTAGCCATCAATTTACTATTGCAACTTACTAACTGCCAACCACATCACTCTACAAAAATTGTTTTCTCCTTAGTCACAAATGATCTCTGAATTGCAAAATCCAATGACCCTGTTTCAGTACACATTCTTCTTCGGCTTTCTGGACCATTCTTTCTCCCCAGATGCTCCCAATACCCCTCCTTTGACTTCCCAAATACTGCTCTCTTCCGAGTTACCAATTACCTCTGGCTGCTTCTTCTGTTTCCTTCACTGATTCATCATTGTCCTCCTGCCTATAAAATGTGTTTATCCTCCAAAGCTCTATCCTTTTCTCTACAGTCTCCCGTTTAGTGATTTTATGGATACATTTACTACCTCTATGCAAATGACTCCAACATCTATTTATAACTGGTCCCAAACTCTCCTAAGAGTCTTGGCTCTGTACCTCCAGCTGCAGAATGAACATCTCCATCTGAATGTCCTAAAAGCATCCCAGACTCAAAGAAGGAAGCAGATAGGGTGGAAAGAGCACCAGATTTGTGGCCAGAGGCCTGGATTTTACCCTGACTCTGTCTCTGTTATCTGGATGACCTTGTATAAGTCAGTTTACCTTTTTGGTACTCAGCTTCTACTCATGCAAAGTAAGAGTGCTCCATTAGTTAGATGTAGTCCTATGTCTAAAACTGGACTCATGTCTCCTAAACTCCTCTTCATTCCCCATTTCTGCTCAGGGTAACATCATTGTCCTGATCCATACAGCTCAAAGTATCAGTCATCTCCACAACCAATCAGTTGCCAGGTCCTGACAGTTCAACCTTGGCTCTATTTCTCTCATCACTGCTACCACTCTGGTATTCAGACCCTCAACTCTTACCTACACTATTGGTACAGCCTTCTAATTGGCCTTGTACTATCCAATTCATCCTTCACTGAGCTGTTAAAATAATTTTCCCAATTTGCAAGACTGACTACTATTTTAGCACTCCCCTGCTAAAAATCCTTCAGTAGTTCCCTACAGACTACAGGACAAAATACAAATGCCCCTGCATGAAGGGCTTAAAACCCTCTATAATCTGACTCCAACATTTCTTTTCAAGCTTATTTTTAAAAAAGCAAGAAAGAGGCCATCAGACTTCAAAAGAAATGCCCAAGTAGTCTTAGTACTGATTTTGGAATCAAAAGACATAGGTATGAATCTCAACTCTGCCACAACACCAAGGTAACTTGGGTACGTACTGTCCCCTTATCTGAGCCTCTTTTGTAAGAGGAGGGGATCGGAGCAAATGATCTTTATGGCGTCTTGTGACTCTAAATATACTATGCTAATATGCCAAGATAGGCTATAATTTCAGTCCACCAACAAAGTAATATTATATGTTTTAAAAAATCACTACAATTCATCCTTCCATTTAGATTTATTCTGTGGCACATAAGTAATGGGCAAAGCAAGGCATGGGCTGGACAGGGACCTGGTAGTCTTAGCTATTCACTCTTATATTCACTCTTAGCCATGTTACTGACCCAAAGAAGGCCCTTTAAGTCCTTTAACTACTTCTTGACAATTGTTTCTCCAGCTGCAAAATTTCTTGTGAAGAACAGGAAAACATTCTGATAATGTGAAACTAAAATCAACAGTGGTGGCAAGGAAGTAAAGCGATCACTAAATCTAGAGTAAGACAATCTGGATAAGAACTCTGCCATTACAGTACCTGTGTGCCTTGGGTAAGTCACAACTTCTCCATGACTAACTTTCCTCATCTATAAAATTAAGGTGTTAAACTAGATGACATCAAATCCCCTTCTAACTCTAAATCTATGATTCTAAGTGGCTCTGAAATACCTGGCAATATTTTCTCAAACCGTAGCCAAATATGTCAAATGTCAAAAATTTCCCTTCAGAATATCTAGGGCAAATACTTGTCTGTGCAACATATCACTCAGAAATTATGTTTCTAGATATAACAACTCAAAATTCTTTTAAAAATAATTTATTTTGATTTGTGCTTCAAATTTATGCTTGACTAAATAAATGATCAAGTGTCAAGATATTCGAAAGACAATCAAGGATCAGCCATTTAAATAATGTCTATTATATGAGTATTATATGAGTAGCATTCCGGAACAGCAACGTATTCCTTGGATTAAGCTGATCCCCCCACTACTCCCAAATTCATATAGGTCCTTTCAAAATACCCCAAAGTCAATTACAAGGCTGAAGTAGCACAGGTAAAGTAGTAGAAACCCAAAGAGCAGCTCTGTTTCTTTGATGGAACCCAATCTTTCAAGTTTCCTTTCAAATTACCTGATCTGGGCACTGGAATAGTCTCCTATTCCCTTATACTGCCATAAATGATTTTAAGATTGTTTCTGTACTTACATAATCCTTATAACAGACAGATTATTCTCAAATCTCATTACTTTAACATAAAAGGAACAGGGAATACTCATTATGTACTACAATCCAACTGGTTAATATTATAACAGTAACCTGACCCTTCTTTTAATTAAGTTCAAAGGTCATTTTGGTAGAGTTAAACAGAGTATAAGAGAGCACACGGATAGTAAGCTAACTCACCAATGCTTCCAAAGTTTTGCATAATGGTTAATAAAAAACATTTGAACCTGCAATCCTTATTTCAGTTTCTTAGGAATTGTTTCATATAACTGACCCCACTACAGCTAGTAGTAGCACAAGTACTAAGGTAGCCAAGAAAAGGCATAAGTGAAATAAAAATTAATCTTTAGCCATCACTCTTATTTTCTCGCTAAGAATAGAAGATGAGATACTAGTAAGAAAGAAAAATAAGACAAGGAAGAAATCACCACCTAATTCTCCACAGTTCCAGTTCTCTAACTAAAGAACAAACAATCCTACATCTTCCACAGGCAAAAAAAAGTCAGTTTCTCTTTCTAAAAGATCCTCTGTGCAACATACACTTTAGATGACATAACAGTCATATTCTATTTCTTTTCAGTTGGCTATCAGTGAGATTCTGTATTCACTTATTAAAACGAAACATTTTTTTACCAGTGAGGTAAAAGAGAATGATTAAGAACATAAATTCCCTACTAAGCTAAAACCCAGTAAATTTAAAGAATTTGTTCAAAAAGCACAGTGACTAACAAAGAAGGTGTCAAAGGTAGACCTTTCTGCCTTTTTTTCCCTTCCCTTAAATCATTTGGCATAATTTATTTACTGGCATCAGCACATCAAAGTCAAGTTTCCAGGTAACTAAATTATACCCCTTTAAGCACAAAATAAGTCTTAAAACTTCTTAAAAGGAATCTTTTAAAAGTGTATTACATATATGCATTTTTAAAGCAAAGAATAATGAAAATAATTTAATCACTTACCAATGACATAAGGTCATTATGAACACTAATTATCATTTTATAATATGGTACAATAAGGGCTGTGGCTGTTTAATTATCTAGAACTGTTTGCCCCGACACTAAATGGTCCCAAATTGCTAGAATTTTATGCATGTTTCTCTCTTCTCCATTGTTGTCAGACTGTATGGGTCAGCTTTTGTTGCTGTTAATATCTCCCCTCTTTTTAAATTAGTAGCTTCTAGTCTTCTCAGCAGCACAAAAAAAACAAGATTAAAATTTGCTGGATTAGTGTCTAAAATAACAGTAAACAAGATTTTAGTGAGTGCTTGAGGGAGTCCCTCAAAATGGACTGAATGAAATTTAGTGCATGGACTTTGTGACATCTATTGTAGCTGCTGGGATCTTTTTTGCCTATATACTTCCTGGTTTTCAGTGGTGTTCAGAGTAACTAAGGTTGACAAGTTGATCTTATGCATAGCTAAGGGGTTCTGACATGTTAGTGTCAAAGAATCCACAGGAATTGTTTAAGCTATTGCTATGATCTCAATTACATATTAAATATAAAGAAAAAAATATAAATTAAGGAAAGATGGTGTCCTGAAGCGCTCGGAGGATGAAAAATGAAATAATGACTTTTTCTTAGACCTATTTCTTCCAGTCTCAGAAGACGAGGCAACCCTTCCTCTGGACAAGTTTCATCTCTCTCCTCCCATGTATACCTTTGATTTTGTTCCCCACCCCACACACACTCCATCTCCTCCATAACATTAATCTATTAATCATCCCTTCTCATGCGTCTTCCAACTCTCTTCTTCTCTGACTCCTTTCCTTCAGATTATAAACAAGTGTAGGGTCTCTCCCTCTTACCCCACATATGGATGCTTCTCCTAGAGCTCTGTACTAAGCCCCTTGCATCTCATCCGTTACCATAGTTTAAATTATCATCTCTAAACAGACATCCTCTAAGTCAATCTTACTGGTCAATCAAGAAGGATCTAAAAAAGACACAAGGAGAATGAACTCCTCAAATCCTTATTACCAATAAGGTAACAGAGGGAACTTACTCTACTTCTTTCAGTGATATGCAAAAATGACTAAGCATTAATAGAGAATAATGCAATGTTATCTAACAGTAAATAGTTTTCACCAGGTTCAAACAAAAGCACACAAGGAAAAAAGAGGCACTGCTACAAAATGAAGAAAAGGTACTTCAATATGAGCAAAGCTATCAAACCCATGATTCCATTTTAGAATCTTCCAATTGTCAGGTGTTCTGTTATGTCAGGTATATAAGCACTGCTGTCATGATTACACCAGTTACTGATAGTTTCTAAACATTTGTCTAAGCAATAACCATGCTCAATGAAAGAAACTGCTAAATAATAAACTGCCAAAGTTATTCTCCACTTATTGCTAAAGGAAAACTACAATACAAAAGTTCAAAATAAATTTCAACATTTGTTTTAATTAGATTTTTCAAAAAAGCTTATCAAAAACCATTAAATGACAACATAAAGAAGTCTAATTTAGCAAGAAACCCACATTTTGGTAAGCACTTATACAGACATTTAAAAACAGTCACAAAGGATTTATCTCAAAATATTCATTTAAATTAGTTTAACTAATCTACTACTTATTGAGCACCAAAATTTGTGTGGTACCAAAAATAGTATTTGAGGTCAAACATCAAGGATCTCACAATCTTATTGAAGAGGGGATACTTGGATACATGAAAGAACTGGGGAAAAATAATAAAATACTACATATAAAAATGTGCAAAACAATTTAATCACATTACTGAATTGCAGGTAATAAATCCACAAAGGTTAAGTAAATTGCTATCAGTCTTCTCAATACAGAAATTGTACAAAAGAGAACCATCTAAAGGTCCTATATTCTTAAGTTAATAATCCCCCAAAAAAAGGTTTCTTGGAGAATTCACAAATCTATTAGAAGAGACAAAATAAATATATTCTGAAGTGCTTGCATGGATACAAAAACTGTTCAATATTTGCTCAGCTTTCAAGTTACTGTAATATACCAAAAGAACCATTCAAATCCATGTAACAAAACATCCTGAGTCTTGGATTGCCAAATAGCTAGAATTTTTTCCATGAGGTCATCTATTACTGGTCACTTCAGGATGCCAATAGTTAAGTCTCTATAGTACTGTGCAAGATAGTTCTTGAAATTTAAGTAGAACAAAGGTTTTATGTCTGTTAAAAGTAAATAGAAGTTCATTTTAAAATGAGAATAGTGGCCTTTGGGGATACAGAAATTGCAACCAACTCTGTAATCTCTGCATAGCTGTGCAAGTTATAACAGGTAAAAGCTAAGCCAAAATCCCTAACAAAGCAGGATTCTGTATAACAAACCATCACCAAGTAGCTGCAAATGGACACGGAGAATGCTCAACACCAAGAAAATTTTACAACAAATTTTCTAGAACAGTTCTGGAAAACCCAGACCTTTTTTGGTTTTCCATTAACATCTGTCATCTTTAAGGAAAGTCCAAGGATCCTCCCTACAGAGAGTTATCCATTGTCATTTTACAGAATACTTATCATTGCTCTTATAAATAAATCCCTCTATAAAGTTCTTTAAACACTGTTAAGCTGATAATTCTACGGTAACACTGTTATAAACAGAAGAACTATCATTACCCTCTTAGAAGGTCTTTCTCAGGCTTTTGTGGAACCAATAAAGGACATAAATGGCAAGGTATACCTGTACCTAATTTACCTGGCTGTCCATAAAAAAGCCTAAAAGAGAATTCTTCACTAACCTAACTGTTCTATAGTTCTGCTTACGTCTCTCCTCACCTCACCCACATCAGAAAAATAAAAACATTTAAAATTCCCAAAGCACCCACCTCAATGACACGCAAATAGGGAAGAACCAGGAACTGAGAGAAGACAACCTCTCTCAAATTCCTTTTAGGGCACCTCTTTTTACCTATTACTTATTCCATAGTGGCTGAGCATCAGACCTAATTTATTTCTAGTTTATGCAGCATAGATATACAATTTTCAGCAACATATACATGATGAGAGTGCGGGATAATCAATGGACAGCCTACATGCTTCACTGGTATCCACATGATGGCTTGAAATCTAGAAGAATGACCCCACATACGGTTTCCGGAAGGACATGAATTATGATTTGCAAAAATGGCAGGGTTGTTATGATCTGAATCACTGGAGGAAATATCCTCATCAATGAGATTGAAGACTCACTGAAGTATGGAAATCTAATTGTAGCAAAACTCAAATGTCCTATTATTTCTTAAAATAAGTTTACATATGCCTAAAACTTCATACATCCCAGATAGTTTTAAACAGACAATCATTTATCTAAATCATCTGTGATCTTGCAAAGTTTCCTCACAACAATCTTGTGAGGTAATGAGTGAATTGCTAACCCTATTTTACAAATGAGGATGCTGAAGTTTAGAAGGCTAACCTGACTTACTAATTGTATGGCCCTGAACTTGAACTGGAGTCTTGTGACTCCAAACCAATGTTCTCAGCACTACACCACTCTGCTTTTCAATCAATACTGCATTTTCGTAACAGAATAAAATTTTCATTTATCATTAAAACAAGCATATGTGGATACCTCTTTTATTTAATTGAGATTTCCACCAGGGAGCATTTTGCATTCATGCACTGACTACAGAAAAGCATCCACTGAACACAAAGAATTTAAGGGGCCTAGTCTTATACCAACACATATCATCCCCATGGTAACTAAAGTACCAACACCTCTACAATTATACATGTTTAACTACAATCCAATATTGTAAAGCACTTGGCCATCGTAGTTTCAACCATACCCTCCTGCTCACAACTGTGGAATGATCCTTGACTCTTCCCTCTCCTTGACTCCTCACATCCAATCAGTTAGTAAGTCTCAACTATTTCACCTTTTTGATCATAGTCCAGTTGGAGCCCACTGCCAGAAAACCACATGACCCCAAAAGACATGAAGGCAACTATAGGAAGAACTGAATCTTCTGTTTTCGATTTTTGCTTGGGAAAAGGAAGTATAAAAACCATGATTTCACTGATGTAGGAAACTCCAGATGCATAAACTCCCTCCACTGACACAAACAGGCAAAACACCTGAAAGTTATATAGGGTTTACTCATAGCAGCACCCACAGTTAAGAGGCTGAACTTGAACCCAGGTCTTCCAGATTCCTGAGTCTGCCCTCTATCCACTATTCCATACTGCCTCCCAGGCAGAAGTGCAAAGTCCTAGCCCAAAAGGAGTGACTATTCTACTCAAAGGATACCACATGTACACAAATAAGTAAATAAAAAATCATTTTTACAGGATAAGGCATGGGGCAAAGCACCAACAATTTAGAGGATGGGGAGTTCTAGTAGTAAGAAATATTTAGTTTAAGGGTCAGTACCTGAGCTAAGCCTTCAAGGGAGTTAGGCATTCCAAGAAGAGGAGGTCACAAAGATGAGAGGCAGCCAGTACAAAGGCAATGAGGCAGAATTTAGAAAGCTGTGTATGGGGAAACAGCAAATTTAGCTGAATCATATAGTGCTCAGTGTAAATAACACGAAATCAGTCTGAAAAGATAGGCTTGAACCAGACTGTGAAGGATTTTAAATGACAGGGAAGTTTGCAGTTTATCCTAGAGGCAATAATTAGCCACTTGGTAATTCCTGAGGGGTAGGGTGGCATGACAGTCACACTTCGACTTTAGAAATATCAATCTGGCAAACAGACCATCATTGGGAAAGCCAGGAAGACTCTTCCAAAGTAACCTTTTGGCGGTACTAAGGACTGCAGATTAACCCCTTCAATGATGTCAATCCTAACTAACATTAGATTTCTCAGAACTTAGAATTCAAATAACTTTAACCACCTCTTTCAATTTGCCATATAATTCTGTCATCTGTCCCAAGAGCTGGAATTCTCCAGGCAATAAAATGAGTAAGTTAACATTCCAGCTTTGTCAGAAATTAGTTTTAAAATAATTAGAAAGCATTCCTTTCCTTCTAAGTTACTATTACTTAGTAGACTGACTAGATAGATGTGTCCATTGTATTATCTAAGGAAACTAGAAGTAGTTAAGAGATATTTGCTTAAAGGGCTATTTGCTGAAAACGTATTATAAAGAATTTACATAAAAATACTACCGTAATATAAAGAAATTATTTAGGTATTCTGCTATACTATTACATGTTTAAATGCATTTATTAGAAAATTATTTAGGTGAATATACTGTTTTTTCTAAAAATATTTCATACTAAATCATATTCCCTAAAGCATGCTTTATTCTCCTGAATCTTTATAAATATTTTCCATGTCCACCGAGTTCCTGAGGGAAGGGGGAGTAAAGAAGGAAAATTTCTTACCTAAAAGGATATGTCCTCAAATGAAAATGCTACCTAATAACAGGGCTGCCCTCTGTTTAGATTGGAGTTTTTTCCAAAGCTATTAGCATGAGTCCCTGTCAATAAAAGCCACAGCATCTAATGTTCTCAGCAGTAGATTCATTTGGAGGTAATAGAGCTCGTCAGCAGCTTATATGTAGATTTATCATCATGACTGCTTTAAGTGCCTCACCTCTAGTTTATTACCTATTATAAAGGCATTTCAGTACATTGTCATAATAAAATAGAACATTTCCTAGTGTGGGATATGAACTGCCTTTTTTTAATATTTACTTAGAAAATAAGCTATGACTATGTTTAAATGTATATGCAGTATCCATGTATAGTCTCATGCAAAAAAGTGAACCAAAAGTTTTAGCTTAATATTTCATATGAATAAAGTATTCCCAGTAGGCACATTTTAACTGGATATTAACATTCTATAAAGAGTCTCTTACAGTTCATCTAAAACTTATCCTAAGTGTTCTAAGTTTCACCTGAATATTGCCAAAAGGCAGTTTTCATAGTTGCTTTGAAGGAAGAAAAACAGAACCTAAAAAAAATCAAAATGTACTTATGATTTCTTCTGGTTCTGTCATTAGAACGTAAAGGAGTGAAATTTTCTATTTGCATAGCTGTCATTACTACAATATAAAATGGTTTCTTGGGGAAGTTAATGTTTTTCAAGCAAGTCAACAGTAAAGTCATTTCTTTCCTTTTCATCTAGATCCCTCATTCATGCACAAAGTGACACTGAAGAAACTCTGGAGTTATTAATGGAACTTATTCAAGGTAACAGTGTTTCTACAACATACTCTAATTTAAAATAGTTTGGCTCTAAGATTCTGGAAGTTTCTGATTCATACAATATGGACATTAGGCTAGGACACTGGTATTTTACCTGATGGTACTTGACTGATTTAGTAATTCTTATGTTTCAAAGAAAAGACTATTCAACTAATCAAATTGTACTGAGTACTAAACTATGCACCAGAACCAAGTTAGGCACAAATGGAAATAGAATACATGATGACTCCACCTTTGAATAACTTGAAGTCTACTTGGGGAAAAAGACAATCATAAGACTTGAAGTAGAAATAGATTAAGTTCTTCAAAGAGGTGGGTCTAAGAAGAACAAAAATTAAATCTTGGATGAAACCACCAGATAAGGAGCAGTAAGGGCAAGTAATATCTTAAACGTAATTAAGAAATAAGTAATGGCTAAGGAAGAGGTACTGGGCACAGAGTACTGAGCATGGATAGTGTGAAGGTCCCGGACATCTGATCATTTTCCAGGACATCAAAGATGGATGGCAATGGATATGATATACTTCCACTTCAAGTCTTGTGATTTTCTTTTTCCTTGATATAGATATTTCATTAGCATTATTCTTATGCATCTCAGCCATAAGAAGCACCATACCATCAGTGCTTCACTTCAATACTTCAAGGATCTGTGATTTCATAAGTGTAGATGGTCCCTATATGCTTTACTAGGTAAGTATTAGTTATGTAACAAAAACCTTATTACCTGGTAGCCAAAGAACAGATGATTAAATTCTTTGGGCTCATAAATGAAACAAATAGTAGGTAAGAAAAGGAAAAAAGTTAAATGGGGCCTGGGGAGGAGGGTAGAAGGGTGGAGAGGAAAGTGGAACAAGAAAGTCCAGGAATAAGAATGATTTCTCTGAGATTCTGGGATAGAAGTAAAAGCGGAGTTAAACATGGAGTATCTAAATAATTTAGTCAGGTAGAGAAAGAGGAAAGAAAAAGGGAGAAAGCAGAATGAAGAAAAAAAATGTCTAATAACAACAAATGACATTTACAAATTGTGTTCTAGTTCATAGTCGTTTTTAAACACATTATCTCTCATTTGGACCTGTTTAACAGCCCTATGAAATTACCAATGCTGGTCACTATTATTCCCCATATTACCGATGAGGAAAGTTTCAGAAGTTCAATGATTTGTTCAATGTAATACAGTAAATTATCACCTCAGGACTTTAGCCCAAGTCTAATTTAAGTGTAGTGCTTTTCTAATAACCATAATCATGACAATAATTACAAAAACAGCTAGCATAGAGAGATAGAGGCTTTAGATTTTCAAAGTCCTTTTTACATCTTATTTCATTTGATCGTCACATCAAACAGTGAGCTAGGTGCTGCTAATAACTTGCCTCAAATCACAAAGACTGCTGGTGCTTGTCTGTCCTTCGTTCTTGAAGAGGACCATGACATCAGGAAGGTGATGCCATCCGTGACTTGCAAGTGAATTGGATTTAAGTGAGGGAGGGCTGAGATATAGATCAGGACAACTGGAGATGGCCCTGGACGGAAGGTCATGAAGATAGTAAGTACCTGAAAAAGTAAAACTCCGGTCCTTATGACTTCAACCTAGCTGCCACTAACCAAAGCTACCTGTGCTGGAATTAGCTGAGCCGAGACTGGTTAAAAAGACAAAGGAAAAATGGAAAGAAGAATCTATGCAGGACACCTTGAGAAGGGAAGAAAGAAAGGGAAGAGAAGGGAAATCCATTACCTGGGCTAGTACCAAAGCAGTACTGTCAGTCCAAACCAACTTGGTGATTGTCCAAAATGAGTGGGAAGGAGAGTTGCCTCCCCCACTACTTCTGCAGAAAGCTGACATCATCAAGTACTTTTCAAAAACCAATCTGTCGCGTGGAATTCCTCTTAGAATTTCATTCAGCATATCAGATTACTGTAGATGATAGATAATTCATGCTGTTCTTTCTAACATCAAAATTGGCATTAGCTACAGAATGTCTCAGAGAATATATACTTCACCCACCACTCAGTCTCTCTTTAACTAAGAAATTATAACTAGGCTCTTGAAACTTTTAAGGAATAAGATTAATCTTTATGATTATTAGAACTGTACTACCAACGAAGATGTGTTAGTCGTCTCAGAAAGCAGTAAACACATGGTTTTTCCACCCACAGAAAACTATAAGGTTGAAAAATTACCCAATGAACTTGAAGCCTTAAAAGTTCATCAGGATATAGTCCTATCAAAGAGGTTTAACAGTCCCTATAGGGCATAAGTTTAGATTTTGTCAGCAAGTAAGTGAAAACCAACTACTATACTACTAATCATGACGGGTTGTCTACTGGAAAAACAGTATTCTCCAACTATATAATTTATAATATGGTAATTGGTTTTTATTTAAGAAAAAAATAAAAATTTTAAGATAAAACTGGCAAGTTTGCTCGTGTTCTCTGAAACAAATATACTGCATTCCGAATTTTGGCCCCACAATCCCCCACAACTGAGGCATAACTTTCTACTCTAGAATCCAATGTCCTACAGATCAAAGACCCTGCAAGATTATCTGATATAATGTAGTTAGTTCTTAAATTATTATAGGGGATACGTTGCTGGAAAACATGGGGCAACTTCAAACATACAACAGGAAACATTATGGTTATAGCTTTAAATGATTTTGAGTAGTGAATGTATTTTATTTACAGGAAAATCTGGGGATACAAGTAGCCTGCAGATCTCTAAAATGGGAAAGCACCTGAAGGACAAGCCTTGCCCGACTTTTTCTCTTCACCCTGCCCCCCAAAAAGAAAAAGAAATGTTACAGAATAGTTCCTTAATTTAGAAAATGAAAACCATGTCCTATACTTGTAGTGGCAAGGACACTTGTGTGTCTCATGAAATATAAAACGGGAAGTGTGAAACCAATTGCCCATTTATACCTTATTGCTGGTCCTTTTAATAAGAACATCCTTCCTGAAGAACAAGGACAGACAGAGTGATTAAAAGCTACGGAAAATTTTAGTTCTCTGGACAACTCAGAAGATAGAGGTGGGAACTAAGAATTGCCAGAGGGCACTGAAAAGACCCTAGGCACTCAACAAGATAATGTATGTTATACAAATGTCACAATATTTTTATTATGCAATTAGTATAACTCAAACCCAACTGTACCTATAACTAAGCAGACCTATTTAATTTAGCCTTGTTGACTCCAGAAACAGCATTCCAAAACCAACAAGTGACGGCAAGGTAATAGTGTGGCAGAGATGCATGCTTCCCTCCTCTTTTCCCACCAGTTCTCCATTTACTCTTTTTTCTTTGCCAGAAGCTCTAGAGTTATGCATACATTAAAAACAAAAATTTCTATAATTTTTTTTCCAATTCAACAAATATTTATTAAGTACTACGTGTACATGGTACTGTGCTAAGGGAAGAAGCAACCTGCACTACTTCCAGTCACACAAGGGAGAAGGTTAAACATATATACAAATTAGTACAAGGTAGAATATATTTTTAAATGCTTGATGAAAGTACTATTTAAAAAAAAGCTGGAGATATCTCTTTTGGAGAGGGTGAAAAAAGAGACGGATAAGGGGAAGTTTCAAGTCTGAACTAGGAAAACACAAGGGTGTGTAGGCAAGGGCAAGGGGAATGACCTGTGCCAAAGCATAGGGTAAAAAAGGGTGTGACAAAATCAGGAACATGTGGCTGACATGTTGAAAGGGAGTATAATGAATAAAGCTGGAAAAGTATGGGGGAGGCAGAAACTGAGCCAATCTGTGCTCAGTAGTTCAAGGATAGTGACCCATTTTCTGGTTTTTGTGTTGTCTTATCTTGTTGGTGGGAAAGCAAGAAAATGAAATGAGATCAGCAACCTCCTGCAAAAAGGTCTACATCAGGAGAATTCATTGAAGACTTTTTCCCCATTTAGGCAACAACAAAAAAATAAAAGCAATTTATAATCAAGAGTTCTTCAATGATGAAGTTGTCATAGAATGTCTATCCACACTAAGGCCTCTGGAGTTAAAAGCTGAGTTTTGCCAAGCCTGGAGATAAAAGAATCCCCCCCCCCCCCCAATCCCTATGCTTTCTCAGCAACAATTAAATTCCTTCCTAGGGAAGTATCAGAGATGAAGGAAGACATATCCCTCCCTCTTGACCCATTCCCAACTTAGAAAAGATAAAACAGGTGGCTATAGCCTTAGGCAGATTCCCTTTTCTCTTCCAGCCCTTCCTTCCCCTAACTTTATCTCAGAAGTTGACTAAACTTTGGTAATTTTTACTCTTCTCTATAACCCATATCCATGTTTGGATATTCTCATTATTAGTGTAGGGGTAGGGTGAGAGGAACAGAATAAGACACCCCACACACACCCCACCCGGACTAAGTACACGTACCTTTCAGAACCCTTATCTACTTTAAAGTTTCTTGGCTTTAACTCTGAATTTGTGAAAAGTAATATAGTTCAAAGGATTAGTCTTGGATAAAATTTTAGTATAATCAATTTTGTGCACCACAAAGTTTTAGTTGTTTATATTGCCAGTCACTAAAAATGATTTGACTTCAGCCACCTATTTGTCAAGCCTTAGAAAACAGATGCCTCTCAGGAGAGACATACTGTAAAAACAGGTGAGCCACCATCACTGCCATTCTACCCTGAGTCCCAGAGCCAGAACTCATAACTCCCCTTTCTTCTGCCCAAGGGAAGATCAGGCAGCCACTATTGGCCTGCCCTGTTCCCTGGGCTGTGGGATTCTCATCTCCTGGGCTTGTGAATTTAGATTAAAGTTGCAACTGCCACCCTAAATTCCCAGGGTGGAGTATATAGCTGTCTGATAGAAAAAAAATTGGTGAAACATGCTCATTTTGCACTACTCAAGAATAAATTCTTTTACAATGGAATTACTAGACCATTTCAATGAATAAAGGTGAATTATTAACAAGAACAGTAATCACAAGTATAGATTAAGATAGCTTCATGCTAAATTAAAAGAGAAAAAGTCGATTCAGGTTATCTACTTTAATCCATAATAATCAGTCAAAAAACATGAGACAGATTACCTATATCCAAAATTAGTTATTAAATAGAAAAAAAACAGAGTGAGGCTAACACAAGAAAATATGCACTTTAATAATTTGAGAGTATATGTTTTAAGACTTGTTTCCAGTTTTTATTAATGAAAAGGTTATCAAAATAATACATCCAACCAGGAAATCAGCAACAAACTGCCAAATAAACATAGGGAAGATGAGTCATAAACTTCATTGGCTCCTTTTTGAGGAGTATACTGAACTGTGCTAATTAGAAAGTTTAGCGGAATGAAGCTGGTTTAGTCCAGAGACTATATATGTATGTATATATACTTATGCATATGAATGTGTTTGTATAATGAATCATATTTTCATTTACCAGAAAAAAAATTAATCTTATTTTGCAGATAAGACTCCTATTAAAAGGATAAAAGTAGCTTCTGGCATACATAGTATACTGAGATAATGATATACCTTTGAGGTTTAAATACATTTGGTATCACATCACACTTTGGCATAGTTACTCAGTTTTGAGCACTCACCCTAGAATATAATTACTCATCCTATAACTAGGACATAAAAGGCAAAACTCACCCACTATTTTAGAAGTTGTATAACAAAAATTTTATATCTAATGCAGAACAAATAAATCAACAGTTTTCTGTTACAAAGTACTCAAATGAGACAAATGTTAGAGGTTTCCTCGATCTTAACCATTTAACTTTACAATCAATTTATAATGAGCTACAGCTGTTATATTAATAGGACCACGATATGAATATTAAGTGACATGCAAGAGATTCACTTTAGAGACCTATGGAAAAAATTAATGTTAAAAAGAAAAATGAAGTCATGATAAAATGGCATTAAAGGCTCTAGATACCTGCTGGATCCATTGGAAGTATTACAGTAAAATCCAATTTAAATGGTAGCTTTCACAATCAAAATGTTCTACTACTACTATTAGCCAGTCTTGCTTTGCATCCCAATCTGGCATACTATTAATTCAAAAGACAAAAGTTTGGGAAACACAAAGGTGAAAGTCATCAAACAGAAGTTGCTCCAGAAACTTGAAGAGGAAAACAGTGGAAAAGCTAGATCTAGAAATGAAAAATCCATCTGAACGTTTCCACCAAAAATACAGGAAAGATGAACTGAAAAGATGCAAGGAAGTCACACTATAATTTCTAGAATGAAAAAAGGAAACTTAGAGATTTGATTCAAGAAACTGGGTCTAGTTCCACCTTCCCCAAGCCATGTAAAAAGGGGACTCTAAACAAACTTTAGAGCTGCAGAACCCACAAAATGACACAGAGAAGCTAACCTCCCGCTGAGGACAGCCCGGCAGGCCGGCAGGAATCCAGTGCAGTGCTCTGGGAGATGAACCCAGCCCCACGCTGAGGCTTTAGCCCCAGGGCGGGCCTAACCAGCCACTGGCCAGAGGGACTCCAGATCAGCAGCAGCAGTGGCCATTTCCAGATTTATCAACACATAGATGCGAAGGACAAAGTAAGAGGTCAGTGCAGTCTGGACTTTGGGACCAGTAGTTGAGAGAGCATCAGCTTTTGCCCCCAGGGCGAGAAGCCGCTGAGACGCCTTGGCACAGCTGGCACCACATTGCAGCTTGCGGACTCTAGGGGAACCAAGCAACCAGTCTGATGGGTAATCACTCTTGCTTTAACCTGCTTGGATCTGGATTGCAGTCTAGTGGAGGTCCTAGGGTGTTTGACAAGCTTCCCTGACTGTGCGGAGGCTTCAGAGAGGGCACCCAACTAATACCTCCGGCAGCTGAGAAAACCCCAGCATTTGGGACGAAAGCTCCTGTGTCTGGTGACAGAGTCCTACTATGGCAAAAAGCCCAGGGGTCAAGTGACTGAGGGGCGACATGACCAGGCAAAGGAAACAAAGCAGAAAGAAGATTCCAACATTACACTCCTATTTTGGGGACAAAAAGGAGCAAAGCATGGAACAGGAGGAAGACAGTGAAATCAGAACTCCTGCACCAAAAGCTTCAAAGGAAAATATGAGCTGGTTACAGGCCATAGAGGACCTTAAGAAGAAGATAAGAGAAGTGGAGGAAAAATTGGGAACAGAAATGAGAACAATTCAAGAAAATTATGACATGAGAGTCAAGAGCCTGACTGAGGAAAATAATACTTTAAAAAACAGACTGACTCAAACGGCAAAAGAGGCTCAAAAAGGCAATGAGGAGAAGAATGCCTTAAAAAAGTCGAATTTGCCAGATGGAAAAAGAATCTCAAAAGCTCTGTGAGGAGAATCATGGCTTCAGAATTAGACTGGAGCAAATGGAAGCTAATGATTTTATGAGAAATGAAGATGCTGTTAAACAGATCCAAACAAATGAAAGAATAGAAGGCAAGGTGAAATAACTCATGGGAAAAACCACTGACCTGGAAAATAGATCCAGGAGAGATAATTTAAAAATTATTGGACTACCTGAATGACCAAAGTAAGAACCTAGAAATTATCCTCCAGGAAGTTCTCAAAGAAAACTGCCCTGGATTTTTTATTACCAGAGGGCAAAATAGAGGTTGAAAGAATCCACCGATCACCTCCTGAAAAAGATCCCAAAAAGAAAACTCCTAGGAATATTATAACCAGGTTCTAGGATTCCCAGATTAAGGAGATAATATTACAAGCAGCCAGGAAGAAACAATTTGAATATTGTGGAAACACAATCAGAATAACCCAGGATCTGGCAGCTTCTACACTGAGGGATCGAAGGGCCTGGAATGTGATATTCCGGAGGGCAAAGGAGCTGGGATTAAAACCAAGAGTCACCTACCCAGCAAAACTGAGTATCATCTTTCAGGGGAAAATATGTTCATTCAGTGGAATAGAGGACAAGCATTCTTGCTGAAAAAAAACAGAGTTGAATAGAAAATTTGACATTCAGATACAAGAAGCAAGAGAAGCATGAGAAGGTAAAGAAGGAAAAGAAATCATAAAGAACTTATCAGAGTTGAACTATTAACATTCCTACATGGAAAAACAATAATTGTAACTTATGAAACTCTTCTCAGTAGTTGAAGGGATTAGAAATATGTATATGTATATATATATGTCTATATATGGAGGTATATGGGCATATGAATACATAATGTGAATATGTGTATATATGATTACACGTATACATAGATAGAGGGCACAGGACCAATTTAACAGGAAGAGATGATACTTAAAAGGTGAAATTAAGAGGTGAGAGGAATAGAATGAGAGGAGATGGGGAGAGACAGAATGGGGTAAACTATCTCATACAGAAGAGGCAAGGGGAAATGGTTACAATGGAGAGGAAGAATAGGAAGGCAAAAGGAAATGGGTCAATCTTATTCTCATTGAATCTGGCTTGAGGAGGGAGTGAAATACACACTAAAGAGGGTATCTCACCCTCCAGGAGAGTAGGGGGGAAGGGGATGAGAGGGGGGATGATGGAAGGGAGGGCAGGCTGGGGGGAGGGAAGTTGGAAGCACCCACTTTTGAAAAGGGACAGGATCAAAGTAGAGAATAGAACAGGTGGGAGGTGGCATAGGAGGGAGGGAAATACAGTCAGTCTTTTACAATATATCTACAATGTTATTGTTTTGCATTAGCCACACATGTCTAACCTATACTGAACTGCTTATCTTCCCAGTAAGGGTAGGTGACAAGGAAGGAAGGGAATGAATCTGGAATTTAAAGTTTTAAAATCAAATATTCAAATATATATATATATGTATGTATGTGTGTGTGTATATATATATATATATATACTATTATTAATACCATCTTACATGTAATTGGGAAATAAGATATACAGGCACTGAGGCATAGAGATCCACTGGAAAAGTCGAAAGGGGTATGGGAGAAAATATGGGAGAGAGCAGATTGGAGGAGGGGATATCCTGTGGGACTGCTATTTTGGGGCGGTGGGTAGGGGAAAACTTTGTAACTCAAAATCTGGAGGAAATGAATGATGTAAATCAGAAGTTAATAAAGCATTAAAAAAAAACACTTTCTTTTAAAAAAAACAAGGGAGACTCTAGAGAAGAAAAAAAAAAAAAAAGAAAAAAGAAACTGGGTCTAAACATTAGATTGTGATTTCCAGAGATCTTTTTGAAAATGAGAATGCCAGTGAACATATCTCTCCTTCAATCAATTATATAGATAATCAAACTCTACCAAAAGCTGATGGTGCTTCCCTACCTAACCTGTCCACATTATTATTAGTATTCTCATTCATTTTCTCTCTCTCTCTCTCTCTCTCTCTCTCTCTCTCTCTCTCTCTCTCTCT
>NW_027185903.1:23630895-23644320 GCF_028583685.1 Petaurus breviceps papuanus | reverse complement strand
TCTCTCTCTCTCTCTCTCTCTCTCTCTCTCTCTCTCTCTCTCTCTCTGTCCTCCCTCCTTCCCTTTCACACACACCCTTCTAATTTTTTTTATAAAGCTTTACTATATTCAGTACCTCCTATTCTACTATTAAAACAATATATATATGTATGTATGTATATATATATATATATATATATCGGGAAATGGAGTTTCATTTTTTAAAAAGCATGCTTTAAGCTGAGCTAGTTTGTGTTAGTTTGTGCCACCAAATTTTATAAGTCTAGGGCTAGAGCACACATAACTAAATAAAAAAAATTTTTTTTAAATCTAAAAGCTGGTATCACCCATAAGAAGCAGAATTAGACCTCAAAATGGTAAAAGGTATATATACTATGTTCAATAAGATTGTAAACATTAAGCAAAATGTAGTTCAAAAAAGCTGATTTTGTATGTTATCATACATCATTTCCATGCGGTTTCTAAAGTTTTTCACTGTCATATAGGAAAGCAAGAGAACTTAGTAACTAATTTGCCTGGATTTCATTAAATGACAAAGTAGTTTCCTCAGCAAATAAAAATGAGATTATGCAGTAAACGAGATTGTACAATACAGTACAGTTGACAGGAAAATATCTATTATGGAACAGGATAGATTTAAAGATGATTACTTTAATGGGACATAAATAACTGTCACCACATCTTGTCTGATTTCTTTGTATTTCAATTCTTACATGAATGATGGGCAAGGGAGGATATGAAAGTAATAAAACAGTGCTAGAGGATAAGGAGGAAGGTAAGTGGCAAACAGAAGGGGTGATATATAGACAACATGCTGTTGTACTGCTGATATATGCAGGTGTTTTTACTACCCCTGAAACAATGTATCAAAACTACAAAATCTAGTCCAACCCTCCCCACCCCCATTTTACAGATGAGGAAACTGAAGCTTAGAGAGACAATCTGCCCAAAGTCAAGCAGACTAAATTATGGCAGAGGCAGAACACTTGTCTCTTGAATTCTAGTAAAATGTCTTTTTCGACTGTGGCACACTGACTGGGTCCTTCAAAAAATAAGCATATAGGGGGGTGGCTAGGTGGTACAGTGAATATGGCCCTGGAGTCAGGAGGACCCGAGTTCAAATCCTGCCTCAGACACTTCACACTTAAATAGCCTTGTGACCTTGGGCAAGTCACTTAACCCCAATTGCCCTCCAAAAAACAAAAAAAATAAAAATAAGCATATGACTGAATACCATAAAGTTTCTATATGGGTACCAAATGTATTCACGACTGACCCCAGGTCCTACAAAACAAAGCTGAAAAGCATTCACTTAATAATCAGAAGAGTCTGGCCCTGTGGATACACAAACTACAGAAGACACGATCCCTGTCTTCTACATGCTTAAGTGTAGCAGCAAGCACCTTAGCATACCCAGGGTGACTGCTAGCACAGGTTCTTTGATTTCCTTTTCTAAAGGAAAACAATTCAAAAAGGGTTAATAATCTTACTTTAATTAAACAAACATATATCTTTACCTAGTTCGGGCGGGGGGGGGGGGGGGGAATCAGCACCCTGAACTTCGGAGAATACAAACAGAAGTTACAAGCAGACAAAAATACAGAGAAAATAACACAATTAAACAGACAGGGCTAGTAGCTATCTGACCATTCCATCCATACCTAGTTAGTTACCGAGAGAGAAGCACCAACATCTGGGTTTTCAAAGCTGGGGAGGGGGGGGGGGGCTCAGCAGCTGCTCAGAGTCTCATCTGGCCAAATCACACAACTCTTCCTAAGGTGAGCCCCAAAGCAAAATCTCACCTCAGAGGTACATATAGCCTTCTCCAGGGTCAGAAAAACATCACAACCCTCATGACCTACTTGACTTCAAAGCAACAAAAGTTGTGCCTTCCTGAAAAACAAGTCTCCCTCAAAGCCAGCTTCTCTTATGGGCTCTGCTCCACTGTTCAGCAAACTCTTCCCATCACAGGCTCCAGTTGAGTACATGCAGCCTATTAGGGGGCAGAGTTTATTTTCAAATCAGGAAAGGTCCTCAGGTTCAACTTAGGCTTATTAAGGGGCAGGGAAGATCTTCAATTTACCATTACCATTACATTAGGATATTGAGAAAACTTATGCCCACTATATATTCAAAAGTTAAACTGTGTTGATATAGATTAATGCTTAATTAACACAAGAAAAATCTCTGTGGTATAGAACAGTCAGGAAAGACTCCATATGAAGGAAATGGCATTTAATCTGCACTTTGCAAATTGGTGAATATTTGAATAAATGGAGAAGAAAAAAGAAGAATATGCCAGATAATGCCATACTGTTATCAGGTAACTTTCCATCAAGTAAATGTATAAAAGTATTTGATTGTGATGATTCTTAAATAGTTGAGAAAATATAAAAATTAAGCACTGATTGACAGCATCTGTTTCAAGTAGATAAAAATAATATTAACTAATAGTATTATATTAAGTAGCATGATATACCTTACCTTATCTCTATTTCAAAAACTAAAATTCATAGCTGGAAATTATGTCATACAAAGATGATGAGATGTGCATAATCGGTTTGGAAATAGTATGAAAAAAATAGGCACATTGTTGGTAGATCTATGAATTACTACAACCCTTTTGAAAACTAATTTGGAATTATGTAAATAAAGTGACTACATAGAGTGTGACCCAAAGATTCTACTACTGGACATATTCCCAAAAGACGTCACTGATAAGAGAAAAGTCCCCAGTTAAATCAAAATACTTATAAGAGTACTTTCTGTACTAACAAAGAACTGGAAACAAAGTAGATGCCACTGATTGAGGAATGGTTAAATAAATTATAATACATAAATAAAACTGAATATTACTGTGCTGTATGAAACAACCATGACAAATACAGAGAAGTATATAAAGATTGATAAGAACTGATGAAGAAGAGTAAGCAGTCTAGAAAAAAAAATACCAAATGACTACAATAATATAGATGGAAGGAACAATCACAAAACAATAAAAAGTCAATGCTGCAAAATTACTAAGAACAAATATGGCCCCCAAAGAGAGATGAAAAGACACCCCTCACTCCACTCCCTCCAAAGTTCTGTGTCATCTCTGATGTCAAAAAAAAAAAAATACAACTATGCCTTTATCCTTTATGGACAGGAAGCCAACAGGTGTGGAACAATGCATATGTTTTCAGACTATTTTTGATATACTGATCAGTTTTGCTGATTTTTCTTCCTCTTTTTCCTTTCTTTTTTTCCCCTTGTTGTATGGGATGGGTCTCAAGGAAGGAAGAGGAGGTGAGACACTGGGAGAAATGCTGGAAATGTAAAAACCAAAGTTATCAATAAAACTTATTTTAAAAAAAAGAAAATAATGCCATAACTACTCAATTAAACTGAATAGGTGTTAGGTATCTATCATGTACAAAACAGAAACATAATTAGAAGGAATTCTTATTTATTGCTTGGCACATAGTAAGCACTATATAAATGTTAGCTGTTAGCTATATTATTATTGATCCAAAAGTAAAAAAAAGTAAACTGAGTGGTAAGAAATTATGAATCCAGATGTGAAAGTCAGAAATGAACTTCACCTTATCTATTCTTCTGCCTGACCACAATAAAGGAAAAGGCCAAGACACAGGCAAACTTGGAGGGAAAAGGAGAAAGGAGAAACGGACTGGATAATGCCAAGCCTGATGCTCAAACCCTGCTTAAAAGTAACTGAATTGAGAACTAACTTACACAGGTCACTTCTTCAGTTCTGGGGAACTTGTTCTGGAGTTCTCTTGTGAAAACAGAATTCCACACACATTTAACTGTCATGAACCTAGGGGGTTAGAGAGGCGGGGGACAATCAAATTCCACTAAAGGGGAAGGAAAAGCAGAAACAAGAAATAGGACAATGCAAAATCTCAGAAAAGGAAGAAACTGCAATTGGCTATGGCAAATTCTATGTCCCTTCTTCAACCATGCTTTGAAAGCCTCCAAATCCACATTCCTAAATTATGTGTACCCTCATATCAAATCCTATCCTACGCTTTTTTCTCTAACCCTTCTTCTACCAAACAGCATTTTCCCAGCATTTGGGAAAATGCTACATTTTGACAAAATGTACCACAAAATAAAAAAAAATAGTGTCATCATGAACCTTGTATTACGCCATGACAACCTGTGTCATTAACAAGTTGGAACTGGCAGAAGGAATACCATCTCAGACCTCAAAAGTGAAGTTTTCTACTGACCAAAATAAGGAACCTCTTTCTATAACAATTAAATACCAAGGCCTGTAGCCAAATAAGAATCCTACAAATATTAAATACACTGCACTAGGTAAATAAACTTGAATCTCATGAAGACTGCTTCCCAAACTAATTCTAGGATCCCCACAACAATAAAAATCATATGACACCGAAACAAAAGTTGAAAAATTAAAATACAGGGTGGGGAGGAGAAAATTAGATACGTAAACTTCAAAATACTTAATATTATTTATTTTCTATTTCTCATCCCTTAACTTTTATGTATAGTTATAGTTTATAAACTATTAAGTCCATTAGCACCTAAAATATCACATATACATAAACATACACACATTGAAAGGATGCTAATGGATAGGAGTCTATAATCAAAAAGTTTTGGAGACCACCAGCTGAGAGGTTCAGTGACTTGCCCAGAGTCATGAGGACAGTATATATCCAGATGCAATACTTGAACTCAGATCTCTATCTTCAACACCACTTTGGTCAATCTCAGATGGAAACAGGGTTCATCAAACCATACACAGGAATCCCTACAGACCACAGGCTGATTTAGTTTTTAAATGTAGTATTGTCTACAGTTTATAATGTTTTATTAAATATTTCCCAGTTGTAGTTTAATGTAATGGTTCAAGCATTGTGGGAAATGATGCCTCTGCTCTGCACCCCACTCTTCATTACTAGAGAAACCCTATGATATAGTGACAATACCTACAGATACATAAGAATCTAAACACATTCAAATTTATATATCTAATGGCTTTTAAACTTAAAATGTTACTGATTATCAAGTCACTATCAAAGAATTACAGAACCACAGATATCCACAGCCAAATGGAGCCTTAGTTGCTATCTAATCCACAACATACTTCAGGGGGAAAAAAGTCCCCTCTATAGCCTATCTGGCAGTGGTTGTCAGGCCTCTATACTTGAAGAACTCCAGCAGAGAGAACCCACTACACAGTGCTTTGAGACAGATTTCTACATAGCATGCCTAATTATTCCTCTCTAGAACTTTCCTACTCACTGGCCCTAGTTCTACCCTCTGGGACCAAACAAATCAAGTCTATCCCTCTTTAATATGAGGACGTCAACATACTACTAACAAATTCCCCTCTCTCTAAGTCCTCTTCTCTCTCCAAGACCTCTTCTTTCCAGGCTAGACATTCCCAGGTGTACCAACAAATCTTCAAAAGGTATATAAGAAGCTCAAAGCCCTTCAGGACCATGGTTGCCCTGATCTAAAATTTATTGATTGTTTCCTAAAATGTGGCATTCCTAATTGCACACGCTATTCCAGATGTGGCCTGTCTTGGGCTGAGAAGAGTGTGACTATCTTCATCTCCTTACCCCTCAAAGCCTATGGCTCTCTCTCAATGTGGTCCAAGAGCAAATTAATTTTTTAAAGGGAGGCATAGGGGAATATCACATTATTAAATCACACTTCATTTACATCATCTTTTTCAGATGAAATGCTACTTGGCAAATATCCCTCACTTTGCACTTGTGAAGTTGATTTTTAGAAGACATTTATTTATCTGCCTCATGTTCTTGCCTTTTGATGATCTTTTTGGTACCTGATTGTCATCCAGTGAATTGGCTATCCATCCAAAGTTCTACATCATCTCTGATGTCAAAAAGAAATCCAACTATGTCTTTATCCAAGTCATTAATAATAATTAAAGAGCACAAAGTCAAGCATAGATCCCAAAAGCATTCCACTGGAAACCTTTCAAGATGAGATGGAACTATTAATGACTACTTTTTGTGTCCAGCCATTCAAGCAGCTCCAAATCAATCTAACTCTTATACTGTTGTCCAACCCCACATCCACTCATCTTACACACATACACAAAATAGCATGACAAACTTCAAGTCCTTAGCTAAAATCTCATTAAACTACATGTGCAATATTCTTCTTATCTATGAAATAACCCTGTAAAAAATATAAAGATTTGCTGTCATGACCTCTTTAATGCTGTCATCCAGACTCTTAAATCTTAGTGCTTTCTTTTTTACATATCCGCAAACCATCTCTGGACTGATGATACTAGTCTTATACTCCACGATGTCCTATTTTCCTGTTCATTCTGTTATCTGCCTTTGCTTCCATCTTCTGCACCTATCTTTTAAAAATTTAAGTTGGTTGGTAATTTCCCTGTGAAGCCACAGACTGTAAGATAAACCCACCCCCTTTTTCCTCTTTACTCTCTTTGTGCCTTCAAAATTTCATTCTTGAGTGCTTTCCATTCCTCCTTCAGGTAACTTACACCCATAAAATTATGGTCCATGGGACTCGACCTAGACTTGCTCTGAACTTCTTAAAAGGCACTTTCCTCATATCTAGAGTGACCAGATGATCCCCAGTTTTCCTTTCTTCTCTTACAAAAAAAAAATGGTATGGAATATATCTTTTGATTCATGTGTAAACTGGATTTAAGGGAGGCAGAGCTACATGAAGTCGTCAGCCTCACTTTCTCCTCCAGAGTGGTCACAGTCCAGTGGCAGGACAGAATCAAGACGAATGGTGATGACTCAAGATGCAGTGGATGACCCTGGTGTCTTCAGATGTCTAACCAAGCTCTAAGCACTCCACTTCAGTTGCATTCTTGGCCGTTGGAATAAATTGTTCTCACCTGCCCATTCCACCAGGGGAAGTCTTCACATGCTTGGTGTAGACACCCCCTTAACTCACCAAAGGGTTTGAGACCCCTTGATTACTGTCATCTGATTTAGCCATCTGCAAAATGGTTTACCGGGGTGTGGCTGTTGCACATGCTACAGCTTCTTGGAGCCGTAAGAGAGCTGGCTGGAACAGGTGGACACCAAAGGTGGAAAGCAGCCCTGAAAAGGGCTCGGCAGCCATCACAGCAGAGGTACCAGTCCTGCCTGAATACACCCTGCACAACAAATTCTAGGATAGAATGCTTACATCTCTCTAAGGTTCCTATCTTTTTTTTTACCCCAGTTAAATGACTTCCTCAAGGTCATGCACAAAATTATTAACTTCCTTCTTTCCCAGTTTCTCATTAGGTTACACAGTGGAGCTTTGTTCTGTACTAACAACAAGCCATGAAACAAAAGCATTTCCATTTACGCTTAATTTAGTTGTGCTAACAGAAAGATGACAAAGTTAACAAAAAGTGACAAAGAGAGGTAGAGAGTATGTGAAAACAGAAAAATGAAAAGTTCACAGAACAGATGCATAAACAAAAAACTCATTCCTACATGGACTGAATGTTCACTGAATGTCATTGATATGGTAAAATGGAAGGTTGCATCTAGTTAACTGTACTGTCTGAAAGAGGGACAAAAATCAAATTAACAGGATCTAAATATGCAGATGAAACTACGTTGCTAAAACAAACATTTGTTGATTTTTTTAACCTAAAAGGATAATAATTTATCTTCAACTCATACAAAATAAAATGATCTGCAATTTCTATATAAAGAATTTCAATCCATATTATGTCAAACAAAAAATATAAATTATATTATAGCTTCAATAGACTGAATAAAGTTAACTAATCCAATCCACAGATAACTCAACGTTCTCCTTTTATCCAAGAGTTTTAATCTCAATACACAAGAATTTTTGTAAGATCACATACATCAGTTTCTGAACAGAGTTCACATTCCACTCCCTTTTCTGTCAGGTGGTATGAGAGATACTAGCAAAGCAACAAGATGGAGAAGAGAGAAGAGCTAGAAGAGAATATCCTGCTGTACTGCCTACAAGATACGCAGATAACCCGCAACTTACAGATCTGATGAAAGAGCGTGGCACTCACAACTATTTGTTCTATTCCCTATCCAGAATTTGTACCAAATGTTCTAGTTATATCCTTAATCATTTCACTGTGGGTTGTTTTTTTAAAGTATATGGCACAACAAAGTTTATGCCAATATTAGCCTAAAGCAAATTCTAGAAACTGAGGATGCACTCAGCATTTTGTAGACCAGTTCAACAAACTGCTTTTTAATTATTTCACTTCCTTCCACAACATGTGTGATCTCTGGAGCTACTTGGGAGCCATATTTACTCTTAGCAGCATGCTTACTACAATGAACGAAGACAATGCATAAAACTCTTATGGCCTGATTTCTCTCAAAAATGCAAAGTATTAAGTGTCAGATATATAGAAAAGGATTTTCTTTTTTTTTTTTAATGAGCAATTGGGGTTAAGTAACTTGCTCAAGGTTACATGGCCAGTTATTTCTGGGTGTGGTGCTAAGTGTCGGAGCCCGGATTCAATCCCCAGATCATCCCAACACTGGAGCCGGTGCTCTTACTTGCTGAGCCACCTGGCCGCCCCTGAAAAGGATTTTCAAAGGCAATCATTTCTACATATCAGTTCATTTCAAGTGGTTCCAATACTGTTACTGCTTGTGGACATATGGAAAAGGTCTAGATGACTTCTACTGAGCTACAGGAATTATAGAAGGAAATGTTTTTAAAACTTCATAATGAGGAGTCCAATAGGGTCCTCAAAGAAAATTAAAAAGTTACAACGGCTGATAAGGAAAAAAAAACCAACCACACTGCTATTTATATGAGCTAAACACAATGTTTGTGTTGACAGAGAACAAAAAGCAACTAGTTGAAATGTATTGTGTCACTAAAAAAGCATCTCATGCATCTCAATTAACACAAAATGCCCCAAAATATATAACGCTCAATCAATTGAAACAGTGCCTCAATTTATAAAACAACCAGTATCCATTCACATTTTGGCTGATTTTATTGTTTTAACTATAGATAATTTACACACACACACACACACACACATATATACATATATGTCAGTAACTACTGTGGATAGCTGGATAAAACAGCTGGGTTTGGAGAGATTTAATAAGTGTTTATAACTGAGAATCTGAATAGAAAATTTTGACAAACCTAATTCAAACACAAAAGAAATGCAAATATAATGAAAGCATCTCCAATTTAAGTTTACTTTTAGTAATCCTAACGCATATCATACACTGCATTAGTTTTCCCACAATGGTTCTAGTATATATATATATATATATATGGCATTTACAACAAAACAGAATTCTGAAACATAGTTCATTAATTCCTGAAACAAAAATACAGCAAAAATAATCCCAATAATATTGGTTTATGTAAATAAAAAGGAAAACAAGTTGCTGTTTGTAAAGCTAAACTGATCATGCTTTATTAAATCTTATATTGTTCCTAATTATAAAACACTTACTGATAACAAAAAAAGTTACTACATCCTCTTCACTAATTTAAACCGCAGATAGATTCAGAATAAAAATAGCCTGAAAATAAGGAGGGGGGGGATAAAGATCTCTTTAAAAAAGGAAGCTATAGCAAAAAAGACTAACAAATAATTTCCCTAAATTTCAATAAAAAAAAGGTTCAGCCAAACTTTTGTTTAAAGTGAAGGGTTTTCCTACTGAACAAAAGTTTGAGAATGACAAGGGAAAAAGCTACCCTTAATAGCTTCTTAAGTGACAATCTCACATAAGCTTAAAGAGTCCACTCAAGAGATGAGGAAGGAAGACTTCACAGATTCTGCAAAAATGTTTTTAATGCTGGTTATAAACAAGTCATTTTCCTGAAGGGAAAAAACCTACATACTTAAGAGTCACATTCTTCTTCAAAATGCCCACTCAATCAATTTCAAGGGCAAACTCATGGAATAATATGGAAATAAGCTGATAAAATGCTAAGTTGATAAACATTTCACACTGCGATACCAGGGCACCAATAATTCACACAGCATCTCTTCTGCTATTCTCACTGGAAACAAATATTTATTAAGCATCCAGTATGTGCAAAACACCGTATTAAACAAATTACCATTTATTAAGCACATCCCATGCGCCAGCAGGCACTGTGCTAAGCAGTAGGGATACAAAGAAAGTGTAAAGAACAGTCACTTACCTCACCAAGAACCTGATACTCTAATGGAGACGATACGTAAAATAAATAGGTATTTATAGGAAATATAAAGAGCATTTAGAAAGCAAAGTTAAAGGACCAGACTTTCCAACAGTATAGAAGGGGGCTTCTAAGCTGAGTCTCCAAGAAAGCCCAGGATTCTAAAAGGTTAAGGGGAGGAGTGAGCACATTGCAGCAGGTACACGGAGGTGGCACACAAATGCACAGAGCCTGGAGGTGGGATGTTGGGTGGTCAAGGGTAGTAGCATCCTTGATAGCAATTAAAGAGCAGAAAGGCTGGAAAGGTAGAAGGGGTTTGACAGTGAACACCTTTAAATGTCAAACAAAGGATCTGGCCACAGAGATAATAGGAAGTCAGTGTAGTAGCTAAGGAAGAGAGGTGACATAGACCTGCACTTAAAAAAAATCACTGGAGGATGGACTGGAGTCGGAGAGCCACAAGGCAGGGAGACCAATGAAAAGGATACTGCAGCTGTCCAGGCCAGAGGTCATAAAGGCCTGAACTAGGACGGTGGTCATGTGTGTATGATTCTGTGAATGGAGCAAAGCCAGGATTTAGTAACTAATTAGACTTCTGAAGTTACTGAAAGTGAAGAGAGGAGGATGAAACCCAAGGTTCTAAAGCTGGATGTTCTTAGAATAGTAGTAACTTCAAAGTAGTAAGGAAGATCTGAAGAGAAATGGGTTTGGAAAAAATATGAGTTGTGATCTGGACATGGCGAGTTTGAGGGGCCCATGAGGTATTCAATTTGAGATGTCCAAAAAGAAAATGACAATGTTGCAGCTCAGGAGAGAGACTGAGGTTGGTTATATAGATCTAGGAATCACCTGAATGGAGATGATCATTGAACCCATAGAAGGTAATGAGGTCACCAAGTGAAATAGTACAGAGAAGGGGTTCTTAATTTGGAATTGTGAAGTTTTTTTTAATTAGTATTTCAATACATTTGGTTTCCTTTGTAATACAATGTATTTTAAAATATTTTAAAACATTCTGAGAAAATATCATTAAACTTTGCCAGACTGCCAAAGGGGTCATGACACAAAAAAATATTAAAAATCTCAGGAAAAGGGGAAAGGAAAAGAAGGACCCCATGATAAAGTCTTAAGTAACATCCACAGTTAGATGGTCTGATATTGATAATGATCCAACAAAGGAAACTAAAAAGGAACACTTTGTCACATAGTAGGAGAACCAAGAGAGATCAGTATCACAAAAACCTAGAAAAAGTAATATCCAGAAGCTAATCAACAGTAGCAAATGCTGCAGAGGAGTCAAGAAGGATGGAAAATGGAGCGAGGGCCATCAAATTTGTCAATTAAAAGATCACTGTTCCACAAATCGTCAAAGGATTACAAACAGGCAATTCTCTAAGGAAGAAATACAATTTATAGTCATAGAGAAAAAAATGCTCCAAATCACTAATAATTAAAGAAATAAAAATGACAGCAATTCTGAGATTCCATTTCATACCCAACAGATTATCAAAACTGTCAAAAAGGAAAAACAAAAAATGCTAGAGGGGTTGTGGGAAAACAAGTATAGTGCTGCAGTATTGGTGGAACTAGGAATTGGTGCAGCCTTTATACAAAGTAACCATGGAACTATATCCAAAAAGTTAATTAACTGTGACCCTTTGGCCAGTGATACCAATAGTAGACCAATACCCCCAAAGTCCAAATAAAAAAGGAAGACAGAAAAAAGGTCCTGTGTATACAAAATAGTTATAACAGCCCTTTTTTAAAAAAATTAAAATAAAGGTATCCATGAATTGGGGTGGGTGAACAAATTACACTATATGAATGTAAAAGAATAATAGTAGAACAATTTATACCATAACATCAATGCTGTAAAAAACAATTATGAAAGACTTAAGAATTGTGATCAATGCAATAACCAATCATGTTTCCAAAGAACCAGCTACAAAGAATGCTGCCTGACTTCATGACAAAGAGGTAATGAATTAACAGGATGAATGAGATACATATTTTTGGACTTGACCATTTTGGGAATTTGCTTTGCTTGACTATGATTATTTGTTTCAAGGGTTTTGTGTTTCTTTTTCCCCCACAGTGGGGAGCTCTGAAGGAGAAAAAATAAATATTAGATAACTGAAAGGGGAAAAACAAGGAAACCTAGGAAGACTTGTAAAATGAGCAGAATAACAACTTATATATTAAAAAAAAACTGTAAAGATAAACTCTGAAAAGACAATGCTGTTCAATACAATGACCAGTAACAATTCCAAAGGAAGGATGATGAAACAGTTTACCCACCTCCTAAGACAGAGAAATGATGGACTCAGAGTACAGAATAAGGCATATATTTTTTGGACATAAACATTGCAGGAATTTGTTTTGTTTGACTAGTATACATATATATATATATGTACATATATATATATATATATAATAAAGAGATCACTGGTAATTTTGCAGAAAATAAATTTCAGTTGCATGAGGAGGTCAGAAATGGAAACACTAAGTATAGACAGCCTTTTCAAAGGATTTCTGAAAAAGGAGTGACCTAGGTTGAGAGCTAGCAGGAATGGTAGACTCAAGTGAGGTAGAATTCTGAAGAAGAGAGATTCAATGTGGAATTCTTAAAGACTGTAAGAAGTGTGAAGGAGAAAACAAGCTTTTGTAAGTAAGACCAGAAGAAAATGACATGCATAAGGGAATGAATTTTAAAAGGGGGAAAAATGAATTTTTCTAGGTATTTTAACACATCTGTTTCCTTCATTTATTTACTATAATGAAAAATAATCAGAACACCTATTCGAAGTGATTCATTATCTTCTATCTTGCATTAAACAGTAAGAAGCAATTAGAAAGATCAAGAGTATACATATCATCAATAATCTCTTCTTTCAAGATCTAATCAAGTACCATTTCCTTCTCAAAATCTTCCCTGACCCCAGCTAGAAGTGATAGTTCCCTTTCTCTTCAAATCTTTCATGTCTTTCTTTCATCAGTTAAGTCAGTCAACAAGTGCTTACTTACTATGTGTCAGACACTATGCTAAGATGTAGAGATATTTTTAAAAGGTAAAATCAGTCTCTGCTCTTAAGCATGCAGTTGAACACGGGAGACAACACGAAGGCTAAAAGGGAAAAGCTGTATTAAAATTGGGGGGAGGAGGTGGAAGAGTGACAAAAACAACCCAGGAAGGCTTTCTGCAGATGAGATCTGAGTCGAGTCTTAAAAGAGGCCAAGGTGAGGGAACAGCATTCCAGGATT
>NW_027185903.1:23611203-23630795 GCF_028583685.1 Petaurus breviceps papuanus | reverse complement strand
AGAGAAGGGAAAGCAAGTGTTATACTGAATTATAAACAGGCCAGAGCATAGACTATAGACTATATAGAGGGAAGTAAAGTGGAAGAAGACCAGAAAGGTAGGAAGAGGCCAGGTTTTAAAGAGTTCTGAAAGCCAAACACAGAACTTTATATTTGATCCTAAATAGTCACTGGAGCTTACTGAGCAAGGGGGTGACACAAGTGATAACATTACAACTTGATTATAGTTATTAGTATAAATAACTTATCCCCCTCCCCTCTCCCTACCCCCGAATAACAGGCTCTTAAGATCAAGGACTGTCTCATTTGCATCTTTGTATACCTATCACAGCAGCTCTCACCAGTGACTTGCAAAGTGTTTGTTGAATCAATTTTGGTGAATATAATAGCAATAGTTTAAACTGATATAGTGCTGAATTAGAGAGCACTTTACATTTGATTCTCACAACAACTCTGTAAAACAGACTATTAGCACCATTTGACAGATGAATAAAGTAAGGCTCAGAAAGTAGAAAACTTGTGCACATTCATAAGCTAGTGTGGGTGCAGGGCTGAGACTCAAGGCCTCATAACTCCAAATTTAGTGCTCTTCTACTAATCTCCATTGCATTTCCCAATTAAATGGCAATTCCTGAAGCCAAAAGAAAGTAGTTCAGGATAATCGAAAAGAAATGACATTTTTATATACCAGATTGCAAGCAGATCATATGTAAGAAATGTAAAAATTAATAAAAGGGTTTGGATGAACTCATGAATTACAAATTCATAACTGGATACTAAAAAGAAAATCAGATACAAGGAGTATATCCCTTGTGTCTGAGTATCAACAGCAGAGGTTAACTCCCAAACTTTTCACAAAAAGTTCCCTTACTATCATTTTCAATAGCATAATACAGAGTTGGTAGAATACTGATCTCATCTAAATGCAGAAAAGCTGTACTCTATACTGCTTTTCAGCATCCAGGTGGTCCCAATTGAAAAAAAAAAGTACTCTTGGATATCAAATCATAAGAAACCACTGAAACACAGACCGACTATTTTTGCTTATTTTCCTTACCAAACATGCCTACCCATTTAGAAAAAAGCCTCTGAATTAGATGGTAATAACATTAAGAAATGCAGAACAGGTATTTATTAGGCTGGGAAGAATAAGTGTAACAGCAAATACAAAGCAGCAAAAAGTGGGAACTGCCTACATTAGGACCTACATGTTTTTGGTATTATGTTCTTCCTTGCTCTGTTTTTCCTCTACCTCCCATTTCCCAATTCTTTTCAAAAAGATCTCACGTTAACTACTCCTTTTAATAATCGTGATGTGTTAAAAAAAAAATTATAGAAAAGCACTAAACCACTAAGAAATTGTAATTTACCCCCAAAAAATCACATTTAAAAAGCCACAGCTAGACTTTATAAACTTATGACATCAACTCACTTGACATTAATTAGTACCCAATATCAAATTTTGCAATTATCTAATATCATTAGCCCCCCCCTTTTTTTTTACTTAGTTCCACCGTCTATTCCCCAATGTATTTGAAATTATAAAACCAGGAGAAAAAATATTTAAAGACTAAAAAAAAAAGAACATGGAACAAGTATCTTCAATGAAACAATTTTACTAGATTTCATTAAAACAATACTTTACTAGAATACAGTTTGATACCTGAAACACACAAAAAGTAGAAGCACGGCAAAAAAAGATTTATTTTCCACTGTGATAACGCTAGTTGAAAGCAAAATGTAATACAATCCACTCCTTTGGAATTTCCTGCTGTTTATAAAATAGGTTAGACAAAAATGCCTAATATCTTGCTGGGGTGCATTCATGAAGACTTCAAGGAAACTCCCTTAATTCTAACAGAGCCATTTATAAATGTAATGTATTGCTATACCTACCTAAATAGTACTGGTCAGACTCATCCAGTAATTTCATGTTTTTAATCCAGTTAGGATAGCTAGTTATGTTACTGTCTTATTGCTGTTCTGTTCTACAGAGTTCGACAAAGTGGGCAAGGATACTAGTCTTGGGAGACCAGACAACAGATCTTGAGTCCCAGCAGCACAACAAACAGCTATATAACCTGGAGCAAAATTACTTCATAGGGTCTCATTTACAAAAAAGACGTCTATTCCAAACCCCTCAAAGTTATTCCTTCTACCATTCTATGATGATTGTATTTTCCTGTCAACTTACCTTGCCTTTAGATAGCCAATTTAAAAATAAAAGCCCAAGTTATTTGACACACATTAACTTTCCTATTAACAAATTTTTCCAGAATTATTTTTTGTGTGTAGCTACCATAGCCTAAAACAGCACAAAGATTTCTTTAAGTTCAGATTTCACAACAATGGCACTACATCAGAGTCTTACAGTAGAGTTATAACTTGGTAACATATTCCTATGACATTCTAATTAGGCTCTTTAAAAGTTAGAGATTTTAGTCATGGAATGCAAAAAAGGAAGGTGCCTTCTTGTTAGGGGGTCTGCATGTATTTCAAGACCCCTAATACAACAGCAAACCAAGAGTTTGCATTACTTGTAAACGGGAAATATCATAAACATTCCCACTAAGAACAATGTTTACTACTGAGACTCTTGTCATTTCACCTCATTCCAAAATTTGCATTATTCTGGAAATGCTAACTTATTGTAACAAGGCAAGGAAAATAAATTTAAGAAATAATCTTTGGCAAATTAAATCTTAAAAAATGAATGAATGAATGTAGAAATATATGAAACAGGTTCAAATGAAAACCAAAAATATAAAAAATTTCTTTTTTTAATATAAAATATTTCTACAACACAGTATACAAAACTGATAATTTTGCTACTCTCTGTAACAAAATTCTTTTAAAATATAAGAATTTTAATTAAGGCTAAAAGCATTTCACTTCTACAATCTAATGGGCTATCATTTTATTTTTACTAAGTCTCTTTAATCTTGAACTTTCTGTTTTCATAGTGAATTCAGCAGAATTCATCTAAACTATGCCTTAAAGACAAGCTGAAAAAGGAAAATCAATTTTGATTCTATTTCTAGTAATTTAAGCCAATTATTGTGTGCTACCTTAAAAAGGGCAGTAGATCAATTTGCTAACTAAATGTTATCCTGCCATCCCATGACCTAAACACATTATACCAACATGTATTGGTTAAGGGAATAATAATCATCCCTATTGTTTCTTTATTTATACACTGAAAAGCATTCTTAACATAACCTCATTTATATATTTAATGCTTTAGAAAGAGTGAATAGACCACACGTGAGTTTTAGTTTCCCAAAATCTCCTCACAAAAAAATAAATAAATAAATGAACAGGGGTAGCTAGGTGGCACAGTGAATAGAGCACCGGCTCTAGAGTCAGGAGGACCTGAGTTCAAATATGACCTCAGACACTTAATACTTACTTGCCGTGTGACCTTGGGCAAGTCACTTAACCCCAATTGCCCTGCCTTCCCCCCTCCAAAAAAGCAACAACAACAAAAAAAGATAAAGTTTTTAATCTGCTCAAGAATAAACCTGGCATATTTTACATGAAAAGTGCAATCAATCCATAATAATACTCAAATAAGGTTTTTTTATTCCCATATTTCAAGAGTCTGAACATACAGTAGCTACCAAATATAAACTCAGAGTACTGTACAGAACAGATTATTAGCTAAATATCAACCTAATAAACAACTGCTTCTAAGAAAAAGCAAGGTTTTTTTTTAATTATTTGAACATGTAGCTGCAGCATGAACCACAACTAAGATATATAGCCAATCACTGTGTCAGTAAGGGCATACCAACAACTGCAGAAAATGATATGTATTCACAGGACAAAGTATGATGCTTATTCATGATCTATGACAATTCCTGATTTAACAAGGGAAAGGTGTACAGTGAAAACTACACTGGATTTTTATTTACAAGGTATGGGTGAGTTTGAATCCCTTCCTAGCACAGCAACCTTGGGCAAGTTACTACAACTCTCAAGACTTCAGTGGCCTTATTTATAAAAGATGAGAGGATCTCTAAATGTCCATTCCAATTCTAAATTCTATCATTCAAAGCATATCAGAAATAACGGGAAAACTCTATATTTCGTGATGGCTCCAACACTAAAAAGCTGTGTGACCTTTAGGCATGTCACCCAACTTAACTTTCTTCAATTATTAAAATGAAGGTAATAATACTAGACCTACATAGCTCACACTATCAGAATCAGAGTTGGAAGAGAGCTCAGAGACCACATCTAATACAGTCATGCTTAAACCATGGGCCACGGGGCGGCTAGGTAGCACAAGTGAATGAGAAGGACCTGAGTTCAAATCCGACCTCAGACACTTAACACAAAACTAGCTGTGTGACCTTGGGCTTAACCCCAACTTCCTTGCCTTCCCCCCTCCAAAAAGCAAAAAACAAACAAACAAAAAAAAAATATTCCTCCATATTCACAAAGGACCTCTGATTTGAAAACCGGACAAATCCTATGTCCTATATCCTTGAGAAACTGTCAAACACTTTGCTGTAATCTCGTAATCTTTGTTTGTAAGGTTACAAACAAATAATGTGTAGGCATTACTCCTCTAAGGTACTAGGTTACCCTGTCAAAAACGGGCTCAGGGGGAAATAAGAATAGGCTAGTATGACTTGCCCTCAGTGAAGCCATGCTAGCTCATGTTCAAGGAGTGCTTCTATTTCAGATGTTCATTAACCACCTCTTTAATAAGAAATTATACAATCTTACCTGAAATTTAAGTCAAGCTCACTGGCCTGTAGTCTACACACTCCACTTTCCTCTTTCATTTTTTTGGAAAACTGAGACTTTTGTCCTTCTTGAATTCTGTGGGCCCTTTCCCATTCTCCAGACTTTTTCAATGGGAGTGCTTCAACCATCATATCAGCCAGTCCTTCAGTAACATCAACAACTAAAAGTACCATGGCAGAGTAAATAAATCCAGGCTATCCTGACTCCCAAGCCCAGCTTCCAACACTTACTAGCCATGTGACCAGGGGCAGGTATTCTAACCTCTCAGTTCCCACATTAGGCAACTCTAGGCTACAGAGGAGCTGCCAATCTGCATTGGTGGAGGAAATTTCCATATAAGAAATCACAGGTGTGGAAACAAATATAGTAATAACTGTGTAAGGCTTTTTATTAAGTATGAAGTATTTTCCTCACAATATATATTTAATTTATAAAGATGTTACTGTTATTAAAAACAATAACAGACTAGATAAACCATAGATCTGACATAAAATATAACAACTGGGCTCTTTTTAAGTTTATGTCCTCTGTAGCAGTACAAATTTTGCCACGTTTGTAGATGTAGTTTGTCAGAGCAGTGAGTCAATTAAGTATTTATTAAGTTCCTTTTATAGGCCAAGCACTGTGCTAAGTCTAGGGATATAAGAAGAAAAAAATAATCCCTGTCCTCAAAGAGCTTACAATCAAATGGGAGGGACAATATGCAAACAAATATATACAGGAAAAATAAGAAAATAACCAAGAGGCAAGGCACTCAAATTAAGAGAGTAGGGAAAAGTTTCAACAAAATTAAAAAAAAAAAAAAAACAGAAGCCATGAGGTAAAGAAAAGGGGGAGAGGGGCGGCCAGGTAGCACAGCAAGTAAGAGCACCGGCTCCAGTGTTGAGAAGACCTGGAGATCGAATCCCGGGCTCAGACACTTAGCACCCACCCAGAAACACCTGGCCGTGTAACCTTGAGCAAGTTACTTAACCCTGATTGCTTAAAAAAAAAAAAAGAAAAGGGGGAGAACATTCTCAGCATGAGACACAGCCAAAGAAAATGACAGGAGACAGATATAACGTCTTGTTTGTGGAACAGCCAAGGTGGCCAGTGTTACTCAATTGAGGAGTCAGATGGAAAATGAATGAAAAGGCTGGGGGGCAGGGGGTCCACAGGGCAGGAAGGCACTAGGTTATGAAGGGCTTTGAACACTTAACAGAGAATTTTGTATTTGATCCTGAGGATGATAAGGTGGGGAGCCAATGAAATTCACTGGGTATGAGGGTGATGTGCTCAGTCCTGAGCTTTAGGAAAATCACTTTGATGGCTGAGTGAAGAATGGACTGCAGTGGGGAGACTTACGACAGAGACACCAACCAATAGGCTACTGAAACTGTGCAAATGTGAAGGGGTGAGGGCCTGCACCAAGGGTTATGGCAGTGTCTGAGAGAAGACTGACAGGACAGAACTTGGCAACGAAGGGGATGGAAGTGGGGGCATTGTGGTGTGGGCATTAAGAGATAGTGAAAAAAAGAACTTCAAGTCTAGGGGACTGGGAAGATGGTGGTATCCTGGACAGTAACAGGGAAGTGGAGAGGGGAAGTGAAAATATAAAGGGAACAATAATGAGTTCAGTTTGGATTACGCTGAGTTTAAGATGTCTATTGAACATCCAACTCCAGATGTCTGAAAGAAAGTTGGAGATTCAAGGTTAGAGATCAGCAGAGAAGTTAGGGCAGGATAGGTAAATTTGACAATAGGCACAGAGATGACATTAATCCATGGAAGCTGATGAGATCACCATGAGAAGTAATTGGTAAAGAGGCAGAAAAAGACCCAGGGCAGAAGAACCCTGTTGGACACTTATGGTCAGAAAGTGTGACCTGGATGAGAATCCAGCAAAGGAGACTGAGAAGAGACAATCTTCTAGGTAGAAGGAGAGCCAGGAGAAAGTCATGAGCCAAGAAGGGGGTGATGAGAGTGTGAAAGGCTAAAATGAGATCAAGAATGAGGATTAAGAAAAGGTCATTGGATGTGACAAGATCACTGGCAGCTTTGGAGAGTTTCAGTTGAATGATGAGTTTGGAAGCTGGATTGCAAGGAGTTAAGAAAAAAAAAGTGAGAGGAAAATGGAGGCACCTATTATAAACAACCTTCTCAGAGTTCCACAAAAGACAGAAGAAACATAAGATGATAGCAGGGACAGGAGCAAGTGAGGGTTTTTTGAAAATGGGGCTTGTTTGTAGACCAGAGAGAAAGAGCCAGTAGACAGGGAGAGAATAAAGATACATGATAGAGTGGAGATGATAGAACAGGGGTGAGAGATGGGGGGGGGGGAACGAGATGGGGATTGGGAAATTTGTTTTAGGAGACAAGATAGGGAGTGCTTGTGCAGGGGGTTAGACTCTCTTCATGGGATTCCAGGGTAACGGAAGAGATGGTGGCAAAAAGTATACGAATTATATGAAATGAAGAAAAAAAGAGAGGAGAGCTCACAGTGAATGGCATAAATTTTTCCTGTCAACTGTGAGGCAAGGTTCTCAGCTAAGAGGGATGGGAAAAGGTGAGTTATAGGAGGTTTGAGGAGTAATGAAGTTTTGGAAAAGCTGTTGCACCGAGTAGGATGATAAACTGATAAGGAAAGTGGAGAAGGCTTGCCTAGCTAGCAGCAACGAGGGCCCACAATTAGATAGTGGACCGAGTGAGAACAGATGAGTTTTCTCCACCTTCATTCAGCAGCACATATATGTAGAAGCAAAGGTTTCCAGTCAATGATGACAGTCATCCAAGGTTGAAGTTCGGCCGGGCACAAGTGGCAGTGTGATAAGGAGACCAGGAACTCAAGAGCAAAGGACTGTGTAGAGCTGAACTGGCTCAACAAGGGGTCAAAAGGGGAAAAGAGGAGAGAGTGGTTAGAGCAGGGATGATGCCCTGGGAGAGAAGTAAGGGGTCAAGGATTTGGGGGGTTACTGTGTGAATGAAAAGTAGGGTTCAAGGAGGAAAGGCAGAAGGAGAGGTGGAAAGATTATGGTCAGATAAGGGAAATTCAAAAAAATTCTTCACCCTTTATGGGGTGAGGGAAAGATCAAGGATATGACCATCTCTGTGTATGGCTGAGCCAGCACAGAGGTCACAGGAAATGAGTATGTTGAAGAACTGAGTGGTTAGGGTGAATAAGGGAGAGTCAACGTGTCTGTCCAAGTCCCATACTATGAGGGCAGGGGTTGAGGGGAAGAGGAAAACTGTGATCCAGATACCAAAACTGAGGAAAGGGAATGACCTGTATATCTATAGACAGCTACCAGGTTTTGAATGAGTTGTAGATATGAATTGCATGAACGTCAAAGGAAGAAGAGTTACTGAGTGATGGAGGTAGGAGAAGCTGGAAGTATTTTACCTCTCCTACCTCTACCCCTGAGCCAAGAGAAATGAGTGAGGGTGCAGTCAGTACTGAAATTGTAGCCAGAGAAGCTAGATCTTGGTGACTACTTGGAAGACAGAAGGACTGAGAGAGGAAAAGATTTAGGATGAAAGGAAGTTTATTGCCTATGGAACAAGCATCCCAAAGAACACAGTGAAAGGGGTGGGATGGTGTTTGGTTGTAATTTTGGGGTGAGAGGGTTGAAGGGAAAGGGATAATCATCAACCTGCTAGTGGGGGTTGGGGAATGGGGTTTTGATGATAACCTGCTACAAGGGTTTAGAATCATCTGCATATGTACATTATGATCAGGTATGAGAATATTCATCATTGAATAGAAGGCACCAGTTCTCTTCCCAGAGGAGACTAGATTATCAGTCAGGAGGAAAGGCAGCAAGGAGACAGAAAGCACACAGTCAGAGAGGAGGCCTCTTTCACTCCACTTCCACTCAAAGGCTGAAGATTAGACAGGAGACACATAAAAATGGGAATCAAACCTATGCAGCAGGAGACAGAAGGCCCAAGGTCAAAGGGAAGGTGGCTCCTCTTCCCACCAAAAGCTCTTCACTTCTGGAGAGGGAGATCAGGCTGGTAGCAAGACGTAGAGGTTGCCTTGCCTTGCTACTGATGGAAGGCACACAGACAGTACCTAACAGTCTCCCTCCAGGGAACATAAGCAGCAAAAGAAGGAAGGTCCACAATCAGGGGAAAGTCTCCCTCTTCTCCTGAACTTAATTAACTACAAATGTTTCAAAATTATAGTCCATAATTCCAGGAAATGATGATTAAACTGGATCATAGAATTCTAGGATCTAGTGCTAGAAGGGTCTTCAAGTACTATCTTGGTAAACGACTTCATTTTAAAATTAAGGAAACTGAGGTCCAGGGAGTTTAAGTGACCTTTGCAAGATCATTGATCATGGATCTAGAGTTGTCAGGAACCTCAGAGACCAACTAGTCTAACTCTCTCAAGTTCTTTGTAGAAGACACAGCATGTATTAAGTATTTAACATGCGCAAGGCACTATGCACGAGTAAGCAAGCAATCCCTGCCCTAGGGGAGTATATTCCAAGGAGGGAAGACAGCAAATAAGAGGAAACAGAAAGGTGGGGAAAGAAGCACACTAGCGGCTGCACAGTATGGAGATAGCCAAGAAGTGACACACAGGCTTGATTCCCAGCAAAAGGAGGCAAAATCTTACCTATCTGAACCAAAAGATCCAGGAGCAGAGTCTGAGGTTGGGGACAAGGGCTTTGGGAGGAAAGGAGAGTAGGGGAGATGAGGATGATGGCCAGAACTGAGACAGCATGGTGTTGAGATAGCCAGGAAGTGACGAGAGTGGTCTGGTTCCAGGCACAATAAGGTGAAAGCTCATCCATCAGGACTAGGGGTCAGGGATAGAGTCCAAAGGTGCTGGGGGGTGGGGGAGGGAATGAAGGTGATGGCAGGATGAGAAAAGTGAGATCACGTGACTCATCAGAGGTCACATGGGAAGTGTGAGGGCCAGGCTATGAACTCAGGTCCTCTAGCTCCTTCCACTATATCGATGTTGCTTCCAATGACAGCCCTTACATTATGTCCAGCCCATCTTACTACAGTTGGGGCCAAAGTTAGGTCTGGAACTCTAACTCATAACAGAAGATATCACAGCATGTGGAGTATCATGGATACAGAACCTGAAGGAGTTTAATTTGATATCTAAAAAATTTAGGTTTATGAAATTTGCCAACATCCCTACAATATCTGGCCTCATGCCACTGTGGCCTCATGCCAGTTTGATCCAGAGCCAGGCTAAAAATAAATCCTGGAGTAGCAGCTGGAATACACAGATCTTTCTGACCCCAGTTCTGTTTCCCTTAGATTGAAATAAATAAAGAGAAAGAGAATCAATATGCATTACCAATGCAGAGTTCTTACCTTTCTCTTTCCTCTGAACACAAGACAGGTGATAAAAGCCTCCCTCTTCTTCTGCCCTTAAAGTTGACTCTATTCTCAATCACTAACTACTTGGATTAACCATTCTAAACTTCAGATCTACTACCAGTCCAAAATTACGACTAAAATCTAGGCTGAAGATAACAGATAAGAAGTTGTTCACATGATATAGAATGTATGCCTATACATCTAATATGTGTGTATTCAACTACATGGAATGTAAAATTAGAAGTGTTTAAGGAGGGGGAAGTTACCATAAAATTTTTAGCTAAGAAAGGAAATAGGTTGAATAAGGTAATGGACATTCTACCTCAACACGACATGCCAGCTCCCAACTGTATGCCTTCACAAAGGTTGGTTTGCACCTGGGAATGCCTTACCCTCCTCCCTCCCCACTAGGCTCTTAGAATCTCTAGTTCCCTTCCAAGATCAGATCAAATAGCACCCCCTATATGAGGCCTTTCCTGGGCACCTCCCCAGCTGCTCATGCTCCCCCGGCCCAAAAAATTACCTAGTATTTATTTTAAATCTGGGAACATGTTGCCTCCCCACACATAAAGTAAATCAAGTTTCTTGACAGTTTTTGTTGTTGAGTCATTTTAGTCATATCCAACTCTTCATGACCCCATTTGGGGTTTTCTTGGCAAAGACATTAGAGAGGTTTGCCATTTCCTTCTCCAGCTCATTTTACAGATAAGGAAACTGAGACAAACAGGATCAAGGGACCTGCCCAGGGTAACAAAGCTACTATGTGTCTGAGGCTGAATTTGAACTCAGATCTTCCTGACTCCAGGTATGGTGCTCTACCCACTGTGCCAATGAGCTGCCCATTTCTTGAAGGCAGAGATTTTCATTTCTTTTTATATTACATAACTGGGTTAGTGACTGACACCTGGTAGATGTTTCATAAATACTTGTTAAATCAGTCCTTATCTGTACTTTAGTGACATGAAAAAGTGGGAATGGTGAAATCTGCAATAACATCAAAACTTCTTTTCCCCAGTTGCAATCAACTTCTCAGGTAAGAGACTGTTTCTAGTATCAAGGAATCCTACCAAGAAGAATGACCTAAGCTGGTACAAGGGCAGGCAGCTGCACATAAGGCATTACATAAACTCATACGACTGTCCATAAGAGTTAAGGTTACTGTCACTCATCATTTTACTAATAAAATCCAGTATGTCCTAAGTGACTGCTTGTATAACTAACTCAAGGTAGAGGGAAGGGAATAAAGGTGTAACACTTGCTTCCACAGAATCCTTCCAGGTATGATTTTCCATAAAATTTTCCCACATTAGAGGTCAAACACCAATTAACAAAGAAAAATGCTTTATGTAAACAGATTGTTAAGTAAAGCAGGACAAGAAGGCAAGTCACCTTAATTTTCAGCACATCAATTCATTAAATGAGTTTTTGATTTATCTGATCCACTTTAGTCTACTAGCTAGGATTTACGTTTACTGACAGGTACTGCTGCATTCTCCCAATTAACGTCAGACCCTCAGTCACTGCACAGATACTACCAGTTCCTTCCAAGACTGTCAAATGTACTCACGTGCAACAAGAAGTATGAAAATGTTTCAAACATTGTAAGCACTTAAAAGTTTTATTCATTCATAATTTTTTAAATGGTAACTTTTTTTTAAAGGCCTAATAACCCAAATTCACAACTTAATTCACTATAATATGCTTTCACAGACATATACCAATAGCTAGTTAAGCACACAAAGAGAAGCAAATCCTGGTTTGTGGGTAGGGAGGGAGTAAGGTAAGTTTTCACAACAAACTGAACCAAATTTTACACCCATTTGCAAAACTATATCCCATCATCAAATGACAAATGAAATAAAAGTTTACAATCAATGGTTATGATCAAATATTCTAAAACTGGGTTAAAGTAAACAAAGAGCAAGCACGCAGAGCATTATACTCCAAGATTTAGAGGTGATTATTATTCTAAGCATAAAGTCAAGACAAAAATCTCATTGAAGTGACACTATGAAGAGGATAAGAGCCCAAATCACACAGCAAAAGAAAAATACCGAGTGGTAAGACAGGTCACTGAGGCTATGAGGCCAAATAAATCAGTACATCAAAATAAGTACATAAAATAAACTGATAAAAGAATGACTTGAAGAGGAGGCTAGGTGGTGAAGTGAAAAGAGCACTGGCCCTGAAGTCAGGAGGACCTGAGTTCAAATCCAGCCTCAGACACTTAACACAAAAACTAGCCGTGTGGCCTTGGGCAAGTCGCTTAACCCCAACTGCCCTCCAAAAAGCAAAAAAGAATGAGTTGATAAAAGGTAATATTGTTAAAGGGGCAAAATCCAAATCAGATAGGGAAAAGTGCAATCAAAATGAAAAAGCCCAAGTTACTAGACAACATGCATTCCAGGCAGTCATAATTCTTAGGTGATCTATTTCATAATACTATTCAAAAACAAAGGTGTATTTATACACATAGATAAATAAGTAATACACATCTGTTGTTGTTCAGTCAGGCCCAATTCCTCCCGATCTCATTTGGGGTTTTCTTGGAAACTACTGGAGTAGTTTGCCATGTCCTTCTCCTGCTCATTTTACAGATGAGGAAACTGAGCCAAACAGGATGAAGTGACTTGCCAGGGGTCACATAGCTAATGTGTATCTGTGACTGAATTTGAACTCAGGTCTTCCTGACACCAGGCCTTGTGCCCTGTGCTCTATCCACCCCCTCACACACACACATTTACATACAAATCAAAATAAGTAATATATACATATTACTACATGTCTACTACACTACATGTATTGCTATGCTATACATATGTAATATATGTATACCATTTTTATGTGGGCATAAACATGTATGTGGAGATTATAAATCAAATACAGATAACAGGTTACAAAATACATACATACTTTAAAGTTGTAAAGTGCAAGGTTTTTAAAGTCAAATTCAAAACATGATTTGTAAGTTTGTGGCTGAGATTAAAAAATTCTGCCAAATATATAAAACCATGGGATAAAATAAAGTACAAATAGACTTCAACCACTTTAATGAGTTAGGAATCATTTTTAGGGTTCATTCCAGTAAAATATTAATCCCTTGAAGTCAGATACTGATTTTTTTTATCACCAGCAGCTTACACTTACACTCACCTGAAATGAATTTTAAAATGAGTAAAAATGTAAAAATCTATTTCTGTAAAATAATTTTACTATTTTCCTTGCAAATTTTTCTTACACTAGAGGTACGGTGCCAATTAACAATGAAAAATGCTTTACAGAAAGAGACAGACTGTTAAACAAATCAAGACAAGGAGGCAAGTTACCTAATTTTCAGCATATTAATTTGTTAAATGCGTTTCTGATTTAACTAATCAAATCAGTACGAAATTATTCCTAAAATCATTTGTTTTTGCACTAGTATATGATAGTATTATACTTAAACACAAATTATTTAGCACAAGACTAAAATGTCAACCAGAAGTACTTCATATTTTATAATTTAAAAACTTACAAAAATCCTTCTAACACAATCCAATATTGTAATTAAGGGTCTAATTATACTGGAACCCTAAAGTTATTCAATTCTTCTACAATAATGATAATCACAAACACATCCTGTCATATTTCAATATTCCTTCTTTAAAAAGAAATGGGACATGTATTCTTACATATGGATCGTTACAGTTTGATCAGATTATCTACAAACTTAATATGATTTGGTTAAGTCACTATCCCTTCCTAATTATTTCTGAAAAATCAAATTCTATCTAGGAAGGCAGGGAGAAATTCAGCTACCAAAACAACTAAGTATCATTCAAGAACAATCCTAAGAATAAAACTTTTATTAAAAATTAGATATCCATATAGAAGTCTATTATTAAAATCTGATCTAAAAATACTTAACCTACAGTCATTTTAAATAATAAGGTGTTTATGATATTATTTGTCAGGATTTAGTTAATCTATACTTTCCTGATTAATAATATTAATCTTAATTATAAAGAACTGAAAGATGTGCCCACAGCACATTCTTAGCAGAAAATACAGCTCTCTACAGACAACTGTGATATCAGTTTTTTAATCTCATCTAACCACTTTTTTAAAAATCCACTACAAGGATTTCTTCATACTAAACTAAAAATTTTAAATATCATTTTATAAGAAAGGAATAGATACCTGATATCTTCTCTGAGCAAACCACTGGACATTGGCATTCTTAAAGCAAATGCAGATCCTCTAAGATTTAAAAAACAAATTTATTCCCTCTATATCTCATTCTGAGATCAATATTGAGATGTTTATGTCAAAAAGCTTAAAACTAGGAAACTAAGTTTTTGTCTAGATTGTTTTTCCAATAGTAATAGACTAAAGTTAAATCATTTTCCAGTTATCTTTCAAATTTCTATGATATAAATTTCTAGAAATATACTGACTTTTCATCACCTACTTGCAGAGAAAAAAAAAGGTGTGAACCTTCTTAGCTTCTCAAGGGGGCAAAAAATAAACAGACTTCAAGGTCAAAACCAGCTCAAGTTCAATACACACCCCCCAAAAAATATTTTTCTCATTCCCTGGTTCTGATCAGAATTAATTTTCTTACATACCAGAAATTGTTCCTGAGAAATGAAATGTCCACGACTACTTTTCTCCTTCTTAATAAAGAAAACTAACTACATTAAATGGTCTGGTGGGCGATATAAAAAAACAACAACAATGTACTTCTTCTATATGAATGCAAAAATCCAATCGTCACATAACCAAGAGACCAGATCACACAAACGCGGAAAGACTTATGTTGTCATTCCTTGGCCTGCTGAATTGAAAATATTCTGTCAATATCTTTAATTTCTTATTCTTAAACTAAATCCTTTATATTTGGGTTTTGTTGCTATTGTTTTAAAACTCAGGCCCACTGGTTTATTTCTTTCTAGAGGAAATATTCAGTTAGAATATAGTTGTTAACTGAATTATACCTGTCTGTCAAGTAAGGAGATAATCCCCAAGAAATAAATTTATTAAAATAAGTATAGACATCCTCAAAGTTTTCTTAAAACAAATTATTAAATGCCTACTATGTCAAAAGCATTGTGTGCTGGTTCACACACTAGCTCTCAAAATTAACTACATTACTCAATAGAGTAATTTATATTTAAAAAATAAAATATTTTTGCTGAAAGAAAAATACATACACACTTTAACAATTTCAATACTCACTTTTTCAATGCACACATGCTGATGCTTCAAAAAGATAATAAAGTCTCACATCTGCAAAAGGGATGAAATTCAAAACAAAATACACTTGGCCTGGGGATCAACTTGATGTCAAAGTCCTCAGGGTAGCTTTTTCTTCTTCATACCAAATTGTTCTATTAATACATACACCAGGTATGCCAAGTAATTAAAATTTTTGAAAGATCAGAGATATCTGTTTAACCCAGATCTTCAATTCCATATTCTGTTACTGAAAATTCAACTTTTTAAAAAACTTTTTTGGCTAGAAAAAATAACCTACTTTGATAATCTAGTCTCCAAATCTAGACTTTACTGATTATGTTGTGAACCACTGCTAATCAAGGCACCCAAAGAATTTTCAAATTTTTCACATGAAATATATTAGTTAATTCTATCGACCCCTTCATTTTATCAAACAGTGCAAAGTTCAACAAATCCTTGATGAATTGAAATTTAAGTAGTCAGTCAATAAACATTTACTAAATGTCTACTAAGTGCCAGGGATACAAAATGAGTAAAAGACAATCCACCCCTGTCCTCAAGGGGATCACAATCTAATGAGGGAGACAACAAGCAAACAGAAACAACAAGGTATACAGGACAAACAGGAAATAAAAAGGAAGGCACTAAAATCAGGAGGGACTGGGAAAGACTTCCTAAAGAATGTGGAATTTTAGTTAGGACCTGAAGGAAGACAGGAAGCAGAGATGAAAAGAGGGCATTCCAGCATGGGGGACAGCCACAGAAAATGCCTGGAGCCAGAAGATGGAGGGTCTTGCTCATGGAACAGCAAGCAAGTAAATGCCACTGGATCCAAGAGTACATGGCAACTAATATTCTCCATCCCAAAAAAGCAATGAAAAATACAAATGTGGTTAATTTTAGGATTTAGTGTTCTTACATATCATCCACAACAGAGCACTTTATTACTTTTTAAAAAGACAAAGTTTGTGTCAAAATAACTATTAATGCTATCTATGGAATACAGGTTTCAAGGTTAATGTTAACAGTCAGCAATAAACAGTACACATTTACTTAAGTACTTTTATAATCAAATCTTCTTACAAAAGTGTGCAAGCTAAAAGAGAATCATATCTTAAATTTCAGTGGCTTAGAGGTACTGTCTGTTTCGATTCATTAACTGTTTGGCAATTAAATACCGGAAGCATATAAAAGCTAACTAAACTACCTGCCCAGGGTCATACAGCTAGCTGAGAGCCTGAGTCTGTACTACACATCTCCCAGACTTCTATCACTCCATTGTCCCTACTTAAAGATTATCAAGTAAATAACTGATTAAGAACTGATGCTCTTCATTCTCTTTGGGGGGGTGGGTTGGGAATGGAAGAGAGGGAAGCCACAGACTCTGGTCTTGCGGAGTTTCAAGCCAGACACAAATCAAAACAGTGTGATTTCTAAATAAGGATCTATACATGCTGAGGAAGAAGAGAAGGGATTATTCAGATTTTTAAGTTTTCTGCATCAGTTATTTAATGGCAGCCATGATATCCACGTTAAGAAACCTTCAAAATAGCATTTCATAAGAATAGTTGGCATTTCTTATAGTTTAAAACTTATACTGACTTTAAATATGTTACAACTCAACAAGAAGGAGGTGCTATTTTCCCCCATTCTACAAGTAAGGAAACTGAGGCCTAAAGAAGTTAAAGACTCACCCACAGCCCAAACACAGCTGATAAGAAAGTAAAGTAGAATTTGAATACAGATCTTTCGGAACTTTGATGTTTCTCCAATTTAAAAGAACTGAAAGTATGGGGTTGTTTGGTACAGCAATCTAGACCTTTACAACTACTTTTCTATAGCCAGCTGAAGAAGTTTTGCTTTAAGTTCTACACATCTGATAATACTAAATTCAAAAGATAAAAATATTCATTTTTTATTAAGTTAGATAAATACATGAAACCTCAGCACAAAAAACTTGACCATCAATTCAGATGACAATGGAATTTCTTATGTAAGTCTTATAGTAAATTCAGTCCAATACACCAAATAATAGGCTTCTATATATAGATTCTATATAGAAATTTCATCACTCAACTCCTAGAACTAAAGGGAATTCTTTCTTAAATGTATTATCTGTTGCTGTGTAACTCTGAATTTAAAATCCAGGAAAATTCTAGCCACACTCCTGCATGTAATTTAAAATTTTTTATTCAGTCACCATTGTTACATAAATGTAAAATCCAATTTAAATTTTTTTAACTAAAAATGGTTTTAATTTTTACCTCTTCCAATAAAAGAACAAAGCCCTTTAAATTGGCTTTGAAATTGAAAGTGAGACCAAGTTCCACAACAGAAACATTCACCTTGACAAATAATCCTTGTTCATCATACATATGCTTAAACATGAGCCAAACCAAAATTTAAATTGAATTGTATCGTTAACCTGCTCTCTTAGTCCCCCACCCAAATTCATAACAAGTTTACATTTCATACTGCCAACTGTCAAGATGTGTATAGTAGCCTAAGATCTCTAACTTGACTGGCACAACAAGTAATACAACTTGGAAGTTAAGGAAATTGGCACAACTCAGAAGGAGAAAAAGAACATTTTCCACAATTTGTACAGTACTTGTTTGGTATGTATTAAGTATTCCAGAGGTGGTGGTCAACACTTGAGCTGTATTAAATGCGTAACATTTCTTCACATCTACTGTTGCCAAAATCAGTCAATGGCCCCCTCCCCTTTTGAGACTACACAAAAAAGTTACTATTTTCTTTTACAACTACTCACCAAGGCCTCTTTCCACTGCTGAAAGCAGGCAAAAGCCCACGCTGTGTGTCTGTCTCCTACAGAAGATTGCATCTTTTATTTATCGCCCCTTGGCTTTATTTTCACAGTGAATTCCTTGCTTAAATGCAATCAGCCAAGAAACCCTCCCTATGTGCACTCCTGTCATTCCTCATTGCTTGCAAGCAGAGTCAAGCAAAAGCAAAATAAATAAATAAATAAATAACCCTCAACATTGCCAACCAAGATTAAAAAAAAAAAAAACAGAGCTTCTTTGCCACCCCTGGGAAACCATAGATGTACTTCAGCCTTTTCAAACCGGCAGAAAATAGGTAAAAAGTAAAATCTGAAAGAACATTAACTACATCAAAAGAGGTTAGATGGCTTCAAATGCCCAAGGCAGAAGAAACGGGGACCTAAAGTAAGGCAACATTGGAGTCAGCCTGTGGAAAATAAATGGCCAACCAGAAATTAATATTTCCAGATTACATTAGAATTCAAATTCAAATCTATAGCCTACAGAATTTAAAACAAAACTTAATTTTCTTAGTGTGAAAGAAATACTAGAATAAAAGAAAAAGTTGCACTCCAAAGAAAAGGTAAAAAAGTGTAAACCCTATCCAGATTTCCTTTGATATAGCCTTCAGCCCCTACCATTTCATATAATCAATGACAAAAGAGGAAAAAAAAAAATGTCTCTATTATTTAGGAGAGGGGAGGATAGGATTTCAATTATAAAATTGTTTGCTTCAGTCCAAGTCCCTCTGTCCAAGGAGGAGGGGTTGGGGGTGGAGAAGGGAACAGAGAAAAGCTTTTCTCAAATACAGAGTTTAAAAGGGTCTCCCAGGGACTGACAGAGAAAGGGGTTGTGTAGCTTTAAATCACAAACCCTTCTGCCTTTGTCAAATCTCTCCTATTTTACAAGCACTGAAAAGAAATAAAGAGACGCTTTTGTTTGCTTTCCCCTTTTCGAATGGTGACAGAAAACTGAAAAGGACACAAACATGAAAAAGAGAACAAAGTGTCAGATGCCCCTCCTCATCCTCCCTCAAGAAGAATTGCCCCACCGCTATGGAAGATGCGCAGTGGGCAAATATAGCCAGAGTGGGTTGGACCAAAGAGGAAGGGAAGAAACTGGAGCGTCCAGAGAAATCTGTCCAGGGACAAGGCTGGGCTCAAAGTGGGGGGGGGGGGGGGACCCCTGCTCACCACCAGGTTCCCAACGAACACCAATAAAAATATAATCTGACCACCCATCTCAAACAAAAACAGAAGGGAAAACACACACCCCCTATAAAACAAACAGCCATCTGAAACATATTAAATCGAAAAAGGAATCTTCGGACCTGTTTATTTACGGGACATACACTCTAATTAATTCAGGGGCTTTTAAACTGAAAGAGTAAAGATCTCTCAGGAAGAGTGAAAGAAAGGAGACAAGAGGAAGAGTCTAGCGGGGGGGGGGACCACCTCGCCCCCTTCTCACCCCCTTTTTTTTGCGGCTGGTTCTGGAGAAGAGAGAAAAC
>NW_027185903.1:23608824-23611193 GCF_028583685.1 Petaurus breviceps papuanus | reverse complement strand
TGCCCTGCGAAAAGCCTCTCTTTGTCCAGATACACCCCACACACACCCCTAAAAGAGTAGAGGAGCTGAAAAAAGAAGAGAGAAAACAACACCCAACCACCCCTTTCAAGTGGGTCTCTTCTTGCTGATTCATTTCCCACTCGTGTTTCCCCAATCTCGGGGAAAACTAAGGGAGGTGTGTGTGTGTGTGTGTGTGTGTGTGTGTGTGTGTGTTTTGGAGTTGGGGTGCGGGGTTTGAAAAAGGGGTGGGAAAGAGGAAGTGCAATCTTTTTATTATCGTTCGGATTCATTCGAGGGGACTGGATGTGACGGTGGAGACAAGGCTGGGGGTGGGGGGCGTCTGCAAGAGAACGGGGCTGGGGAAGAAGCAGGCAGACTGAGAGAGCAGGGCGAGGGGGGAGGGGGAAGGCACGGGAGGCCGATGCTGAAGGCGGGGGTGCAGGGAGCAGAGAAGGGCGACGAGCGGACGGACGGGCGAACGGACCGACGGACCGAATGACGGGCGAGCGGACGGACGGGGAGTGAATGGCATATTTGTCCTGTGACTCACCGACTTGCAGGACGTTATCAACGCAGCCGCTCTCCAGCAGCGCGATGCCCCGGCGGAAAGGCAGCCGGGTCTCGTCGCCGCTGTCCCCGGCCCCGCCGGCCCCCACGGTAGCCCCGGCGGCGGCGGCGGCGGCGGCAGCGGCGGCGGCGGCGGCAGCGGCGGACGAGTTGGACGACGAAGACGAGGAGACGCCGACGCCGCCGCCCCCGCTGCCTCCGCCGCCGCTCTCGTCTCCGCCGCCGCCGCCGCCGGCGCCGCCCCCGGTGTTGAAGGACGAGTACATGCAGATCTCCCGCTCGCTTCGAGGGAAGGACCAGTAGACGATCCGGCGCTGCACGGGCTCCGGGATCCGCTCGAAGCGCTCCTCCACCCGCTGGAACGGCCACTTCTCGGCCACCTTCCGCGCCGCGATGTCCAGCAGCGACTCCGGGCTCTGGGTCTTCCCGAGCGGTAGCAGCCCCAGCACCGAGCCGCCCCCACACACAGCCGCACCGCCAGCTCGCTGGCCCGGCCGGCAGGCGGAGTTGTAGCCGCTGCCCCCGCCGCCGCCGCCACTGCCGCCGCCGCTGCTGCCCCCGCCTCCACCGCCTCCGGGCCGGCAGCAGAGCCGTTTCGCTGGAGGAGGCTGCTGTCCGCGCTCCGCCATGACCGCGCAGCTTCTAACCCCACAGCGGAAGTGCCGGGACCCTATAAACGGCACGAGGAAGCGCGACACGCACACGCCGCCGCGACGCCACGCCGCCATCTAGGGCTAGTCGCTCCTTGTAGGGGCAGAGGAGGCGGGGCCTTCCCCGCGAGGAGGAGGGGGCTAGGGAGAGAGGGGCGGGGTGAGTGTAAGGGGACTTAAGGGGGGAAGGCGTGGCTTATGCAAATCACCGGGCCGAAACATAAATAGAGCGAGCCATGGACACCTTCCCCCCCCCCGGGGGGGCGTCGGCGGTGGTAGCGTCCGCCTCACCGGCGGCTCGGGTTGGTAGTTGGGGTGAGTTGGTAGAATGTCAACCTACTGTGACGTAGGAGGGCGGGGGCTCAGGCGGGGTTCCCGCGGGAAGGGGCGGGACCCGAGACCGTGGGTGTGTCTTCTCCCCATGGCCTTCACTTCTTCCCCCCAACCTCGAATGCACAACCTCTTTTTGATGTCAAACAAGTGCAGACGCGCCTCGGGGGCAGCGGCGGGGGAGGGAAGGGGAGAGGTGGAGAGAGCAAGAAGGGGAAGAGAAGGGGGAGGAAGGAAACAAGGAGAACGGGAATGGAAGTATGGGTGGGGGGAGGTGTCCGGCAGAAAGTGGAGGGCGGAGCCTTTGTATAAGCCCCACCCCCGCTGTTAGAGACAGCACGCCCCGGGAAAAGCCTCTGGGCGGAGGAGGCGCTTTCAAAACAAAGAAATGCGGCGAGGAGCCCCGGGGAGGGGGAGTGGCGGTGCGCCTGTTTCCCCTCCAGACCCAGCAGCTGGGAACTCCCCCGCCCCCTCCTCCACCCGGGGCAGTGAAGCAAGAAGGGAAAGAGAAAGGGGCGGGAGGCTTGCTGGGTCGCCCTTTTTCCTTTCTGGCTTCCAGACCCAGCGGCGCACTTTGGAAGGGGGAAAGTGAGCTCGGCCGCGCAGGGCCGGCTCCGGGCTCCCGGCTCCTGGGACCACTTGATCTATCTCGCTGTTCCCGTGCCGCGCTGGAGAGAGAGCCGAGGAAGGGGACTGACAGGAGCTGGGATTGGCGAGCCGGCCACGGGTCAAGTGCCCATAAAATCTGCAAAGCTCTTAAAAAGCCAGTCCCACTGCCAGGTCAGCGTGGAGTCGGGTGTCTGGACCGAGGGTGTTGGTTGC
>NW_027185903.1:23437655-23608814 GCF_028583685.1 Petaurus breviceps papuanus | reverse complement strand
GCTTCGGGAGGAGGAGATGCGCTGCGCGTATTCCGAGCTCGGGGGGGGGGGGGGGAATGATAGCTGGGAAGTGAGCTTTTAAAACACCTTTGTGTATACGCATAGAGAGGATGTTACTGGAATTCCGAAACCGCTGTGTCCCGCCAATGTAGGGATCGTCCTAACCCGCAGGATGTACCTTCCCCCACCCCCACCTCCGAGGGCTCTACACCCAACTACTGGAGACTGGCTGGGGGCCGGTGCCTGAGCGGGGCCGGGGGGGGGGGGGGGTATTGCAAAGGATACACGCTGGGAGAGGCTGGAAACTGTCACCGCGCGGCTCCTCCCATTTCACAGATTCAATACACAAACTCCTCCTAGCAGTGGGAGGGGGAGAGCTGAGCCAGCTCATTATTCTAGAGAAAGGGAGAGTGAAGGAGTTAGGAAGCCGTACTTGCCCCGCGGCAAAGGGAGGAGACAAGAAGAGGGAGAAGTGCCCGTGCGGGTAAGAAAATGAAATGGAGTTGCGGATCCTAACCAAGCACAACACTGAGATGGCTTGTCGCACTCCAAAGAACAGAGTCAAATCTGGGTCAGAGCCTTGGACTTAATTACTGCGTTTGAGACATCATTACACTTTGATCCACATTCTGATTTACTGTAAATAGTGTTACTGATACTGTAGCTATTATTGAAGATACAGTTTATCTTCTTTGACACTTTGGATTTTCTAAGGTTATTGGCTGATAAGCCACCCTCCCACTAAGCTGCCTGGATTTAAAGGGATAGAGCTGCCTGCATTCCGTGATTTCTTACTTTATTTTTTAAAAAACCCAGTTTTTCGAGGACTCCTTTCTGTACCTGCTTGAGTCTAAGATTTGGGTAACCTCCAGCGTCAGGTCTTTCCTTCCTCCCTGTAGCATGCTTTCACAAGTTCCAGGGCTACAGGACTCCAGGGACCCTAATACAGGAAGAATTTCCATGACTTCCTTGCTTGCTAGGAAAATTATAGTGACGAGATGTTTGTAAGTCACTAGGCTATTTTTCCGGGCACCTCTTAAGAAAAGAACAGAAGTCATGAAGATCTTATTGAGGAAATGAGGATGGGAAGTTTAGAGGTTTGTTTTTTTTTTAATCTGTTTTTGTTTTTGTTCTATTTTTAGATCTTCAAAAACAGTAAGGATGCCGGAAAGAAATGAAGGGTGAAGGCGGGGGGGGGGGGGCGGAGAGCGGAGTGGGGGGAAGCTGATAACAAATAGACTCGTTTCAAGCTATTAGTCTGACATGTAAAATTCTGTTCTGTCCCTGGAGGTTAGTTACACCCATGAACTAAAGGAGAAATAAGTGACAGTATGTCATATTTGGCTGATACTTGTCCCAGATGTCATTCTTCTAGGGTGTTTAAAATGTTGTCTGGTGTTCATAGAAATCATAACTAAATTACTTATAATTGCTCTTTCCCAAGCCCCTCCCCCCAGGGACCAAAACAGAGTTCGTCTTCTCCATTCTCCTGTGTTTTCCGTCAGGCAATGGAGGGAATCAAAGTGCAGAAAGTATACAGCTCCTCATAATCACTGACTCACCAACATAACATCATATTCCAGAAGTTGGGTGGTGTTTTCAGGAGCAGGGAGAATCTCAGCTGTATGTAGCAAGCTATATAAACAGAACTTCCTAAAAGCTAAATTAAGAAAACACATCAAGAAATAGAAAGGACCCAAAGCTTTGTTTAAAGAAGGTAAAAGAATCATAACTAGGTCTGCCTCAACTCCCACTGTTATTTATTTTTAAGACAAAGAATTAAAACTGGAAGAGGTGACCTTTCCTCATCGTTCCAACTAGTAACTTAGGTCATAGGATGATTTTAGGATTAAAGTTTAAAGGGACCTCGAAGATTATCTGTCTAACCTCCCCCCTTTCTCCTGGTTTTCCAAAGGAGGAAAAAGGCCCAGCAAAGATATATGGACTCACTGGAGGTCACTCAAGTAGTAAGCCAAGAGCCTAAGATTCAAATCCCATATCCTCTGATTTCAAAACTGACTACTGCATGCTTCCTCTTTCAAATGAATATTTTGTTTTTAGAAAAAAAAGAATCCCAAGGAATAGAGACTGTGTCTGGGAAAGCCAAACTATCTGAAAATAGCTACTTGCAAATATCACACACACACACACACACACACACACACACACACACACCTCACCATCAACAACTTCTCTGTCATGCTAAATTAGTGTTAACACCTAGGTAATGAGGTTGAAAGTCCCAATAAAAGATTCTTTTGTGTATCTGGCTTACCCTAGGGGTTAAACTGTTATTAGTATGTAAGCTCCTTGAGGGCAACTTTTTCTGTGACTTTTTGTTTGTGTCCCTATTACTTAGCACAGTGCCTAAGAGACTAGATTAACTGTTAGCTGAACACAGTGTCTAGCATAATAAATACTTGTTGAATTGAATCCTGCCAACTGGAAGGAAATGTTTTGTTTAAAGAAAAAGCTAGGGACAAGACTACCTAGGACATATATATATTCTCCCAAATCATCATTAAGCAATTCTTCGGAACATGTGGATAAAAAGGATGAACTGAATACTGATCAACACGGCAGTGTCTATATGACATCAAAATAACTTGTTTCAGTTGAAAATCCATTCTAAACAGTAAATTGTAAAAGGGGACAAGTGACAGGATAATCAGTCCAGCTAGTCGTTTAGCTCAAACAATTCCAAAGGGTTAATCCAACAACCTGTACAAATGGTCCCCAATCACAATAGGGGAGGAGGGGGAAACTATTTCATCTTTCTTCAGGGTCTCATAATAGTAAATATTTATCTTAACTAATTTCAAAACTGGGTCATAACGAAGCTACTGATTTTAAAATTCAATTGTGAATAAAATGTATATTCAGACAGTTGTCATTCCAAATAAGTTTTCCTATAGACAGCATATTTTTCTAGGTTCGAGGTTTTCAAAGTTTAGATTTTTTAATTTTGTCAAATTATGTTTCCCCCAAATCACATTTACTTCATGTTTGGAAAATGAGGAAGCAAAATTTTTTTATCCTTCAGTCACAATTTGGAACATTTCTAACAAAAAGAAAAATTCATGAAGTTGTAAACTAACAAAAATGGAAATCTTTAGTAAAAGAGCATTTTATAGCTATAGTACAAATATTTGTCACCTCCAATATTAAAGTTGTGTGTTCTGTTTAAAAATACTGATGTTAAATATCTGCCTTGATTTAACTTTTAGCAAAAATATTTATTGTATAGCTTCTTGCTACCATTTTCATGGTATGTGAACTGACATAATTTATTCTATTATTCTGTTCTATTATGTGCAAAACTGCATTATTTCATCAAATCAAAACCTCAGAAATGGCATGTTAAATTGATATTCAAAATAATTTGAAAACCTGGATTTTCCCTTCACAGTCTTAACTAAAAGATAGGAAATACCAAACTAATTACTCACATTTAGCTTTTTCCTCCCCAGCTTCATGTAATAACTCTATGGTTTTAGTGAGCATTTTTTGGGGTTTTCACTATCACAGGAAAACAAAAGGTAAAGAAAGCTTGTTGATTGAAGGGAAACTATTTAGTCAGATTATGTGGAGATCTTTATTTAAATTTTTATTTACCTTTGTCAATTGGGAAAAAACACTTCCCACATTCAGACTCTGAATTATAATGACACCAAGGCAGAATCATAATTAAGAAAATTAATGATTCCCTAAAAGGTCCATCAATCAACAGTTCCCTCTTTTCAGATATCTCTGGTATGTCAGCAAATACAATAGAAACACATTTAAGAAATTAATACTGCTCCATGAACACATCCTCCCAGGAGACAAGAGCGACTCCAATATATAAAACGGATATATTTGGAGAAGAGAATGTCATCCAGAAAATTGCTTCATAAACAGATATCATGAACCTTTTCCAAAATGATCAAATATCTTCTTGACACTTCTCCCCACATGACAAAGACAAAAATGAAAAATCAAGACACTTTAGGGGACCTATCATGTCTGAGTAAAGCCTACATGTGTGTGTGTGGGGGGGTGTATTAAAATTAAAATGCTAAACTAAAATTTATATTATCAGGATATTGAATTATCTACACTTTTAATTTAGTCAAGAATTCTCTCTCAAGGGCAAGCAACATGATTATGGTGACATGAAAATCTTAGATACCAAAGAAATCTTGAAACCAAAGTTGGTTTCAAATACTAAAAATCTGGCAAAAATGGAGTAAGTTCCATCATGGAAGTTGGTTTACTTTTCAAAATCTCTATTATCCAGCACTTTTCTGGATCTAATAAATATTGATAGATATGTATCTAAGTCCTCTATATCTGAATTTTCCAAATAACTGAGGATTACAGCCATGGAATATTAAAATTGAGACGGACCTGAGTGATTACCTATTTCAATCTCAATATTTTATATATGAAGTCAGGAGATATTACCTGGCCAAGTAGAAGAGTCAGGCCTTCTGACTCCTAGTTCAGGGCTTTTTCCACAGCCCCTTGCTGCCTCCCATTACACTTTTACCTAATCCTTTACACATCCAACCCTTTTTGGCCTTTTTTTTTTGCCCCTATACCAAATAACCCCATATTGTGTTATAGGATTTTGGTTTGGGGTGTTTTGGGGATGGGGGTGAGTTTGTTCTTGTGTCTAATCTTTATAATTTTTCTATCTCTGTCTTTGGTGCTGACCATCACTTATGGCAGTTATCAGTATTGCTTCTTCTCCCCTTGTAATCTGATGTGTAGATTCTGCCATGAGCTTAGAAACTAAGCACCCAAAGATGTTTAAACTGTGTGTAAAATAAGAGTAAAAAGATCCTGAATTTAGGATCTGAGGTCCTCTATTAATCATTTGCATGCACTATAAGTCAGTGGATTTGGGGGCTTCCATTTTTTGGTCTCTGATTTTTTTGTCTTCATTTATAGTTCTCAGATGCTTTTTCGGTAGGTGAGGTTGCTGGACAGCTGAAACTGAATAGAAGAAATATATTATTCAATAATAATTTGTGCTTATGGTGGCAGTGCAAGACCTTGAAGTGACTTTGGAATGATCAAAGACAGATGAATTTACAATGCAGTTTTAGTGTTGAATATATCCTGTCATATTCTGTGCTATACCTGATAATCGATATGTAACATATGTGGCAGCTATTAACCAGAATATTTGATTAACCCAGCTCCCAAGCTTTACAGCATAAAAGAGAATCTGCTGTGTGTTTCTATAATGAGGCTTAGCTCACCACTAGCTTAACTGCACTGGCATCCTAGACAGGGTTAACATCAAGGTGTGCCAGGAAAGTTGTTTCCAAAAGCCTGCATTATACTTGATTGCTGCCAAGGCCAATCGGTCCATCCCTTTCAAGAAAAGCACAAAATCTGCTCTCTGAACACATGGCAGAGTGGTGTGAAGCTATTACTGCTACATGACGGAAATCACTGCATTATTCCCAAGCAAAGGCATAACAAGAAAATCTTCCCAAACAAATGTCAAAAACTTTACCACACTGTCATGCATTCTGTTTGAAACATTTGTCTTTTGTTAACTTATTTCTGGCCTTAATCAAAAATGTCTCTCAACTTTTGGCAATTTAAAGTCCTCTGGTTGCCATGGGAACAGGAAACAATGATATCCCATAAGTTGAGATGGAAATATTATCCACTATGGTAGTATGAAAAAAAAAATGCTATCTGAAGTTTATCATTAATTCGAGACTGGGGAGAGCTCAGCATTGCCAACTATTTTTGAAGAAATATTCTCAACTACCAAAAACTACATTGAAGGCAAATATGCTACTGTATGAAATTCTGGCTCCCTGTTCCATCATTAAATGTAGTTTAATGTCTTCAGCATAAACCATTTGACCCCCTTATTACTTTTGTCCTTAGGCACCCTTCCAACATACCACACCTATCAATTAATTATTACTGACACATGGGGTCAAGGGAGAAAATGCTTCAGAAGATCAAACTTGAAGGGATCATGCTTATATACACTCATCTCTCCTTTTCCATCTTCTAATTGAGGTTACACCATCCTATCTTTTCACTTTTCAGGGATAGAAATGTGTATTTGGTGGGATTCTTTCCTTTGTTCCTACATTTGTTGCATGTGTACACAGACACCCCGACAGATAACAAATGGATATAACTCAAAAATTTAGGAAATGAAAAAAGTGCAGTAGCCAAATAACCCCAGAGATCTGTCCAGTAACTGTTATTCTTTGGTTCTGGTCTAGTTTGTTTCCGGAACTTGACTTTGGGATCATGCTAGTAACTATAATCAATTTTAAAAACGTACTAACAGGGGCAGCTAGGTGGTGCAGTGAATAGAGTGGTGCAGTGAATAGAGCACTGGCCTTGGGGTCAGGAGGCCTTGAGTTTAAAAATCCAGACTCAAGACACTTAACACAAAAACTAGCCGTGTGACCTTGGGCAAGTCACTTAACCCCAATTGCCCTCCAAAAAAAAACCTACTAATATTTTGTGCTACTTGGGAAGTTTTAACCAACCTACTCTGTTTCTACATACCTATTGTCTTCACCTTAATCCAATTCGACAAACATTTATTAATTTTCTACCATTGTACGAAGCACCATGGTATGCAAAATACTAAAGGTGATGCAAAGATTTAAAAAATATCTAGTCACTGTTTTCAAGAGGCTTGTAATCTAAAAAATAAGATAAATAATCATGATACAAAAGTAGAATACAATAAGCACAAAAGAGAGTTGAAAATACTCAAGACTTCTAAGGAAGGAGAAAAGCTGAACCTTTGAAGAGTAGTAGGTTTGGAGATTAACATATCAACAGATACATGGGAAGAGAGCATCATGGTGACAGAGAGAATTTGTGAGGGAAGACACAGGGACAAAAAAGCATAGGTCATTTTCATGAAAAAGCAAGTATTCCTATAATTGAAGACTATGTTGCAATGAAAGAGTGAGAAGGTAGGGAAGCAAATTGTGAGGCACCTCAAATACCAGGTGAAGGAATGTAGACTGAATGTGGTTAGGCAGTGCAGTTAAGTTTCTGGAACTGGGAGATGGTATGATCATAACTAAATCAAGAGCTAGAAGGGACCCCAAAGCCATCTAGTTCACACATTTCATTGTATAGATGAGGAAACTGAGGCCCAAGAAGGTTTTGTGACTTGTTCAAGGTCACACAGATAATAAACATCAAAGGTAGAATTAGAAAGTGTACTTTGTCTTCACTGTGTAAGACAAAATGAAAAGGATAAAAAACTGAAAGGGAAAGAGGGGAACAATAAGGTAAGAGGCCATTGCAGTAGTCTAGGTGAGAGGTGACAAAGTTCCAAAACAGATAACTTAGGGCATGGAAAAGAGGGATTAGCAATAGAACATTTCCAAAGTGGAGCTGATAGGACTTGTTTACCAGTTGAATGTTAGGGATGAGGAGTTAGCAAGTGTCAAAGGTGACTCCAAGGTTCTGAGTCAATGACTAGGAGAATAGTGTTGTTTGATACAAAAATAGGAATGTTAGGAGGAGGAGCTCAGTTTGACACATATTGAGCTTGAGTTGCCAGCTGGACTGAAATGGAGATTTCCAAAAAGCAGCTGGAAATACAAGATTAGAGAGGGGTCAAGGCTGGAGAATTTGAATTTGATCAACATCAAAGTAATAGCTGAAGCCCTGGAAGTGGATGAGATTGATAAGGGAGATAGCACAAGGAGAGAGGAGATGAAAGGAAAGGACAGTGTTTTGGAGAACACCATGTGGAAAATGTGGTAGGCATATGATAAATTATCAAGGCTAACCTCCACATTTTACAGTTGCACTTTGTAAATTTGTAATTGTCTTATAAATGTTGGAGAGGTTTTCACTTGCACAGGTTGTAAGAAGCTGACTTGATATTTGAACTCAGGTCCTCTGATTACAAATCCAGTGCTCTTTTCTCCCCACCACTGAGCAGTTTAGATAGAGGAATTTACCTTAAAAAGAAGGTAGATACATACATGCATTGGGATGTGGAAGAGGAAAGGGGAAAGAACTTATACATGTCAACAAAAATGGGAGACAAAGTAGAGGCTTGGAAAAACTGTCCATTTACTTTGTTCTTTTTTTTCTTTTTTAATTAGTCTTTTTAAAATTTATTTTTAGTTTCCAACTTTCAATTTTATAAGATTTTGAGTTCCAAATTGCACCCCCTCCCTCCCCTTCTTCCTCCCCAGGATGGTATGCAATCTGATATAGGCTATACTTGTACATTCATATTAAACATATTTCCACATTCATCATGTTAAAGAAGAATCAGCACAAAAGGGAAAAACCATGAGAAAGAAAAAAAGAGAAAATAGTTTACTTCAATCTGTATTCAGACTCCATAGTTCTTTCTCTGGATGTGGATAGCATTTTCCATCAAGAATCTTTTGGAATTGTCCTAGATGATTGCATTGCTGAAAAAAACTAAGTCTATCAAAGTTGGTCATTGTATAATATTGCTGTTATTATGTACAATGCTCTCCTGGTTCTTCCTTCATTAAGCATCAGTTAGTTTAAATCTTTCCAGGTTTTTCTGAAATATCTGCTCTTCATTTCTTATACCAAATATTATTCCATTACATTTATATACCAGTACTTGTTCAGCCATTCCCCAGTTGATAAGAAATCCCTCAATTTCCAATTCTTTGCCACCACAAAAAGAGCTACTGTAAATATTTTTGTACATGTGGATCCTCTTCCCTTTTTAATGCTCTCTTTGGGATATAGACTTGGTAGTGCTATTGCTAGATCAAAGGATATGCACAGTTTAATAGCCCTTTGGGTTTGGTTTCAAAGTGTTCTCCAAAATGATTGGATCAGTTCATGACTCCACCAACTACTCATTAGTGTTCTAATTTTCCCGTATCTCCAATATTTATCATTTTCCTTTTCTGTCATGTTAGCCAAGCTGATAGGTGTGATGTGGTACCTCAGAATTGTTTTAATTTGCATTTTCCTAATCAATAATTATTTAGAGCATTTTTCATATGACTATAGATAGCTTTAAGTTCTTCATCTGAAAACTGCCTTTCATATCATTTTACCATTTATCAGTTATAAAATGACTTGTATTCTTATAAATTTGACTTTAGAAATGAGACCCTTATCAAAGACACTGACTGTAAAAATTGTTTCCCAGCTTTCTGCTTTCCTTCTAATCTTGGTTGCATTGACTTTGTTTGTGGAAGAACTTTTTAAGTTAATGTAATCACTTTATTCTCCTTCTAAGAAATCATGATTATCTCTCAATTCATTTCCTTCTTCCACTCTTCACTAAACCTTTGTTATAAGGTGTGATTCAAGGAGCTGATAAGCAAGATTCCTTGCCTTCTGCTTTACTCTTACTCTGCTCTATCTCCCCTATATCCTGCCAGTGGTGATTAATGTCCTGCCACTAGAAATACATTAGACTGTAGTCCTTGAATACTTGTCAACTTTCTGTGATTTTTAAAATATTTCCTTATTTTATTTAATTTTGAATTGGTATCTTTTGTTTTTAAGATACCCTTCACTTCTGAACATATCCCTCCTCCTTCCTTACCCAGTGAACCATTGAAAATAATGGTGATAGGGGCAGCTAGGTGGTGGAGTGAATAGAGTACTGGCCCTGGAGTCAGGAGGACCTGAGTTCAAATACAGCCTCAGACACTTAACACACACACACACACACACACACACACACACACACACACACAGAAAATAATGGTGGTGGTGGTGATGGAAAAAAAAGCAGTTAAGCAAAACTAATCAACACCCATACTTCCACATCCATAGTCCCCAACCACTGCAAGATAGGGAAGGAAATTCAGTTTCTTACTTGCTCTGTAGGAAAAAAGCTTATTCATTATAATTCTAATTCAGGTATGGAGAATGTGGTGTGAAGGAGGTATTGTTCCTTCCCTTTACACTGTTGGAATCATTTTGTTTTTGTTTTCATGGTGTTATTTCATATTGTCTGACTCAGTTCCTTTAAGTCTTCTTATTTCCCTGAATACTTTATTTTCATTGCTTTCCTGGCACGGTAATATTCTGTTACATTCAGGTACCACAAATTTTTAAGCCTTCGTGCAATGAATGGGCATCTGCTTGTTTTTAGTTCTTTGCTATCACAAAAAAAAATGCTCTGAATACTTTGGTAGGCATGGAATCTTTCTTTTCATCTTTAACCTTCTTGAGGTGTGCACCTAACAATGGAATTTCTGCGTCAAAGACTATGAACATTTTAGTCATTTTCTTAGCATACTTTCAAATGGTTTTCCAAAATATTATTCAGTCATTTTTTTCAGTCACCTTCAAAGTGTCCCCATTTGAAGTTTTCTTGGCAAAGATACTGAAGTGGTTTGCCATTTCCTTCTCTAGCTCAATTAATATAGATGAGGAAACCAAGGCAAACAGGGGTAAGTGATTTGCCCAGAGTCACACAACTAGTAAGTATCTAAGATTGATTTTGAACTCAGGAAGATGAGTCTTCCTGACTCCTGGCTGGGCATTCTGTCCATTTCACCACCTAGCTACCCAGGAGTCCAGAATGGTTGGACCCACCCACTTCATAACTCCAAGATTTAGTGTGCTTGTCTTTGTACAACCCCTCCAACACTGCCTTTTCTCAAATCTTTTGTCACTTTTACCAATTTCCTGTGTGTGAGGTAAAATCTCTGAATTGCTTTGATTTTCATTTCTCTTATTATTCACTATTTGAGACAATCTTTCATATAGCTATTAATAATTTGCAATTCTTTTGAGAACTGTTTGTGAATGGTTTTTTGCTGTTATCTGTTCGGGGCAGCTGCAGGGCAACTAGGTGGCACAGTGGATAGAGTGCCAGGCCTGGAATCAGGAAGACTCACCTTCCTGAGTTCAAATCTAGCCTCTGACATTTACTAGCTATGTGACCCTGGGCAAGTCACTTAATCCTGTTTCGTTCATTTTCCTCATCTACAACATTAACAAAATTAACAAATGACAAACCACTCCAGTATCTTTGCCAAGAAAACCCTAAATGGGGTCACGAAGAGTTGGACATGACTACAATGATTGGGATCCAATATTTGTGTTAGTTCTCTATATGTCTAGTATGTCATACCCTTGTCAGAGCCTTGAAGATAAACCCCAAATCATCTGTCCTGGGTCCTTTATTCTTTCTATACTCTCTCAATTTGTTATCTCATCAGCTCCCATGGGTTCAGTTATTATCTCAATGCAGATGATTTCCTCATCTGTCTATCCAGCCCTAGACTCTCTCTTCAGTTCCAATCTTGTCACTAGTTATCAAGTTTGCTCACTTTCTAATTCTTCCTTGTCTTTGGAATTTGTTCTAAGGATTCACTTTTCTACAAATGTCCCCAGTCAAAACAATACTAGGAATTGTAATGCCCTCTGTACATTAGGGACTTTTAATAAAATGTAATCTTGTGGGACGGCTAGGTGGCACAGTGAGTAAAGCGCTGGCGCCAGAGTTCGGTTCCAGCCTCAGACACTTAACACCCACCCACACACACACACACACACACACACACACACACACAAACTATCCTTGTAACCTTGGGCAAGTTACTTAACCTCAATTGCCCTCCAAAAGGCAAAAAAATAAAAATAAATAAAATGTAATCTTCTTGAAGTCAGGGGCTGTTTTGTTTTTGTTACTCTAGGGTTTATCCTCATACAAGAGGTGTTAAATCTGTATTTGTTGATTTTACACATAAGACCACTGGAGTCTTTGGAATCTTGGAGAGGAAACTTTGCCCTGGAGAAGTGAGGTGGAGGCATAAAGCTTAAGCTTGCCTGATTTTCCATTTCTTCATCTAAAAAAAAAAAAAGGTGGCTCTAAGGTACTTCCCAGCTCTGCATTTTGGATCCTGTGATTCTGTGATTTTGCAATCACGAATAAGACCCTGTCCTGGTCAGCATACATGTCGGTTGCTACACTTTTTTGCGTACTTTTTTTTGGTCTTTCACCTACTAGTTCCCTTTTTCTTTCACCCACCCATAAAAACACTTTGTGTATAAATAAATAAATATAGTATTAGATACATACTATTGTACATATGTATATATGTGTATATGCATGTGTATGTATGTATGTATGTGTATACATACATTATTAGAAATGAATATAGAGATTAAACCTGTTATTTTATTGGCATAAGGAACTCCTAAGTGAGGAAAGTCTCCCTACCAAAGCAGGCTGGCACCTTCTCTATAATTTACAGTCTTAGAGAATTGCCAAATCACTAAGAGCTTAAGTAACTGTCCAGGATTACACAACCCTGAGGGGGAAAGGGGAAAGGGGAGATACCTACCTAATCCCCCAAAAGTATACATATGTATTGTATAAATATTGTATATATTTATTTATGTACATGTTGTTTTCCCCCAATAGAATGTAAACTCCTTGAGGGCAAGAACTGTTTCATTGAATTTAGTTTAGTGTCTGGCACATAGGTGGCACTTAATAAATGCTTGTTGATAGTTTCATTTTTCTCTCTTTTACTGTCTTCTTTCCTATGTATGTATATATGCATGTATCTATCTCTGTATGTCTCCTTGTATGCCTATGCCTTTTTTTATTGAACTTCTGTGGAAATATTTCCTTGTGAGACAAACCAATAGACTGTTTGGTGGATGATTGGGAGGGGAGATTTATCATCATGAAATTCATCTTCATTAAATGCTAATTGCCACAAGACTGATTTGCTTCATTGTGGTCAAAATAAACCTTTGAGATGGTCTAATCAGGTATTGAATAAAGGTATTCCTGTCATAAAACATCACTTAGAAATCTCCTTGTGAATGTGTGGTGTGTAGAGCTATATATTCTTCATCCCCAGCTAAGTCACTGCTAGTCTTCACTTCAATTAGCTTAGCTCATGAAGCCTCCTATGGAAGGGTATAACCTGGATAGCCCAATTAGTTCTTCAGCAGCATCCTGATGGAAATGTCCCAGTAGGGCCTATCTGAGAGACCAAGAGACAACCTTTGGTGTAGCCAGCAGAACACTGAGCAAAGACATGCAAACACACGCTTCTGAATGTTGACTGACAAAAAATGATTAGCCATCCTCTGAAAAGGTTCACTGGAGCCCCCTGAAGGTGTCAGTGAAGGGGCAGAGAGGGACCTTGACTTTTCTGTGCCCACCACCAAAGTTTCACTGGTACCATCCTTACCCCATTCCAACATTAATTAGTTAGTGTTGTTGGGTCACAAGATTCAAAACTGGCAGAGGGCAGCAGTAACTGCAGATGGAGGAAATCACTAAGTGGTAAGGTCCCAAGTATAGAAATGGGCATCAACTTCGGATCTTTTTTTTTTTCTGCCACAAATGATTGTCCTGTGCGACCATATAGCTCTAAGTTATAGCTGCCATTGATAGAGAAAATTTTCAATGCCTGGTTAATTTTTTACTTTTTTTAGCTAATATTTGTCAGTGGCCATTATCAAAGATTGTTAGGGTTTCAGGAGAGGGGATTAAGCTGATTGGCTAAGTAAGTACATTGCTCTGCCAATCTGAAAACTGCCTGGGGGCTGGGAATTTAACATGATAGAACAGTGTCAGGCACAGGCAGACACATTCCGTGTACTAATGAGGAGTCTAGAAAAATATGCTATAGATTATTTAGGCATCACATATTTCTCTACACTCTTCCCAGCCATGGCATGATGCTAGTGTTCAAAAAAATGCAATATTAAGCAAGGCAATGCCCACTAATTAGAGTGTGCCAAAATTTCAAAACACAGTAGTAGCAATGAAAAGGAGGAAGCAAAACTCCTTGCTCATGGTGTTTTACAACCTTCCTTAGTAAAAATCGCTGAATTGTCATTTAAAATATTCCTCCCTTTCAAAGAAATTAAGTCCAGGCCTTGAAAACAGGAAACGACAGGGGTGCAGACATATTGTCAGCTAACTCACTACAGACTTTGGATCACAAAGTCAACTTGGAATTCACAGAGTGATCCTATGAATTCATTTTAGAACTATGAAAACAAGGGTCACCAGAGTTCTTATGCCTCCTGGCAATACACTCCATGAAATTTGAATTCTAATTAGAAAACAAATGAAATACAAATATCCATTTAGAATGAAATTTGGATCCTATAGAGACACTGACACTTTGAGTTTCAAAGAAACCTTCTGGCACTAAGAAAAGGAAGAGGGTATTTTACAGGAGCGATAGCTGAATTCTCACTTCAAAGAATATAAGTGCCAATAAGCCAGATGTTTCCACTGAACTCTGACAATACATCAAAAGTACAGCAGAATGATCTGTCTTGAAAATAAGTAAATCTATGTTCACTATTTACTTTCTGTTCAAAGTACTTTCTTAAAAATCCCCAATTCTAACATTTCTATTGTCAATTCCACATTCTGAGCTGCTGAAAAGGTCCTTGAACCTTTTTCCCATTCACCCTCTCTCCTGCCCTGCCCCCTCCCCTTTCCCAAGACTTACATTAAGAAAAACCTTCTTATGGTAGAAAAGCAGAGCTACTACTCAAGAACATTAATTAAACTGAGAGACAGAGATGGAGCCATTATTTAGCTGCCTGCTGGTAGGGCAATTTGTTTTTCCTCGGTGCTTCCAGATAGTTCTGGTATGGCATGTGAAATGGAAGGGAGAATGGTACTGGAATTTTGATGTTTTCCTTTCTCATTACTGGTCTATATATGGAAGAACACTTGTAAACAAAGGGAATTAGCTGCTTTATAGCAGGGCTGCCACATCATTAGGGCAGCAAGGTGGCACAATGTTTAGAGAACTTGGCCTAAAGTCAGGAAGACCTGAGTTCAAATCCAGCCTCAGAAAATTATTAGCTGTATGACATTGGGCAAGTCACTTAATCCTGTTTGCTTCGGTTTCCTTACTTTGTAAAATGAGCTGGAGAAGGAAATGGCAAACCACTCCTGTATCTTTGTCAAGAAAACCCCAAAGGGGGTCATGAAGAGTCAGACATGACTGAACCACATAGGGCAAAAGGTACAACTGTCCGTGGTCTTACACATTCAGTGTCTACCTTGCTCGCCATTCTATAGGCAGGGGAAATGCCTCAAGATTCACTTTGTTCAGGACTCCCATGTGCTATGTGGATCCCAGACTTGTGAACATTTTGGGGTTCACCTGTTGACTGAACATGACAGGAAATAGAAATTTTGTGTTAATGGGTGTCACTTCAAGTAGACAGATTCCATTCACAGATCCAAACGAACTCATCTGTGAGATGCTATGACTTCCATTGTGTTCATTTTTTCCTTCTGGTGGCACTCTGCTTATTCAGGGCAGAATCTTATATTATGATGCTCCAAAGTTCTACTCTATCTTGACAACTAAAAGGATGGCCCTACTGCCATATTGGTTCAATCTGAAACATATTGGAATGACCAGGTTCATGTAACTGGTCTTCATATACAGGTATGGGGACTGCAAGGTTGGGAAAACTCATCATGTTGCAAAAATACTTTAAACATCTACTGTGGTCCAGACACTGTGCTAGGAGATGAGGATATACAGATAAAAATCAAATAGCTTCTGCCCTCAAGGAGTTTACATTCTTTTAGAAGAAACAACATGTACACATATAAGTAAATCCAAAATATATGATAAGGAAGTATAAAAGAATTTCCAGGTAAGCCATAAGCAGCTAGGGTGATAGAAATGGTCTCACATAGGAGATGGTACCTAACACTAACTTTGAAGGAGGCCCACACTCCAGAAGGTACTGCTATGGGAGTCTCTAGTACAGGGGCTCAACTATTTGTGTGTGTGTGACCCCTTTGGTCATTTTGGCAAAGCTTTATGGAGCCCTTCTTAGAATATTGTTTTTAAACGCATAAAATAAAACAAAAAATTATGAAGGAAAGCAAGGCTTAGTGAAAATAAAAATGCAGTTTCCCCCTCATACTCATGGACCCCTTAAAACCTATTCACAGACCCACAGGTTAAGAGGCCCCACTCTATGGTTAGGATTAGATTCTTCCCGTTCGTAGAATCCTCATATAGAAAAATAATGTGCAGAGACAACACAGTAAATACTTAATTCTGTGGAACAGGAATCAGTTGGATAAATGGCAGTCAGATCCAGTCATCAATTTCAACCCATAAAACTACCAACAAGCAATAAAACTGAACATTTCTAATCCCCCTTTTCTTTTTTTCTCTAATCATTTTCAAATGGGGATGATGATGAGCAGGGAAGGTCTAAAAGGCAGGGAGCCAGAGGTGAAAATAAAAGGCCCTGAATAACCCCAGTTTCTGGTAACTAATTATGACTTGGGGGTAAATGGAGACATAGACAAAGAAGCTGAAGGGAAAGAATTCATATGACCATTTGAAAGACCCCACTCAGCCTGCATCCCAAGAAAGTGGCCCAGTGAAGAGAGAGAAAATAACAACAAAAAGAAGTGTAAGAGAAATTAGGTTAGCTGAGTCGCCGCCCCGCCCCGCCCCCAAAAGACTCTTCTGTCTTAGGCATCCTTTTTTGTTGTTCTTGAATTGTGATGGAGATGACCAATAGCTCCAATCTGTGAAAGGAGTTCATTCGGTTAAGTCTTGATTTCAATGTGCACCCTGAAGACAGGTCAGAAGAGTCACCAAATCCCTTCAATTTGCCTCTATTCAAACAAATCCCTGCCTCTATCATATCTTTCCATTCCATGACTCTCCTTTTCAAGCTGTCCTCAACTCTGCCCCTACCCTTCAGTGACATCTGGGCTTGTCTGTGGGTTTCTTTCCTTCTGTTTATTTTCTAAAACCTTTCCACAGAGTGTGTTTTCATCTATTCATTTCACATGTCCAAACCATTGCAGACTCAATCATATATTATTCAGTCATAAAAGCCATTTACAAAACCCATAGACATGGGAGGTAGGGGGTGATGATTCATCTCTAACATTGCTTCATTGTTGTTCAGTTGTTTTTCAGTCATATCTGACTCTTTGTGACCCCATTTGTGCTATTTTCTTGGCAAAGACCCTGGAGTGGTTTGCCATTTCTTTCTCCAGCTCATTTTACAGATGAGGAAACTGAGACAGACAGGGTTAAGTGACTTGCCCAGGGTCACATAGCTAGAAAGTATCTAATTTGAACTCAAGAACATGAGTCTTCCTGACTTCAGACTTGGGACTCCATCCACTGCACCATTTAGCTGCCTATTTTGTTCTGTACAAAGGACCTAACCAGACTGCTTTTTCACTCATGACTATTTCCATTAACCTTCCAGGGAAAATAGAAATGTCATAGGATCATAGGTTCAGAGCTGGAAGGGATTTCAGAGGCCATCTAGTATGAGCTCTTCATTTTGGATATAAGGAAATTGAGACCTGTGGAGGTTAAGTGATTTGCCCAAGGTCACATAGGTGAAATAGCCTTCAAAGGTGGAATTTGAACTCAGGACCTGTGAATGTTCATTCTACTTTAAGACTCAGCCTATTCTTAGATTAGGGAGGGAAGGGAAGGGGAAATCCTGGGGTGGAAGTTGGGGTGGAGTGGGTCTAGAGTTTGTTTTGCCATTAGGGCTACTGATGAGGAAAGGAGTCAATAAGTTTGTAGAGTACATTAGTCACAAACTAGGTAACATGCAAAAGTTTCTTTAAATAAATAAACGCAAATGCAAGCAAATCCACTCAAATGAAGCCAAGAGAGTTTCACGTCCCTAAAGCTCACAATAGGCTTTGGGGTAATATTTTGATTAAAAGTGGCTTTTGGTTTGGGGCGGCCAGGTGGCACAGTGAGTAAGAGTGCTGGTCCTGGAGTTGGGAGACCCAGGATTGGTTCTGGTCTCAGATACTTAACAGCCACACAAAATAACTGGCCGTATAACCTTGAGCAAGTTACTTAACCCCAATTGCTTTAAAAAAAAAAGGGGGGGGGGGGCTTTTGAACTAAGAACCCCTGTGTAATTTCCCAAAAAACTTGAACATTTTATCTTTTAATATCTATGTTGGCAGGTTATAAGTAGGGAGGATCAGGTCTTAGATTTAGAAGAATCTCAGGTCTGGTTCCTTTCTCATTTGACATCAAATCTTGGTACCTTTTATTTTTTATTTAGATGAACAAAAGAAGCCAAGAAATGGTTACAATGGGAGATGGGACCTAATCCCTCCCTCCCCCCTCCCTAACCCCTAGTCTTACTACCAGCTATAGTAAAAATGGAGTATCAAGAGTAGCTGGGCATTCTACAATTTTAGAACCAATAAATTAATGAAAACACCAAGATTGCATCCTCAGAACAACTGAAAATGATAATTACAGGCAATGTTTCTGGTGCAGCCATATAACCTTGATTCCCGGGGCAGTACCTAAAGCATTTTAATGGCATGCTATTTGCAAAAGGTTTTCCACCTTTAATAACAGTGAAATAATGCTAGAGACAAAGAAATCCTGTATTTAACCACTGGGGTGTCATTCTTGAGCCCCAGCTGAGGTCCCCCTTAAAAGCATCCATATGGCAAAAGCACATGTTTCCCCAAGAAATCAAAACCAAAGACCTCAGAGAGTTTTGATTATCTTTTTTGGGGCCTTAAAGTGGATTTGTGTATTTGTCAAATTTTTTTTTTTATGATGTGTTATCTTCCAAAGCGAATAGTTATTTATAATTCATGAAAGAATTGAGTACAGGAAAGTTCCTTTTCTTATTCTCTCTGTAAAGTCAGACTGGCTAGTCTTTTAGACATGCATTTGGAGGCATGACATAGCAATGTGAGTCCTGGACTTGGAGTCAGGAAGAGCTGATTCCACATCCTGCTTCCATCATTTAAATAGCAGAGTGAGTCACTTAACCTCTCTGAGCCTCAATTTCCTTATCTGTAAAATGGAGATAATAATAGCACTTACCTTACAGGGTTATTTATTGTGAGATATGAGCATGAAATAATGCATTCAAAGATCTTTACAAATCTGAAATTTCTATATAAATGCCAGTTATTATCATTATCACACGGCAATCAGTAAGTACTCCTAGGGAAGCAGGTCTGCCTAGTGGATAGAGAATTGACCTCGAAAGACCTGAGCTCAAGTTTTGCCTCTGATTGACATTGGCTCTATGACCCTGGACAAGTCACTTAACCCTTCTATTCCCCAAGTCCCCTCTCAAAGACTCTAAATTGTAGAGAAGGTACTTGATCTGCCTTGGTAAAGAAAGCTCCACACTGGGAGCTCTGTATACCAATAAAATCACAGGCCCAATGCCACCACCATTCCCTTCCCCAAAAAATATTCCTTACATTCAGTGTCTTACCACCACATTAAGAAGAGACAGGACTATAAAAGCTTAGGTTCAGAACCCAGTTCATGAGTTGAATAAAATCTAATCCAAGAAACATTCACCCTCAGAATCCGAGTCTAAAAATACAGAAAGGAAAAATACTTGGAATGCTGAACATACTTCACTAATCTTGCAAAGCTTTTGTAAAAATCTTTACAATGGTATATTTAAAAATGGATTTATTTTTGCTTCTAATGTTGAACCGTAGTCTCCTGACACTGTTGCCATATCATTTCCTCTCAGTTGTTACTTGTTACTTGTGAGTCATCAAGGAGATATTATGAGCAGGACTGACTTGAGTAGAGGAGAGTAAGTAGCTGGGATTCAGAACCATTCTGTGAACCCACAGTGCTGTGTGTGAGCCCCAGCCAGTTCTGAGGCCATTCAAAGTCTGTACAAGCAGAGACCTAGTTATAAGATAATAGAAAACTGCTTTCTTAAAGAAGCATTATTTTATTTGCCTACCCTACATCTATCTCACTTAGTGATGCCCTGCTTCTAAGAGTATTTCAGAGTATTAGGAAAGATAAAGGCTAAATCTAGAGATAACTTACGTGCATTTTAAGTTTTATGTCTTGTAATATTCCAGAGAGTTCAATAAGATCTATTTAAGAAACACCTAGAGGGAGGGTAGGTGGCGCAGGAATAGAGCACCGGCCCTGGAGTCGGGAGGACCTGAGTTCAAATCCGGCCTCAGACACAAAAACAAGCCGTGTGACCTTGGGCAAGTCACTTAACCCCAATTGCCCCTCCCCCCCAAGAAACACCTGGAGTGAATGACTAAGTTATTCTGAGTATTATCAATATGCAAATCAACTACAAATGACCTATGAAGGAATATGCTAAGATTTACCTCCAGAGAAAAAAACTCATAAATAGAAGTATACATAGTATGGTTTTACATACATACACGCACATTAACCATCCATGCTTCTATCTATCTATGTCAAATGGCAACCTTCTCTAGTGTGGGGTGGGGAGGTAGGAAGGAAAACAATTTGGAATTTAAAATTAAAACAAAAAATAAATTTTAAAAAGAAATGCCTGGGGATGTAATATTCCTTCTTGTACCCTTTGAATAATTTTATCGAAGAGTAGAGTCTACCAGCTAACAAACATGTAGAGTGTATTTGCTAGTGTTATAGGTATGATGCCAGGTCTAAAAGTAATGTCTAGAGGTACTATAGGAAGATGGACACAGTAATACATTGTTGTCGGCAGTAAATTGGTTCAACCATTCTGGAAAGCAAATAAGGATTATCTGAGGGGAGGGAGAGATATTAACATGGTCATATCCTTTGACCTAGAAATACCACAGCTAGTCATATACCCCAAAGAGGTAAAGTCAGAAAGAGAAGTTCCACATATACCAAAATATTAATTACAAATTATTATTTCATTATTATATTATATACAAATAATTAATTACAAAATATTAATATACCAAGATATTAATTAATAAATAATAATTAATTACAGTGCCTTTTGTCATTACAGAGAACTGAAATCAGAGTAGCTGCCAGTTGATTGTAGAATGATCACACAAATTCTGATACACGAATATATATATACTGCTGCCTTGTAATAAACTTATAAATGTAAAGCATTCAGAAAAGCTTTAGAACACATATGAACTGATGAATAGAGCAAAAAGAACCAAGACAATATACATATTGATTACTACAAAGTAAACAGAAAAAATATGAAAAAGTAGAATGCTATGTAATTACAGTGACCAAGCTTGTCCTAGAAAAGAGCTGAGTAAATGTACCCCCATTCCTTTATAGCAAGATAGGAGACTGTGTGTGTGAATTATAGTGTATTCTGTTAGACTCAGTCAAGATGCTGGTTGGCTTTACTGAATGATTTTTTCCATCTTTGTTAAAAGAGATGACTTGCTGAGTAGGAGAGAAGAGGGATATATTCAGAAATAAAAGTGACATTAAAACAAGAGGCATAAATAAAATTTTTAAAGGATCTAATTTATCCTTTTTCTTTTTTCCCAATTCCTGATTAGCAATGGGGTCAGAGTTCTTTGACAACTTGGAATTCTCCTATTTCTGTAGCTGGAGTTAGAGATTCAACAGATGTACGTGTAGCAGCAGTTTTGAGGAATGGTTGCTGAATGAGACCCAGGTGTCTGGGCAAGAGCAATACTGGCATTACTTCCTGTAGAGAGACAGGGGCCTGTTGGCACTAGAAAAGGAAGTTTACCGTGATTCTACTCTCAACATGCTCTGATGCTCAGGGCTAACCTAATTTTGAAAGTGCTGGGAAGAAAGAGGCTGACCTTTCTGACAGAGGTTTCAGTGCCCTCTGCTTTTTTACAGCTCTGTCTTGTCTTGTTGCCAGGGGTCAAATAACAGTGTAAACTCAGCAAATAGTGAGGAGGTTCAGTATCTGGTGATACCTGCTTTAAAAGATAAGAACTAGGAGACTTGGTCCTCCTGAACATGTCACTTGCATAATATAGTACCAAGAGTGGGGATGGAAAAGACAATATTTATTCTGGGACCCCTGGCTGAACTATTGTTAAGTCATTTGCCCAGTATTAAGTGATTTGAACTGTACTTAGTGGTATTTTTTTCTCCCTCCCTCTTCTCTAATTGTACAATTATTCAGAATTGTTTAGAATAAGGTAGAAAGAGGGGGTGGGGTGGGAGGGGGATAAAGGCCGCACATGCAGCAGATTATGAATTGGGCTTTAGTTTACTTGAGCATTTATAACATTTACCCCACCTCTCCCCTTCCCATTCAATACCCTGAATTTAAAAAATGACTTCCTTATTCAAGTTTCTGGCTTTTGGCATTAAGAGCCGCTTAACTTATGGCTGGTTCCATCTGACAGTAAAAATAAAAGAAAAAGCACCCTACAAATAACTGGGATGGTTCCTCCTCTGAAAACCATGACCCTTTCCCCCATTTTGTCTCCTTCAGCAGTACTATCTTTCGTCAAGGCTGAGGGTTGTATCAGGGATGGGCTGACCCAAAGATTGAAAGGATTCAGAGACCAGCTATTCTGGCCAGTGGTGCTCCAGGACAGGTGATTGAAGACAAGTGGTGGTGTCTGTGGGGAGGAGTCTCAGAAGTAGTCAGTATTAAGCATCATATTATAGGGTGGGAAAGATACTAAATCTGGGATGACTCTGCTCCCACCTATGAGGCTTTAGACAAATCATTTGATTTCTTGAGGCCTCAGTTTCTCCACCTTTAAAATGAGGAAGTTGGAATTCAGGATATCCAAGTTCCATTCCAGCTCTTAATCTTTACTATCCAGACAGGTAGCAGGCAGCAGGGAAGTTTGGCAAAAGAAACTGGAGATGACTCAGGTCCCAGGAATGCTCCTAGGGGAAGAGATAGCAATGACTCTAGACCCTGAGTAGATGAGATATTTGACAGGAACTAAGCAAAAATTCTTGACATGGAGTCTGTGAACTTGTTTTAAAATATTTTGATAGCTGTCTTTCGGTACAACTGATTTCCATTGCAAACCTATATGTTTTATGAATTAAAGACATTATTTGAGAAGAGGTCCATAGGTTTTGCCAGACTGCCAAAGGGGGTCCATGACACACACAAAAAGTTAAGGACTAAGGTATGGGAGGAGACAGGAACCCAGTTACTGAGGGCAATACCCCTGTTGGTGTGCACTAGCCCAACCCATGATGCTAATCACATTCAATATGGCTGTTTCTACTCCCAGGCTTCTAGTGGGTAACTGTAAAATGGGGGGGTTTGAGAGCCCCCATCAGTGTGCTTCCCCTTCGTCAGCTAGCAAACTCAGTTCTTTCACAAAAGCATTTCCTTAAATGGTATAGCAGTTACAAAAGCATTCCTCCCAAACATCAGAAGCCCTTTCTTCCACAAATACACCGAGAGTCCAGGAGGTATGATAGGAGGGGAGGATACGTGTGGCCAAGGCAACTCACAGCTCCAAACAGTTTCTTTATGTCCTTTTTATCTCTTGAACACTCTCATACAGTTCCCTATGAATTGTCCTGCTGTTCAGCTGGGCTTCTCCCCCTATAGTAGAGAGTCTCTTGGCCAAAAGGGCCAATCTACTGGTGGGCTGGCTGAGCTGAACAGTTCACTCATGGCTATTCACCGGGCACCAGGGCTGCTGGACTGGGCTGAACAGCTTTCTCAGTCCCTGGGGCATCTTTGATGAATGGGGCTGATGAATTGGTCCCTGAGCTCCTTCTTCAATGAGCAACCACAGTCTTCTTTCCTCCACTATCTACAGTCACTAGCTGAGCTGGAGGGTACTGTGTGCTCTCCAAGCTCTTTTAACTAGGGCAACTCCCCTAGCTTTTTAACACATTCTTCCTCATTCAAAAGTAAGCTCTGTGAATAGGCCAGTCCTAATAGCTTCAGTTCTTTATTAACACCTCCCTAGTCCTTTAGAAACCTAATATACTTCTGTGGCTAGGGACAAAGGTGTGAATGCATCTATGCCCTGAAGACAAATCCATTGTCTTGCTAGTCTCTTCACTTGTAATTAAGGTATTCATGACTCCTACCTTTTCAAAGGTGGGGACTGTCTTTTCCATCTGAAGGCTTTCCCCTTTACTTTTCAAAGTCTCTTGTCTTTTAACATCTGCATACATTCAGCTTTTGCTGAAGTCTCAAGGGGCACCAATTTAGATTTGGACTCACAGATGTGAGAGCTTGCTCACTAGAAACAAGGAATAAACCCAGTTATTGGAAGTATGCTACAGTGATCCAGTAGCAAAACTGGGAACCCTTATCTCTTTCTTCCATGAGGAAACAGTGATCCCAGAGTCTGAGACAGCAATCATAAGATCATATAACTCTAAGGGTACCTTAGAGGCCACTGGTCAAACCCCCTCATTTTACAGATGAGGAACTGAAGCCCAGAGAGGTTATTGAGTAAAAAAAAAAAATCTGACTTCAGACACTTACTAGTTGTGTGATTCTGGGCAAGGCACTTAACCTCTGCTTGCCTCGGTTTCCTCCACTGTGAAATAAGGATAATATTATATTATCAAGCATCTACCTTGCAGAATTATTGTGAGGATCAAATAAGATAATATTTGTAAAAAGCACTCAACACAGTTCCTGGCACATAGGAGGTACTAAGTAAATGCTTATTCTCTTCCTTTCCCTTCCTCCCCTTCCTAAAATAGACAAGTCAGGATTTAAGCTCCGTTCCTTTTACTCTAAATCCGATATCTTTAACGGCAGTAGAGAGACAAGCCAGCCAGGGAGGCTGAGCACATGATACCTTTCCTCACTCTTTCTCCTGTAGTCTAAAATACAAAGTTAGTTTTAGTGCCCAGTTCAACTTAGCTATAGGGTGAAAATATTACAAGATATAGAACTACAGACAGTTTAGGTAAGTTATAAGGACACAGTCATGTTGCTCAATTAGTTTGACATAGGTGCAAAAGATTAAATAAGTCCTTTCTAGGCATCGCTTATTTTCCTTCCTTTCTCTGGACTCCCTTTCCCCTTACTTCTCCTTGAGAGGCCTCTCTTCTAAACTGGGATTCTTGGGGTTAGGATTGATCTTGTGGATATACCCTGCATTCACCTTGTAGTCCAAAAGGCTGAATTATTGTCTTTATTGTTATTCTGATGTCTGGAGAAGCAAGGTATTTTCCTATTTGCACCCTAAGGCCATTTGACCCATTTTGGCTTCCGGTTGAAGCTGCTGTCTAAACTGTCATCTAGCTTACCAAATTACCTAGAATAATAATACTAACCACAGCAACAACAACAGTTTGTGATATGTATTTTATTTTATGAATTAGAAGCATTATTTTGAAAAGGGGACCATAGGCTCTGCCAGACTGCCAAAGGGGTCCAGGATACACAAAAATAGTTAAGGACTAAGGTATAGAGGAAGGCAGGAACCCAGTTACCAAATGTAATATTCCTGTTGCTACTTACTAGCCCAACTCATAATGTTAATCACACTCATTATGACTGTTTCTATTCCCAGGGTGGCTATTCTCCTAAATGCTAGTCCAAGAGCCCCCATTAGTGTATTTCCCCATAATCAACTAGTAGACTCAATTCTTTCACAAAAGCAATTACTTTTTTTTCCCACGTACCTCCAAACATCAGCAGCCTGCTCTTCCACATTTATGATTAATAATATAATTTATATAACACTTTAAGGTTACAGAGTGTTTTACATATGTCAAATCATTTAATTGCAGAAACCAGGTACGTAGGTAGTATTATTACTGTCCATTTTACAAATAAAGAAATTGAGACTGAGAGAGATTATGTAACTTGTCCAGTGTCACACAGCTAGTATGGGCTAGTTTACTAAGAGAGAATGCAAAATCAAGACTTCTTGGCTCCAAGGCAGCGCTCTATCCTTTGTACCACCCAGTTGCCTTCTCTGGGTCATTGTCTCCAAGAATCCTGTTTGCTTTGTATTCTCCTTTTCTTGCCCTTACTTTTAGGGTCTTTGCCTGGATCATGGCACCATCTTTTGAACTCTGGATCAGCTCATTTGGCATCCTGGGCAAGTCACTTAGCCTCTCTCTGCCTCAGTTTTTTTGTACATAAAAATATTTGTAGGGGCGGCTAGGTGGCGCAGTGAATAGAGCACCAGCCCTGGAGTCAGGAGGACCTGAGTTCAAATTTGATCTCACACACTTACCACAAAATTAGTTCTGTGAACTTGGGCAAGTCACTCAACTCCAATTGCCCTACCTTCCCCCCTCCAAACCCCCCCCCCCAAAATTGTAAAGCAATTTGTAAGCACGAAAGCAAGATAGAAATGCTAGCTATTATTTTTTTTAGAGGAAATTGGGTGGTATAGTAGAGTGTTTGGAGTAAGGAAGAACTGAGTTAAAATTGTACCTCAAATGCTTATTATCTGTGTGATCCTGGACAAATCATTTAACCCTAATTTTCTCATCTGCAAAAAATTAATTAAAAATGAAATGCCTCTAACTAATTCTAATAATTGTTCAAGGTTGTTGTGAAGATAAAATGTGAAATTTGTGAACACTTTATAAACTTTAAAGTGCAATATATGTGCTATTATTATTTTCTCTTAAATTCTCACTCTAAAATTAAACTCTCACTCTAAAATAGAAAACTTCATTAAAAAGTCCTCATAGTTCTGCCCCGACCCCAGCATCATTGGCACTCCTCAGTCCAGTCTAAAAGTCCCTTCCTCAGAAAGGAGGGACTTTTGCATCATTCGTATAAAAATGATTCTTAAGAGTCTCCCACTCAGCTCCCTTATACATATTAAAGTATAGTACTTAAGATCTCATATTTATATTTTATCACATTAAAATGGATTGAGTTTATTCTTCCACCCACAATTACTTTTTTTGCAGGTCTAATAAGATCATGGGATTGTGGTTCCGAAGCTGAAAGAGACCTCATGTTGAGTCTCTTAATTTCTCATTTTATTTGTGGAATGAGTCAATCAGCTCATCAGGATTTACTAATCTCTTACTATGTGCCAGGCACAGGGAACTAAACTCTGGAGATCCATTATAAAAGGCAAAAAGATAATCCCTGCCCTCCAGCGGCTCACTCTCCAATAGCTAGAAGATCAATTCACCTAAAGTGAAACTTTCTGCTTCCCTGAAGGTAATCAAATGCTCAAAAAGAAAAAGTACAACTTTTTCTTCCTATTAAAAAAAACTTAATTAATTTTCTCTGTGGTATATTTTCTGTCCATTGTTTTTCTCACAATAGCCCCAAGCACACAAATAAAACTCACTGGAGGCATTCAGCCTGTGTGAGCTTCCTCTCAGCTTTGTCCTGCTCCTGTCAGCCATTTCCTCAGTAATGTGGAAGTCTAATCAGCCCACAGATGAATTCTCTTAATCCATCTCATAAATTACTACAGTCTTCCAGATTTTAGTCCTGAGTCGGGAGCCTCTACTATTACCACAAACTATACAGAACCAGTCAGAAAAGCAAGGAACGTATATGCCAACCTGAATCACCAGTCAAATGCCTTAATTGTCTGAATACAGTTCTATAGCAGTGTGTGCATATTGTTTTATGGAATTATTGCTGGGGTTTTACAGTTGGCTGTTTCAATATGTGGTAAGGCAGAGATGTCTGGGAATTCATCCTTCCTGTGAAAAGACTGAAGGAACTGGGCTTATTTAATTGGAAGAAGAAAAGTTTAAGGGCAGATCTAATGTGTATTTGAATAGATTGAAAAGGACAGCAGGATCCTCATCTTTCAGTTTCCACTGAGAAGGAAAGCAGGCTTGTAGCAAAAAATGGATTTAGGCTCAACTTTGAGAAGAAATTTCTTCTTATCACCATGAGTGAGACAGGGCTTGGCAGCAATTTCTCCTGAAAGAACTGTAGGTTCTAGGGGACAGTAAATTCAATAAGTATGATATAGCAGTGCAAAAAGTCAGTGTGTTTGAAGGCTGCTTTAAGAGAGCAGCATTAATCAGGATTAGAGAAGTGGGAGTCTTGCTTCACTCTGCATCAGAGTACATCTGGAATTTTGTGTTCAGTTCTTGGGGTCACGTTGTAAGAAGGACTTTGAGGACCCTAATAAGTTAAATAGTGTCCAGAAGAGGGTTAACTAGAAGGGGGAAGGGTCATAAGGTAATACCATACGAAGACTGGTTGAAAGAACTGAGGAGGTTTCAATTAGCAAAGAGAAGACCCAGGATGGGGGAGAGTGGAGAGATGAGAATATATGACATTGTTGTATTAGAAGAGGGATTAGATTTATTTTGTCTGGCATCAAAGGGCAGAACCAGGAGCAATGGGTAGAATGTAAGGACAGATTTGTATTTGTGATTAGAAACAACTTCTTCACGTTTAGAACTATTTCCAGATGGAATGGGCTCCCTCAGGAAGTGCTGGGTTCCCCCTCACTTCAGGTAAAGGCTGGTTGACCTCCTGTGAGATCTGGTATAGAAAGGATTTTTGTTAAGTACAGGTTGGACTAGATGATCTCTGAAGCCTCTTCAAATTCTGAAATTTAGCTAAAGGTATCAAAAGAACTTTGGGGGTTGCTGGGGTGGGAGGAGTCTCCCAATATTTTTAGTGTATTATAGCCCAAAGACATGTACAGAATGTACAAGACCACCTCCATAAATGGCTCTCTCTGAGATGATTTTTGGTCTGCAATCTTTTGTAAATAGAACTAACTTTTTGTTCTGCCTTAAGTTTTCATTATATCCACAGTCAATTATGGGAAAAATAAAAGGAGTCCTTAGTCTCCAAACAACTGGGGCTGAGGTCAAAGGAGAGGAACTTGGTGTGCTGGAGGAGGAGGAGAAACCATATAACAAACTTGGAATTATATAGAAGTGATAGAGAGGATATCCCCACCAAAAAAAAAGTTCGATTAGGGGCGGTTAGATGGCGCAGCGAATGGCGCACTGGCCCTGGAGTCAGGAGGACCTGAGTTCAAATCTGGCCTCAGACACTTAACACAAAACTAGCTGTGTGACCTTGGCCAAGTCACTTAACTACAATTGTCCTACTTTCCCCCCTCAAAAAAAAAAAGCAAAAAAAAGTTAGATTAAAAAAAAGAGAATGGTTTGGTTGAGTGGAAAGAATTGGGGATAATTTTTTTTTCCAAATGCTTTATTAGCTTCTGATTTACATCATTCATTTCCGCCAGATTTTGAGTTACAAATTTTCTCCCTGTTTTTCCCCTACCCACCCCCCCCAAATAGGAGTCCCACAGGATATCCCCTCCTCCAATCTACTCTCTCCCATATTTTCTCCCATACCCCTTTCGACTTTTCTAGTGAATCTCTATGCCCCAGTGCCTGTATATCTTATTTCCCCAATTACATGTAAAATAGTATTGATAATAGTACATATATATATATACACACACAAACACACATACACACACACATATATATATATATACATACATATTTGAATATTTGATTTTAAAACTTTGAATTCCAGATTAATTCCCTTTCTCCCTTGTCACCCACCCTTACTGGGAAGATAAGCAGTTCAGTATAGGATGTACATGTGTGGCTAAAGCAAAACAATAACATAGTAGATATATTGTAAAACACTGACTATATTTCCCTCCCTCCTATCCCACCTCCCACTTGTTCTATTCTCTACTTTGATCCTGTCTCTTTTCAAAAGTGGGTGTTTCCAACTTCCCTCCCCCCAGCCTGCCCTCCCTTCCATCATCCCCCCTCTCATCCCCTTTGCCCTCTACTCTCCTGTAGGGTGAGATACTCTATGTAGTGTGTATTTCATTCCCTCCTCAAGCCAGATTCAACGGGAATAAGGTTAACCCATTTCCTTTTGCCTTCCTAGTCTTCCCCTCCATTGTAACCATTTCCCCTTGTCTTTTTTGTATGAGATAGTTTACCCCATTTTGTCTGTCCCCATCTCCTCTCATTATATTCCTCTCACCTCTTAATTTCACCTTTTAAGTATCATCCCTTCCTATTAAATTGGTCCTGTGCCCTCTATGTATACCTGTAAACATATATACACACATTCACATATGTATTCATATGCCCATATACCCTCATATATAGACACACACACACACACACACACACATATATATTTCTATTCCCTTCAACTACTGAGAAAAGTTTCATAAGTTACAATTATTGTTTTTCCATGTAGGAATGTTAATAGTTCAACTTTGATAAGTTCCTTATGATTTCTTTTCCCTGTTTACCTTCTCATGCTTCTCTTGCTTCTTGTATCTGAATGTCAAATTTTCAATTCAACTCTGGTTTTTTCAGCAAGAATGCTTGAAAGTCCTCTATTCCACTGAATGACCATATTTCCCCCTGAAACATGATACTCAGTTTTGCTGGGTAGGTGACTCTTGGTTTTAATCCCAGCTCCTTTGACCTCTGGAATATCATATTCCAAGCCCTTCGATCCCTCAGTGTAGAAGCTGCCAGATCCTGGGTTATCCTGATTGTGTTTCCACAATATTCAAATTGTTTCTTCCTGGCTGCTTGTAATATTCTCTCCTTGATGTGGGAATTCCATAACCTGGCTATAATATTCCTAGGAGTTTTCTTTTTGGGATCTTTTTCAGGAGGTGATCGGTATATTCTTTTAACCTCTATTTTGCCCTCTGATTCTAAAACATCAGGGCAGTTTTCTTTGAGAACTTCCTGGAGGATGATTTCTAGGTTCTTACTTTGATCATGGCTTTCAGATAGTCCAATAATTTTTAAATTATCTCTCCTGGATCTATTTTCCAGGTCAGTGGTTTTTCCCATGAGATATTTCACCTTGCCTTCTATTCTTTCATTTGTTTGGATCTGTTTAACAGCATCTTGATTTCTCATAAAGTCATTAGCTTCCATTTGCTCCAATCTAATTCTGAAGCCATGATTCTCCTCACAGAGCTTTTGAGATTCTTTTTCCATCTGGCAAATTCGACTTTTTAAGGCATTCTTCTCCTCATTGCCTTTTTGAGCCTCTTTTGCCATTTGAGTCAGTCTGTTTTTTAAGGTATTATTTTCCTCAGTCAGACTGTTGACTCTCATGTCATAATTTTCTTGCATTGTTCTCATTTCTCTTCCCAATTTTTCCTCCACTTCTCTTATCTACTTCTTAAGGTCCTCTATGGCCTGTAACCAGCTCATATTTTCCTTTGAAGCTTTTGGTGCAGGAGTTCTGACTTCACTGTTTTCCTTCTGTTCCATGCTTTGCTCCTTTTTGCCCCCAAAATAGGAGTGTAATGTTGGAATCTTCTGTCTGCTTTGTTTTCTTTGCCTGGTCATGTCTCCCCTCAGTCACTTGACCCCTGGGCTTTTTGCCACAGTAGGACTCTGCCACCAGACAGAGGAGCTTTCGTCCCAAATGCTGGGGTTTTCTCAGCTGCCGGAGGTATTAGATGGGTACCCTCTCTGAGGTCTCCACACATGCTGACAAGCTGGACATATATCTCAGGACCTCCACCCTAGACTGCAATCCAGATCCAAGCAGGTTAAAGCAAGAGCGATTACCCCTCAGACTGGTGCTTGGTCCCCCTACACTCTGCAGGCGAGGAGCTGAAGCTGCCACCTGGCACTGGCTGGCTGTGCCGGTGCCTCAGCGGCTTCTCTCCCCGGGGGCGAAAGCCACGCACTCCCACTTACTGGTCCCAAAGTCCAGACTGCACTGACCTCCTACTTTGTCCTTCACATCTATGTGTTGATAAATCTGGAAACAGCCACAGCTGTTGCTGATCTGGAGTCCCTCCTGCGGGGGGGCTGGTCAGGCCCACCCTGGGGCTAAAGCCTTGACGTGGGGCTGGACTTGGCTCCCAGAGCGCTGTGATGGCCTATTCCTGCCAGCCTGCTGGGCTGTCCTCAGTGGGAGATTAGCTTCTCTGTGTCATTTTGTGGGTTCTGCAGCTCCAAAGTTTGTTTAGAGTCCCCTTTTCACATGGATTGGGGAAGGTGGAAGCAGGAGCAGCGGGGAGGTCCTGCTTCTACTCTGCCATCTTGGCTCTGCCCCCCAAAGAGTTGGGGATAATTGACGGGCAGTTGGAATACTCCCAACTTAGAGAAATCAAGAGAACTGGAGGAAGGCTTCCAGAATGTTGTATGGGCTCTTTGCGATGAATTTATGGGAGGGCATGGACAAGAGGCTAGACAGGCACAGATAGAAGAGTTGATAATCTGCCTTAATGGATAGAGTATGTTCATAGGTGAGTTCACAGGTCCATTGAAACATTGGAATAGTAAGACCTAAAAAAATCTGACCTATAAACAAGGTTTTTGGCCATGGGCAAGTCTGAAATTTAGCTTTTTCAAGTATGGATTTGTGATTTTATTGGTAATGGGACATCTCATGAATTAAAACTTCTACTACTGCAGATTGGCAACTATTCTAGCATTGAAAGTATTGACAGCTATTATAGCCTGAGGTACTGAGAAGTTAAATTGCTTGCCCAGAGTCACCATGTCAGTAAGTATCAGGAGTAGAACTTGAATTCAGGTCTTCCTGACTTTAAAGCCTATTCTCTAGCTACTGTTCCATACTGCCACTCGAAGAAATTTGCTAAAAATGGAAAATCCACTGCAGTAACCCAATGCTTTTTCAGACTCCTGCCCTTCCCAAGTACTGAACACAGCATATCTTTGGTAATAGAATAGCAGGAAGGGTTAGTGAAAAGGGGCATGAGCTCAGGGATTAGTTTCAGATAATCAAGAAACCTTTCTGTATTATCCCTTCTTCTTTAACAGAAATTCTCTTTTACTGCAGAAAATGGAGCTTGTAATCATCATCCTGGGATTCCCTGAATCAGGCCTCACCCACTAACTGCTGGGCTGCCTACAGAGAACATTCAAAACACCCAGGGCCCCAGGGAATGTCATAAAATCTCAGCATGTACAGTGACGCCCTGCTCAATAGATTATAGAAAATAAGCTCTCTTGTGAACAACCTCACGGAGAGTCACTGACTCACTGACTTATTTAGCAGGAAGCTTCTCTGCTTTTGTTGTTATTGTTGCAATTAAAGCCCTCCCCCTTTCCTATAAAGAGTACTAAGAAGGGGGGACCTTGCCTTGCCCTGGTTAAGGAGTGATTGTCTAATTCTAGCTAATCATGAGAACAATCTTATTGCTTATATGCAGTAATGCATAATGGAAGTAACGTGTTTCCTTATTCCTCTGATCTTAAGGCTATGTGAAGTACATGAACACTTTCGTTTTTTTTTCTCTTATTTACCCCAAGTGGAAGACTACTTAGTGTAGAGCTCCCCTCCCCTCCCCCATTTTACAGATGAGGAAACTGATGCTCAGAGAGATTAAGTGACATGCTCAAGGTCACACAAATAGGCATGGGCAAAACAGAATTGGAACCCAGGTCCTCCAACTCTTTCTACTATACCCAAACTACTTCTCCAAAGTATTTTTGTTAACATAGTTGGAATAGAAACCAGTCTGCTGCGGTTCCTGCTTGTTATTGCATATCATGCCACCTGGATTATTTGAATTTGTCTCTATTCATTAACATGAATGACCTATAGCTGCCCAAACTCAATTCCCTTATCCAAAGGCTTCCAATCCAGGTTGTTACAACATGGAAACTCAGTTTTCTCAATAGACTGCCACTCTTGAGGACCCCATGCTGGAGTGATAACATAGTTTGAAAGTCCATGGCAGAGTCTTTCTGGTTTCAATTTCCTCTCTTCTTTGAAACAAGATCCAATACACCCCACCCCCCCCCCCCCCCACCCCAAAAAAAAAAGGACTCAGCAGGAAACAGCAGACCACCCAAGAACAAGGCAAGTTTAATACAAAAGAGAAAAATTCAGTGAAACCCCAAAGGAGATTGTTTTGTGTAGAAAAAAAAATAAGCCACCAACAACTGGACTCCCTTTGCCCCAGGTGAAGACCACTGTTTTAGGACAATGAATGTCCTAAACAGAAGGGATCTGGGAAAGTCTGCTAGACCGTTCTGCTGGCAGAGGGCAAGAGTTGATCTTTTTCAAAGACCCCTCAGCATTTTATTGTTCTCGACACTCCCAGAACATTTTGGCATGGCCCCAGTCACTTCCTCCCTTCCCCTGTTGGTCTGTGCTTTTTTGATCCATCTCTGTCCATGGCAGGGTTTTCTGTTTTAGAATTCAAGATCCTTGAGGACAAGTGTAATACAGAACTAGCTAATGAGAGCCTAGCCCTTATGAGCATGCCCAATATTTTGCCTGCTGCAACCCTCCACAAGGACTCTGGAGCATGTGCAGGTATTCAAAGACAGCTTTCCATTCATATTTTGAGTAACTGCTGAGTCAGAACCAGATATACATACAAAAGACACTTAACCTGGGCACCTCTGTCTCTTTCCTCCCTGACTACTTTTAAGTGAGGAAGCCAGTAACTGTTAAAAATATCTGAGTGGGAAGAGAAGACCAATAGCCTCTCCCCACCTGGTTGATATGAAACCAAGAAATTGGTGGGGGGATAAAATATTAATTTTTTTTAAATTAAGATTAAAAAGCCATGAGTACATGGTTAGCCTCTTCTGTTCCATTTTTTTTCACCTAAAACAGGGAAGAGTATATACCAGTATATAACAGGGACTTGTTGTTGCTGTGTATTGTGTTTGTCCTTAGTTCTCGAAGAGGACTGTGCCATCAGGGAAATGATGACATGACTTGCAGTTGACTTTGATTTGAGTGAAGGAAGACTGTGCAAGGTCACCAGCCTCACTCTCTCCTCCAGAGCCATCTGGGTCCAGTGGCCAGATATTCATCAGGATGACTGGAGATGGCCCAGGATGCAATGGAAGACCCTGCCCCTGGTAGGCTAAGGTCTTTTCACGTTTTCACTTTACAGGTGAGGTAACACCCATTCCAGGAATAGGCATCTTTAAGAAGTTAATCAAGGGGTGGCTTTTTTAATCCAAAAGGAAAAAAATCAAACTGTGAGAGGAAGACCCTCAGGTTCCCCAGCCAAAAGAGAAACAGTTACCATTTAGTATGTACATTCACTATGGGCTAGGAGGGCAGGGACCTATTGTCCAATCTATGAGCTCCAGAGTGAATTGGGTTTAAGGCTTGGTCTTTTAGGAAGAAATCTAGTCAGCCAATCCAAAGGAAAAAAGGCAGCTTTTGGCCATTAAAATGTATTTCCCCTGGGCCTTCTCTCGCCACCTATGTCATCAGGGGCAGAAGTAAGAGCAGAACCATGTGCTCATAATTCCTTCATGACTTAGGTGGAGAGAGCAGGCTGCAGGCAAAGCTGCTCCTACCTTTCTCAGCAGGTGCAGAACAGGCATTGGTGGCTTCAGGTCAGCTCTAGGCCCCTCCCCCACTCCTGTGCCTCCAGCAGCTCGTCCTCCTCTCTCACAATCAGAAAAGTAAGGAGGCTGAGGTGCTTCCATGGCAGTCTTTTTGTATGTGTATTCAGTTCTGGTTTATTAGTCAATCATAAAGGCACAAAATAAGTGGATTGGAAACAACCATAGAATGGATGAATGAATGAAGCATTTATTATGCACATACCTTACTATACTAAGCACTGAGGATCCAAATAGAAAAGCAATATAGTTCTTGATCTCTAGGAGCTCACAGGCTAATGGGAACACAAGACATGTGGAAGTTTTTAGCTACAGTTCAGATGGTAAAGTCCCATTAGGATACAGTGGCAAAGCAGATGTTGATGTCTCCTCTTTAATGTCATTCCCATCAATAAAATTATGTTAGTTTTTGATATTGAGCCATTTGAAAGTGCCAAGGATTGTGGTGGTAAGAAACTTTCTTTTCGGGGTCTTCTATGGCTCTAGTTCCTGTAGGAGTAGTTGTCAAATTGTATCTCCATAGAGGTTGCTTCCCAGGATGATGGGAATGTAAGAGCCTTGATAGGGACTAACCCTTACCAGGGACCATCTTTTTGCTTGTATTTGCAATCCCAGCACTTAACAGCACCCAGCAAATAGCAAGCACTCAGTAAACACTTGTTTATTCATTTACTCATTCACCCATTCATCCATTCATTCAATCAACTACATTCAAAGACAGTGAGTTCAATTCCACAAAGTATACGTTCAATTCCACATTGTATATGAGCCATAGGTTTTGTTACAAGAGAGGAAAAAGAAGACACTGAGCACCCAGGAAAGGAAGGAAAAAGAGCTGGAAGTTACAGATGCCAAAAACTTGGATGATGTCATCATTTTGCTTAGGGCTGACCCTATTTGTACTAAAAATACTCATGATGATGATGATGATGATGATGTTATGAAGCAAAGTCCATCCACTCTTGGGCTAGAATAGGAAACTGGAGAAGAAAATGGAAGTCCTCATTTTGATGGAAGGTTTTTCTTCTCTTCCAACCATTCCTTCCCCAGCATCACTCCCATTCTTTTTATCTTCCTCCACTCTGAATTAGAAGCATCCTATAGATGACCCTGATAAATCCTAGTGAGAAAAAATCAGCGCCTAAGAAGGCACAGTATTTTCCCAAGAGGAGGAATCTCATCTAGTGGAAGGAAGGACTTGGTCGTTTTAAGAATGGCAACTGATATGGGTATTGTCAAAACTTAAAAGAAATGTAAATTATGATGCAAGGATTTAAAAGCACCTGGGGATCCATTGCATGTGTTTTAATTCCATACTATTTACCAAACAGAGATTATAACCATAGAAACCATTACATCACTTGAAAGTACATATAATATAGACTTTCTTGGAGGAAGATAAAGTGCTATGTACACACAAATACACACACATGTGAATGAACATACATGTGCATGCCTATCTTACTCAGGAACTTCCTCACTTTGATATCAGAGATGTTGAAAAAATATATGTTGTTCTTCTGGTTGGAGGGTAAACTCATTATTCATCATTATGATAAAAAGCTAAAATAAGAAGTACTTGGTTTCTGGCATCAAGGATAATTGCCAAATAATTAGGTGGATGTATAGAATTGTTTTAAAGAAAAAGCAAGGGGATATTGGAAACAATTGGGCTGAGGCCAGGATTTCTAAGTTCTAATGAGTTGTTTCACCAACATCAGTTTTGCCACTGCATCCTGAGGCCCATGGGACTTTACCATCTGAATTGCAGCTAAGACCATCCACATGTATCGCCTTCCCACTAGGGTGTGATGTTAGGTAAATTCCCTACCCTTTCTGGGCCTCCATTCTCTTTTCTCTAAAACGGGGACATTGACAAGATGATCTGTAAGGCCTGTTCCAGTGCTGACATTCTGGGACTTTCTGATTTTACAATTTCTGTGAGAATATGAACAGAGCCTACACGTGAGAGAAACATGACTCATGGAAAACTGGAACACCAGCCTCTTTGCCTTCCACAGACAAGGAAATACTGCTCTAGGTACAACCCAGCCTAGAAGGGAGGTAGTGCCCTTATTTGGGGGTGCAGTGAGAGGACGAAGCCCTATCCTTGGGCAGAGCCTTTTTGAAATCCTCTCCTTCCCTCCATGAAGGGAAGAGTCGTTCTATTGACCCACCTGGTCCTTGCTAGGGTCTGCTCATGTGGAAGAAAAACTGTAAGTGGGCAACTTGAATATGGCACGGGCAGCAACATATCATTGTATGTGCTGCTATTTAAGATGCATTTGATAAGTACATGATCCACATTTCGTCTCCTAAACATATCAATCAGCAAACATTTATTAAGCACCAGGTACTTCACTAGGTGTTGGAGACACAGAGCTAAAAATAATCAAATTCCTGACCTCAAGGAGCTTACATTCTAGTGGATGAGACAAACATGTACATGTGTAGGTAGAGTCAAAATAGATACACAATTTTTTGAGGGATGATGCATTAGAAGTAGAATGATGGGGGAGAGGAAGACAATCTGGGACTTGAAGTAATCTAATGACTCTAAGAGGGGGCCATGAGGAAGGAGTATATTACAGTCATTGTATACAGATTGTACAAAGGTTAGGAGATGGAATGTCATTCAGGAGGAAAAGCAAGAAGGCCAGTATGAAGTAGAGTACAGGAAGAAGAGTAATGTGCAAAAAGACACAAAAGGTAAATAAAGGTCAAATTTTAAGGAGCTAGATCTAGGGATGATACGGAGTTACTGGAGTTTTTTGAGTAGGGGAATGGCAGGATTAGATCTGTGCTTTAGGAAAATCACTATGAAAAAATGGATTGGAGAAATGAGGTAAAGATGCTAAGGAAGCTATTGCAAGTCAAGTTGATTCAATCCTCAACTAGAGTACTGGCTATGTGAGCAGAGAGAAGGGGCCTTATAGGAGAGATGACATGAACATAGAAAAGACAAGTTTGGGAAACTGATTCCATAGAGGCAGCTATCTGACACAGAGAGAACACTGAGCCTAAAGATAGGAGGACTTGAGTTAAAATCCAGCTTTAAACAACTACCTAGCTGTGTGACCATGGCAAGTGACTTGACATCTGTCCACCTCAGTTTCCTCAATTGCAAAACGGGGCTAATAACAGCACCTATATCCCAAGATTCTTGTGAGAATCAAATAAGATAAAGTTTGTAAAGTATTTAACTGGAAAATAATAGATACTTAATAAATGTTTTCACCCTTTCTGTTATGGGGTAACAGAAGACCAGGCGTCAAGGATAACAGGGCTATGATGAACCTGGATGATTAGAAGGATAGTGGCACCCTTGACAATAATGGGGACATTCAGAAAAGGGGTGATTTCTGGGAGGAAAAATAATGAATGCATTTTCAGACATGTTGACTTTGAGATATATACAGCGATCCACTTGGATATGTCCAATAGGCAGTTAGTAATAGGAGACTGGAACTTAGAAGAGAGACTAGGATAGAATATATAGATCTTGGAGTCACCTACATAGAGATGATAATTGACACAATGGGAACTGATAAAATCACCAAATGAGAGACTATATAAAGGAAAAGAGGAGCCGGACAGATCAGAGCTTTGTGGCACATCCACACTTAGGGGGTGTTCTATGGGTGATGAGCCAACAAAAGAGACTGAGGAGGAACCGTTAGACAGGTAGGAGGAGAATCAAGAGAAAGCGCTATCTCAAAAACCCAGAGAGAAAAGAGTCTACATGTTTCATTTGAGTGACAAGGTGAGAAAATAGGCTGTAAACTAATGGAAAATAAGTGAGAGGAGAGGAAGGGAGGCAATCATTGGAGAACCTTTTTTTTTGGAGAGCATTATTTGCTTTTTCTAGGAAGTTTATCTTCATTATATATTTTCAGGCTTTGGATTAATTTCCTCATTTAGCAAATGTTACAAGTGTATGGTATTCTTTTATTTTTGCCACTGGTCAATAATAGTATTAACATTGTAAGGTCGCTGTTCTCAGCAGTTAGCTAGAAGGCCTGGATTTGAATAGTACCCCTTACATTAATTAGCTCTGTGATCTTGCAATCTCCGTGATCTTGAGAATCTTGCAACCTCTTTTTGCCTCAGTTTACCCATCATAAAATAAGGATACTAACACTTGCCCTGTCTCACAGGATTGTGGTGAAGAAAGAACTTTTTAAACGTTAAAGGACTCTAGAAATGTAAGTCATCATTCTAAGTATTGTGATTATGAGTGACAATGTGGTACAATGGATAGTGAGACTGAAGCCAGGAAAAGTTGGGTATTATACTGTAAAGGAAGTTTCCTCACCCCAGAGTTCTCATTGACATATGAAATCACAGGTTCAGCCCTTGTCCTATTATTATAATTACGATCATTGTCATTATAAACTTTAGGTCATGCTCTCTTCATGCTCTTGGACATTACAGCTACCTATATGTATCCTCACATCTCAGTTCCAGATAAGTTACAAGAGGTGTTAGACATGGTACTAAATAAAACGGTGATGGGGAGGAGCAGGTAGGTTAGTACTGCCAATGATGCCAGGATCCTTCAAGTTTCTCAGGCTCACAACCTGGGTATCATCCTTTATTCCTCACTGTCGTTCCCCACCTGGCACCCTCCCACCTCCCCCTAATCTGTTGCTAAGGCCTATCAGTTTCACCTTGACATCATCTTTGGTGTTCACCACCCTGGTGCAGTTACTCATCCTCTCATGCCTAGAGTATCGCAATAGCTTCCTGATGGGACTTCTTCCCTTAAGTGTCTCCCCTAGCTATCAAAGTAATCTTCCTAAAGCACAGGTCTGACTATGCCACCCCACCCTAACACTACTCAATAAACTTCAGTGGCTCCCAATCACCTCTAGGATCAAATATAAAGTCCTCTGTTTGGCTACTAGAGTTAATCATGATTTACCTCTCCCCAACCTTTCTAGTTTGTTTTTTTTTTTGGAGGGCAATTGGGGTTAAGTGACTTGCTCAAGGTCACATGACTAGTAAGTGTTAAGTGTCTGAGGCCGCATTTGAACTCAGGTCCTCCGGACTGGTTCTCTATTCACTGTGCCACCTAGCCACCCCTCTTTCTAGTTTTCTTATACCTTTCTCCTCCAACTCCCACATTCTCTTCAATCCAATGACACTGGCCTCTTTACTGTTCCATGAACAAGGCACTCTCCGCTTCGGGTGGTTTTTCTGGCTGTCCCCCATGCCTCCTGATCTCTGCCTGATCTCCTGGCTTCCTTCATTCACAGCTAAAACTCTTGCTTTGACAGAAAGCCTTTCCTCATCCCTCTTAATTCCAGTGCCTTTCCTCTGTTGAAAGTCTCAAATTTATCCTATGTGTAACTTGCTTGTTGCAAACATAGTCATTTGCAAATTGTCTCCTTCATTAGACTATGAGCTCTTTGAGAATAAGGACTGTCTTTGACCTTTCTTTGTAGCTTTAGTATTTAGCACAATACCTGTAATTGGATGGCTCTTAATAAATGTTTATTGATTAAGTGTACACAGAGAGGCACCATACCAGAGGTGACATAATGATGAGGAAATTGAGGAAATGATTACGAGGGTTTCTTTAAGAAGATAAGATACCAAAGAACTGGGAAAAATATTGTACCTAATCATTGCCCCCCAAAAGTTGACTGATATAATGTCGGGAAATATCAACCCATCTACCCCCTTTCCTATATGTTTCTGAGCATAATCTAGATGTTTATTATTGAGGCAGTTTCATCCTTGCAGAGATCACTGTTACCAAAAGTTTGAAACCTTGTGTTAAAAACACTGAGATCTATTGCCTGCTTATTATTAAATAACAGTATGTTATACAGTTGTACCTTTCATAACATGTACTGGCTTTTCTAATTTTATACTTCTAAAAATATTAAAGTGAAAAGAACATCAGATTGGAGTCCTAAGACCTGTATTTAATCTATCACTTATGTGACCATGTGCAAATCACATAGTATTTTAAAAAAAAATTTTTGGAGGGGGGAAGGCACCGCAATTGGGGTTAAATTGCTTGTCTAAGGTCACACAGCTAGTAACTGTGTCAAGTGTCTGAGGTCGCATTTGAACTCAGGTCCTCCTGACTCTAGGGTCAATGCTACCCAGCTGCCCCAAACCAGCATTTATTAAGTGCCTACTCTGTTCCAGGCAAGGGCTGCTAGATGGCCCAGTGGATAAAGTGCTAGGCCTAGGAAGACTTATCTTCCTAAATTCAAATCCAGCCTCAGACACTTACTAGCTGTATGACCCTGGGAAAGTCACTTTATTCTGTTTGACTTAGTTTCCTCTTCTGCAAAATGAGCTAGAGAAAGAAATTGCAAACCCTTCCCGTATCTTTGCCAAGAAAACACCAAATGGGTCTCAAAGAGTCAAACATGATTGAAATGATTAAATGACGACACCAACAACTATTCCAGGCCAAACTTCAATTTCATCATCTGTAAAATTGAGATAAAAATACATGTAACTACCAACCCTGTATGGTTGTTGTTGTGAGCAGAAAATGGGGCAGTGTCCCTAAAGCACTTTGTGAACTATAAAGTGCTCTATAGATCTAAGCTGTAGTTCATTCATTCCCACCAATAACCTTGGCTTACATACACATACATATGAACATATAAACATACACACATACATATATATACACATATGTGTATACACACAAATGCATTACAACATGCCCAGACAGGTTTGTTCCCTATCCTTCCATAAAATTGGAAGCAGAATGACTGGAGAGAGTCAGAGACTATGGCAGACATCCAGAAGTTCGGAAAACCCTGGAGGGTATTAACAAATGCATGAAATTGGGGATACAACCCCACTTCACTGTGTCTGGTGGTTGCCATGATTTCAGACCACATGACTGTCTTGGGTTGGTAAGCAGCATCACTGTAGGAAACATCTGGTGGGAAAGCTCCATCTGCCCATACAGAGAGACAATTGTTCTGCAATTTAGCCTTAGAGGGTTGCCTGAAGGCATCATGAGGTCAAGTCACATGCCCAGGATCACACCATCAGTATGTGTCGGAGGCAGAATTTGAACACAGGTCTTTCTGACTCAATCAGTTGTGTCCCTGCTGTCTCTCCAGTATTGTAGGTTGTGCACTGGCCTCTTCCTAAACGACAATAGCGCCACCCCCATAATCATCACCAAGAAACATTTATCGTTCCTAGTGTTTCACTACCAGGAATGACAAGTAAGCATAACCTCTTTGCTCCAAGCATCTTACCCCAGCCCTGCTGCCCTGGTGGTAAGCAATGGGCCTGCACCAAAATAGCCTTAGCTGCTGGCAAGGCCAGAGAATGAGAACAGATTAGAGACAGCTGCTTGCTGGCAGAGCTGCACATTACCCAGAAGGGACAGCCAAGTTCAGGCTCTTGGAAGGATGGCTCACTCTCATGCAAGCAGAGGCAAAGCGCTTGGCAGGGACCTTGCAAGGAGGGGAGCATGCTCAGGAGTTCCATGAAACACAAGCCCTGAAAGCTAAGTCCCAATCCAAATATGCTGTTACGCAAAGTATTCACAGATTGGCTCTCATTTGATTACAGTATGGGGTTACTCATTGGCATGCTCTGAGCCTCTCTCTGGCATGCTCCTGTGTTCCTCAGTGGCATTATTCCCTGAGTCACTCACTCCTCAGCCACTCTGCCCCCACAGGGAGAAAGGGCAGGATGCTATCTGAGAGGCCATCTTTTGGACAAAAAGAATGCAACCTTGGGTCCTGGCACGCTGTTGGTTACTAACACTAACAGCTCACATTCCTATAGTGCTTCAAAGTTGACCAAATCTTCCTCCCAATGATTCTAGGAGGCAGAAAGTAAAAGCAGGATTATTATTATAGATATTATTATCTCTTTGAAGAAAGGGTTCACTTAGAGAGATTAAATGAATTGCCCAAAGTCACCTAGCTATTAAGTAAAGAAGGTAGGATTTGAATGCAGGTCAGTAACCCCAAATTCAGTTCTCAGTTCTGCTTCCTGGCTTCTCTGGCTTTCTTTTCAGACTTAGCTCGAATGCCACCTTTTGTAAGGAAGCCTTGCCTCCCTCCCTCCTCTCCCTGAATGGTTAGTGCCTTCCCTCTGAGATTATCTCCCATCTCCTCTGCACACATTTTGTAGGCACAGAGTTGTGTGCAAGTTGCCACTCCCTCCATTAGAGTGTGAGCTCCTTGAGAACAAGAACTATCTTTGCTTTTCTTTGTACTCCTGGCATTTAGTGCAGTGCCTGGTACTTTTTGTTGTTGCTGTTCAGTCGTTTCAGTGGTATCCAACTCTTTGTGACCTCATTTGGGGTTTTCTTGGCAAAGGCAAAGGAGTGGTTTGCCATTCCCTTGTCCAGATAATTTTACAGATGAGGAAACTGAGGCAAACAGGGTTAAGTAACTTGCCCAGGGTCACACGGCTAGTAAGTGTCTGAGGCCAAATTTGAACTCAGGAAGATGAGTCTTCCTAACTCCAGACTGGGCATTCAATCCACTATGAGATCTAGCAGCCCTTCTTAACATATAGTTAAGAGCTTAATAAAGCTTGTTGATTGAATAACTGGTTGGTTCTATTTGATCATGATGCCTGTCCTTCCTGAGGATCTCTTTTCCATTTGTAAAGATAAGAGTTGGGGCAGCTAGGTGGTGCAGTGAATAGAGCACTGGCCCTGGAGTCAGGAGGACCTGAGTTCAAATCTGGCCTCAGACATAACACAAAACTAGCCGTGTGACCTTGGGCAAGTCTCTTAACCCCAAATGCCCTGCCTTCCCCCTCCAAAAAAAAAAAAGATAAGAGTAGCTGGCATCTCTAACATGCATGTCATGGGATAAGGGAAATATTATGGGGGCCACATATAACTATGGGATACATATACATCTGTATATTTTTATGCATGCACACACACACATATATATGTATAATGTCATGAAGTTTAAAATCCCACCTAAAATATGGAAGTTATAGAAACTAGCATCTCCCATCAGAGACACATTTGGCCCATCACATTGACTCAGCCTTTCAATAACACTTGACACTCTCAGAGCTCTTTGCTTTCAATTTATTTCTTTAGACAGAATCTCAAACACACCCCTCATGGAGTCCTCTGGGCCTGTGTACAAAATCCAAAAGCTATAAAGAAACTAGCAAGAATAGACTGAGAAGCCAGATGTCACCCATAAAGAGAGGCCAAAGCAAATAAATATGCCCTGCATCACACCTTAAAAGTCAACCAATAAGAACATAGAGAGACTGGGGCGGGGGGACAGGCATTCCAGAGAAAAGACAACCCGAAGAGAGGGCCTCCCCTCTCCCCACTGCTCTAAGTGGGTGGTACGTGTTGCCACTGAACTGGGGAATGAATTTCTGAAACATTAAGGCTTCGAAAAGTAGAGCTGAAAGGAATTTCAGAGACCATTTGGTCCATTACCTCCATTTTAAATATGGGGAAACTGAGGCTCCAAGAAGTTCAGAAACTTGCCCAAAGACACACAGCTAGTTAGTGATAGAGTAGGGCCTCTAATACAGGTCTCCTGACTGATATTCTTTCCAGTGTACCACATTGCTCCAGGGCAGGGGTGGGGAACCTGCTGCCTTTGAGGTCACACATAGCCCTCTAGATCCTAAAGTGCCGCCCTTTGGCTGAATCCAAACTTCACAGAACAAATCTCCTTAATAAAGGATTTGTTCTGTAAAACTTGGACTCAGTCAAAAGGTTATACTTGGGGACTTAGAAGGCCACATATGGCCTTGAGACTGCAGGTTCCCCACCCCTGCTCTAGGGTATAAAGTTAAGTTAAGGATAGTATGAAATCATATTTGTTAAACACCTCGCTTTCATTTGGATAGCACATTTCGCTTTGCAAAATTCTTTCTCCTCTACAATCTCATTTAGACAATTACAGATCATATTATAATTTTATATATTATAAAGTACTTTCCTCACCACCACCTTGCAAAGACAAACACTGTGAGGATTACTTCTTGCATTATCCCCAGTTTCAGATGAAGAAACCCAGGTTCGGAAAGGCTAAATAGCCTGTCCATGGTCACACTGCTTGCTAGTAAGTTGAAGTTAATGTACTCAAACCCATATCTCCTGATACAGATCCAAGTGCTGCCCTGTCTCTCAATATCCTTTTAGCGAATAAGCTAAGGAAGGTATTAAATGCTACCTTATAAACAAGAGAGCTGAAGCAGAGGTGGAGTGCCTTGTGACTAAAAATTCCCAAGCAGTGTGATGTGGTGAAAAGAACACTAGCTCTGGCATCAGAAGAACTAGGGTAGAATCTTCGGTGTCTCTGCCTATGACCTCGGGCAACTGGCCTCCTCTTCCTCCTCTACCAAAGGAGAGGACTGGATCAGAAGATCCCAAAGGTTGGGGTGGCCAGGTACACAGTGAGTAAGAAGCACTGGCCCCAGAGTCGGGATGACCTGGGATTGAATCTGGGCTCAGACACTTAGCACCCACCCAGAAACACCTGGCTGTGTAACCTTGAGCAAGTTACTTAACCCCAATAGCTTAGGGGCAGCCAGGTGGCTCAGTGAGTAAGAGCATCGGCCCCAGAGTGGGGATGACCTGGGATCGAATCTGGACTCAGATACCACCACACCCAGAAATAACTGGTGGTGTAACCTTGAGCAAGTTACTTAACCCCAATTGCTTTAAAAAAAAAAAAAAGATCTTAAAGGTACCTTCCAGATCCTCACCATAAGTCTGGGCATAGTGACTCCATCTTTTTAGTTATTCCTCCCCTTCTCTCTTTTCCCATTCTCTGGCCCCTCTCAAGTTGAACACAGCAGCTGCTCAACAGAACCCAGACTAGCATTAGGCAGTAGGCACAGGGGACCCTCTTTGTGTGAAGGCCTTTGTGAAATTCTGATTACAAAAAAAAGTAAACCAAACCCAGCTCTTCTCAAAATTTGCAAAGGAGAGACTTGGCAGTTTCCCTACAGAGATTCTCCATGTACCACGCAAGGTGGTAAACTGTTGGCTGTTGTGGTATTTTCATTTCTTATGTAACTATGCACTCCTTTCAACCCAACCAACATGTTAGCACTTGTGGGTTAAGACATCCTTTTTTTTCAGTCAGACACACAATACACACTCTGAGTCATGTGTAAAAGACCCATACAATATTTTTATTATGAACTACGCCTGGAGGGTCTGATCTTGCAACTCTGACATGTGTGTAACTCCCATTGAGTAAGAGGCTGGTATTACCATCTGTGTGAAGAGAGCTCGGGGTTAGAAGGTTTCCAGCTCAACCAGATATTATGGAGCTGATTTTTTTTAGGACAAAGTAGTGCATTTGTTATATTTCCCTTCCCATATACAGTTTTCCCCTCCACATTGTGGGGCTTAGGGGTGTGGTACCCCGCCATGATCTGGAAAATCCACATTAAAATTTTTGGTCTTCTCTTCATATCAGAGAAGCCTGAATTATTATGGTGTTAAAAGATAAAACAATTATACAATACTATACATACATTTTATATGTTTCTGAGTTTCTAAACTTTTTCTGTGTCATCTGCTGGCTTTTGTGTGTCATCTGCTACTTCTACAAAACTCCTCAAAATTCCCATTTAATTTCTTATGCTGATTGGCAATTATATTGAAACCTCAACAAGCAAGGTTGTGATGTAGAAGGGATAACTGTACTATTCTTTTAAAATGGTTTTTTCAATTAAGTATTTAATTTCTTTCCACTCCACACTTTACTCCCCCCACCTCGAGATACTAGTTTACCTCTATATCTTTTTTTTCATTTTACTGTTCTAGAATCCTGGAAAGGTATAACTGGAAGAGAATTTAGAGATTATTGGGCCCAGTCTCATCATTTCAGAAATGAGGAAACTGAGACATGGAGAGAACCAGTCACATTACCCAAGTGTGTGACCTTAAGTCTGAAGTCATACAACTGGTTAATGGCACATAGCAAATGCTCAATAGATGTTTGTTGATTGATTGTCTTGAAGAACTAGGACTAGAACATAGGTCTGTTGGTTCATAGCACAGGGCTCCTCTAATTGTATGTTCTGCTTTTTCAATCTCACTTCTCCAATTAGTCCAAAATGCCACACCGACATCATTGTTCTTTCTCTATTTCCGTCCCTTCCTTGCCATCTTAAAAGCCAGCTTCCCCATGTATTCTGTCAAATTCAACACTAGGACTTTCAAAGCCTTCTTTTCACATTCCAATCCAACCACTTCCCAATATTCATCAATGGATTTAAAGTGGGTTTCAAGCTTTCACTTTCTCCTGCTTACCTGGGACAATGGAAAGAGTGATGAACTTTTTAGTTGAACTTAGAATAATTCAAACTGACTTCAAATTTTTAGGCAACTCAATCTCTCTGTGTCTCTGTCTCTCTCGTCTCTGTCTCTCTGTCTCTTGTCTCTGTTTCTCTGTCTCTGTCTGTCTCTCTCTGTGTGTCTCTCTTTCTGTCTCTCTTGCCCAGGGTCACACAGCTAGTAAGTGTAAAGCATCTGAGGTCACATTTGAACTCAGGTCCTCCTGACTCCAGGAGCAGTGCTCTATCCACTGTCACCTAGTTGTCCCCATTTAATCTCTCTGAACCTCAAATGAGGGGTTGGATCAGAGTACTCCTGAGTCCCTTTCCAACCCTAGGTCTCTGATTCCATAATCCTTTCTCTATGATTCCAAATGTCTTCTACACTGCATTTTTTTTTCAACTCCCGTTTTCAACTCTGGACCCTATTAATTGTCATTTCTGTATTTCCTGTGACTGAGGATGCTCAGGTTGAAGGTGAGAATGGTAGCCCTGGGAATTGTCCTGGGACACTGCTACAGTAGAATTTGTGGGCCTCTTTAGCAGGTGTTGGGATGAACCTTTGATGCAGCCTTAGGTGTTCTGGGAGAAATTGTCCCCAAAGGCATGTAAAAGAAGCTTTAGAACAGAGATTATTAATTAGGAGAGTCAGACACACACACATGTGCATGCACACACACACAGAGGGAGAGACAGAGAGAAGAGAGAGACAGAGAGAAGAGGGATGAAAGGGAGAGAGAAGAGAAAGACAGAGAGAGACAGAGATAGAAACAGAGAGACAGAGAGACAGAAACAGAGACAGAGACAGAGAGAGGATGAGAGTCAGCAAAGTGTGTCTAAGACAAAAGCAGCATTGGCTTGTGAAAATCAGTGTGTACAACTAAATGCTGGGATTTCGTAGTGGACTTAGTACAAGTGTGGGTGTATCAGTTGAGCTGATCCTGATCTTGGTGCTCCCTTCTCTACCACGCCTGCCCTAATCTCCCAGACCTAATTCCTTTCCCAAGCAACAATACCAGCAATGGGAAGCTGTGATCAGGAACCCAGATTCTATGGTGCACAGAATAAATCAACAAGTATTTATTAAGCACCTTCTATGTACCAAGTACTATTTAAAGGACAGGAGATAGAAGGTCCTGGAGTGAGACCTGGGAGGAGAAGGGCAGTAAAGCAACCTAGAATGTTAGGCATTGACTGAGAGTGAAGAGACTACATGACAAGTCCCTAACACTATTGTCTAGTGACTAAATTTCACTCCCCATGTTCATGACTGGCCTATGTCTCACACCCTTAAAAAAGCTCTTTTATTGAAGTTGAATACAAAAAGGGCCCTTTCTTATTGCTTGTATCAAGTGAAAACTAGCTAGGTGACTCCTAAACATATACCGCTGAGGAATCACAACAGAAAAGGAATTATTTACTATGTTTTCCATTACAGTTGAACATTGTTTTTTTTCCTCTATTTTATAGATATGGACACTGAGGTAGCACAGCTTTCTTAGGCATTCTTAAAAAGTCATCTATAGTCAAAATACTGTAAATTATATCACATTTTACACATACTAGTAGAACACACTTTTCAATGAATTCTATCCTGATTTTTTTTTTTTTTGGAGTGCAATTGGGGTTAAGTGACTTGCCCAAAGTCACACGGCTAGTAAGTGTGCCACGCATCTGAGGTCAGATTTGAACTCAGGTCCTCCTGACTCTAGGGCTGGTGTTCTATTAGCTATGCCACCTAGCCTTCCCCCTGCTTTTTTTAAATAAAATTTTATTGATATCTTTTGATATTAAATTTGTATCTACATTTGCCGTCAACTTCCTTCCAGAGAGCCATAGTGTATAAAAATGAATAAAAAAGAGGAAGAAAATGCTTATAGTATAATGCCATATGCCCTGTTCCACACCCATGGTCCCCCACCTTGCAAAGAAATGCAGGAGACATCTCATGAGGCTAAGCTTGATTATTACCATGTTCCAGAATTCATGTATTTTATTAATGTGAAGAGATATTTTGCATAATGAAGAATCTCACTCCCCATCCCTCCTCCACTCAATTTATCATTTGTGCAGCTGAGGGGACTAGACTAAATGATTTTTAATGTTTGTACCAATTTTAAAAGTCTACAAATCTGTGAAATCCAGATTTTCATAGACTAGTTTTGTATAAAGCCAAGTATATTTGTAATGCTTCTGTCAGGAAATGCCTAGGAGCTTATGTATTCTAAATATCTATTGGACATTAAATGATTCCCTAAATAGGAGAAGTGCTTAGGGATTTGATTTTATATGAATAATGAATATATATGGGTGTGCTCTTTTCAAGGCTAAGAAGAGATTCTATAATAGAGAAAGAATTGACACTCCTACTTAAAATCCAACCAGCTAAAGGACCCTACTCTGTGCAAGGCACTGGGTGAAGCATGCTTTGGTGATAACAAGATGAAATATGACAGTCCCTGCCATCAAGAACTTGCAGTCCAATGGAAGAACACAACACATACAATTAATTACAATAAATGATAAAATGTGATAGAGCCCCAGGATGGATCTGGAGAAACTTTGAGGGAGAGATGACTTTCATGGGTAGAATCAGGAAAGAAGGAACATATGACGTGATTATTTAAGGAAAAGAAGGCTTTCAAATGTGAGTAAGGTGTAGAGAGAGGGAATTCATTCCATGAATGAGAGAAAGAATTGAGGTGGACAAAATTAAGCAGCAGTTAATAACTCAATACAGCTGGCATGTAGCATTCCTAATAGTAGAGTATAGTAAGTAAGAACAGTTTCATGGTAGAGGGCCTTAAATGTCAACCAAGGAGTTATCCTATAGGCAATAGGGAACCAGTGAAGGTTTTTGGATCAATGGAGTGACATGGTCAGCCATGGACATTAGCAAGATTCACTTGGCAGTTTTGTGAAGTATATATTTGAGTAGGGGGAAACCAGTTAGAAGACTGAGAAGTGATGAAGACCTAACTTGGGTAATAGCAGTATGAGAGGAGGGGACAGATATAAGAGGAGGGAGTAGATAGAAAAGATATTAGGGAGGTAGAATAAACAAGAGTCCGCACCTATTTAAATGTGACAGGTGAGGGAAAGGAAAAAGTCAGAGCTGAGTGGGCAATGGGGAAGGAGGAGGCTCCCATCAACGGAAACACAACATTGGGAGGAGGGGCAGGTTTCAGGGAGAAGGAAAGAATTCTGTTTAGATGAGCTGAGTTTGAAGGGCAGGGAGACATCCAGACTGAACTATATCAGGTAGTTTGAAGTACAGGCCTGGGAGCTTCTGGCAACCACAGGCGCTGTATACCCATTTGAGAACTGTTGGTGTAGAGGTGCTAATTGAAGTCATAGAGGTCAACGAGGTCACAAGGGGAGAGAATTTTAGAGAAAAGGGAAGAGGGCAGGGTGGTAGAATAGAAACTACATTAGATTTGGAATAAACAGACCTGGATTTTAATCCCATTTCTGTCACTTGCTAGCTGTGTGACTTTGTGTGAGTCATAGAAACCTTTTTGATCTTCAGTTTCCTCATTCGTAAAATAACAAGGTTTGTGAGTGCTTAAGATGCTCCAGGAACTGTGCTAAATACTGGGAATACAAATACAAACAAATAAGACAGCTGTTGCCCTCTGGGAGCTTATATTTGGGACAACACAGGACATAAAGGGGAGCTAGAAGGGGAGGGGATGGGTGGTGTTGCATGGAAAGCACATGTACATGGAAAGAGGCAAGAGAAGGCAAAAGCTCACTTTTCAGAGCCCAGGGACTTTGGGGTAGCACTCAGGTGGTTCTGGTGGTCTGCCAAGGTCCCTTCTAATATAGAATCTCTAATTATGTAACAATAGTAGGGGATACCCACCCTTAGGGGTCGGAAGAGGCAAGATTTGCAAAAAGACAGCAAAAGAGACAATATAGAATAATAATTATTATTAAAGCATGAGACTCTGAGTATTAGAACTACCCCATTATAGACATTTGCATGTTTTTGCATTTATTTTCCACTAATTACGTACAATTGAATACAATGCAATAAACATCAAGTATCTGCTATGTGCTAGATATTAGAAAGGCACATAATGTTTAGATAAGACCCACTCCTGGCTCTAAAGAAGCTGATGGGGGGATAAGCCACTGACTCCCAGTGATGTATAACAGTATTGAGGAACAAAACACCATATGAGGATTGGAAGGAATAAATTATAATTTTCATACCTGTCAAATAGTAGCCTATTGACCTGGAAGAGTTTTTTTATTCATTTTGGTTTAGCAATGCATATATATGGGGGCAACTGTCTACAACTTGCTTTAAAGAGCAGCCTGGGGCATTGAGAGTTTAAGAGATGATTACACAGCTCCAGCATATGTCTTGTGACTCTAAGGCTGGCCTTCTATCCACTGTGCCATAGTTAATGCCTCTCAAAAAGACAAAAAGGGAAGATGGTTTTCAAAAGCAGAAGGCATGTATATACATACTGAAAACCTGGTTCAGTATGTTAGCATGTCTATGTGAACTCTGATTGGACCATCAAGGTTTAATTCTTACCCGCAACCACGGCACAATAGAACCAGTGGTGCATTATTATTCCTATTTATAACTAAATAGAACCAGTATACTTTAAGTATGATAAGCATTTTCAGTAGGACAAATTCAGGAGGCCTCCAAGTTAACACTGGCTTTTGACCTGCATACAGAAACTTGGCTCCCTTTCCATTGAATTTTCCTGTAGATTAGCCATGTAGAAAGTTAAATAATTGTAAATCTATAATTACTATCAGTTAGGACAATTATAGACAATAGCAAGAAAAAAATAGAGAAAGACTGGGCCAAAGCATTCACACACTGTAATTTTTTTTAATCAGACGAACACATGAATAAGACCTTCTTGTAAGCCTAAAAGACATGCGTCAACTAACCACTAGCAAGCTTCAAATCCTAGAATGTATTTCATTGAATGGAAAGGAAACTTCCCTCTACCTCCACCCCCATACACTCCCTTCTCCCCTCTAACATGCTGCAGAAAAATGGGGAATGCTATGTTAAATGCTCTTCCTTCTTAGGTTATATAAAATTGAACTGGTTTCTTCATTACTGGGAGCTGAAATCTCACCCTATGAGTGAAGAAAGTTCTAGGCTCTAGGGAAGAGAGTCATTCTCTACTCCTTTCCTGAAATCCCTGTTTGAGAATTCTGTACTGATGTTTGTCAGCAGCAGCGAAAGGAAGCTGTGGCCGCTGGCAGTGGTCAGCAGTGGGGATGTGCCTGCCCCGGGCTATTCCCAGGCTACATCCCCTTCTGGCCCCTGAGCCCCTCTCCCTGATCAGACCAGCACAGGTATGGGGGGAGGACCTGGGCATATCAGGCTTCAGGGGAATGGTGCACAACTGAAAGAGGTGGTTGTTCTAATTCCTCACGGCTCATTAGGTAGGTCCTCAGAGCTGTAGAACTGGTATTTCTCCAAATCCCCATAGCTCACATGGCTCTGTAGACACGTTCTATCCACAGAGAAGAGGCAGGAAAACTGGCTTCTAGACCTACCTCTGCCAATAACTAGCAAGATGACCTTAGAGTGGTCAATCTCTCTGTTGCCTTTGTTTCCCTATATGTAAAATGGTGGGAAGTAAGAAGAATGAGAAGAATTTTCATGATAACCATAATAACAGAAAAGAAAACAACAGTAAAAGACTTTAGAACACATTATTCTCGAATGACTTCAGACAACTGGTCCATGTCAATCATTCCTTCCCACCTCTCAGCAGACAGGTGGTGGTCTACAGGTATGGAATGAGGCATACATTGTCAGACATTGTTGATGTGTTGGTTTGTTTTGCTTCCTGTTCTTTCTTATAATGGAGGGTTTGGGGGGAGGCAGAGAGTAATTGAGAAATGACAGTTGTATTTAAAAGAAAGAATCCCTAAAACATTAAAAAAAATTTTTAAAGTACAATAAACAAATTAGACTTACAGATCTTTTTTTTTGTAAAGCATTCCAATTCTAACATTCTATAATTCTGAGCTTTTGAGCCCCTACCTCAATTTGTTTCTGAGGATTAAATACTGTCTTTTTTTTTAAGACGGAAAAATATGATATAGGTGATTATATATGTAAAATGTTTCATAAATGTATGTTTCTAGTGCTCTTTCTAGATACTCTTTCTATTGACACCAAGGGGACATATAAAATTTCATGGCCACAAGGTCCTTCTATGGTACATCTGATAACAAGGACGCATGTTAATTATTTAGACATCTATACAAAATTGCATATACCTTTATAATAATAAGACTACCTTGAAACATGTTTCAATCTGTAACATGGGGCTCTTCCCACTTAAACATTTTCCCTTCTTTCATATCAGCAGTTATTTTATTGGAGCTAGGCTGAGACAGCTTAGCAACAAAGGGCAGTGTATTGATGAATTATTCATGCAATCTACATTTTCTGCCTGCTGTGGATAATTGACAGGTGTCGTGTCACTTTCTACAAACTTCTCACAATTATAGACCACATATCAGACATAGACTTCTATGTGGTGCTCCATTTCTAAACCAGTTTCATATTTTATTTACAGCATTTTTGACTTGCCTGCCTATTTCTCTCACTTTTGATTCTAAGCCTTTTTCCCACTTAATATAACCAGCAACATTTAAATAATAAGAGTCCTTCTATGTATGTTAAGGCAGAACCACTCATTTGTGCCATGTTTTATTCATTTAGTCATTATTTCAGTCAATTTCTTGATGATAAAAAAAACACACACACTGATGAAATATGGTTGTAAGGCAACTACAACCTCCTATTTAAAACTGTGTATGTTCCATTTTGTTTCCATGTGCTTTAAAATTTTCAAAGGAAAAAGAGAAAGTCCCCTTTGCAAAATAAAAATTGATCTTTCAGAGGCCTATAATTGCTGGGATAAAGAATCGTGTTTAGTGATTTTATGCAAAATAATTTTTACACCTCTGGTCATATTTGCAAAGTGGCAACACTAAGTATGGAGTCAGGCTGAGTTCTATTTAGCCTTGAAAAATAAAAAGCAAACAAAACAGTTTCAGTTTTGATAGAGGGTATTAATCTTGTATTTCTGTGCTGTATTTCTTGAAATCTTGATCTGTATTTTATTTTGATTTAAGTTTGTAATATAATATAAGGTAGTAGTAATCAGTACTAAGCTGGCAACTCATACTTTTATTTTGAAGAGTTACACAGACCCATATTTTAAACGATATTGATTGGACCACATGCTAAGTGTTCCCAGGCCTATAGGAAGTCTATGCTTCCAGAAGCCAAAGCCCCATCATTCACCAGGTGGCAGCTCCCTGAATTACAGGCATAGTTCTTAAGAGGAATTAACCAGCTGCTATAGGACTTGCCTTGTAAATTCAAGTGTATTAAGTGACAGTAAATGTGATAGCTTTAATTGTATAAAATAAAGAAAGCATTTAAATTTACAGTGACCTAGGTCTGTACCCCAAAGAGATCAAAGAAAAAGGAAAAGGACCTATATGTACAAAAATATTTATAGCAACTCTTTTTGTGGTGGCTAAGAAGTGGAAATTGAGAGGATGCCCATCAATTGGCATATGGCTGAGCAAGTTTTGGTGTACGATTGTGATGGGATACTGTTGTGTTATAAGAAATTATGAGCAGAATGGTTTCAGATAAAACGTGGGAAGACTTGTGTGAACTGATACAATGTGAAGTGAGCAGAAGCAAGAGAGCATTGTAACAGTAACAGCAATATTTTATGATGATTAGCTGTGAATGACTTACCTAGTCTCAGCAATACAACAATCCAAAACAATTCCAAAGGATTAGTGATGAAAAAAATGCTATTTATCTCCAAAGGGGGAAAAAAATTGATGGCATACAAATGCAGATTGAAACATACTTCTTAAAAACTGTATTATTGTTGGTTTTTTCAATTTGTGTTTTCTTTTGCAACATGGCTAATGTGGAAATGTATTTTGCATGATTGGACATGTATAATCTATATCAGATTGCTTGCCTTCTCAAGGGGGGGAGGGAGGCAGAGAATTTGGAACTCAAAATTTTTAAAAACAAATGTTCAAATTTTTTTGTTTACATGTAGTTGGGAAAAAATTAAATAAAATTCATAGTGGAAGAGATTTTTTGTCCTGAATATTCTGAATATGTGACGTTTAGTTATTAGGAAGCAGGTATTATTATTAATAGTATAAGTAAGATTTTATACAATAATTCAAATTGTTATTGAATTTTTTTTCTATACAATCTAGCTAGAGAAGTAAGACACATGAAACAATACTGAATCATGAAGTACCATTTTATGGCATAGAGCCTATAAGATGATTGAGTTCAGCTGAAATTTAGAATAAATAGTAAGAGAGATTTTAAGTGTTGAATTTGGCCTTGAGGAAAGAGTAGGATTTGGATAGATGTGAAGAGAAAGGATTATAATTAAAGGGTATAGGCTTGGCAGGTTCATGGGACACAGAGAACTTTCTTTAAACTATAAGTAAAGTTATAATTACACAGATCGGGGCAGTAGAATGGAAGTTCCTCGAGGAGAGGAACTGTGTTTTTTTAAAAAAAATATCTCTGGAGTCTAGTGTAATGCCTTGCATATGACATGGACGTGTACTCAATAAAATAAATGTTGTATATGTCCTATTGTTAGTGTCTGACAAAGTGAGTGCCTGAGATATCACTGACACCAGTACTTCTATTGTAGTAGATGTATAGAAGAGGACAATAAATTTAAGAGTAAGATTTTTTTCATGTAAACTGGAATGTGCATAATCATGTTGACATTTGTTGAAAATTGACCACAGCATATGAATGAGAATTACACATCTGGGTGTGTCCAAGGTTAAATACACAATCTGATATAGAGAGCTGTGCCCATATGACAAGTAATATGAGATTTTAAAATATAATAGTCAATCTGTTGCTTTTAGCTATCTAATGGCCAATATACTTCCGGAGTTGTGGTTATGAGTCATGGAACACACTATAGTCTCTGAAGAATTGAAAATGAATATCAGCCAGAGGGCAGTGGAAGGGCATATGATGGGTATGAGGAGGCTGCAATATATTCAGAAGACTTGCAAAAGAGAAGCAGAGTAAGAAATGTAGGATTGAAAAGGATGGGCTAGTCACGTGACAAGAGCAAGAGATAATGATTCACTGCTGCTCCATCGGTATTCTCTGAGTATCAAGAGAAAATGAAGATGACCCCCAGCACATGGGGCAGACCTGCTAAGGTGAACTTAAGGGGGGGCATGATTAAGAGGCTCATAAGGTAACCAAGCATGGATTGGCTGCAATCTGCATCATTGGAGAGAATATCCACATTGGGGAGATCACAAATCCAATTGTGTACTGACAACCAAATAGAAACAATCCAGGAAAATTTTTTAAAAATCTGTTATTAGGTTTAGAAAAAAAATCCTCCAAATTAACTGAAAAGTAAAAAAAGGGATAGGTTATTTGAAGTCGTGACCACTGCCTAATATGTATTACATGTTCAAAATAATAAATCCTTCAATATTTCAAATATCTGTGATTTCATGGTAAAGGTACTCAGTTTACCAACACAGATTGTGACTCTTCCATGCTTTAGGAGAATAGAACAAACAAAAATTGCCTTAAAGTTCAAGGCAGCTTATTATATGCAGCTTACTATAAAGAATAAGCTATAGACCAGAAGAAAGCATTGTAGTATAATAGAAAGAGCACTGGCCTAGGGGTGTGAAGACCTGGGTTCTAGTCCTGTCTCTACTACTGGTAAGCTGTGTGGATTTAGCTATGTTATTTGACCTCTCCAAGGCTCAGTTTTTCTACCTTTTAAATGGGAATTATAATAAATGCAATGCTGTCCTCAATGGGCTATTGTGAGAATCCAAAGAAATAATGCATGTGAGAGGACTTTGTCAACTACTGAGCATTACACAAATGTGAAGTATTCCTAAACTTTGAGTCTGGTTGCCAAGGAAGATTGTGGAATTCCCTTCTCTAGGAGTCTTTTTTTTGAAAGGCTATGCTCTGTTCTTTCTAGTATGATTTATGGGCCTACCATCTGGTAAAAGAATAGACTAGATTACTTCTCAAAGCCCCTTCTGGCCCTATGATTCAGTGGTGTTAGTTGAGATTCCATCAGCTTAGATAGCAAGAAAACAAAACAGTTATCGTATAGCTCAACAGAAACAGAACACTGCACAGGCAAAGCCAGCCAGCCCCTATATCTTCATTCCATCATACCCTGCCTCCATCCAGCTATCTTGAGTGGAAATCCATCCTTGAAGCTGAAAAGACAAAGATAAAGATCTGGTCCTTCTTTCTTTGCTATCACGCACTGTTGTACAACATGGAACATATATGATGGATTAGTTCTACGATAAGCTGGGGGCTGGGTTGTCTTCTGCAGCATCCCTGATTTTCTCATTTCTATTCCCCTCTTTATATGACACTTTGCTCCCCACCTCCTTTCTTTGCCCACAGAATTGCAAATGGGCTCAGAAAGCAGGGATGCAGTGAAAGACAGTAGGAAAAACCTACTATAGGGTAGTTATGGATGTTATGGTTATCAGGGTCTTATCGATAGATAAACTCCGAAACTGATAATGGAGATACTAGGGACCAAAATGGAATCTCTTACCCTGGCCACGGAGTCATTTTGTTTAGAACGGTGGTTATTACTTGGTAGTCATTGTTCTGCAAAAAAAGAAACAAGAAAAAGCAAAAATAAAAGAAACCCCATGTGTTAGGTATTTTATGAAGCACATTTACAACATGGAGTTTGGGAGGAAAAGGGACTAATTTACCTGCCCCATCTCCATTGCCAAGAATCACCTACAGCTGAGGTTCATGGGCTTAATTTCATAATCTTACTAGGAAGGGATTCTGAGACTACATAATATTCTAGATGCTTTGACTTATACTGTTAGAGAAAAATATCATGTAATTTGCCAAGATGGTGATCCTGAAAAACCATTTACAATATTCAATTAACAATAATTAAGGTTCTCAGCAGGGTGCTCCTCACTGACTTGCTAAGTAGCATGAAATTGGTAACAGGCAATCCCAATGGACCAAAAAAATGATAATAAGTACAAAAAACTTAAAGACAGTTGAAATGAAACCAATTATGACCAAATTATATTGACCAAATATAAACACAACAAGCTGAACACAGAATATTTAATTCTCCAACAAGAAGTATTTAAAAGACAAGCTAATAACATTTCAATCACGAGCTGGTAATCAAATCCAGTTCTGTTCTGCGAAGTGAATGGGCTTCAAAATGTTGAAATTATGTATATTTCAATAGAGCATCTTTCTAAAATCAATTTATTATTACAAAATCATATCTATAAGATTAAAAAGATAGATTCTAAAAAGCTAATCTAGTTAATAGTGGTATATAATTGATTTCAATTACCAATCATTTAAGAAGGAAGGGAGGATGCTGTTCATTTTAGGCAAACCTCATTCCATAATCATGCACCCACACAAATATTATTATTAACTTTATGAGCTTAGGATTTAGTCACTTTAAACTCTTCTAGAACACAATAACATTTAACCATAGTCATCTTCAAAATACTATTTTAATGGATCTGTGTTCTCTTCCATGTAGACTTCACCACTAGTACAATTTGCAATCCGCTCATGCCTTCTTATCCTGTGTGACCTTTGTCCACGTTGTTCCTGGGAGCATCAGCCCAAAGCTCTTCTATCAGGTCATTTTAAATTCTGTGGGTAACTGTGACCCTCAGATTGCCCATCTATTGCCCTTTGCTCTTTTGTTTTTTTTTTGCTTTCATGACAGGCCTGTTTCTTTTTCTGGATGTGCATAACCTCAACAGGTCTTTTGTATCAATCCTTACATACAAATTGTCATTGACAGTATGCTGTAGTCTCTTTATGCTGACTATGTATCTTTCGTTAACTTCTGGGTGACCTGCAAATTTAATCCCTTTTATTTCATGATGTTGCATGATTCTCAGCTGCATGATACTATAAGATGAATATTAGTGTTACAGGAAATGGCCTTTTGTACAAAAGAATAGTTTGGGATTATTAAAGTCAATGTACAATTGCCCAAATGCAGTCTGTTTCATGGTCCTCCTACTTAATTCTGGGCCAACCTCCTTGGCTATCTGCTGTCTTGGCTTGGCTTGGCTATCTGCTATAGCTGTCCAAGACATTCATGCTGATGAACTTACACAGTGGCCTGTTCATCTATCTGCATGCCACAATCTGTGTAATATATATTTTTCATCCACTTGGTTTTTCTTCTCTGAATTGTTAACCTGATCTCTTGAAAGGTTATGGATCTTATTGAGGAGGTGGTGTATTTTGGGACATGATGCAGTCACCATGCCATCTGAAAAGAGGAGTATTTCAAGAACCTAGCCAGCATCAGAACTCGCTTCCATTTGGACTCAGCACTGGGCAGCCTCCATGAAAGTAGCAAACACTTTTGGAAAGCATGTGCCTTCTTTTAATACCTGAATTCATATTGATAACCCAGATGGTCACTGAACAAAGCTACTTATACTGTTGCATCTATCAAGGAATCTTCTCTGATACTAACATATACATAGGGGATAATTTGTTTAAAGATAGCCTTTAAGGCTATTTGCTCTTCTGGGTCAAATGCTTGTGCTTTTGTTTTTTTTAAAAATCAGCAAACAATGAACAGGAGGATCTCGTTGTGCTCTCTGCACCTCTCAGTCATGTTTCTTTGAAGACGTGGTTTGCTGCAGAGATTCTTCCGTGAATGCCTCTCTGTTCTCTTCTGCCTCTAAAATCCTATGTTACTTCTTGTTCAGTTATTTTTCAGTCCTGTCCGACTCTCCGTGACCCCATTTTGGAATTTTCTTGGCAGAGATACTGGAGTGGTTTGTCATTTCTTTCTCTAGCTCATTTTACAGATGAGGAAATTGAGGTTAAGTAATTTAACAAACTGAAGTTCAATGACAAGCAGTGTTAAGTGACTTGCCCAGGGCCACACAACTAGGAAATGTCTGAGGCCATATTTGAACTAAGGAAGATGAGTCTGGCTCCAGTCCAACCACTCTATGCCCTTCGGCTCCTAGAAGCTTACTATGCTACTATTTGAAACCAATTGTTCTTTCCTACGGTAGACATTAAGCAACAGTCATTATCCATAAGACACAAAGTCATAAGACAAGGCGTCCATTCATACAGTACACACTTATACTATATAAAGACAGACTTTGCATATAGATATGAGGTGTCCCCAAAGTCTTAGTGTGGTTTTAAGTCTTTATTAGCTTTGTATATACTGCAAACTGTCTTTATGAAGTATGAATCAAGTATACAGAGAGAGTACATATATTTTTTAAGGTTTCTTAGAATTATAGATTTACAACTAGAAGAGACCTCAGGGATCATCTAGTCCAGCCTTTTCATTGTACAAACAAAGAGGCTGAGCCCCTAAGTCACACAGATAGTCAATGGCACAGTTAGAACCAGAGCTGCTGACTCCTGTCATTGTGCTCTTTCCCCTTCACTGTGGTGATTGCTTAACGGGAACCATGGCCATTTCTTTAAAAGATTACTTTAAAAGTAATTTACTTTACTTTACTTTATTTTACATTACTTTAAAAGATCTGATTTCATCTACATGGAAGCTTCCACTATTAATGATGAACATTGTTCCCTCCGTGTCTTAGGACACGATTTCACAAGTTTCTGTGACCAAAAAAAAGTTATCTGATGACCAACAATTTAGAGATAAGTCTTTGAATTTAACAAGTTAATTCTTGGGTGAAAGGACATACAGCATGGTAGATAGAGAGTTGATCTTGGAATCAGAAAGACCTAGGTTCAAGTCCTGCCTCTGAACATATTAAGTGAATAAACCTAGACAAGTCACAACCTCTGAGCATCCTGGGCAACTTTCCAAGACTACCGTCTTGGAAAATTGCAGGGGATTGAAGGAGTTTCTCTGCTGGAATTCCCTACACTGATGAGATGAGGTTTGGACAAACAAAAACCAAAAGCTCAGATGACAAACACAAAGCTTGGCCTTTATTCAAAGCCTTTGCAGTTTAGCATGACATGTCAGAGCTTGGAAGCTGGAGTAAGTATCCAAAGCAAGGGGAAGATCAGTACAGAATGAAATAGGTAAATACTAAGGAAGGAATAGAACATAAGCATGATACATGAGTCCCCCAGTTCACATAGTTTCTGAAATATGAGGAAGTGGGCTAGCCACTCTCCCTTCTTACCTACTTGGGTCTACACTGACATTGATTGGCCTGGAAATGGGACCCCAAAGTAATTCTCCTTTTATTTACCTAAAAGATCAATGCACCAATGTGCATCATGGTGCTGGAAGAAGTATGTTCCCTCTGGAAGGTATTTGGGTTATTGGGGACCTTAGAAAGCCAGGAGGAGTAATGACTGCTTGGAAAACAAAGGGTTCCTCAGTGATATGAGATCTAGGCTTGCTGCAGAGGGAAAATGAGAGGTGACAAAGTGGAGGAGGTCTGCGGCATCCCATGATACCACAGCACCACTGAACCTCTGCTCCAATAGTAAGAAAGATGTGACTTGAGCCATCGGGTCTGATGTGAGATGGTAACATAGTCCTTGTTCTAAGGAAGAAACAGTCTAGCTGAGAGGATAAGAAAAGATGACTAATGGTTCCAGGCAATATATAAGTGCTAAATGAATTGTAGGAACAGAAAATACCTTAGAGTGTCAGAAAAAAAGAGTCGGCATCATTCTGTCATGGCTTACAGCCAAGCAAGAAATAGGAACATTTCTGAACTGATACAATAGGATATCCAAATTATTTGGTCCTACTGATACTGTCTAGCCAAGTGTCTTCCCAACTTAGGTAAAAGTGACCACGTAATGAGGGATTGGCACGCTGGCAGTTGAAGAATAAACATAGATTTTAAAATTGCTGACTATTGTGAGCTACCTGGCTATCACTGAGATCATAGATGTGTAGTGGGAAGGGACCTCAGAAGCTATGTAGTTCAACCTGCCTCACTTAACAGATAAGGAAACTGGAGGCTAAGGAGGTTAAGTGGCATCATTCAAGGTCATCAGGAGAGAAAACTTGAACCCAGGCCAGTCAGCTCAGGAGTCAGAGTACCTCCCCAAGGTAATGTTGTGTCAGAAGTAGGATGCAATAGCTTGATGCCTGTCTGAAAATTTGAATATCTCTACCAAACATTTGGTAACCTTTGAGTACTGTCATGGTTTTAAGAGCCTAGGGCCACAGCGGTAGATCTGGAAAGGAGGTGAGAGATCACTCTGTTTCTAGACAGAAATCTAGGCTATAGGGGAAAAGAAAAAGCAGGCTAACTTTTTTACAGTTTTACTCTTTTTCACAGTTAGGGGATAGGAGACACGAGAGATGGAGTGATTTAGCCAAGGTAACACAACCGCGTTGTGGCAAAGCCAGGATGAGAATGTGGGTTTCCTCACTCCCAGCATAGTGATTGTTCCACAGTACCATGATACTGCCTACCTATCATTGCCTCAGCTGCTCAGCAGCAGCAGCCCATCTGCTTATAGTGCTCTTCCCTAGGCATGTGTCCCTGCTTATTTTCTCGAAAGCTGTTCATAAATGGCTGTATTGTTCAGGGAAAGCCTTTGGCTTTAATTGACCTTTCAGCAGTTTCCTCTTCCCTGCTCTTGCTTTAATTGATGCACACATATTCACTGAGTGCCTATACCATGTACAAGGTACTGTGCAAAGTTTATAGGGGATGAATAAAAATGTTGTCTTATAAATATATGTACATATATAGTAAATAAATATACAGTAGACATACTATGTATAGGCATACATAAATATATATGTTTGTAATATGTCCATTTTTTTCATATCCATTATTTCCTTTGAGGCTCACCAAACACTGAGAGGGAGGTGTTCTGGGTGTTATTATCCCCATTTTATAGATGAGGACACTGAGGTGGGGTTGGGAGGTAGGTGACTTGCTCAAATTCAGATAACTGGGAAGTGTCAAATCCACACCTTCCTGACTCCAAATTGTATATTCCACCCACTACACCGCGCCTCCCCACACTGTCCCTCAATAATGAAGGATACAAAGAAGTATATGATGTGGTTCTGGAAAGAGATGGCACAGTTCTGCTGGGGCTTATGGCCAAGAAAGAAATATGAACTGGTCTAAAATGATGCAATAGTATGGCCATATTTAAGGATTTATACTTCATCCCATAAGCCGATTTGGTCCACACATATTGTCCATCCATCCAGTTATTTTCCCTACTTCGGTAAAAGTGGCATTCAATGAAGAGCTGAGTGTTTTGTGACTAAATCCATCAACCCTCTCCTAGATTTGCAGATTGAATTATGGACCTAGAGGAAACTTAGGGACAAATCAGTTCTTCTACAGACTTCCAAGATTACAAACTGACTGCATCTGATTTCATTGTGTGGAACACAATACTCCAACCACCAACCCAGGCCTAGCCACTACACTCACCAGGCTATTAGGCTATATTCTAGCACCCTGAGCAAGCTTCTATCTCATTGAAAAATCAATTTTATTAGTTTGATGCATTTTGTTCTGTTCATCTTATCTTTCTGCATTTTCTTTAAACCACTTGGGGGTCATCCTCCCTCCTCCCCACATACTCCTAGAGAAAATTTAGCAAGTCATAATGAATGTGACCTCAGTGAGAAATCAGTAGAAAGAATGAAGATAATAATGTAAAAAAAAATCAACTCAATGCAGCTAAAACTAAGCCGAAAGACCTGTCAGTCACTTTCGAGGATGACATTTTTCATTGCTTGAAAATCTTGAATATAAAATTCCAGATATTTGATGATATGCTTGCTTTGAGTCTATCCCACAGATAAAATGACAAGTCTTGAACTGCAGGTTTTAGGGTCCTTTCAATAGGCATGATAATTTGGGGAAATATTTAGCTCATCAAAATTGGCTGAGAGCCCTGTTTTCATATTCTCCAGACAGAAGTCACTGAACCACAACTCTGCTGCCTAGAAACAAGCCGTATAGAAGGAAAACGAGAAGATAAACTGGACAGTTATCCCAATTCAAATATGAAAGCTACTTTATTCTCAAAGAGAATTGACACTTTGGTGAATTACAGTGCATTCAGTTGTGCTTGGCAAAGAACTGAATCAGGAGGCAGGAGGCTGGGTTTGTTTCCTATCTCAGCTACTTATTCCCTATGTGATCTTGGTCATGTCATTTACTGTCCCTTGGCCTCGTTTTCCTCACTCGGAAAAAAAATCCTAGATTAGATGATTTTCCAGGTTTCTTCTTAATCTAAAAATATGGCTGTATGACTTGATCAAAGAGTTATATTGGCTATTTCTTTATGTGAGTATTTTTCATTTTAAGAAAATCCAGCATATAAAACCCAAATGTACAGATAAATTAAGCAGATGGTAAACTAGAAAAAAAATTTGCACTGGTTTCTTTAAATGGCAATTTCTCTTGATGGATTTAATAACAAATTCCTTTTGGAAAAATTAAATTTGTGATTAACATCTTAATAGTGTACTTACTGCACAAAGAGAACCATACTAGTTAATTAAATGTTACCTAGTTGCTTTCAAATTAACCTGAGACATCTAGGGAGTGAAGTGGATAGAGTGCTGGGCCTGGAATCAGGAAGATTCATCTTTCTGAGTTCAAATCTGGTCTCAGACACTTACTAGATATGTGACCCTAGGCAAATCACTTACTCCTGTTTGCCTCAGTTTCCTCATCCGTAAATGAGCTGGAGAAAGAAATGGCAAACCACTCCAGTATCTTTGCCAAGAAAACCACAAATGGGGTCACAAAGAGTCAGACATGACTGTAACAACTAAACAACCACAGTGAAAAGTTGGCCATCCAGTTCTGAAGAATGACAATATCAGGTTGAAAAGTGTTACTTTTGATCTGTTCTTCTATGGACCTACCTGCATTTGCTTTAGTCCTTGGGTAAAAATTTTCAGTTGTCTCAGGAAATACAGGAATCCTGCTGCCAGTGACATTCCTGGGTGTAGAGCTACAAGCACAGGTCCCATGTACAGTACTGAGATTTGCACCCAAATCATCACACTTACATTTGCTTTTCTGTTGAACATTTCCAGTTCGTGTTCTTTCCTATTAAGCCAACATCCTCTATCAACTGTGAACTGCAGTAAAGCCATACTACCATGCTGGGCCATGTTGGACCCATAAACTCTTAGGATGTTAGTGAAGGAAGCCTTTTTAAGAAACTGGCTTTTGGTCAAAGTGTTGAATGGGGGTAATTGAATATTTTTTTTTGAGGGTAGGAGAGAAGAGGATGGAGTAATGTGTTTGATACCAACCGTGGTAACTTAATACAATGGAAAGAGTGCTAGATTTGGACTCAGAGGACCTGGGTTCCAATCCTAGCTCTGCCATCTATTAGCCTTCTAATGTTGGGTATCAAACTTCTCAGGGTCTAAGTTCCTTACCTGTACAGTGATAGGGCTGGACTAGATGACCTCTGAGGTCCCTGATGCCTCTAAATCAATGACTGATTTTTGAAATTCTGAAATGAATGTTGTTCAGTTGTGTCTGACTCTTTGTGACCCTAATTAGGGTTTTCTTGGCAAAGATACTGGAAGGGTTTGCTACTTCTTTCTCCAGGCCACTTTACAGATGAGGAAACTGAGGCAAACAGATTAAGTGACTTGCCTGGAGTCAGACAGGTAGTAAGTATCTGAGGTCAAGTTTGAACTCAGAAAGAGGAGTCTTGCTGACTCCAGGCCTGATGCTCTATCACTTGATTGCCTTCTGAAATGATAGTCAACATTATAGTATAGATGAGAGGCAGTAAGATGTTGGATTTAGAATCAGAGGAGCTCATTTGAATTCTGACTCAGTTGCTACTTGTGTGTCCTTGAATGAGAACTCTATGATCTTACTGTAATACTATTATGATTAAATCAGAAGAATAGAGGTGAGAATATGGATTCCGACTCTTAAATTTTGACTAAAGTAATAGCTCTTAACCTTGGAATCTGTGAACTTATTCTTTAAAAAATAGTTTGATAACTATACTTCAATGTTATTGGTTTCCTTTGTCCTATGGATTTTATTTTTTGCATTTAAAAATATTTTAAGGAAGCATTCATAGGCTTCATCAGATTGTCCAAGGATTTTGTAACATACACAAAAAAAACCCATTAAGCATCCTTGGTCTAAATCCTTCATTTCCTCTGAGATGTTAAAATTATCCTGTTCAACACTAGAATCCATGTGAAAATTTCAAATGTCCTGTAGAGCACTGAGGAAGGAACCTCCTCACTTTCTCCACTAGTGGATTTCCAGAAGCACAGAGTTTCCTTTTTCCTTTAAAAATGTGTTCTGACCTTAGTAGCCAGAAACAAAAGCAATTAGGGAGATATGTAACAAAAAAATATCATATATGAAATTGTAAACTCCAACATCTTCAGTTTTTAAAGTTAACTTTGACAAATTAGAAATAAAAACATGCTATTTGCTTCCAGGTCCATTTCTGAACTCCTTTCATTTCTGTGTATTCTTAAAAATTTTGTTGATATTCCCCCCATCATTATTTACATAATTGCAATCAGCATATTATATAATTTCTTCACCCTGAATCACTTCATGTATGTCTTCCCATACTTTTTGGTATTCTTCATATTTTAAATTTCTCATTGTGAAGTTATATTTTATTCCATTTCTAACCACCCAGAAAAAGATTAGAAATGAGCTAGGCCCTCCAACCCAAGGGACTGACAGCCTATTCCAGGTGCTGACAGTTTATCCAAGTGCTGATGGGCTCAGCAGGCACATGCACATTGGAGCCCTCAGGCTCAGATCAAGGCCATAAGCATGATGTCTCCACCTTTCCCACGCTGGGCTAGTTATTCTTTTAAACAATTTAGTGGGAAACTTGCTCTGTTGATCAAGGGCACTTATTTCTTTATCTATTCATTCATTCATTTATTTATCCATCCATCTATCCATCCATTCATTCATTTATTTTGCAAGGCTCCTGTGCACCCTGGAAGGCTATGAACAAGAAAAACTTTGTCACACACATGCATACATTCTCTCTCTTTCTCTTTCTCCTTGCCTTTTTCTGTAGTTCCTCTGTCTCTTCCTTTTCTCCCTTTCCCCATTTCATCTTATCTCCCTTTCTCCTTTCTTCTCTAGCAGCCTCTTCATCATCTCTTTCTTCTTCCGTCTCTCTTCCCCCATTTCATCTGCATTGAGTTTAAAATGTCTCCCTTTAAAAAAAAAGAAATGGAATTTCTTCTTTATCTCTTTGTATAGTTACTAATCACTGAAAGGAGAGGAAAGGAACAATTATTAAGCACCTGTCAAGTATTTTACATCTCATTTGATTCTCACAGCAACCCTACACTATTATTTTACAGATGAGGAAACTGAAGCAGACATAGGTTAAGTATCTTGCCTGAGGTCACATAGCTAGTATCTGATTTTAGCCTTTGCCCTGATTTCCAGAATGTAAATGCTCACACTGAAAATTTAGCATGGGCTCTTGAGAGCTAGTCTGAGTTAGTTCCAGCACTGGGGAAGGAAGCACATCATTGACTAGCCCCAAGTCCAAGGTACCCTGTAGATCTGACCTCTTAAACCTAGAGCTCAAAAGCTCCCCACTAGTGTACTTATCTTTAATAGTCATATAGAGGGCACAGTCAGGTCAAAGCAAAAGCATTTACTGAAAAGGCTTAGCAAGAATAACAGTTTTAAGTGAAAATGTTGGCATTTTATTTTTTTCAATTACACATAAAGACAATATTGAACATTCCCTTTTTTTTTTTTTTAAGAAATTGGGGTTAAGTAACTTACTCAAGGTTACACGGCCAGGTGTTTCTGGGTGGGTGCTAAGTGTCTGAGCCTGGATTTGATCCCAGGTCATCCCGACTCTGGGGCTGGTGCCCTTACTCACTGTGCTACCTGGCTGCCCCTGAACATTCCCTTTAAAAAAAAAAAAGATCAATTAATTAATTTATTTACTTTTGGTTTACTCCAAAAATTTTTCCCCTCCCTCTCCTCCTCCCTCCCCTCATGGAGGTATGCAATCAAATACAGGATCTACAAATACCTTCACATTAAACATTAGTCAAGTTGTTAAAGAAGAATTATAACCAATGGAGTGAACAGTGAGAAAAAGGGACAAAACAAAACAAAAGAGAGAGAGGGAGCAAGTAGTTTGCTTCAATCTGCATTCAGGCTGTAATTCTTTCTCTGGATATGATAGCCTTTTCAATTGTGAGTCCTTAGGAGTAGTCTTATACTTTTGCATTGCTGAGAGGAGCCCAGTCTATCAAAGTTAGTCATCACACATATGATGTGTCTATAACTGTGTACAAAGTTCTCCTGGTTCTGCTCTCCTCACTCAGCATCAGTTTATATAAGTCTCTCCAGGTTATTATGAACTTCATCTGCTCCTCATTTCTTACAACACAATAGTATTCCATTACATTCATATACAACAGCTTGTTTAGCATTCCCCAATTGATGGGCATTTCCTTGATTTCCAATTCTTTGCCACCACAAAAAGAGCTGCCATAAATATTTTTGTACATACAGGGTCTTCCTCCCACTTGTATGATCTCTTTGGGATGAAGACCTTGAAGTAGTATTGCTGGGTCAAAGTGTTGAACATTCCTTTTTAAAAATTTTGAGTTGCAAATTCTTTCCCTCCATTCCTCTCCTACCTCCATCTTGAGAAGGCAAGCGATTTGATATAGATTATACAGGTACAGTCATGCAAAAGATATTTCCACATTAGCCATGTTGCAAAAGAAGACATAGACCAAAAATAAAATTTTAAAAAGTTTTTTTTTAAGTATGCTTCAATCTGCATTCAGACCCCATCAGTTCTTTCTCTGGAGGTAGATAGCATTTTTTTAAATCATAAGTCCTTTGGAATTATCTTACTTTATTGTATTGCTTAGAATAGGTAAGTCATTCACAGTCGATCATTCTTACAATATTTCTATTAGTGATCCTGCTTATTTCACTTTGCATCAGTTCATGTGTCTCCCCAGGTTTTTTCTGAAACTATCCTGCTAATCTTTTCTTATAGCACAATAGTATTCCATCACAATCATATGCCACAACTTGTTCAGCCATTCCCCAATTGATGGACATCATCTCAATTTCCAATACTTTGCTACCACAAAAAGAACTGCTATAAATATTTTTATAATATAGGTTCTTCCCCTTTTTAAAAAAGAAATCCTTTGGGATATAAACCTCCTAGTAGTATTGTTAGGTCAAAGGTTGTGCACAGTTTTATAGCCCTTTGGACGTAGTTTCAAATTGCTTTTCAGAATGGTTGGATCAGTTCACAATTCCCCCAATAGTGCATTAGTGTCCCAAATTTTCCACATCCCCTCCAACATTTGTTATTTTCCTTTTCTGCCATATTAGCCAATCTGATATGTGTGAGGTGGTACCGCAGAGTTTTAAAATTATGTTTATTATTGATTTCCACCAAACCACAATGCTTCTCTGAGCAGAAGCAGCATCAAAATTGAGCCTTCATGTGAAAAGACAACAGAAAAGAGACTTAAAGAACCCTTATTTAGATGTCATGGATCAAATGCTCATGTGCTTCAGAGAATTCTCAGTGATTCATTCATTCTCAGGAGAAAACAATAACTAAATGTTTCATAGCTGGGTGAATACAGATGTCAATGTGCACTAAGGCAACAAGTTAGTCAAAGTGATGAGTGGGGGATAATTTCACCCTCTTTACATTGGAGAACAAGCCCTCACTCTACTAAGGGTAAGAGGAGAATGAGGCCATTACCCATCACTACCTGTCCTGTACTAGGCATCAGATAATCATAGCGTTTGAACTAGAAAAGGGAAATATATCTAACTTTTAGATCAACTCAGTTCAACAGCTTGAAATCTATGATTCTCTGAGGGGGGTCTTTAAAAGAAAACACAAGAAAGAAAAGGAGGAAAAAAAAACAAAAATAAGGTGTGCTCGTAAATGTTTAATTGGCTCTCCTATATATATGCATATATATATATATATATATCCATAACACACTTTTAAGTTTAATCTTCACCATCAACATTTTTTTCCATCACTTTCTTAAATCTAGACAATCAACAGGACAATAAATCAAGCCCTTATTTGTAGTGTTCATTGATTTCTAAGGTATAAAATGCTCACACTGAAAATTTAACGATAGGATCTCCCTAGAGTTGTACAAGCTGGCTCCTGCACACCCCTGCACTAATACCAACAGAAAGAATAATTATGTTTTAACCCTCGCTCTGCTAACCTTAGGCAAGTTAGTTAGCCATTAGAGGCAACTAGGTGGAGCAGTGGGTACAATGCTGGACATGGAGTCAGGAAAACTGAAGTTCAAATCCAGCCTCAGACACTTACTAGCTGTGTGACCTGGGACAACCCTCTCTCAGCCTCAGTTTCCTCATCTGTAGAGGATAATTATAATCCCTCTATCACAGGGTAGCTGTGAGGATTAAATGAAATAATGTATGCAAAGCACTTTGCAAATCTTATAGCATTACATAAAGAATTGCTACTATGAAGGTCATGTGGATGAGCCTTAGGGTGACTGGTTACTCGCAGGACCTAGGACCAGCTTTGGGCCTGTGAATGGCAGTTGCAGTTCTGATACAACATGTGGTGGCTGGTGTGGAGCTCAAGATATCCAGGAGAAGTCCTTTTTTTTAAATTCTGAACTTAAGAAATAAAACAAGCATTTCCATAATATAGTAGAAGAGAAGGAAAGATGATTGCACACAAAACTGCAAATCTATTATGTATAACTTGCTATTCCTTTTAAACATATATTAAAGTTATCATATAACTTTTCCCCCTTTTTTCTTCTTCTTTTTCCCCCAGTCTAGAGATGGCTACCATTACACACACACACACACATGCACACCCTCACACACACAAACTATATACATGTGTATATATATATATACATATATATGCACACACAATACATAAAATCATTCTATACATACTTCTATTTATCAATCCTTTCTCACATCAGTACCACCACTAGATCTGTTTCCAAAGACAATTAGGGAAAAAGAGAAAAAACCTGTATATTCTAAACTATTTATAGCAGCTTTCTTTGTGGTAGCAAAGAACTGGAAATTGCAGAGATCAACTAGGGAATGGCTGAACAAACTGTGATATATAATTGCGATGGAATACTGCTGTGTTATAAGAAATGATGAGCTTGGTGATCTTAGAAAAACACAGAGACTTGAACGAAATAATGAAGAGTGAAATGAGCAGAACCAAGAGAACATTGTATACAGTAACAACAACATTGTTTTAAGAATGACTTTAAGCAACTAAGTAATTTTAAATATTATAAGTACCCAAATGAACTACAAAGGACCTATGAAGAAAGATCTGTATCTAAGGGCAGTTCTTATTTATTCTGAGAGGAGGTCAGGAGGCTTAAGAGAAGATGCCCTGGAATGACCATTTCTGAAATGTAATGGCAGTTGCCAGCCTTAGTCTCAAAGTATCATGTCTGACCAATGTGCCAGTCAGAGGTTCCTGAGAGTAGGTGGACCAGGAAAGGGAGAAACTGAGGTATTCCCTTCCCCCCTGATTATTTGCTTCAAGTTCTATGGAGAACCTTTTAAATGATTGTCCAGGGTTTTGCAGGCGGACCCATGAGGCCTGTAAGTGGGATATAATATACATTGTGTCTCTAACATATCCACTGTTCAATCTGATGAGGTCTGGTCTATGGGGGGCAGGGGTTGGGAAGAGAATAAGCATTAAAATAGAGCCTACTATGTGCCAGACACTATGCTAGGTGCTTTACAAACCTCTCATTTTATCCACAACACCTCTGTGACTTAGGTGCTGTTATTATTCCCATTTTACAGTTGAGGAAACTGAGACTACATGACTTGCCCAAGGTCACACAGCTAGTAAAAATGTCTAAGGTCAGATTTGAGCTCTGGTCTTCTTGACTCTAAGTCCCGCACTCTCTCCAATGCTACCCCTCACTGTCCATTGACTATTCTCCAGATTTGTGTTAAGGTTGAGAATTGTCTGAGAAGGCGGACAGAGTCAGGTGGAAGTGGGGTGGGGACCAGGAAACAGTTGTTTAAGAAGATGGCTACAGTCACCAATTTCCCCTAGTCCTTTCCCCACTACCAGCCCCTTTAAAAAAAGGGTCAAGGGGTGGCTAAGTGGTGCAGTGAATAGAGCACTGACCCTGGAGTCGGGAGGATCTGAGTTCAAATCTGGATTCAGACACAACACACAAAAAACTAGCTGTGTGACCTTGGGCAAGTCACTTAACCCCAATTGTCCTAACTTCTCCCCTCCAAAAAGCAAAAAAACCCAAAAAACCCAACAACCCAAAAATTTTAAAAAGGGTCAAGATGTGTTCTTGACTTTGGTCACCTGAGTACAATTTGACTTAGCACTATCTAGCTTCTAGCTTCTGGGTATGTTTGGGTTTCTGTCAGAGTGGAGAGCAATTATTGAATGAGGAAAGTAGAATGGATATTTTGAAATGGAGTACAGAATGGTTTTCAATAAGCAAGACAAATTGAAAGACAAAAGGGACAGAGAGTGTCAGAGAATGACAGAGAAAAAGAGACAGAGATCCCACATATTTTTCAGATGAACTAATATCTAGCTGTGTCTCCCTAATGCTGTATGTGTAACAGAGGTAATTTAGAATCTAATTATAGGACTTTGGCATTTATTTTCATCTTAGATTGGGTTCCATTGTTCCAGCCAATTGAGACATGTTTGGTTGATGATTTCTCTTTTCCCTATGTTAACTCTTCTTTCCATTTCCATACCATGCTTAAAGATGGATTATTATACCTTCTCTTTCTCCATCCAAGAAATTAATTTCAAATGTTGAATTGGACAAGGCTAGGGTATTCCAATGGAGACTTCATTTTAGGTTGACACGAAGTATTAATAAACATTCTTCAGGCTTTGTCCTTCAATCAATTCCAATTACACTTAATCTTATTATTATTCAATCTACATTTCTCCTTCTTATCCACAAAGCATTCATGAAAGACTCAAAGTCATTGCTAAAATTCAGATATACTATATTTATGAGATTTGCTTGACTTACCAGTCTAGTAACTCTGTTAAAAAAGGAATGAGGTTTGTCTGGTATGACTTATAGACACGTAAACTCATAAAATTTCAGCTCTGAAAAGAACATTTTTGTTGTTCATTTGTTTCAATCATATATGACTCTTCATGACCTCATTTGGGGTTTTCTTGACAAAGATACTGGAGAGGTTTGCCATTTCCTTCTCCAGTTCATTTTACAGATGAGGAAACTGAGTTAAGTGACTTGCCCAGGGTCACAGAGCTATTAAGTGTCTGAGACCAGATTTGAACTCATGAATATGAGTCTTTCTGATCCAAGCCCAATATGCTCTCATGAGAAGGTACCACGAGAGGCTTTTAAGAACAATCTCCTCTTTTTGCAAATGAAGTAAATAGAGAGGGGTTTGGTGATTTGTCCAATATAACAGCTCACTAGCAGCATTTCAGAAACTAGAATCCAATTATCCAGAGCTCTAGTTCACAGTTCTTTCCATTTCACCTTGAATTTGCTCTTAGTGAACTCATTGTGACCTATAATTGATCACCATCTCCCTTTCTAAGTGAGTAGGAATAACCTGTAGTTGAGAAGCCAAAATCTGGATTGACACAGATCGAGTTCTATCTTGGAAACTCTTCAAAAATACCATCTTTTGCTCGTTTTTCTCCCATTCATAGAACAGATGAATGACTTTACCTCCCAAGCAAACACTTAAAATAATGATGCATGTTGGCTACTAGACCAAATTTATTTTGTGTCACACAAACTGCAAAGCAACATAAAGGACTTACAATGGTCTATTAACAGTTAATTCATTTCTCCTTCTCTCTTTGTTGAGTTCTATGTCTGTCCCAGAGGCCTACACAGGCCTTCAGCCTCATACCATTCTAACAGCTTGGACTCAAACTGCTTTTCACAAAACAAACAAATGAAAAAAATTAGGGTTTGCTAAAGAGGCAAATCCCCTTCTCCCAACGGTCCCCCTGCCCAACATTATGGTGAGTCTTACCTTCACCAGAGGTATCACACTGACCTTTAGCCTTGCCTTATAATACTGCCTAAGAGCTTCCCCCCCTCCACCATATTCACAAAAGTAAAACAAATTTGGGATTCCTAGAAAGGCAGGCCTTTTCTGTCAGACCTATACCAAATTTTTGTTCTTCCATACGAGGGCAGAGCCCTTTCTTGTTCCTCCAGTTCTAGGAATATATTCTCAATACTCTTATCTCTAAGAGTTGATTATTGTCCAAGAACTCCCCTTTGTATCCCTAGAAGGCTGAGTCCTGTGGAAGACTGGCACTGTCCAAGAAATGTCCCCAATATATCCAGAAACCTAGGGCATGTGACTCCATCCTATTCTGTAATCACCAGCTTGAGAAACTCAATGGTAATTTGACCCTCATTCACTACCATCTTTCAAATCACCAGTGCTTAGCATGGTTCCTGGCACAAAGTAGTTGCTCAGTAAATGTGTATTGATTGACTGGATGCAATGTTCTTTTGCCCCTCGCTCTGCCAGGCTGCTATTCGAAGCTCTCTGGGGAAAGGTCATTCAGTTCTACTGGCTTCACTTCTCACTTTCTCAGGACACGGGTCCTCTCTCAGGTCAGCTGTGGTTCTCCCTCTCCAAATACCTGTAACTTGTGACTGAAGTATTTCTGTTCCCTTTAGTAGGCCCAGTGAAAAAGTGTGACTCTGGTTCAAATAGTCTGAGCCAATCCAATCTTGCCTTGATGCTAAGACTTAGCCAATCATTCACAGTGAAGTGTAAGGGATAGACAAAAATGAAGGCCCTAGAGATGTCCTCAACCCTCTCAATGAGGTGTTAATTGTACATGTCTGCCACACTGCATAGGGAAATTCAATCAAAGTCTTAAACAAAGGCTCTGCCTCTCTCTCTAAATTCATTAAGTTAATCAGGTTCCCCTGACTAACTCTCTCTACAGAAATCAGCCATTTGGTAAGCCATTTGAAAAATTTGCCAGAGATTGGATTCAATCTCATAGGTCTTTTGTTTGTGGAAATAAGATGTTCCAAAGACCCTGAAGATGAAATGCACTCAGTTCATCCACAGGTCCTTTGATACATTTTCCAGGTATTACCCTAGCTGGTTTGAGGAACTGTCTTTTCCCCTATTAGGCAACTTCTGACTATGTTACATCCTTTCACCATTTTGTCAGCAGGCATCGGTCTGCCTCTTACCTCTAAGAGCACTAATTTACTGTGATGCACTGTTAGGACTGCCTTTTCCTAGAATTTATTGTGTTTGAGAGCTGGGGTCCTTAACCCTTTTTTTTAAATTATGAATCTCATTGAAGTCTATGGACCCCTTTTCAGAATACTTTTAAGTACATAAGATATATAGGATTATAAAGGAAATCAATCATATTGAAATATAATTTTCAGAAAAATTTCAGTTCATGGATTCCAGGTCATGAACCTCTATACATTTAGCTTTCTCCCTTCTTTTACACTCACCACTTAATTTCAAATCTACCTCAGACACTTACTAGCTGTGTATCCCTGAACAAGTCACTTAGCTTCTCTTTGTCTCAGTTTCCAAATCTGTAAAATGGGGGTAGTAATAGCTGCTACCTCACAGGGCTGCTGTGGGGATTAAGGATAACATATATAAATCAAATTACAAATCTTTGTATAAATGCTAGTGATGATGATGACAATTTATTCCTTCATGACTGATCTCTTATTTATTTATTTTTAGTTTTCAACTTTCACTTTTATAAGATTTTGAGTTCTAAATTTTTCTCTCTCCTTCCCTTCCCACTCCTCAAGATGACCGGCAATCTGATGTAGGCTATACATTTATAATTATATTGTGCATATTTCCACATTATTCAAGTTATGAAAGAAGAATCAGAACACAAGGGGAAAACCACAAGAAAGAAAAAAAAACAAAAGAAAAAGAAAAAAATACACTGATCTCTTTTTAGTCAGGTCTATAAAGTAATCCCTGGGCAGCTACATGGTACAGTGGGTAGAGTACCAGGCCTGAAGTCAGAAAGACTCATCTCCCTGAGTTCATATCTGGCTTCAGACACTTAGTACCTGTGTGACCCTGGGCAAGTAACTTAACATTGTTTGCCTCAGTTTCCTCATCTGTAAAATGAGCTGGAGAAGGAAATGGCAAACTGCTTCAGTATCTTTGCCAAGAAAACCACCAATGGGGTCACAAAAAGTCTGACAAGACTGAAAAACTGAACAAAAACAACAAGGAACTAATAAATGCTAACACTAATCATGTGTTGATCATGTGTTGGTGTCTTCTTGCCAAGTAACAACTTTACATTTTTTTCAGGGGACTTCTGGATATCTGGATGCCTCGAGTTCTCTCCTGGTCCCCATCTGCTTTTTATTTAGGCATCAAGGGCCCTCAGTCTGCCCTCAGGCTGCACTACTTTCCTCAAGTCTTGTGTTCTGGACCTAACTCTCTTACTTCTGAAAATTTGATTCTGATTGAAAAGATCTTTTTTTTTCTTCTGTTTTTTTTTTTTTTTTTGCTTTTTGGAGGGCAACTGGGGTTAAGTGACTTGCCCAACGTCACACAGCTAGTTTTTGTGTTGTGTCTGAGGTCAAATTTGAACTCAGGTCCTCCTGACTTCAGGGTTGGTGCTCTATTCACTGCGCCACCTAGCTGCCCCCTGATTGAAAATAATTTTGTCAGTTTGATCAGATACTTCAATATTTTAAAGACGTATGTCTTTATGAGGACTCTTCTATTTGAGACATCAGTGGACTATAATGTGTTCGACATATAGTCCATAACTTTTCATTCCCCCCCAACTCCTGCCCTCATACTAGGGGACTTCAACATATATATTGACTTTCTCTCAAATACTCTGACCACTAATCACTTCCTATGACCTCCTCTCCACCCCACCTTGGCCACACACATAGATGTTCATACCCTTGATCTTGCTATGACCCACAAATGAACTGCCTCCATGAACACAAATTTCAAAATTCCACCTTCAGTTCATCCTCCATTTAGTCACTAAAGGGATTTTCCTAAAATGCAGGTTCAAACACATCCCCATCTCTCTCAATAATCTCCAGTGACTCCTTATTATCTCTAGCATCAAATACAAAATCAACTGGTATTTAAAATCCTTCATAATCTACCCTCCTTCTGCCTTTCCAGTTCTATTATACCTTGTTCCCCACCTAATATTCTTCAATCCAGTGACACTGGTTTTCTTTCTGTTCCACTAACCCAACACTGTATTTCTAAACTCTGGGAATTTTTTCTGATTTTCTTCTGTGCTTGGGATGCTTTCCCTCTTCATGTCTGCCTATTGACTTCTTTTAAATCCCAACTAAAATCTCATCTTCTGGGGCAGGTAGGTGGTGCAGTGAATAGAGCACTGGCCCTGGAGTCAGGAGGACCTGAGTTCAAATTTGGCTGCAGATATTTAACACACAGACACCCACACACACCCCCACACTCACACACTAGCGGTGTGATCTTGGGAAATGTCACTTAACCCCAATTGCCTTACCTTTCCCCCTCCAAAAAGCAAAAATAAAAAAATCTCATCTTCTGTAGGAAACCTTTCCCATACCCTCTTAATTTTACTGCCATCTCTCTGTTAATTATCTCATATTTATTCTGTACATCAGTATTCTTATTTGTAAAATTAGGGATCTCGTCTGGTAGACCAAGGTCCCATACAGCCCTGAATTCTGCCATCTTATGGTCATCTAGAGGTCACAAAGATGAGAATTTCAACAGATATAAAACTGACCTTGTGGTTTGAGTCCCATCATGCCAAAGTCCAAGCTACTTTCCTGGAGTAGGAACAAGTCCTGATCCCAGCATTAAAAGCAAACCTAATTAAGCCACAGGCAGTCAGTCACAGGAGAGGCCAGGCCAAAAAGGCTCACAGCATGAAAAGGTCTTTCTGTGAATGTCTCACATCTGGACAGAATTACAGCTATTGAAATAGAACCCTGAAAGTAAGGTCCATTCCCCAGGTCCCAGGCTCATTTTCTCTACTCTGTCCCAGACAGTTGTGTGAGCCTGGTTAAGAGAAAAGAATTGTGACTATCAGAGAGCTGTTGTCTCAGGGTAATGGACATAATACCTGATGACTGTTGTTCTAGCCTCAGAAATTTCATTGAGATTTGCCAAGGCCCCACGATCCGCCATTGTCAGTCAAAAAGCCAGGTCTGGGCTGTTTCTTTTTCCTGCCTTTGCTCCTTGATTTCATTCTTTTCATTCATTTGCTCTCACCTAAATGGACTATTCCAGCTGTTTCTATATTGGGGAAAAATTTTGTTTGCTCTTCCTCCATTTGCTGGTTTGTTTTCCTTAGCACAAATGTGAGATAATGGGCAGGTTTTCGAGTCCCCAAACATTCCTACTTCTGCCAGCAGACATTCTTACTTTTGACAATGGCCAACTTTGGAATGTATATATCTTTTAATTTCAACAATGCACTTTAAGTATTTACATGCTACACACTTCCTGAGCAACACAGGCTGTACTTGTCTATAGCTGCTACTAAAGCACATTTTCCCATGCCCAGTTTTCACATTCTTGCCACCTCGAGATAATTTGTGGAAAAGTTTCAAGAGAACTACCTTCATCCAGATTGCTATAATCTGCTACTGGACTAAAAATAACCATTGTGTGTGTGTGTGTGTGTGTGTGTGTGTGTGTGTGTGTGTGTGTGTTTTAAACTAACTATACTTGGTTACCAAATTTCAAAGGAAGGAAGTAGAGACAAGTACTACTAAAAGGTTATTTTAAAAATGGGTTCTAAAAGTTGTCACCATGGGGACAATTCTTTCAAATTAGTAAGAATTGTAGAGCTGATTTTATAGACTATTTTTGAGCCAATCTCTCCCTTATTTTTCTATTAAAGCTCTAAGGTTACATATATTCCTTCCAGAAAATGCTTCCTGAAGCAATCCCCTGTACCTGAAATGTGTTCCCTCCTCTCTCCCACCTCTTGGGATCCCAGGCTCCCTTGCACAGCTCACTCAGCTCCTCCTTCAAGAGGTCATTCCCAACCCCCCTGTTAGTCCTCCCATAATTTGGATTTGCTTTACATATTTTGCATTTATGTATCTGTGGACATGATGTTTCTTCCCAATTGAATATAAGCACCTTGAGGTAAGGGATCATTTTTATTTTTGCCTGTTTCCCCAATACCTGGCACAGTGCCTGGATTACAGTAGTCTTAATCAATGCTTGTTGAATTGAATTGAGTTGAATCGACCATCAAAGCTACACAAACACACATACAAATCTACTTTACAATTTCCTGAGCATGTACTTATCTTTTCCATTCATTCAAAAGAATCACCAAAATAAATAAACACAGGTACTTTTCCAGGGCAAATATAGTTAAACCCCCAGTAAAGACACTAAGAGAAAGTAAATTGAATCATAGCAACCTGAGTGTCACCTGTACATAGAAACCAGTTAGGGCTTGGCTCCCTGTATCTGTGGGAAAGGGTTGGAAGCAAAAGAAGGGAATGAAGATGAGGGAGGGAATAAGCATTTCTATAGTACCTACTATGTTCCAAACATTGTCCTTAGCGCTTTACAAATATTATCTCATTTGCTATTCACAATAGCCCTGTGAGATAGATTTTACCATTATCCCCATTTTACAGTTGAGGAAACTGAGCCAAACATAGTAAAGGGGACTTACCCAAGGTCACATAGCTAGTAAGTATCTAAAGTCAGGTCTTTCTGACTCCAGGCCCAGTGTTCTATCCATGGTGTCACCTAACTGTCCCCTCACAAGGTTGGGTCTGGCCTGGGCAGCCCTGCCTGAAGTAGCCAGGCTAATTTTCTGTCTGTTTGGAGTTTAGATTCCAGACTTCCTCTCTCCTGAGATCTTGAAAATGAAGCTCTCTTTCCTGAAAGCAGCTATAGTGGGCAGCAGGACTATTCTTTGTCTGATGATTTATTCTGGCAAAGATTTCAATCAGTTAATCAATCAACAAATATTTGTATTATGTGCCACAAGTGCAAAGAATTAAAAAATTTGAAACTCAAAGAGTTTATAGTCTAACAGGGAAGACAAGAGCATGTATAAGCATATAAAAATAAATATACCATGAATACATATACATTATACAAAGTAGTCAAATACAGAGAAGGGAATTTGGGGAGAGGGAGGTCATTAGCAGAAGGAAGGATCAGAAATGTTCTATGAAGAACATAGTTCTTGAGTTGCATTTTAAAGGAAGAGGGATTATATTAGGGAGAGGTAAGGAGGAATGCATGCAAGGCATAAAGGATGACCAGTGCAAAAGCACAGAGGGATAGAAGATAGAGTGTCATATTAGGAACAGAGAGAAAGTCAGTCAGGCCAAATTGCAGAATGCAGGAAAGAGAGTCATCCAACGAGGTTGGAAAGATAGGCTGGGGCCAAGTTGCAAAGGCCTTTAAAAACTAAACATAAGAGTTTCTATTTTACTCTAGAGACAATAGGAAGCCACTGGAGTTGGTTGAGAGGGTAGTCACATGGTTAGATCTGCATTTAAAGAAAATTGTTTTGGCAGCAGTGGCAAAGGTAAACTGGAGTGGTGTGAGACTTGAGGTAGGAAGACCAATGAGGAAGCATTTGCAATAATCTAGGTAAGGGGTGATGGGGGTCTGAACTAAAGTGACAGTTTGTGGTAGAGAAACGGAGATGGGAGAAATGTGAAAGCAGAAAGGCAGGATTTAGCAACAAATTGGCTATTTGGGATGAAGGAGAGTTAGGAGTCAGAATCATGGTGAGAATGTTGAACTGAGACACTGGAAGGATGGTGATGCCTTTGACAGAAATAGGGAAGTGTGAACTCTCAATCCTGTGTCACCTGATCTTGAGTCAGGCCATCTTTGTCAGTGATCTGGAGCTGGGGAAAAGTTGTAAAGAAACAAACATCAGAAAGGACTTCTTGGGGAGGAATATTTTTAAAAATCATTCCAAAAATGCCCATAGATAAACTATACCTCCTGGGCAGGGACAAATACTACAGAGGGTGCTGTTTTGCAACTCCATTGCCTATACACTGTTCTGGGGCACAGTCCCAGGGTAGAGAGGAATGGTAGTACTTGTGGATGCCAGGGAGCAGGCACCCTTCCTGCATAAAGAACAGATTGCAGACCAGGAGAGCAGTAACCACACTTCTCCCAGGATAACGCCACCTTAAAAGCACCAAGAACTTGCAGAGGCCCAGAAGTAGCTTTGAAAACAGTGTAAAAAAGCCTGAAGCTTAAGACAGTGCCACCCCATCCCCCAGTGAATAGAGCCTAACTTTAACATAAAGATCAAAGTCAAGAAATAGGCTGGAAAAATGAACAAACAACAAAAGAACCTGACTATAAAAAGGTACTACAGTGGCAGAGAAGATCAAAACACACACTCAGAAGAAGACAACAATAAGAAAACAGCTACAAGTAAAACCTCAAAGAAAGGATGCAAACCAGACACAGACTGAACAAGAGTTCCTGAAAGCATTAAAAGGGAGATAAGAATGGTAGAGGAAAAATTAGGAAAAGAAATGAGAGTGATGCAAAATAATTATGAAAAAGAGAATTAATGGCTTAGCAAAAAAGCAAAAAAAAAAAATAATCTGAAGAACTTCCTTAAAAAGCAAAGTTGGCCAAACAGAAAAAGAGGTACACAAGTTCATGAAAGAAAATGATTCCTTAAAAATTATAATTGGGCAAGTAGAAACTAATGATTTAATGAGACATCAAGAAAAAACAAAACAAAGTCAAAACATTGAAAAAATAAGGGAAAATGTCAAATATCTCATTGGAAAAGCAACTGATCTAGAAAATAGAACAAGGAGAAATAATTTAAAAATTATTGAACTGCCCAAAAGTCATGATCAAAAAAAAGCATGGAAATCATATATATATATATATATATATATATATATGTATGTATGTATGTATGTATGTATGTTTGCTTTTTGGAGGGGGGAATGCAGAGCAGTTGGGGTCAAGTGATTTGTCCAAGGTCACATGGCTAGTAAGTGTTAAGTGTCTGAGGCCAGATTTGAACTCAGGTCCTCCTGACTCAGGGCTGGTGCTCTATTCACTGTGCCACCTAGTCACCCCCATGGACATCATATTTTAAGAAATTATAAAGGAAAACTACCCTGATATTCTGGAACCAAAGAGTAAAATAGAAATGGAAAGAATACACCCATCACCTCCTTAAAGAGATCTCAAAATGAAAACCCCCAGGAATATTATAGTCAAATTCTAGAGCTCCTAGATCAAGGCGAAAATATTGCAAGAAATGATTCAAGTATTGTGGAATCACAGTCAGGATAGCACAAGATTTAGCAGCTTCTACATTAAAGGATAGGAGGGCTTAGAATATGATATTCTGGTGGGCAAAGGAACTAGGATCACAACCTAGAATAACCTACACAGTGAAGCTGAGCATAATCCTTGAGAGGGAAAAATAGATATTTAATGAAGTAGAGGACTTTCAAGTATTCTTGATAAAAAGACCAGAGCTGAAAAGAAAATTTGACATTCCAACACAAGACTCAAGAGAAGCATAAAATGGTAAACATGAAAGAGAAATCATAAGGGCCTTAGCAAGATTAAACAGTTTACATTCTTATATGGGAAGATGATACATATAACTCCTAAGAACTTTTATCATTACTAGGGCAGTTAGGAGTCTACAGAGAGAGTATGGCTATGAGTCAATTATGTTGCAATGATCTTAAAAAAGAAGAAAGGATGAGAAAGGGAGATGAAGAATGGGGGAAATTCTCTCAAAGAGAGAAAAAAACAAAGAAAAGTTTTTTTCAGTGGAGGGGAAAATGAGAAAGGGGTGGTGGGCAACACTTGAACCTCACCCTCATTGGAATTGGTTCAAAGAGGGAAGAATACACATATACACCTGAGAGGGTATAAAAATCTATTTTACCCAACAGGGAAGTAGGAGGAGAAGGAGATAAGAGAAAAGTGGGGGAGGTAGATAAAAGGAGGCAGTGGTTAGAAGTAAAACTGATCACCTTCTCTCTCCTTCATGGCCAATGATATCCATTTGGCTAGGAGAGGTTCTCAAATGCTGTTCACTACCAAAAAAAGGTACCGAACCTTGGTCATGGTCCATGACAACCAACAAGTGAAATGACTGTTGAAAACACTCTAGGGAACCACGAGCCATGATAGTTTACACATATTTGTACCAGTTATGCAATTTGTCACCCAGAAATTTTCAGCTTAAATTTTTATGATTGCTATACATGATTTTTTAAAATCCCTCTCTCCAAGTTCTGCCCATCCCAAACCAATGCTTTGCTGTGGATGTTAATCACAACCCTGCCAGAACTAGAGGGATGAATATAACTGCAGGTGCTAAAGAATAGGTTAGCAGAGAGACTATAGGGTGGAAAATGAACATTTTTCATCTACATGGGTGAAGTGTGCAAAGTGAGCTAATGTGAGGAGACTAAAAAGGAACTTTAATTTAAAGTGAAAGTGAAATTGTCCCTAACATTTCCACAATCTCATTCATTCGTTCGTTCGTTCATTCATTCATTCATTCATGCATTCATCCAACAAACATTTGTTAAATGCCTACTATTTGCCAGGTACTGTGGACTCAAAGACAAAAGTAAATCAATACTTGCTCCCAGGAAGATTACATTCTATTGAGAGAGAAGCATGAACATGGATAAGTGAATTAGGGCAGGAGGGCACTAGCCCCTTGGGGCAATCAGGAAGGATTTCATAAAGAATGTATCACTTGAGCGAACTACTGAAGGAAGCTTGGGCAGGAAAGAGGAGGGGGTATCTTCCAGGAGTAGGAGGCTAACCTAAGGAAGACAAAGAAGTAGAGACAAGAGATGCAATATCATGTATGTGGAGCAGCATAAAGGCGAGTCTGGCTAGAGATGGAGAAAAATCCAATAATCCAATCAGTGGAGCAGAGATTCCAGTTTTTAAACTTTTATTTCAAAATGGCCATTGATGGTTAATGTTGCTTCTAGGATTGAAACAAGGAGGCTTTTTCTTCGAAGGGAGTTTATTCAATTCCAATTCTAAAACACTAGCCTCAGTTGGAATTAAAAGGAAATCCAAGGGCCTAGTCTTCCTTCACAACATATGCAATTATCATGAGCATTAAGGAGAGGGAAACACACACATGGAAATGAGACTATACCCCTGTGGGTCAAAATGACTTCAGGCCATTGGCTCCTCTAGCTGTTTGCCAATTCTGTGAAATGGTTTCAATTTGATGTTTGGTTGCATAGATGGGAATTGCCCATCCACTAGATGAACCAATATCTCTCTTGCTTTTTAAGGAAGAGGATCTCACTACCCCCACCCCTTTCCTGATATCCCCATTAGAGTCCTAGCCCAACTTAAGGGAGTCTTATAAAAATCACCAAAGTACTTGGAACATTTACATACTAGAAAAGCCAGAATGATTTCTTTTTTTCAATGTCTTCAATTCATTTTCAAATGAGAGTAAAGGCCACAAGCTAGAGATTGCCATATTTTCTGAATACCAAATTGGGACATGCAGCCTAACAAAGGATATTTCTTTTGCATAGCTTCATTCAAAGTCCGCTTCCTCTTTTTACAATTGGGTGAGGCTGTCTTGGCAAACTCAGAATGTGTGGTCACCATAACCATGGCTTTTACCCAGTCTAGCAAGTTCCCTGTCCCTATGTACTTCAAAAGGTCCTCTTCCCAAGTTTTTTTTTTTAAGGAAGACAAAATAAAAATACATTTCTAACTTGGAGAAAATTCAAAACATACTATCTGATTTAGTGAGTTGGTTTTGAACAGAAACTACAGCCAATTAATATTACTGAACAGTGAGTTTTAACCAGGGCAAAAGACAAATTCTAATTTCCGGGATGCTTGGATGGAAGAGCGCAATTCCAACCTCTGAGAGTTCAAGCCTCTACTCTCTTCCCCTTTGCAGAGGCCTCTTGTCTCCAGGGTATGCATTCTAATGTAGGCCTAATGAGACAATATCAGCAGAGCACTTCTAAAGAAAGGCTCTGAGTATAAAGTGCTGCTATCTCTCACTGGACAAATGGAGAGAGTTTGGGTAAGGCCCCAGCTACCAATTTGATAGAATTTTTAAACTATGCCCTCTTTTATGTAATCTCTAAGCTATCAGATCCGCATTCATCTCTGCTGATGTAGCCAAGCTAGCTGTAGCTAGTCTGCCTGTTAAAAGGCAACGTTATCCCAAATGGCAAAACTCCCAAATACATTCTTCACCTCTTTATTTCTATGAAATACTTGCAATCCTGTTAATTTTTATGATTATTAATAGACACATATATAACTGTTTTCATACATTGCAAGATCTTTTCCAACAAATATTTAGTGAACATTGACTGTGTGAAAAGCACTGTGGTAGGTGCTATAATTAATATGCTGTTATTGTGGCTGCTATGCGTGCTGCAGTTTCTGGAAGCCATAGGTGAGGGTTGGGTGACAGATGGATGTCAAAGGTGGGTGAGCAGTCCTGAAAAGGGCTCAGAGGTGCTGGTCCTCCCTGAATACCCCATACACCTCCAAACACTGTCTGCTCCCCGGCTAAACCAGGTTGAGGGTAGCTGACAGGTCTTAAACTCTTTGGTGAGTTAGGGAGATGTCTCACCCCAAGCATTTGTGGAGGTTTTCTTTGGGAAAGAAAAATGTTACCATCTATAAGTACAAAGTACAGTATTATCACTAGCTTGTAAAGGTTCATTCCAGGGATGGGGAACCTATGGCCTTGAGCTCACATGTGACACTTTGGGTACTCTAGTGTGACCCTTTAACTGAATCCAAACTTCACAGAACAAATCCCCTTAATAAAAGGATTTGTTCTGTAAAACTTGGACTCAGTCAAAAGGCCACACTCAAGGACCTAGAAGGTCACATGTGGCCTTGAGGCTGCAGGTTCCCCACGTCTGGTCCATTCATTCATTTATTCAACCCATATACATTGAGTGATTATGCTTCCCTCATAGAGCACAGCACCTTCTTTGAAGCAAGCACATCATACTAGGCATCTCCCATGTCATGCAATGGATTCCAAAGTTCTTCAGAGAAGCAGAATTGGAGTACAAAAGAAACGTGAGATGCTCAAATTTAGAGACATTTCCACTCCAAATGTTCATATGGACTATTTTTTTAAAACCTTATTTTGTTTTTAATTTATGGAATAAAACAAGCATTCCCATTACACAGAATGATAAAAAATATGATTGTGCATAAGACTGCAAATCTATTATGTACAACTTACTATTCCTTTTAAATACATAATAAAGTTATCATGTAAATTTTCTTTTTATTTTTTTTCTTCTCTCCTCCTAAACCCTGCCCTAGAGACGGCTACCATTAGGCACAAATAGGTATATATGTAAAATTATTCCATACATGCTTCTATTTATCAGTTTTTCTCTAGATGGAGATAACGCCATTCTTCATACACGCTTTATAGCTCATTTGTGTCCAGCCTATGAAAGAGCCTTCCAAGCTTGGATTGGTCTGATCTGCCACAGTCAGATAACATCGTACCTTGACTCCAACATAGTGATGTCATTTTGGTCCTCTTGGAAAACAAAGGGCTACAAACAACCAAACACATTTGAGTACTCACCCTGTGCAGGGTGCTATGGAGAGGGAGGTGGAGGGTAATAAAAATCATGGAAATCCAGCCCCTGCCCTCATATAACTTACAGTCTAATAGAGGAGATGACATTCCATATAACTCTTATGTGTGGTAAAATGTGAGTGAGGAGGTAAAATAAAAGAAGGTTGTCCTTCCACAGTCCCTCCAACATTGACTGTTTCCATCTTTCGTCATTTTTGCCAGTTTGCTGGTTGCCCTCCCTGGAGTTCTCCGAGCAAAGGCTGGATAACCACTTGTTAGGTGTGGCAGAGAGAGGTGTGGGTTAGATAAGATGGCCTGTGAAGTACCCATAATCACAGAGATACTGTGCTTCTATGATTCCGCTTCTCTATTCCCCGAAGGACAGGTCTGCTTCCCACCTACCTCCAAGACACAATCTCTTGGTGTTTGGAAAGACAACATGGGAGACTCCAAAGCATAGACCTTTCTTTGGATCCTAGCTCCATCACTGACCTATGTAAACTGGGAATATTAATGTCTACCTTACAGGATTATTGTGAAGATGAAAGGAGATGAGACACACAAATCTCCCAATAAAGGTTAAATGTAAATATCAGCTGGGCAGCAAGGTGGTGTAGTGGATAGCATGTCAGACCTGGAGTCAGGAAGACCTAAGTTCAAATTCAGCCTCAGACACATCCTAGATGTGTGACTCTGGGAAAGTCACTTAATTGTTTACCTCAATTTTCTCATTTGTAAAGTGAGCTGGAGAAGGAAATGGCAAACTATTCTAGTTACCTTTGCCAAGAAAACTCCAAATGGGGTCACAAAGAGGCAGACATGACTGAAATGACTAAACAAATGTCAGCTATGGTTATTCTTTGTTCTTTATTGGAATAATACCATTGTCCTCCAAGGGTTAGGCAGCAACCTTGGTCACACAGACTCAAACAGAGGATTTCCTTCCTGTATTTAAAACGTATTTTGTGGTGCAAAAGGGAGGACTAGATGGACTGTTTTGGCAATGGGGCCGAATAAGGCAAATCACCAAATTCATTCTCTCCCTCTCCCCCAAAAGCCTCCCAATAAGGTCCCATTCCATGCATTGGCACCAGGTATAAGTGGCAACAGACAAATTCTGGAGCCTCCAGATTCCTCTTGGAAGTGGAATTAGTGGGAGCACTTTTTTCAGGTGATTGTTGAGCCAGCTGGGCTTGAGAAATCGGCCTGGAGAAAAGCAATCAATGCAGTTGTGTCCTCTGAAGCCCAGTAATTTCCCTTGGTTTAAGTGCACCAGGACGAAATTGTTCAGGAGACAAAGGGATCTTGTGGACATCGTTAATACCCCAACATTCCTCCAATTCCTGAACATTAAACTGTGAAATAGAGACGAGACAAATATTTTCAAGACAAATACTAGATTTGGGAAACACCTTAGTTTTCAGTGTGTCATATTCAATATATTTAGAGTACAGAAGAGTGGTGCCAAGAATTTTTTTTAAATAATGAGAAAGTGCTCTCTATGTGTATGTACATAAAGAGGCATTCATTATTGAAATCCCTTTCACTCAGCCTGTATGAATAGTAAAACCTCCCCGATTTCGACTAATGGACAAAAGCTTTGTCTGAATTTGTGCTGAATTTGGAATCAGAGGACCTGAGTTCCCCCTGAGGGAATGTGTGACCTTGGACAAATTATTTAACCTCTCTAAGTCCTTAGTTTCCTCAGTTCTAAAATGAAAGGGTTGGACTAAATGTCTTCTCAGGTCTCTTCCTACCCTAAATCTATGAATTAATGAAACATCTAATGTCTAGAATTTTTTAAATGAAATTTCATTATTATCATTAATGCCTTCTATTAATGAATGTTTATTAAGCACCTAAATATGTACCCAGCATGGTGTTAGGAATTGGGGATGCCAAGAAGAAGCAGTCCCCACCCTCAAAGTACTTATGTACTATTGGGGGACATAACATGTGGCCATTTAAATATATACAAAATATATGCAAAGTAGATATCAGGTAATTTCTGATGAGAGGGAACTGGGCAGGTATATATATTATATATATATGTACATATATATATATATATATTAGAAATATATTTTGCTTTTTGCAAGGGGAAGGTGGGGCAATTAGAGTTAAGAGACTTGCCCAAGGTCACAAGGCTAGTAAGTGTTAAATGTTTGAGGACAGATTTGAACTCAGGTCCTCCTGACTCCAGGACCGGTGCTCTAATTGTTGTGGCCACCTAGCCACCCCTGGGCAGGTATTTAGTAACTTTGGGGGTGGAGGGAACATTAGAATAAACGTTTGTTTTTTTTTTTTTTTTTCTGAGGCATCTGGGGTAAATAACTTGCCCAGGGGTTAAACAGCTAGTAAGTGTCAAGTGTCTGAGGCTGGATTTGAACTCCCCTATCCTCCTGACTCTTCTTTCCACTGCACCACCTAGCTGCTCCTGTAATAAACTTTAAACTTTTTGCAGGTACTAGCACTTAGACTGTAAACTCCAAAGGCAGTCAGCCATCACTCTCCCTGCCTCTAGTCTCTGGGTTCTTCAGTCCAGCCTTACCTTTCAATTCATACACTGTGTGTGTTTCCAAGCACTTTTGGATCCATTAATTCATTTTACCCTCACAACACTCCCCTAATGCCATCAGAGGAGTATTTGGGTCTTGTTTTAGCAATAAAGCCAGAGAGGTTCAGTAAGTTGTTTAAGTATTTAAGGTTCATCAGCTATCTAGTTATGGTGTCAAGATAGAAACTCTGTCTTCTGACTAAGTGTTCCTTCCTCATAGCCACACTGCAATTAACCCAGAAGTGGGTTTAAAAAAAATTGCCCGATAGAAGTTCCTGTTGGGCAAATATGAATAAGTAGATAGGAATGACTCAGAGTTAGTATAACAATTATTTGTAGGCCAATGTTTACTTCTAAAGTTCTTGAGGGTATTTACAAAGTTTGTTCTTCAGCGTATTATATATCGTCCCTGAAATCTTGTTGACACTTGTCCCTTGCACTCCCAGACGTAACTAGGAATTCTTATGCAAATTCATTTGAGGGAGTTGGAAGCTGGGGTGGGAGGGGGTGCAGTGGGAAGACAGTTAGACTGAAGGCACAAGTCATATTTGGAGAGGGCCAGCCCATCGCCCCTGTAGTTTAGACCATAATTCCACTAGGTTTGGGAAGAAGTTGGCCATAAATCAACAGTACCCTGGTGTGGGGGCCTAGATGTTGACAGAGGACTCTGAGACAAGATACTGGGTGGTTAATATTACAGAAAAGGAACCATTCCATCTCCATCCTGGATGTTGGCATCATGGGGCATAACTCTAATCTCCCCATGCGAGTTACAGCTTTCCTTGTACTACTTATAAAATGTTTATTAAGTTAAAGTAAATTCCAGTCCATCTTTTACCCAAATTATTAAAACATTCCAAATTAGTAGTCCAAAATAAATGAGGTTTTAAAGTCTACTGTAATAATTGACCACGCTACTTGCCTCCAATTTGTTTTCTATTAGGCAGGACTGAGGAAAAGTCTTTCCTAATGGTTAATGATAATATGAATAAGGCTAATATTCTAGATGCACTTAGTACAGCTCTATTTCCAGGAGTTTATTGTGCTGAGCTTAAGAGTAGTGAGGCACATCCTGTAGCCTCATCAGCAATAATCTCCCATATGGCTAGAAACCCCTAGAGGACAGATGGACTGGATCTTCATGGTTCTCAAACCCTGATTCTGGAGATAGAAGAGAGACACGTCCTACAAGGTGATTAAAAACAAAAACAACTAGATATCCTTATCTCTCCCAGGCTGCAATGGAGGGGATATTTGCTGTCCCACTCTTATTGACCCAGGAACTCTGACCTGCTGGCTCCCTTTTCTGACCTGGGCTGGTGTGCCCTCCATAGGCAAGCTGGTAACTTAAGAGTATCAGTTTTAGGGTACCCCCAACCAAGCCAGTTACCATACCCCGATAAGTCTATGAATTCATGTTCTTATCAATATGGGGCTCCTGCTCCAACCTAGATCATAACATGGTCTGTAAATGCATCATAACGGATCTACATCTTCCCATCCCATGCAATTCTAGGAGTCATGTTCTTCCAGGGTGCCTGCATAGAGTACCAGCCCAACATTCTGCACGTTTCACTTTGGGTCTGTTAATGTTTTGTGGATTCTGGTGCAACACTCAGGCTGTCCACCTGCTATGCCTTGCTTTGCCATGTGACTAGCCCAGGCAGCTAGGTAGCACAGTGGTTGGAGCTCTAGACATAGAGGCAAGAAGCTTAAACCCTGACTCATTCATTTACTAGCAGTGTGACCCCAGAGTACCTAACTTCTCTCAACTTCAGTTTCTTCTTCCATAAAATCAAGGGGTAGAACTTGGTAGCTTCTAAGATTGCTTTCCACTCTAAATCTGTGGTCATTTTGTACGTCTTTAACAACACTTCTGTGTAAATCACCCCTACTAATATGGTACTTACAGCCACCATCCATCTCTTTGTTTCCCTTTGACTCACCAACATTTTTTCATTTTTTTTGGCTCTCATGAAGCAACACTTGGAGTCATTTGTATCAGGAGAATATGAGTGTCAAAAGATGATCTTCCTTCCTTCCTTCCTTCCTTCCTTCCTTCCTTCCTTCCTTACTTCCTTCCTTCCTTCCTTCCTTCCTTCCTTCCTTCCTTCCTTCCCTCTTTCCTTCCTTCTTTCCTTTCTTCCTCTCTCTCTCTCTCTCTCTCTCTCTCTCTCTCTCTCTCTCTTTCTTTCTTTCTTTCTTTTTTTTGCTTTTTGGAGGGCAATTGATATTAAGTGTCTTGCCCAAGGTCACATGGCTAGTTTTCTGTTAAGTGTCTGAGGCTGGATTTGAACTCAGGTCCTCCTGACTCTAGGGTCAGTGCTCTATTCACTGTGCCACCTAGCCACCCTGAAAGATGAATTTTCACATCATGGAGAACTGAAAATGCTACACTATTGGGGAGGCTAGGTGGCACAGTGAATAGAGCACTGGCCCTAGAGTCAGGACGACCTGAGTTCAAATCCAGCCTCAGACTCTTGACACACTTACTAGCTGTGTGACCTTGGGCAAGTCATTTAATCCCAATTGCCCTGCCCTCCACCCTCCAAAAAAAGCAAAAAAAAAAAAGCTATACTACTTCCCAAATGCAACACTACCTATTTTTCTGCCTTCTATTAGTATTTGGACCCAGCTCATTTATCCATCTTCAATGCCTGTTCAAGACTGGCGTATATATGTATGAATCTTATAAACAACATGCCTTCTTAAACCATTTAACTTTTACTATGTGGACTGCCAGGCCAATCTCTTTTGTGTGGCCATAGAGTTTATTAATAAAATTCTGTGATTTCTGACATCAGTAAATAGGAGCATCTGGAAGGCCTCACCATCTATAGAGAACTCGCCTTCCATTTGGGCTTTCTGTAGGATATATTCCATTATATTGATAAACACCTTTGCTGAGCATAAATCTCCCTGTCTTACATCTTTCTTTTTATTGATAATCAAAAGGTCACTAAGCAAATTTATCTTTGGAATTGATTCTATCAAGGAATCTTTTATTATATTAATGTATGCAATGGGAGACACTTTGTTGGAGGAGCAGAATCACAACCGATGCAAAACAGTCATCAAAACAAAAAGGTCAAGAGGATCTCAAAAATCTTAGCCAGAAAATATTTGACTTTCTTGCCAAGGAGAGAGACATGGTAGCCAAAGGAAATGTGGGAGCACGTTATAGCCTTTTTATAAAACAATGCAAAAGAAGATGGTTGAAGATTACAAACAGTATTACCTCATAAAAGAGTGAAAAGCAATGGAAAACTCCATATACATAAGAACATTATTTATAGCAGCACTTTTTGTAGTTGTAAAAAACTAGAAATAAAGTAGATGCCTATCTACTGGGGCATGGCTAAACAAATTGTGGGCATGAACATGATGGAATAATTCCATGCTGCAAGAATGATACATATGATGAATCCAGAGAAGCAAGGAGAAACATAGATGAAGTGATGCCAACTGAACCAGAAAAACAATTTACGCAATGACTACTATTGTGAAAATGAAAAGAAATAAACAATAAAATGGTCAAAGCTGAATGCACAAAGTTCTACTAATCAAGAAGAGTCCCAGAGAAGAAACATGGGAAAACATCTCACCGCTTTTTTGAAGAAGTGGGAGGATATGGGTGGGATTACATAGCATGTAAGGTTAAGATTTGTTGGTTAATATTGTTAACTGGTTTTCTCTCCTTTTAAATTTTCTATTAGAAGGAATGGTTCTCTGGGAGGGGGAGAGATGAGGGAAAGGAATGTCTTGGGAAACATGCGTTGGTGACATGAAAACAAAGGATATCAGTAAAATTGTATTTTAAGAAAGAAGAAACAAGCAGTGACACATGACCCTTTACAGCAAAATGCATTGAAAGACTTTCCTCCAGTGAGAAGTCTCTCTTGAATATGATAAGATTCCCTGATTCCTCATGCTCTCCATTAGATCGTGAGGTCCTTCCTTTGACTCTTTTTGTGTTCCCTGTACTTGACACAGTGTCTGGCACATTTGTTGTTCAGTCATGTCCAGCTCTTCATGACCCTATGGACCCTAGAACAACAATATTGTCCATGTTGTTGTTTGGGGTCTTTTTCAAAGATACTGGAGTGGCTTACCATTTCCTTCTGCAATAGATTAAGACAAATGGATTAAGTGACTTGCCCAGGGTCACACAGCTAGTAAGTGTCTCTGACTCTGGATTTGAACTCAGGTCTTCCTGACTCCAAGTCCTGTGCTTTATCTCAGATGGAAGAACAGATGGAAGTTCAGAAGGGAAGCCAGAGGCAAGATAATGTTGGTACTACCATTTTAAATTTAATATATGTTTAAAAGAAAAAAAAGAATCCAGTGGGATTGCTATTTTGGCATGATGGGTAGGGGAAAAGCAGGGAGAAAATTTGTAACTGAAAGTCTTGTAGAAATGAATGATATAAACTAGAAGTTAATAAAGCATTTGATAAAAGAAAGAAAAGAAAAGAAAAGGAAAATACAATATATGCATTAGGTTCACAGTTTCAAACTCAGAGGCAGCTAGGTGGCACCATAGTGCACAGAGCACTAGCCCCAGAGTCAGAAAGGCCTGAGTTCAAATTTCACCTCACACATTCACTAGCTGTGTGACTCTGGACAAAATCACTTAACTTCTTTTTTTTTGCCTCAGTTTTCTCAACTGTAAAATGGGGATAATAGCACCCACCTCTCAGAGTTGTTGTGAAGATCAAATAAGGCAATATTTGTAAGAAGCATTACTTCAGTTCCTGGCACAGAGTGGGCAGTATATAAAAGCTTATTTATTCCCTTCCCCAAACTGGGCTGATAAACATGTGTTTCCTTTTGTCCATTCCTCCTTTCTCTCCATCTTTGTATGTGGCAATATTGATGATGTTCCAGTTCATAATAAAGAACAAAACAAAAACAATTAAGAGCTGGTTTATGAGGTGGTGCCCGAGCTGCGATTTGGAGAGAGGTAAAGATTCTGCAGGGCGGAGGTGAAGAGGGAATTTGCTTCCAGATATGAAGGACCATCTGTGCAAAGGCATGAAAGCCGGAAATATTGTGCTAACTACAGCTAGCAATTCAAATTGATTGGAATGAAAAGTACAGGAGGGTGCTTTCATTGACTGAAAATATGGGTAGGATGCAGATTGTTGACGGATTTAAATGCCAGGCTGAGGAGTTTGCATTTTATCTAGAGGCAATAGGATGCCCTTGAAGATAGGTTGAGTGAGAAGGATCATTGATATTGAAAATAGCAATTCAGCGGCTGTGTGGAAGTTAGATCGGAAGCGAGAGACTGAAGTCAAGGAGACCAAGTAGGGGGCTCTTGCAATAGTACAAGTGAAATATAATGAAGACCTGAGCTAGGACAGAGTCTGGATGAGTAGAGGAAAACTGGGTGGGTCTGAGAGGAATTGTGGAGGTAGGATTTATAAAATTGGAAGCTGACTGCTAAGGGTTGAGAAAGATGGAAGAATCAAAGATGATTCCAGTGATGTGAACCTGGGTGACCAGAAGGATGCATGTTGCTGTCAACAGAATATTATCGTTAATAAGATCAAAGGAAGTATAACACAAACAGATACATACCACAGTGGCCACCATGGCAATAAGGGGTATCTTGCATAAGATCTAGATAGAAGAGAGAGTTCCTATGCATGGCAAAGTTTTTCAGATGCTGTTTTTTGCAGATAATAATGTGCCGATTCCATCAAGCCCCAAAACATGCCAAGGTTTCCTCAATGAGATCCATAAATATAAAAAAGAAATTGTCCCACTACTACTCATAGGAAAAACAAAATGGACAAAAAAATGCCTTTTGTTCAGATTATGATATGCATTTGGATCCCCAATCCATTGAGTTACTGTACCACTGTCTATTTCTGAGACAGGCATTGCAGATGTTAGACCCAGAACTGAATGGCTAGGGAAGGCCCAACCATTCTTCCTGCCTTCATTTTCTTAAATATTTAATTAATTTATTTTATATTTAACTTCAATATTAAATAAAAATTCTCTACATACACTTACTAAGAGAATCACTCTGGATTGGAACAAAGATAAGTAATCTGTATAATATGTTGTTTCCTTCACTATCCAGCTCAAGTACCATTGTCTGCATGAAACCATTTCCTGATTCTCTCCCCTTCCCTGTTCACCTTGTCCAATCCCTGGTTGTTAGAACCATCCACTCCAAAATTACTTTTTACTGATTTTGTATGTGTGTATATGTATAATTCCTATCTCTCCCCCCCCCCAGAATGTAAGCTCCTTAATAAGGGCATGGACTTGGGGTGGCTAGGTGGCACAGTGAATAGAGCACCAGCCCTGGAGTCTGGACTCAGGCACTTAACAAAAAAACTAGTTGTGTGGCCTTGGGCAAGTCACTTAACCTCAATTGCCCTTCAAAAAGCAAAATAAAATAAGGGCATGGACTATTTCATTTTTACCTTTGTATCTCCCATACCTAGAGGAGCATCTATCATGTTTTTGATCATTTAGTGGTTTTTCAGTTGTGTCTGACTCTTTGTGACCTTACTTGGGGTTTCTTGGCAGAGATACTGAAGTGGTTTGCCATTTCCTTCTCTAACTCATTGTATAGATAAGAAACCTGAGGCAAACAGAGTTAAGTGACTTGTCCAGGGCCTTACAACTAGAGGCCAGATTTGAACTCAGGTCTTCCTGACTCCAGGCCTGTCACTCTATCCACTGCACCATCTAGGTGCCCCATCTGTTACATAATAGGTGCTTAATAAATGCTTATTGATTGATTGAACATTATTTGTCATAATCACTACACAATCCTCTCAATTTCTCTGATACTTACCTATTATGCTATTTTCTTCCTCCTTTCTTTAAAAGAACAAAAAAAGGACAAGGATTACAGAGGGAAAAAAATACAGCTGAATAATATTTAATTGAAATAATGAGTAGGCATTGGGAAAGCATTTAAAAAGATTTTTTTAAACTGAGCATAGGAATGCTCAGTAACAGTAATTTATGGTAATGAAATAACAAACATTTACTTCTATGTGTCTAATGGTTAAGGGGTTTATGCTTTACTTACACATTTTTTATTACTTAATTTGTTAAATTATGAAAACTTATGAAGCAACCTCTAAAAATACTTATTAACAGTAAGTCAGCCTTCTCAAATGGGAGTAAATAGCTAATAACTGTATGAGCAGTAACTGTAAAAGGACTAAGTCACTTTTACCCTCCACCCCAAGACTTATGGGGAGTGGAATGGGAAGCAAATAATCTACCCCTGGGACAGTTAAAAACAGGCCAAACCCTAAGGGTCATGTTGACCTCATGCGATAAAATTAACTTTACAGAAAAGAATCATTTGGGTTGGCCTTTGAATTTCTTTCTGCCAAGTTCTCTTAGGGTTTTACCTCAAATCCTTAGAGTCAGATGAGTAAGAAGACTGGTAGCATGAAGAAATGCTCAGTTTTCTTAGAGAGATTTATTTCACTCCTTTAAAAGGGGGTGGGGCACATTTATTGTTTGCCAGGTGCACCAGCGCCAAACGCAGGGGCCCCCTGGGTTCTCTCGAATGGCCCACAGCACACAGATGTGCCACCAGGGCTCACACTCCTCCTCTCCATCACATTTCCCATTCAAATGGTCTTCCTGTTTGGAGTCTCATTTCTCCCTTCCATTTGCTTCTTTCCTTTCCTACACAGCCTGCTAAGTTTAGTTTATCCTCTGGCTTCTCCAGAAAAAAAGCTCTTTTTTTTCCTTCTATTTTCGACTTGTTTCTTTTCTGAGAACCAGTCTCCACACCCTCCTCCATTCCCCTCTTTCTCCAGGTCACTGTCTTCCACATCTATTACGTGTGAGGTATTAGTCATTACCTTTGTTTCTAGTTGTTTCTTTCCCAGGTCTTATAGCTTTATCTCTGCTCCACTCACTTCCTCTCTCAGATTCTCCTATTCCCATCTCTGTGCCCTTTGACCAAACATCCTTTTCCTACCCAACTGACAGCAATTGAAGAAACACAGCAGATTGGAAGGGGAAGGAACAGACGCAGAAAAGTGGCTGACTAGACCCATCGAGGGAATATTTAGTATTCTTAACAACTTCCATATTCTCTCCTGGCCCCAGGGCTATTCCTCTGTGCCTACATGATCTAGGAAGTGAAAGAGACACCAACGACGGGAAGAGAGTGAACAAAAAGGGGGAGAAAGGTTGCCAGGTTGTTCATTGTCTGCCGAGGAATGTGGTGGTATTGATTGAGAGACTGTTTTTCTTGGTTTCTAAGCTGTTGCAGATCAGGCAGAGGACAGATATAACTTTAACAGCTTTGGATTTTTGTCAGGAACATTGAAAATAGAACCTCCCATTAGTAGTATGACTCTGATGAACTCTCCAGCACTTTGGAAATCATTCTTGCTCTAAGCCCATATTGTACATAAGAACAAACAGGGTGTTTCCACTTGACCCTGAGAAGCTCCAAGTCTACCAGTACAAGATAGATTCAGTGCCAATGGCCAAAATAGCCTTCCTGATTATCATTCTTGGGCTGTGACCACAGCAGTGCCTTTGGCATTTTTTGTTCCTTACATAACCCCAGGTACATTTATCTCCAATCAAATCATTTGTAAAGAAGCACCTTGCCACTCACAGATGCAGCTCTTAAGGAAAAGCCAGTAGCAGTCATGGTGCTTAAGGGGAGCAGGGAGGGGAAAAGGGGTCTGTCTACTTCTGTCTCATTTCTCTCTCATCCTTAAAAACAAACAAAACACATTTATAATTCATGTCAGGAGAACAATTATACCACTCTTGCTACATTAAGACAGTTGAATGTGCTTGGGAAATGATGAACAGAATCCATCTTTAGGGATGGTCACAGACTAGGAAAATGGTCAGTTCAAATTCTCAAACCTATAGGGAGGTCAATCTATAGTAAACCTGTTTATAGTGGGGTAAATGACTTTGTTTTCTATTCACCCTTAATAATCCCTTGCATTTCCATGGACAAAGTCCTTTCCTACAAAAGGCCCATGGAGCAATAGTATTATTACTCCCCTCCCCAATTTCCCCACACCTCCCCCCACACACCCACTGTGGTCCAGCCAAACTGTCCTTCTTGCTGTCCTTTGTACATGGGACATGCCTTTACTGAATGGAATGCACTCCCTCCTCACCTTCATCTTTCAGAATCCCTAGTTTCTTTCAAAGATAAGTTCAGGTGCCACCTTCTATAGGAGACCTCTCCCGATACCCCCTTCTACTGGTACCTATCCCTCAAGGTCACCACATATTGATTTTATGTTTATTTTGCATATTCCTATTTGGCTAGTGTGCTCTGGAATCACTCTCCAAAAACAAGGTTGCTTCATTTCCCCATCTAAGTGTTCTAAGGGTACCTTGAGGGGTCTGGTGTCTGTTTCCCAGTTGCCGTTAACTCAAGCCCTCAGCCATTATGTTCCCCCCACACACACACACATGCTGAGAGAAAAAGAGAGAGGAGAGAGAAGAAACAGAGAGAAAGAGAGCAAAGAAGAGAGATAAGAGAGAGGAAGAAAAAAATGACACAGAGACAAGAGAGAGGAAGAAAGAGAAGAGAAAGACAGAGAAGAGAGAGGAAGGAGAGAGAGAAAGAAAGAGACAAGAGAGAAAAAGAGAGAGAGGAAGAAAGAGGACAGAGAGACAAGAGAGAGGAAGAGAAAAGAACAAAAGAGGGAGAAAAGAGAGAAAGGGAGAAAAGAGAAAGAGAAGGGAGAAAGAGACAAAGAAGAAAGAAAAGAGGGAGAAGGAGAGAGAGAGAAAAGAAGACAAGAGAGAAAAAGAGAGAGAGAGGAAGAAAGAGGACAGAGAGACAAGAGAGAGGAAGTAAGAAAAAAATAAAGAGGGAGAAAAGAGAGACAATAGCAAGGATGAAAGAGAACATGGTAAGGTGTGGACTGGCTAAGACCTTTGAAAGGTGCCCCAATTTCTAACAACAGCCAGTCAAAGAGGCTGTCACCCATCATGCAGTTAGCAGATGTGAATCCATTCCAGAATGTCTACATGTGCTCCAGTCTTTCCAAGGCACCTTCACTATCCTTCATGTGGACTCTTGTAAAAGCAGGTTCCCTGGTCTTTTCCACAGAAGGAAAGGCTTCAGAGGCTCTTAGAGCATGTGCCAGTCCCCATCAAACCTGTAGACTTGCCTTTTGTCTTTCTTGACTAAATTGTAAACTCCTTGAGGGCAAGGACTGTTTTCACTTTTATGTATAATCTTAGAGAGGTTACAATATATAATCTATTACTATCTTGACACAGGCTTAAAGCATTTTAAAAATCTTTCCCAGTTTCATTTTTTCATGTTAGTTCACCCTAGGTGGTGTAGCAGAGAGAGTGCCAGGCCAGAAGTCAGGAAGACCAAGATTTACATCCTGCCTCCAACACCTGCTGTGTGACCACCACTTGCCTCAGTTTCTTCATCTGAAAATGGAGATAACAGAACCTTCCTCCCAGGGTTGTTGTGAAGGTCAAATGGGATAACTGTAAAGCATTTTGTGAACCTTAAAGCGCCATAGAAATGCTAGCTAGCACTATCATTAAGACATCACCTTTGGGGCGTCTAGGTGGCACAGTGAATAGAGCACCACCCTCAGAGTCAGGAGGACCTGAGTTCAAATCTGGCCTCAAACACTTAACACTTATTAGCCATGTGACCTTGGGCAAGTCACTCAACCCCAATTGCCCTGCCTTCCCCCCTCCAAAAAAAGCAAAAAAAAAAAAAAGACACCACCTTTGAAAATCACTGGTCCTCTTCCAGAACAAAGGACAATCAACAGAAACAGAAACAGTCTCAGAGAGGTTCAGGGATTTGACAATAATCACACAGTTAGTAAATATTGGAACTGGCATTTAAACTGAGGTATCCTGACTCTAGGTCTAATACTGTAATCACCACGCCATGTAGGCCTCTCCTCCCCATCCCCAAATAAGACTGGCAGAGAAGCTTCTTTTTTTCTTTTTCTTTTTTTTTTTCCTGTTGAAGGCTGGATAAGGTCATTATTTCGACTTGCAAAGCAATTAGATATAAATTTAGGCTGAATGTCAAGAATTTATTGTTCACCCACCAGCCTAGGGTGGTGATGACACCTTTCTGAGAGGTCAGATTACTCCAAATCATGGATAACAAACATTTTAAAGACTTCCTATGAAATTGTTTCATTGGTTGCTCCTGTTTGGTTAGATATATAGTGAGTAATAGAACAGAACATTGCCAGGAAGCCCTCAAGCAGACCAAAATCTGACCAAATCCTTGGGTAATTTTCAATTTTCCCCAGGGTGTCCAAAAAGGTGCTCTGATTTTTCCTCCAAAAATCATGTCCCTGGAATTTCTAGCATTTCCCTTCTTCAGAAGGAAAATTTTTGATATGCAACTCAGGCTGCACACTTGTTTTCACTAAAAAAAAAATTGAGGGCAAAATTTACATGCATTTGAGGTGGTTTAAAATATATGATCTTTATTAGTTAGCTTAACACAGATTCAAGACTTTCAAAAGAATTTTTTTTCCAGCTTCAGTTTTTGTTTTTGTATTTGTCACTGTAGTTTAATCGTTTTTAGTTGTGTCTGACCCTCTGTGACCCCATTTGGGGTTTTCTTGACAAAAATACTGGAATGGTTTGCCATTTCCTTCTCCAACTCATTTTACAAATGAGGAAATTGAGGCAAACAGGATTAAGTGACTTGCCCAGGGTCCCACAGCTAGAAAGTGGCTGAGGTTGGGTGGCTAGGTGATGCAGTGAGTACAGCACTGGCCCTGAAGTCAGGAGGACCTGAGTTCAAATTCCACCTCAGACACGCAACATTTACTAGCCATGTGCCTTGGGCAAGTCACTTTACCCCAATTGCCCTCCAAAAAGAAAGTGGCTGAGGTCACATTTGAATTCAGCTCTTCCTGGCTCCAAGTCAGGTACTCTAGTCACTGCACTTCTACACCTAGACCCAGATAAAACTTTTTTTCTGAGCCATTTAAGTCCCTGGAGAAGCTGGTTGCTTTACTGTTTGAGTTCTAGAACTGATTCCCATTCTGCCCTCCCCCTCTACCAGCTCAGAGCTGTTCTTAACATAGTTTTGTGAAAGGTCCATGCAGCTACTGTCCCCTGGGCTCGGTTTACAGAAATCCTCTGACTGTTATTCTCTTGATTCTGGGCATTCTGTTGCTTTTGAACTGAAACTCCGACCTCGATGAACACACATCCTGTGTTCTCCCCAGTCCATATTCTCATTCTTTTTCTTTTCTTTCTTCAAATATCTTTTACTCTTGTGTGTCATGATTTTCTGTTGAGATGATCACCCCCAGTCTCTCCTTTCTCGATGAGCTCATCTTAAACTCTCTGACCTCTACGGAAAGTTTTGCTGTAAAGGTTATGAGGAAGAAGAAAGCAGGTTAAGAACAGGACCAACTCCCTTTCTTGAAGCCTTATTGCCTGGCCACTAGTCCTGTCCAGCCATTACTCTGGGTCAGCCAAGAGAGCTACCGAGAAGAAGAAAAAGATTGGTCATCTGGCTCCAAGTATGGAAGGAAAAGAATTTTTCAGTGACCTGAAGGAAACGTGTTCCTGTTTTTATCAGTGCTGAGCAATGACTAATTCTGCACAGCAGAGGTGTCCAACACTGGGCAGTTGAACTAGATTAAAATATAATTGGGAAATATTTAGCAAAATATATAAAAATACGATAGAGCATAGGTAACATTAATATGGGATTTTATAAATATATACTTCTGGCTGAGATCCTTATACATGTTTTAGTAACTCCTTTTTTTTTGAGGCAATATGGGGTTAAGTGACTTGCCCAGGATCACAAAATGTTAAGTACCTGAGGCAGGATTTGAACTCAGGTCCTCCTAACTTAAGGGCTGGTGCTCTATCCTCTGTACCACCTTACTGCCTTTTAGTGGCCCCTTTTATATTTGAATTTGACTCCGCTGCTGCACAAGGTGTATGTTGGTCTCATCTAGAAAAGGTGAAAGGGCTGGAGGGATGCTTTTTACTTCCCAAGTTACTAGGAAAAATGAAGTGTTTCTTGAAGAAATAGAAGAAGAGTTTCAAAGAGGGAACAAAGAAGAAAAGAGATATGAAGAAACAAATATCCAGAAGTTAGAGGTTGGAAGTAACACAGAGAAGGGAAAAAAGAAGAAAAAGAATACCTGAATGTGTGGACCTGAGTACTAGGTCTAAGTCTCTTACAGTAAGGAGGGAGTTGGGAATCTCAGGAAGAAGCTGTACTCCAAGGAAAGAGGGAACCACAGGCACCGACAGGACAAAGGGCATCCAGTAATGCTCTGAGGAAGAAGACGCGGGCAGTTGTGGCTGCCAAGGCGGCTATTTGTTAAACTTGCATAAGTAATAGAAAAAACTGCTGTCATCCCAGAGCTGATATTCAGGATCTGATGGAGAACTTCTGGAGAGATGTCAATTCTGACAAAGAGGGAATAAATCCACTAAGGTTTGGGATTCTCCCTAAGACACAGCCACCTGGATCGCAGGGTGAGCAAATCAATTCTCATCTTAGTTACTGTTGTTTACTTGGTCCCAGGTCCCCAGACCACACTTTATCCCATCCTACCACCCAGCAAGACCCCAGGGTCGAGCCAGAGTAGACATCTTGTCATCTGCCTGGCATTCATCCTGCCCCCACTCCCAACCTCGCTCAGTTAATGAAGAGCCTTGATATCATGCCGATCAGGATTTGTTTAAAGGGATTTGGGAGGTTTCCTCTAAATGAGAAGACTTAGGGGGTCTTGAGAGCTGTTTTCAAGAATGTGAAGGATTGCCATGAGGAAAGGTGTTAGACCTTGTCCTGTTTGCCCCAGAGGAGAGGTCTCTAAACTATTGCGATTGCTCACTCCTTTCAGTAAAAAAATAAATAAATTTGAGCACTCATCCTAATATAAACATTTATTTATAATTATATACACATATTGCTGTATCAATATATTAAGTATATTGTAAAACAAACATAAAACCAGATATTAAAAAAGAATGAAATAAAGATGAAATGTACAATATTTTTAAAATAATTTAGAAAGTTTTTTATAGGGGTGGCTAGGTGGTGCAGTGAATAGAGCACCAGCCCTGGAGTCAGGAGGACCTGAGTTCAAATTCAGCCTCAGATACTTAACAGAAAACTAGCTGTGTGACCTTGGGCAAGTCACTTAACCCTAACTGCCCTACCTTCTCCCCTCCAAAAAAAAAAGAGAAAAAAGAAGTATTTTTTATTAGTGGTTTAAAAAAAACCTTTCTGCTCCCATTAAAAATATTTTTCAATTACATTACTCTGATCTTGATTGAATATTTGTGACATGGTGATTTGAAGGTCTCGTTCTAAGGTTAGTTTATTTCAATTCTGGTTTTGACATCTGTCATAATGGAAAAATATACCACACAGAGACACTCAGGTACAAATAAAAAAGCTCAGCAGTGGATGCTTCTCCTAAAGCATGATAATCATTTTTCAATTCCATCTACCAATTATGTAAAGTTTTTATTAAAATTCAGCTAGTCTGGGTGGCTAGGTGGCATAGTGAATAAAGCAGTGGCCTTGGAGTCAGGAGGACCTGAGTTCAAATCCTGCCTCAGACACTTGACACACTTACTAGCTGTGTGACCTTGGGCAAGTCACTTAACCCCAATTGCCCTGCCCTCCCCTCTCCAAAAAAAAAAAAAAAGGAAAAAAAATTCAGCTAGTAAATTTTCATCTTTCCCAATGTCCAGCAGCAGAAATGGGTGGACATGGTCTATGGAAGTCAGAAGCAGGGGTGTGCTGGAACAAGTTTGTACCAGGAGAGATTATTGTTGAATTTCCAGTGTGAACATATGCACCTCAGAAATCAACAAAGCTGACTCTAAATCAGGGTTTGATTTATTGTTTCATTGATTGTCTTGACTTGAGGTGATGAAGAAAATATTAGTAATGCAGATTAAACTTAAAAGCGTAGTATACATTTTCAAAGAGCTGATTTTTAAACATTTGCTAGGTATCCCCAGTTAGCTCCCTGGCTGAGAGTTACTTTTTTTTTTTTTTAAGGCAATTAGGCTTAAGTGATTTACCCAGGGCCACACAGTTAGTAAGTGTCTGAAGCCAGATTTGAACTCAGGTCTTTCTGGCTCTAGGGCCAGTGCTCTATCACTACAACACCAAGACCATGACTTTTGAAGATGAAAAGAGGGCAGTGGAAGGGGACAAGGCAAGATGTCCAGTGAAACAGGATAGATGACTTTCCTAATTTGCTTCCAAGAGTGGGTTTGTTCAGACTTTGGAAACATAGTTGCCAGTCTGAGATAATTCTGTGCTTGGCTACTTGGGCCTCAAGATCATTGGCAACAACAGGTTCCACCCCCTCTCATGTCCTGCTACCATGTTTCCCCGATAATAAGACACTGTCTTATTATTTTCTTTTGGACAGAAAAACACCAGAAGGCTTATTTTCAGGAGAGGGCTTATTTTAATGAACATTGACAGCAATTTTAATAAACAGGTAAATGTGAACAAAAAAATGTACCTTTATTCAATAAGCAAATCACTGGGGAAGAACAGGATGACGCGCTCACTGCTGCAGCTCTGATTGGATGCAGCTCAGAGCGCGGTGTGCGTTTCATGGGGGGGACGGTGCATACAGAGGGTAACGTAATGTAGCCTGTAGCGCAGTGTACCTTCACTACAGTAGCAATCGCAATAGGGCTTATTTTCGGGGGAAGGCTAATTTTAGAGGAATCTTACACAGTAAGGGGAGGGCTTATTTTCGGGATAGGTCTTATTATCGGGGAAACACAGTAGCTGCCATTGGTGCTTGCCTTGCTTGCTTACGTTGCAGCCACAGCTGTACCTGCTCCCCTCTCATTCTCTTCTCTGGTCATCCCCAGTTTTCCCATAGGTATTGAGAGTGAGGCAGCAAGGAGCTCATGTTCTTGGGAAATATCCTACCCTGCACACACACCCTTGACCAATCTGGCTGCCTGAGGCCATGTGTCACCCAGGATTCTATGGGGTGTGCCCCAGTCAGTCCCACGTTTTGGAGCACACTTCCAATCCATCTGTCCTGGCAGGGGTCCCGCTCCTGAGGAAGCAAAATCTGCCAGTCTCTGCTGCAGCCTGGGCTGCCTGGGAGTCTGGGTGGTATGTCCCACTCCCCTCCCCTGAGATCTTTCAAAGATAAAGCAAGGTATTCATAGGAAACACATATCCCATCCATCCCACCTTCCATGGGTAAGGCCCTAGAAGGGTCCCTACTCCAAGTGAAGCTATATTGGAGCACCTACTCTTCAGGGCTCGGTGCAGTCCTGGCTGGGTACAGGTAGGGAGAAGGGAAGCAAGGAAAGGCAGTGGCTATGAGCCCACCGAAGAGCTCTGGGGATACTTTTGATTGGCCCTTTGTTTTCTGTGCTCAAAGGTTCTGGGAAGTATTTCTTTATTTATTTCGTGCATTATGGTGTTTAGGTTTTATGGCTTGTCAAGTTCTTCTGGGAGACATAATCTTTAAATTGGTTTTGTGCATCCAGTCTTCAAGATCAATATGCTTTGCTTCTGTAGAGACCCTGTTTTCCTTTAATGTTACTGCTTTTTGCTTCTCATCTTTCAGACTGACCTTCCCTTCCTTGTATTTGCATTCCTAATCATTTGCCCTCTCTTTTATTTCTTTGGTGAGTTTTGCCACCATGGATTCAAGTTTTTCTATTTTGCCAATTATTTCTGCTACATAGGACCATAAGTTCTTTCACAATTCTCCTTTCTCTTGTAAACAATTTGGGAACAGTCTTCCATTGTTCCATATTCTCTTGGATATTCAAAGGGAGCCCTCTTCCTCTTCCAGTATTGATCCATTTTTACTTTGTTTTGTAATATTTATTCACAGGTATCTGGACTCTTTTACCAGATCTAGATGCCATGATTCCCTGTTATTAAAATCTTCCCGGGGGGCGGCTAGGTGGCACAGTGAATAGAGCACCAGCCCTGGAGTCAGGAGGAGCTGAGTTCAAATCCAGCCTCAGACACAACACAAAAACTAGCCATGTGACGTTGGACAAGTCACTTAACCCCAATTACCCTACCTTCCCCTCTCCATAAATAAATAAATAAAAACTTCCCTATCGGTTTATCTGTTTGTGCTCAAGGTCATTAACGGAGTTTTCTTCCTCCTGAAATATTTTTGTAATTATTTCCTCTTATATTCTATTGTTCACTTTCTGATTCCTTCACCTCTGATAGTGGTTACCCCAGGGGCTGGATTTCAAAGTCATCTCAGCTTCCTTCTGTGCTGGGGAATTCATGTTTTACCAACTTTGGTCTCTGTCTCAAATGACTTCAGGGCAGGGAGATGGGGGTGGGGAGAATAGAGATAACTGGCCACAGCTAGATGCCAACTCTTTTGCTTCAGGTTTGGTGGAGCCAAACACATGTTGGTATCCTATTTTGGTTCCCTCTGTTCTCCAGTTCTCTGGCTGAGTACTGTTGCAGCCAAAGTCAGCTTCTGGTTTTGTTTTGTTTTTGATTTTCTGTGGTAGGGGGAAGGGGGCATGGAGTTCGGTTCTGTAGCAAGTCCCTGCGTCAGCTTCTGCTGCCCAACAATGCATGGTGTCTGGTGGTAGAAAGGGCAGCACATTGGGAATTAGGCATTAGTCTTTTTCTGCTGTTAATTCACCAGGTTATTTGTTAGACTTCCTGATGTTTCAGACTATGGAATTGCCTTATCTCTTGTGGATAATTCCTATTTTGGAGCATTCTGAGAGGTTGCTAGCACCAAACAAAGTCTCTAATTTTCCATCTTTTTGGCCAAGTGACCCAGAATTACTGAACAACTATTCTAATACTTTCTTCTTGTGTCACCTGGATCATCTTGTGCACTTCCTAGGGTGTGTACATTCCACTGTGGAGACCACTGCCCTAGAAGGTAGTGCTAGAAACAATGAGTGAAAGTAAAAGAGAGACAGATTTAGGCTTAATGTAAGGAAAATTTTCCTAACATTTAGAGCTACTCAAAAGTGCAATGGCTTACCTTTGAAGGCTGTGGGCCCCTCATCACCAGAGACTTTCAATTAGAAGCTAGGTAACTACTCATCTGCAAAGTTAAAGAAGAGGTAATTACTTAGGTTTAGGTTGGATAGATGGCCTCAGTAGTCTCTTTCATCTTTGAGATTCCATAAATTTTAAGACCTTAATGTCTGCCTTCTTTCAGACTTTACTGGCTAACACACCAAAGCTGCTAAAGGAGAGCCTATTCTGTATCTCTCAACTACTACCACTGGTCCTTGCCTAGTTTCACCCTGGATGTTTCTTTCTTTCTCTTTTGCTCAGCTGAAACAGATGTGAGTCGTTTCGAAGGAGGGGAAAAATACTTTGGAATATGGTAGAGTGAAAAGTGAAATACTGTACATTGAGTTTTAGAAGGGACCATCGTATAGATCAGAGTTACTAAGTCTTTCACAGTTGATTATTTTTAGAATATTGCTGTTACTGTGTATGTTGTTCTCTTGGTTCCACTCACTGTACTTTATATCAGCTCATACAAGTTTTCCCAGATTTTTCTGAAACCTTGCCTATCAACAATTGTTACAGCACATTCATGGAGTCAGACACAACTGAAATGACTGAACAATAGCAATATTTATGACTTATTCAATTTCGTTTTCTAACATAACTCTTCTGTGAATCTGGGCAATCTGCATTTTTTTCTGTAAATAGTCATCTATTTCATTTAGATTGTTCATTTTATTGATACAGTTTGTCAAAATATTTCCTAATAATTGCTTTAATTTTTATCTTCTTGGATTATATAGTCACCTTTTTTATTTTTAATACTAGTAATTTGGTTTTCTTTTAAAAAATCAAATTAGTCAATGGTTTATCTACTTTATTGATTTTTTCAGAAAATCAGCTCCTAGTTTAATTTTTTAGTTCAATGGTTGTTTTTACTTTCAATTTTATTAATCTCTCCTTCAATTTTCAGGATTTCTATTTGGGGCTTTAATTGTATATTTTTAATTTGTTAGACTTTTAGGGTTTTGTTTTTAGTTGCATGGCCATTTATTAATTTTTTCTTTCTTTCTTTTACTAATATAAGCATTTTCCTTTAAGTACTGCTTTAGCCATACCCACACATTTTGGTAAATTGTTTTATTGTTGTCATTATCTTCAATGAAGTTATTGTTTACTTCTATGGTTTGTTCTTTGATTCATTCCTTCTGATTTTTAAGTGGTTATTCTTCCAAATTCTGTGCTTCTTTTATCAAGTTGCTAGTTGTTTTTTTCTGACCAAGGTCTAAGAGCCACAGTACCACCTTCAGCTGCCTTCACGGCCACTGGAACAAATTGTTCTCATTGGCCTGCTCTGCTGGGGGATGTCATCCTCCTAACTCATTTGAGTCTGAGGCCTGTTGGTTACCTTCAACCTGATTTAGCCCATCTCCTGAGATGGTTTTACCGGGATGTAGCTAATGAGCATACTGCAGCTTCTTGGAACTGTAGGTGAGAACTGAGTGTCAGGTGTGCACCAAAGGTAGATGAGAAGCCTGGAAAAAGGCTTGACAAGCCTTCACACCAGAGGTGCTAGTCCATCCTGAATACTCTAAGCTTAGAACTTGTTCAGACATTGAAGATACCAAGGTCATCTACTGCATCTTGGGCCATCACTGGTCATCTTGTCTTTGCTATGAGACTTCAATGACTCTGGAAGAGATACTGAAAACTTTGTGCAACTCTGCCTCACTTAAATACAATTCATGCACAAGTCACTCACCCTCTTCAAAAATGATGAACAACAACAGCAATTCTTTTTTTATAATTTTCTTGCATAAATCTTATTTGTTCCTTAATGTCTCCTCTCATTTGATTTTTTTTTTAAAAATTGCCTTAAAATCTCTTTTAAAAAAAGCTCTCCTAGGAATTCTTGTTGGGCTTGTGTCTGATTTGAATTTTTCTTTGAAGTTTTGCTTGTAGATGTTTTCAACTCATAGTCTTCTAGGTTTGCATCTGGATCTTCTGTTTCATCACAGTAGTTTTTATGGTCAAGTTCTTTTTCTGTTGTTTGTTCATTTTCCCAGCCTGCATCTTGACTTTGGTCTTTATTTTAGAGTTGGGCTTTTTGCTTCTCTGTGTGAGAGGAATATCTGGCCTGAGTTTCTTTCTTTTATTTAATTCTGCTTCTTTCACAGTTCAATCTGGGGGCCTGTAAGTTTTCAGGGTTTTCAGTGTGGTGTGGTCTAGGGGAGAAGTCTGTTCACTGACTTCCTGATCTGTCATTATATAACTAGGGCACTTGCTGCCTCATAGCAGTGACTCCTTCTATCCCTCCTAGAACTGTGAACTATAACTGAGTAAAGGGTAACAGAACTATTAGACAAAGACTGCTCCTTTTCATTCTGAAACTATGATGAGGAACTGGATAATGGGCAACGGAGCATCCAAATGCCATCCACTCCTGTGCCCAGTGTTAGTGCAGGGGTGCCTTAGGATCTCTTTCTGTATAAAATTTCAGTTACCTTACTGTACTTGAGTGCTAGGCTGCTGCCCTCTGCCCCCATGCTGCTGCAACTTCAACCTGGTGTCCTGACACCTAGTGCACTTTTACTGCACCATATGCATGGCCAACCCCCAACCCAATATCTTCCCCAACTGCTCTGAGCTAGAAAAATAACTCACTGTGACTTTTTCTTTTGTCCACTCAGAACTCAGTTTAGCACATTTTTTTTGTTACTATTACAGAAGAGCTTTTGGGGGAGCTTTTGGCAGTCATGACCTTTCACTCCACCATCTTGATCTCCATTCCAGGTGAAAAGCTTTTAAAAATGCCAAACAGGAACTTCTATCTGATACTAGAGTTCATAGGGAGCTTCTGTAGTTTGTTGAGTAGGATCATGGCTTCAGAGCCATGCTCCAGGAAAAGGATGTTGGTGACCTACTGAAGGAAGAACTGGACTGGGGAGAGACTGAAGCATGGTGACCAATTAGAAGGGTATTGCCTTGACCTGGAAGAAATAATGAAGGCCTGAATGCAGGTGGTGACTATGTGAGTGGAGAGAAGAGGTATGTTCAAGAGATGTCATAAAGACAGAAATAAGATTTGGCAACTGGTTGGATTTGTGGGGTGAGAGTGAAGAGTTGAGAATCACACCATGGCTGCAAACCAGGGTGACTGGGAGGATGATGGGACCCTCAGCAGACACAGAGAAGTTCAAAAGAGGAATGGGTTTTGAGGGGAAGCTAGTGAGTTCTGTTTGGGATATGTTATGTTTGAGACTCCCATGGGAGAACAGTTTTAGTGGTGCAATAAATTGTAGTTGGTGACGTAGGACTGGAGCTCAGGAGAGAGACTAGTGCTAGATATCTTGATCTGAGAGTGATCCCTCAGAAAATGGTGAAATCTGACTTAGTGCTCTTACATGGTTAAGAAGAGGCTAATCATTGAAACATCCGTGAGTCAGTTCAGGAGATACAGTTTTATCAGTAATGGAGAAAACGCTAAATAAGTTTGGTTGGTGCGGGGTCAGGGTGAGAAAGTGGTGGTATGTATAGCACAAGATAAATTTATCTCATATCTCTTTACTGCTAAGCACCAGTGTCAAAATATGGCATGTTTAAAGGCCAGATTCATTAACATGCCATTTGTTTTGTTGGACTTGGAGGGGATGGAAAAAGGGAGAAAGCCATAGGCAGAAAATGCATCTTTTCCCCCCTGGGATAATTACTGGATTGGGATTGGCTCTATATGAGGAAGTCATTAAGTCAAAGGGCCCAGAAAACTATGGAAACATTATTCTTTTCAAATTGTAGTGTTGTTAATGATGAAGGGTGACCTGAATATCAGCTTCTTTCCAGCTGCCACCAGGTGTTAGTTTGTTCTTCCTGAACCTGAGATCCAAGAAAAACACTTACTCAAGTCCTTTAAAAATGAACAAAAACAACCCCATTCTAGGATTTTTTGGGTGAGAGGGGCTGCTTCCTGTGAAATGAAATTTAGGGGAGAAAGTCATTTGTGCCCCAAATTTAAAGCAATATTTTTTCAAGCTAATATTTGTGAGCAAAGCAAGTTCTCCTGTAGCACAGAACAAATCTAGAAGCTACCTGCTTCCTACACTTTCTCAGACACTCATATCTTCCTCCTTCTTATTTGCCAAGGGGCTGCCAAGATGGTATCTTCTCATGTTAGTTGAAGAGAAATCCAAAGATGGACAGAGCCTTGGGCACTTGTTCAGGAGGTAAAATGGAGACCCAAGCTTCAGAAACTCATGTTCTTAATCTGGTTCATCCACATACATGCTGCGTGTCCTTGGGCAGCTAGGTGGTGCAGTGGGCCTATAATTAGGAAGACCTGAGTTCAAATCCCTCCTCAGACACTTACTAGCTGTATGACCTTGGGCAAGTCACTTATCCCCTGTCTACCTCAGTTTCCTCAACTGTAAAATAGGGATAATAGTTCCTACCTTCCTAAATTGTTGTGAGAATCAAATGAGGCAAAATTTGTAAAGTGTTTAGCAGTGCCTGGCAAATAGTATGTACTTGTTCCCTTCCCCTTCAAATAATTTCCTTCATCTTTCTCAGGCATACAGTAAGAAACCACATTTTTATCTTAATTTCAGTTCTCTCTCTCTCTCTGTCTTTCTGTCCCTCTGTCTCTGTTTTTGTCTCTGTATGTCTCTCTATCTCCACGTTCATCTCCATCTCTGTCTGTGTGTGTGTCTCCCTCCCCTCTTTGCTCCCTCCAAATTGGGAGAAAGATTGGAATCCCTCCCAAATTCAATTCTATTTGATTAAAGAAGCACATTCTATGTACCAGGCATTGTGATAGGTGTTGGGTACACAAGGAAAAAAAGAATTGTCCTTGCTCTCCATGAGTTTACATTCTTGGATAGGCCATGCCTCTTCATATTAGTAAAATGATCCTTACCTTGTGTAAGCCCATAACTACAATTCTTTTTCCAAAGAAAAGAATGAATTTCTATTCAAGTAACTTCAAATAAGAAATCAGGAGGTGTATAACAGCCTGGAGCCAGGCTTTCCTTTGGCCTCAGCTAGATTCCATACTTATATTAGTAATAAACCACATTTCTATAGTATTTTATGTACTTTTCTCACGAAAACATTCAGAGGTAAATAGTTTGGACTTAGGGACTTGACCTGTGATTTCATTGTCATAGGGAGCTCCCTTTGAGAAAATTCCCTCTACCAATGCAGATATACAATTTATGCTCTTAGAATGTTACCTTGAACACTGAGAGGTTAAGTGATACACCTAGGCTCACTCAGAGAATGTGCACTTAAGGCAGGCCTTAAAACCAAGTCTTCCTGTCTGTAAGGCTCACTATCTCTCTCTTGCTAGGACCATGCTGCTTCTCTAGTAATAGGATGATTATTATACCCATTTTACAGATGAAAAAATTGAGGCTTAGAGGGGTAATCTCTAAGTAATCTGTGGTTACTCAGCTATATAATATATTTCTGGGAAATCTTTTAGAGCACATTTCCTTCCTGTTGTTTTAGTCATGTCTAACTTTTCTTGACTCCATTTGGAGTCTTCTTGGCAAAGATACTGGAGAGGTTTTGCCATTTCCTTTTCCAGCTCATTTTACAGATGAGGAAGCTGAGGCAAACAGGGTTTAATAACTTGCTCAGAATCACCAAGGTAGTAAGAGTGTGATGCCAGATTTGAATTTTACAGATGAGGAAACTGATCCCTAGCATTACCCAGATGGTCAGTGGCAGAAGACTGGTTATAACTTAAGTCTACTGAGTCCGTGGGGGCAACCCACACATTACTAAGACCAGCACTCTTGGTTACTTTCATGTAACATGTTGATTACTTTCCCTAAGAAGGTTAGTTGGAGTTTTTAGATCGTTGTCACCTTCTGTTTTTAGATTTGAATTCTCTGAATTTTCTCACTGAGGTGACTGGAAGTGAATATCACAGGAAGGGTTCCCTGGGAGGTGAAGAGTTTGAGAAGATGGTACCCTTCACCCGCCTAGGCTGCTCAAGGAAGTGGTCAGAGTGGTCAGACCCGAAACGAAGAATAGTTGAGAAGGACTTAATAAAAACTGAGGTAGAAGAAGAGTGCCCAAGCTTTCTTTTTTCAAACACACAGCAGGGTTTTATCCAGAGGTGATGGCAAAATAAGGTGGAGGACTGGCGTGTAAAGTCAGGATAGATCAAAGTAAATGAACTAACATGGCAAAATCTCCTTGGTGTAGATTCCATGGAATTCAATAAACATTAAATTTCTGCTCTGTGCAAAAGATATAATGAAATTTGTAATAATTTGAAGAGGGCAAAGTTGAAACTTATCTATAGTTATTGTAAGATTTAAAATTTATAAGGAGCCTAGAAAAACACCATGGTACCATGGATAGAGAGCCAGCCTCTGGGGTGGGAATACCTGGCTTCACATCTTGTCTCTAACACATCCTGGCTGTGTGACTCTGGTTAGGTGGTTTAACTTCTCAGGGCTCTAGGCAACCAACCCTCTAAGACTATGGGTTGTAGGAAAAGGGCTAATATGCTTATGTTGAGGAAATATTTCATTGGGATCTCCTCATCCTGATGAAATCAGAAGTCTGGTTCCTCCTCTGAATTCAATCTCATTAATACAGTGAAAGGAGTAATAGATTTCAGATCCCAGCTCTATTACAAAAAACATTTTAATTAAATTTTATTTTATTTTAATTAGCAAGTAATTATTTTCTTTCCCTCTCCCTCCTGTACTGAAAAAAAAAATTGTCAAATATGCAAACTCAAGCAAAACAAATTCCCACAGGTTTGTGTACAAAAAAAGTATATATCTTTCTGCACCTTAAGTTCATTACTTCACTGTCAGCAGGTGATGAACATCTTTCAGAAGAAATCTGCCAGAATCACAATTGATCATTACATCAATCAGAGTTCTCAAATCTTTCAAAGTTGTTTGTTGATGTTGTTGTAACAAAGTTGCTGATATTGATATTTTTGTATAAATTGTTCTCCTGGTTCTGCTTACTTCATTTTGCATCAGTTCATACAAGCCTTCCCAGGTTTCTCTGAAACCATCCATTTCTCCATTTTGAATAACACAATAGTATCCATTATATTCATGTATTTGCTTAGCCATTTCCCAATTAACAGTCACACTTTTAATACCCAGTTTTTTGTCAGCACAAAGAAGAGCTGCTATATATATGTTAATATTATAGGATCTTTTTCTTTGATCTCTTTAGGGTATAATCTCTAGGTTCTACTATTTACTTTACTACGCATATGACTTTGGTCAAGGTATTTAACATCTCTGAGACTAATTTCCTCATCTGTAAAATGATAGAACTGGGCTAATTGGTTTTTGAGGTGCCTTTCAGCTCCAGATATATGATTCAGTGTTCCCTCATTTGACAAAAGAAGAAACTGAGGCCAGAGAAAACTTACCCAGGATCACAGAGTTGCTAAGTAGCAGAGCTAGAGTTTGTACCTAATCCACATTCCTCCAAATCTAGTGTGGGGCAGGAGGGGAACTGTACAACCTTCAGAGATTTTGCAAATTAAATGCGTACATGAGATGAAGAAGAAATGTTTGAGATGTAAAAACAAAACCCCAAAATTTTCTAGCACATTTTTTTGCTATAAATTTAATAGCAGCCTTCCACCAAAAACAAACAACAAAACCCTACCTTATATACTAATCACAACTTTTTAAATCTGTTCTTTAAAGCAGGTCTTCAGAGGAAGACTACTGGGATATACCTTGATAACCTAGTTTAAAGCATTATATATGCTTGAAAGTAATAAAACTATATTTATTTTTAAATTTTTATAACATGGTTGTTCATTAATTGCAAATGGTTTCCTCCCAGTTAGTCCAAGTTCATGAGGTCTTCCTTTACTTCAAAACAAGACTCCCTCCAGAGTCAATGACATCATAAACTACCAGAACCAGAGGCTATAAAAGAGCTACTGAATTAATTTTTCACTCCCTCACATATTTTCCTTTGGGGCTGAGTGGTTTCCTTGTTTCCGTATGGAATACACTGATCATAAAATGGAAACTCTCCAGAAAGAGTCATGTACTAAATGCAAAATATTAGAAAATGAAATCATGCGAAATGACCCTTAAAATCCACACCACCCCTCCAGGCTGAATGGGATTTCCCAACTCATTAACCATAACTGAGCCATGATTCCTCCTCTTCTTCTTTTTTTAAAAGATGCATCATAAAAACATGAGAAAGTTAAAAGGAAATACCTAATTCTTGGACTGTCCTTCTTGGGTATTATGTCCAGTTTGTATCTACAATTTATTTTTTTAATGACATTGAGAAACATTAGGAACTAAGAATAGTTGATAGAAGTGATCAAATAGTTGATTGATAGGTTTTATTAGAACAGTTTAAAGAAGTTCTAGGTTTTTGGCCTAGAGAAAAGAAGGCTAAAGTTTTATTTGTCTTCTCTCTTCAAGTATAGTCAGAGTTTTTATGACAGGAGTACTTACCTTATGTCCTTAATATCCATCAAAGGTCTAATAAGAGGAAATAAGCAGTGACTTTGTTTGGATGTAAGGGAAATCTTCTTGACCACTAATACCACTAAATGGTGGCGGGGTTAACGAGGGAGGCTGTGGAGCCCAAGTCCCTGAATTGTTTTGAAAAATGAATAGTCTTCTATCCTGGAATGGCATATCCATTTCAAGAAAGAAGCATGGCCCAAATGACTTTCTTTTTTATTTCTTAATTTTGATCTATGCCTTTGTTTTTCACAGCATGTTCAAGTCCTGATATGCCCTCTCCCCAAAGAAACACAATTGAGCAAAAGCTAAAGTGACTAAATCTAAAAACATACATAGCGTTCTGTACCCATCCTCCTTCCCACCAAGGGGAAGTGTGTTTTTATCATTAGACCTGTAGAAGCAAGATTGATCTTTGCATTTACTGTATACTGAGGTCAGGTGTTTTTTAGTGTTATTTTTATTTATACCACTGAGGTCACTGGTTATTTAATCTCCTACTTTTGTTTTTTTTTTATTCTGTAACATTTCATAGAAGTCATTGCAAATTTGTTTGAATTCCTCATATTAGCCATTTCTTTCAGTACAAGAATTCTACCTATTACATTCACATATTATAGTTTATTCAGCTGTTTCCCAACCAATGAGCACTCACTTTGTTTCTGGTTTTTTCTTACCATAAAAAAATGTCCTTATGAATATTTTGATATATTTGGGACTTTCTCCTCTGTCTCTGACCTCCTTTGGGGAATATGTCTAGAGAAGGGATCTCGGATCAAAGAGTGTAAAAAGGTTAGTGACTTCAGTTGCATAATTCCAAGTTATTTTATAAAACAGGCAACCAGATGATATCTTGAAGTCTATTAGAGATCTGTGATTCCATACCAACGTCCTAAGCTTACAGAGACTGAGAGGAGAGAATCTAATGAAATTTAAGGGAATGAGTTCTCTGCAAAAGGATGACAGATTTAGAACAAGAAAGGACCTTCGAGGACCCTTCCATTCTCCTCATTTCACAGATAAGAAAACTAATCTCTGGAGAGATTAAATGACCTTCTGAAGGTCACATAGCTATTAAGGGACAGAGGAAGGATTTGAATACAGGCCCTGCTGACTCCAAATCCAGTAGTCTTTCGGCTGTACTACACACACTTATTAAACAGTGTTTATTGAACCACACATTTATGAATCTGTCTTTTGTTTTCTAATGTGAAAATATCCCCAAATGTCAAATAACGAAAAGTCCTTGAGAGAAGAGATTTTCGCTATCTTCCTATCCCCCAGAGTACCAGACACCATGGGTAGTGTTTAATAAATGCTTGTTGATTGACTGATTCTGACTTACCTGGAACACAAATTTAATAAAAACGTGCAAATTGTCATGTACCCAGAAGTAATATATGAATAAGTATAGTTTGCCCATCTGTGTTGGACCTTAACTTACCTAGACTTTACTTTCCTGATTTTTAAATTCATTTCTTAGGTGCTTAGCTTATTTGTAAGACTGATTCTGATCCGAAAGCATTTTTTTCTAGGAAAGGATCTGGGTATGAATAACATTGGGGTTTGTTTGTTGAAAAGATGAATCACCAATCCTCATGACAACTATGAACTTCAGTATGCACAGCATGCAAAAGATTAGGTAGCCTATATATTAGAATAGCTCTGTTAGGTTAAAGCATTCCCTGAGACTGCAGCCTTATTTAATGGGACAAAGCCAATGAATGGTGCTGCAGGCCAATTTACTAACTCTGGAATTATGACACTGGATATTTATTAACACCAAACAATCTTTTCTTCTTCTTTCCCAACCAATTGAATATAAAGGCTATTATTAGCCAGGCTTTCACATTAACCAAAGAAGTAAATGTAAATATAATAAAATAAGATTAAAATTTATTTCAAGAGGCTATTTCTTACTGACTTGGTTATTAGGATCATACCACTTCAATTGTCTAATATTGTATTGAGCATTGGATTTTTCATTCTAAAAGTTCTGTTTTGGGGGGCAGCTAGGTGGTACAGTGAATAGAGCACCAGCCCTGGAGTCAGGAGGACCTGAGTTCAAATACAACCTCAGACACTTAACACTTACTAGCTGTGTGACCTTGGCAAGTCACTTAACCCCAATTACCCAGCCTTCTCCTCTCCAAAAAAAAAAGTTCTATTTTAGAGGTAGGGTTGTATAGAGGACAGAACAGTAGAGGTGAATTTAGGCCTGGGTTTGAAACCCAGCTCTACTACCTTTGTGACCTTAGGTAGGTCACTGACACTCTCTGGGCCTCAGGTCATTCATTCACACTTACTTGAGTACATCAAATAATCTCTGATTTAATTTATGTACATACGAGAAAAATTCATCTCCTGGCACTGCATCACCCTCCTAGAACTCTGTTGCCTTTCACAGCAAACTCCTGGACCCCCTAATCACTTCTCAGCCCTTTGCAATCAGGCTTCCAATCCTGGAGGTAAACATGTGCTGGTAAGTGTTTAACTGGCTCTCTGGAGAAAAATATATCCAAGACAAACTTCTAAGTTGAATCTTCGTTATTAAAATTTTCTCTATCACTTTTAAGTATAAGCAATCAACACAACAGTAAATCAAACCCTGGTTTGTAGCATTTGCTTTTTTGGCTCCAGCATGTTGTTGCTTGATCTTTTCAGTCATGTCCAACTCTTCGTGACCCCATTTGAGGTTTTCTTAATAGTGGTGTGTCATTTCCTTCTCCATCTCATTTTACTCATTTGGAAACTGAGGTAAACTGGGTAAAGTGACTCGCCTTAGCTAGTAAGTGTCTGAAGCTGGATTTGAACCCAAGTTTTCCTGATTCCAGGCTCTGTGCTCTATCTACTGATCTGCCTTATATTGCCCTTAAAATACACTAATGACTTTTTCTAAGAAATTCCAGTAAAAACCCTTCTCTTGGGTTTTTTGCTTTTTTGAAAAAAAGAAGGTATATATTATTATGCCTTACTCTTGCTGTTCTGCTATTTAACTGAGTGATGGTATGAAAACTACTGCAAAGTTAAAAATATTATTTAAAAATTTTCTACCCAATGAGATGAAAAGTATTATTAGCTCCCTGTAGCTAACTTTCAAATGGATATCATTGGCCTTAATCTCTCTCTGGATTTGCTGTCCTAATAAAAACTGCCTGCTGAACATTTCCACCTGGATGTCCCACCAAGCATTTCAAATTCAACATGTTTCAAATGGAACTTATTTTGTTCCCCCCCACTCCCCTTCCAAACCATCCCTCTAACAAACTTTCCTATTTCTGTTAAGGGCAGCTAGGTGGTGCCATAATGCACAAAGTGCTGGGCCTAGAATTAGGAAGTCTTCAGTTTGAATCCAGCCTCAGACACTTACTAGCTGTGTCACCCTGGGCAAGTCACTTAACTGTGTTCCCCTCAGTTTCATCTGTAAAATGAGCTGAGAAGGAAAACTGATCCAGTATCTTTCCCAAGAAAACCCCAAATGGGGTCATAAGGAGCTAGACATGACTGAACAACAAACCTCTTTAAATCATTTGTATGTACTATATATTTAATTCCTTGTCTTACATGTTCTATTCACTGCCCCATCTCCACATTCATCCCATTAGAATGTAAGCTCTTCAAGAGTAAGGATGGTTTTGATTTTGTCTTTGTATGTCCAGAACCTATCTCAAGGCATCGTACGAAATAGGAAAAATTTTTGTTGAATTGAACTGTACTGAACTGAATTGAAACCTAGCCTTGTTGGCCTTTGTGTAATACATACACATTTCAGCATTGGACCCACATTCAGAGTCTTTTCAGCTTGTCAGTCCTGCCAGCCTTCATTCACAGTCCTGATCAACTCCTCACCGCAGTGAAGCAGCAAAGCCAGATTTTCAGAGAAGTTCCTTTTTGATAGAATGAGGATAATAATACTTTCTTTGTCTTATCTCCCAGGGTTGTCATGAGGGAAACATTAGACAATGTCGGTGAGAGAGCTTTGCAAATTTGAAAGTACTTTCCAAATGCCAGGTATAGTCCAAAGCCAATTTTAAGCTGTGGATTCTATCATATTACAATTGGATCTTTGAAAAATAGAAAATATGTACTTCTTTGTAGCCCCAGAAATGTTTCAAATATCATTTGGCTGAAACATCAGATTCTAATGATTCAGTAAATAGGATACTGAATTTGGAGTCAGGGAAACCTTGAGTTTGAATCCTGTCTCACATATTTCTCATAAGATGTGTGACCTTGGATAAATGGCTTAATCTTTTTTCAGCCTCAGTTTCCTCCTCTATAAAATGGGGATAATAATGGCACCTACTTCATAGGGTTGTTGTAAGTTTCAAGGATAACTCAAGCAAAACCTTTGCAAAGTTTACAAACCTTAAAATTCTAAATAAAGGCTAGTTAGAGCAGAAAAAGGGAGCCAATTATACAATACTGAAGGGTCTTCAGAGGTTATCTGCCCAACAGACTCATTTGACAAATAAGTAAACCCAGATTTGGAGGGTGGAAGTGACAAGTGACTTGTCAAGGGTATTACTAGAGTCAGGATTTAAACCCAAATCCTCCAGGTCAAAATCTGGGACACTTTTCACTCCACCACACATTGGTGCTCTTTGGGATCTGATGATGTTTGCATAGTACTTTGTAAATTATAAGGCACTATGTAAAACTAAACCCTAAGCTGTGCCAGGGCTCAAATAAATATGGTTTAACCCTGTTATTGGCACTCTGGGTTCTTTAAAAGGATTGCTGCCTTCTGTACTAGCCTAGAGTTGCAAGCAAGGGGTTATGAAGAAGGGGCAGATAACTCCCTAACCTGCACAGCTTCCCCCTAGAAAGATGGAGAATGGAAGAACATACAGCTTCTTGATCTGTTGCCATTCCCTATCTTCTTAGCACCTCTCCTCCCAGGCCTGCTGCTGGCTTCTGGTCCTAGTCACACAAAATTCTACATGTGCCAAGTAGGTAAAGGTTTGGCTTTTTTTCCCTCTCCCTTTATTTAGAGCTGTCTACCAGCTAACCAACTGGCTCAGCCAGTATTTTATGGCAGGAGACAGCTATCTCTTATTCATTTCTCTATTGTAGTTCAGGTGAGCTATTGTAGCAGTGGTGGGGGTTTTTTAATTTTTATTTTGTTGAACTGCACATCATTTCATGAGACTGAATTGTTCAATAATCCTTCCAGTAGAAAATGAGAGACCTAAGGCATTGTCCTGATCAGTCACTGAATTGTCCCTTGCCATAGGATAGGGCATTGAGAAGGGAATACATACTTTACAAATAGCATTTTATTCGATCCTTACAGCAACCCTATGAGGTAGATGTTATAATGATACTCATTTTACAATTGAGGAAACTGAGGCAAACAGAGGTTAAGTGACTTGCCCAGGGTCACATAGGTAGCGCATGTCCAAGGTAAAATTGGAAATCAGGTCTTACTGACTCCAAACCCAGTAGTCTACCCACTGCATCACCAGCTCCCTCTGAAGTTGCATTCCTACTTCTTTTGCCTCTGGTAGATGGAGATGAGAACAAAACTGCATCTTCTACCGGTGTACCTCCCAGGGATGTTGTGGAGGTCAATAAAATAACATCTATGTGGAAAGTGCTCTGTGGGCACCCAATATTATGGGGTAGCAATTTCCTTGACAGTAGAGCACATACCTTTTTATGTGTATATTTGTAGGATCAGAGATTTAGAGCTGGAGGAGAGCTTAGAGGCCCTTGAGTCCTTATGTTCTAGATTAGGAAACTGAGGCACAGAGAGGGGAAGTGACTTAGCCAGGGTCTCACAACTAGCACTTGACTAAAGTGGAATTTGAACTCAGGTCTTCCTGACTTTAAGTGGCCTATCTATACTACAAGTCCTTGAAACATTAATAAGTTAATGGCTTGATTTTGGCTTACTGAGTTTTTTCCTTGTAGAAAGATGGTTTTATTATTTTTGTTTCATTTTATTTGCTTTTCTATCACCTTCATTTCTTTCCCTGTCCTTCCCAGTGAACCCTCCCTTATAGCAAATATTTTTTAAAAGGTTAGCAAAGTTAGCGAATACATCTACATAGCCTGGTTCAACTAACATATCTATTGTCCCCCACTTCTCCAGCAAAAGGAGGGAGGTGCATTTTCTGTCATATTCATTCAACACTCAGTTTCATTTTATTCCAATACTATCTTTTGTCCATGAACAGGTAACTCTTCGAAAAGGGAGAGTCTGTTTAGAAATAGGGAAACTCTTGGTACTGGCTGAGGAATAGAGTAGTGGATCAATGGAATAGATTGGGCACACGAGACTTAGCAGTCAATGACAATAGTAATCTATTGTTTGATAAACCCAAAGACCCCAGTTTTGGGGATAAGAACGCACTATTTGACAAAAACTGCTGGGAAAACTGGAATATAGTATGGCAGAAACTGGGCATAGACCATTATCTAACACACCATATACCAAAATCAAGTCTAAATGGGTGCATGAGCTAGGTATAAAGGCTGATACTGTAAGCAATCTCGGGAAGCAAGGAATAGTTTACCTGTCAGATTTGTGGAGAGGTAAAAACTTTATGACCAAACAATAATTAGAGAGCATTATAAAATGCAAAATGGATAATTTTGATTACATTAAATTGAAAGGCTTCTGTACAAACAAAGCCAATGTAACCAAGATTAAGAGGGAGGTGGGAAATTGGGAAAGAATTTTTACAACCCGTCTCTGATAAAGGACTCATTTCTAAAATATACAAAGAATTGAGTCAAATCTATAAGAATACAAGTCATTCCTCAATTGATAAATGGTCAAAGGATATGAACAGGCAGTTTTCAGAGAAAGAAATTAAAGATATCTCTAAGCATTTGAAGAAATGCTCTAAATCACTATTGATTAAGAAATGCAAATCAAAACAACTCTGAGGTACCACATCTCACCAGTCAGATTGGTTAAGATGACAAAACAGGAAAATGACAAAGCTGGAGAGGATGTGGACAAATTGGAACATTAATGCATTGCTGGTGGAGTTGTGAACTGATTCAACCTTTCTGGAGAGCAATCTGGAATTATCCCCAAAGGGCTATAAATAATTTCATGCCCTTTGATCCAGCAATACCACTCCTAGGGTTATATCCCAAAGAGATCATAGAAGTGGGAGGAAGACCCATATGTACAAAAATATTCATAGCAGCTCTTTTTGTGGTGGCAAAGAATTGGAAATTAAGAGGGTGCCCATCAATTTGGTAATGGCTGAACAAGTTGTGGTATATGCATGTAATGGAATACTATTGTGCTATAAGAAACGAGGAGCAGATGGACTTCATATTTACCTGGAGAGGCTTATACGAACTGAAGCTGAGTGAGAAGAGTAGAACCAGGAGAAATTTGTATACAGTTACAGACACAACTTATGTGTGATGAACAACTTTAATAGACTGGACTCTTCTCAGGAATTCAGGGTTATAAGTCAACCCCCAAAGACTCATGATGGAGAGAGATGTCTACACCCAGAGAAAGAACTAGAAAGAACTGAGTTTGAATCCAGATTGAAGCAAACTACCTGATCTTTTTCTTGTTTGGTTTTATTTCCTCTCTACCATTTTTCATTCCATCTGATACACTCCATCTTTATAACCTGACTAATGTCTAATGTGAAAGTATTTGCAGATCCTATACTTGATTGTATGCCATCATGGAGGGGGGAAGGGAGGGAGAGAAAATTTGAAACTCAAGGAATTGTGAAATTGAATCTTGTAAACTAAAAGTAAACAAACAAATTAATAAAGAAATATACTTAAAAGGTTGAAAAAAAAAGAAATAGGGAAACTCTTCCCTCACAAAGGACTGGGCCAGTCAGTGTGGTCTGTGACTCCATCAAGGGCCTCACTTTCATGACCTTTCCAGGACCAAGCCTTGAGACTCACACAAGTTGAGATGTGGCTACTCCATTCTGAAGCCCCTGCAGCCCAGCTAGTTAGCTTTCCTGTTCTGGAATTATGTTTGAATGGTATTTATGCTGAGAGTATTCAAGGTTTGGATGTGCCTACATGCGCATACACACACACACACACACACACACACACACACATGCACACATGCACAATTTGGTGTAGAGTTTTGTCTTTTGGTGGGCCTCCTTTTCCACTCATACTGAACCAGCATTAATGGGCATCTGTCTGGAAGAGGGAGGGGCCAGGATGACTGGAGCAAGCCAGGGGCTGGATGGGCCAAGCAGCAATCACTAAGGAAATTGAAAGCTCCTCAGAGTAGCCCAACCAGTCCAATCTACCTAATACAAACAGGGCTTGTTAGCAAAGGAAAGTGTTTCCCCACAATCCCCTAATCACCACATTCATTCTTTAGGAAAGGTTTCCACTTTCCCACTGCCTTCACTGATGGCTCTCTCCAAAGCCAGCCACTCAAGGCCTATATTGTGCAGACTTCAGGCCTCACACCACAGGCCTTCAGAATTCTTCTCAGGAATGGCTCAAGAATGTCTGGCCTTCTCTTTGAATCAGGCCTGCCACTGACTTGGCTCTGCCCAGGAGCCTAACAAATGCCTGGCCAGAGGCAAGCTCATTCTTTCCTAGTGAACTCAAAGTGCCCTCCTGTCTTGTTCCCTCTCCCTCAACACATTTTATTTGCCTTCTTCCAGAGTTAGCATATCCATTATCATACAGCAATGCTAATCATCATTGTGATAATATTAAAAATAGCTACCATTTATACTAGATTGTAAGGTTTGTAAAATACTTTATAAATATGATCACATTTTACTCCCACAACAACCCATGGAGGTAAATATTATTCTCCCCATTTTAGAGGTGAACTGACTTGCCCAGCATCACACAGTCCTAATAAGTGTCTGAATCTAGAGTCTTCCCAACTCCACATCCAGCACTAGCTGCCCTATGCCACCTACCCACTATTTGTATGGCACTTTAAGGTTTGCAAAGCATTTTATAAATATCATCTCATTTTATCCCCACAGCAATCCCAAGAGGTAGATACTATTATTTAGCAGATGTGGAAACTGAGGCAAATAGAGGATAAGTGACTTGTCCAGGGGGACATAGCTGTCTGAGTGTCTGAGGCTGGATTTCAGCTCAGACCTTTCTGACTCTGCCCACTACCCCCTCTAGCTGCCTGTTCCTTCTAATTCCTGAAGGGTCATATTGTGCAGGCTTTAGCCTCACATGCCTTCAGAATTCTTCTCAGGAATGGCCCAGCAATGCCTGGCCTTTCTAATTCTATTTTCTACACATGTCAAATGTATTGAAAGAAAGGTCTCTGGCTCTATTATGTGTTTCTTACCATAGCCTATCACAAAATCTAGTGGTGAATTTCCACTAGACAGAGCTATGGGATTCAAAGAACGAGGAAAAGCCAGCTGGGTCTTTCTCTTTCTTTTTTCAAAAGGACCAGCTTACCCACAGTTCAGTGCTAATGAGAGGCAAACTACTACGAAGCTTCTGGTTTCAGGATGCTTTTCTATTTTTAGAAAAATGACCTCACATAAGCCTAGTTATAATCAACTATGTTATTCATAAATCTATGAGCAATAACAGGCAGGCCTAGCCAGATGTGATATGCTCTGGATGAGGTAAGTGAGGGTGGGAGTTAAGCCATACTTAAAAACAAGGGCTAATGCTGGCAATGAATTTAGAAAATTTATTTCCTTGGACTATTCCAGGGTGAGAGCCCAGGGATGCAGAGAGGTAGCCTCAGGGGCAACTGGGAAATAGTTTGTCTTATCTTGCTAATGTGGCTCCTTACACATTATTACCACCCAAGAGAAATTCCAGTATTTGAAAGCAATAAGATAAGAGATTACTAAATGCTTCAATCCAGATGTAGCACCAATGGGTTTCTCTGGTACAGCAGTGCCACATTTACCACATATGGTAACATCACCCAAAACATGTGAAGAACAAAATATTGGATTTTCAGATTTCAGGAGCATTTCATATTTGAAATGATGATACAACTATAGTATACTAATAACAGAGAAGGAGAGCAAAACCAATCAGAACTCCAGAGTAATACTGTTAGCAATATGTTCACGCAGAAACTCTTTAATGAGCATCTGTGAAGAGCATTCCATTGTGCCAGGCACTATGAGGAATACAGCAAAGCATAATATGGGGTACCTCCCCTCAAGGATGGATGCATGCAGGTCCTATCATGTGAGCTTTTTGTACTTCCTTCTTCATTTCATTATTTTCCTTTTTTTTTTAAGAATAAATTTATGTCAGTATCCTTTATTTTCACATCATTTATAATTCCCAATGTATCCTATCTAGTATATGTCCTAAAATTTCCCAATAGATTTCTTTCTTATCCTTTATTGTTTTTGTTGTTTAGTCATTTCAGTCACATCTGACTCTTCATGTCCCCATTTGGAGTTATCTTGGCAAAGATACTAAAGTGGTTTGCCATTTCCTTCTCCAGCTCATTTTACAGATGAGGAGACTGAGGCAAACAGGAGTAAGTGACTTGCCCAGGGTCACACAGCTAATAAATCTCTGAGGTCAGACTGGAACTCAGGCCTTCCTGACTCCAGCTTGAGCATTCTATACACTGAGCTACTTACTTGCATTTATATTGTTTATGCAAAAGCTTTTTCATTTCTTGTCACTGAATTTATCTGTCTTCCCTTTTTAATTGCCTTTATCTTTTACTTGGTTAAAATTCAATTCCTAATCATAATTCCTTTCAAGTCCCTTCTACAAGAAGCCTTTCCAGACACCCCCATGCCCCAATGCTATTGATTATCTCACTTTGTTGCTGATTATCTTTGTTGATTATCTCCAATTCATCCTGAATATAGCTTGTTTGCACATAATTGTTTGCCTGTGGTCCTTCCAATTAGACAGTGAGTTTCTTAAGATCAGGGATTCTGTTTTTTCTTTCTTTCTATCTTCAGTGCTTAGCATAATGCCTGGTGCTTCAAAAATGCTTGTTGACTCACCCTGAAAGCGATCTGATCTGGTTCTCATCTAATTGTTTTAAGGTATAATTTTTAATATTCAGGTCACATATCATTTTGAGTTAATTGTGATACACAGTGTAAGATGTTGGACTAAATTTAATTTTTGGCATACTGTTTTCCAACTTTTCCAGTAATTTTTGTCAAATGAAGAATTATTTCCTTGGAAATTTATGTTTTCAGGTTTATCAAACTGAGTTCAATTATTTTTAATGCTTCCTCATCTGTTCTTTATATATCCACCAACCCCTCTCATCTTCTACTTTTTCTGAAGTAGAAGGTCCCTTCCAGTTCTAAAATGTTATGGAAGATGCAACAATGCTGATGGAAATCACGGAATGCTACAATCTTCATTATCAAAACAGCCAGTATCTTTAAGGGCAGGGTGCCTACTACTAGCCCATTTTGCATCTGGGTGCAAAAAATGGAATAAAAGAGAGCTAAAAAAATCCAAAAGTATAGGTAATACTCTTATACACAAAATTCTCCAAGTATGGGTAACAAAGAAGGTGGACTGGAAATCCTAATGAAAGAACTCAATTTTAACCTCATGGACATTACTGAGATTTTGTGGAATGGGACCTATGCCTGGAATATGGTTTTGGAAGACTATGGTCATGACCTTATCAGCTTCAAAAGGTCAAAAGAGTCATCAGAGGTCCTTGTTTATGAGCCTTGAGTAGGTTCTTTATTTGAGACAGGATAGGTAAGGAGAGAAGCAATGAAGGATTACCAAGGAAGAATACTCATATGAAGAAAGACAGGAAACATAAGGGGAAAGTATGAGGAGAATATGTGAATGAAGATAAATAGATCCAGAAACAGAAGTGACATTGTCATCCATGTGCACTACAGACCTCCCAAACGGAAAGGGGAAATAGATGAGAAGTTTGGGAAGCAGACCTCAAGCCTGGCATGGAGGTACAATATGGGTATAGACTGATATGATTTTCTAGATTGTGGATGTCTTCCAACTGTCCAAAATTGGAGTAGCCAACAATTTCTTGGTTTACCTTAAGGATAATTTCATCTTTAAACAGTCATCCCAGGAGCAATGGGAGGCCCTCAAGGATGAAAATCTGAAGACAAGAATAGAAATGACACAAATGAGATGCAAATGTGAATGTAGTCTGAAAAGTTCAGTGAGGACGCACAAGGAACTTACTATGCAATATGGGGAAAAATATGCTTAGAAGATACAAGGAAAGGCAGATCATGGAAAATGAATATAAAAATGTAAAATATAAAAGTGGTCCTACAAGAATAGCTTCAGGCAAAATACTCTGTTGTGCCACAAACTCTATAAATTATAGACTCAGAAGAGATATTATTGCCATGACAAAAAAAAAATCTAACATCAAGAGCTAGCACTATTTGCTAGCTGGGAAAACACTGCATAGTACCCTCTTTAAGCTTTCTGAGCACTCACTGGTAGACTGGATCCCCAGAAGGCAATGACTGTTTATCCCCCTGAAAGGTTGTAGTTATCTAATACTATTGTTCACAAGCCCCATCCAGTGTGTCCTCTCCAATACCAAATAACCAGCTGACATTGATTTGCCAGAGTTAAGTCACTTTTACAGAGGGGTAGTGGACAGAGTTCCAGGCCTGGAGTCAAAAAGACTCATCTTCCTGAGTTCAAATCTGGCCTCACTCACTTACTAGCTGTGTGACCCTGGGAAAGTCACTTAACCCTGTTTGCCTCAGTTTCCTCATCTGTAAAATGAGCTAGAAAAGGAAATGGGAAACCACTCCAGTATCTTTGCCAAGAAAACTTCAAATGCAGTCACAAAGAGTTGTACACAACTGAAACAACTGAACAAAAACAAATTTACTAAGATATAGCCAGGACAGTTGCTACAGAAATATCCTCCCAAACCAGGAGGCAATTTCTGCTCACCCCTCCTCCCAATCCCCCCAAGTCCTTGGGAAGAGTGAAATCAACCTTGAAGCACAAAGATATTGAAGTGGTCAATTTGGGAATATGGATGGCCAAGGAGTACCCCTCCACCTTGGGAGTCCTTTCATTGACTTGTGCAGTCCTCACCTGGTTTGATTCCTAGTGTGGCATTCCTGACATATGAGTCACTTCTCTTCTTTCAGGATATGGTGCCTCAAGTGCCAATTCAATTCACGTCTGGGCTGGGTCAAGCAGATCACTTTTTTTTTTTAAAGCAATTGGGGTTAAGTAACTTGCCCAAGGTTACAAGGCCAGTTTGTGTGTGTGTGTGTGTGTGTGTGTGTGTGTGTGTGTGTGTTAATTATCTGAGGCCGGAACTGATCCTGGCTTCTCCCAACTCCAAGGCCAGTGCTCTTAATCACTGCGCCGCCTAGCCACCTCTCAGATCACTTTTTTAAAAAGTAATTTGCTGAATTTATTGTATATATTTTTTTCTTTTTGGAGGGCAATTGGGGTTAAGTGACTTGCTCAAAGTCATATGGCTAGTAAGTGTGTCAAGTGTCTCAGGCTGGATTTGAACTCAGGTCCTCCTGATTCCAGGGTAGGTACGCTCTTCACTGAGCCACCTGGACATCCCTATACTTTCTTTTTTAAAGTAAGTGATTGTTTTATGTGTAATTGGAAAAAATAATTTTTGCATTTTTAATATTATTTTATTTTTTCCAATTACATGTAAAGATCAATTTTAATATTCATTTAAAAAATTTTGAGTGACAAATTTTCTCCCTCCCTCCATCCCTCCCCTCTCATTTCCCTAAGATGGTAAGCAATTTGATATAGGTTATATCTGTCTAATCATGTAAAATATATTTCCGTATTAGTCATGTTGTGGAAGAAGAAACAGAACAAAAGAAAAAATATGAAAAAATAAAGTGAAAATAATATGCTTCAATCTGCCTTTAGACACCATCAGTCCTTTCTCTGGATGTGGATTTTCCATCATGAGACCTTTGGAATTGTTTTGCATCATCGTATTGCTGCAAAAAGCTAAGTCATTCACAGATGATCATAGTGCAGTGTTGCTGTTACTGTGTACAATGTTCTCCTGGTTTGAGCAGGTCACTCGTCAGGGCTGGCTCTTCACCTGACTCAGGTGTTGCTGCTCCTGGCTCTGGTGCTTTGTGCACCACTCACTGCAGTGAGTTGCTGAGGGGATTTCTAATGGTTCTTGTGACCTTTTGAAGCTCACAAGGTCACAACCTGATCCATTTTATCTCCAGATACTCAGTCCCCTACAATGGAGAAAGAATAAACGCAAAGGGAGCAAAGAAACAGAATATGTGGAGTCTGGGTGGGAGATAGGGTCCACTGCTCCTCCCTTACCCAGAGGCTGGCAATAATCTTTCTTACTCCTAAGCCCCCATGGGAGTGAGACCATTCACTCAGACTTTTTGTATGCATCAAGCTCAGTTCCTCTTCTATCATCAATACTTCCAATTCTGTATTGTGCTGTAACAAATGATGAAGGGGATAGTTTCAGAAAAACATGGGAAAACTTGTATGACTGATGCAAGTGAAGTGAGCAGAACTAGGTGAATATTGTATGTAGTAACAGCAACATTGTAATGATAATCAACTGTGAAAGACTCAGCTACTCAGATCAATACAATGATCCACAACAATTCCAAAGAACTCAAGATGAAAAATGCTATCCACCTCGAGAGAGAGAACTGATGAACTCTGAGTGCAGATTAAAGCATCCCCCCACACACACACACTTTCTTTATTTGTCTTGCTCTTTTTGCAATATGGCTAATATGGAAATATGTTTTGCATGACTTCATATGTGTAATGGATATATATATTGCTTATTTTTTTCAATGGGTGGAGGAGGGGCTGAAGGGAGAGAAAGAATTTGAAACAAATAACAAATAAATAAATGAATAACAATAAATAAATAATGCTTAAAATAATAAAATTTAAAAATAAATATTAAAAATTTTAAAGAGAAAAAAAATAAAGTTTTGAGGGAAAATTTTTAAAAAACACTTTCAATTCTGAAAGTTAAGGGTAAGGGAAGGAAAGGAACAAGCATTTACATGGTACCTACTATATTCCAGTCACTGAACTCAGCACTTTTTAGAAATATTATTCATGTGTTCATCACAACAACTCTGGGAAGTAGGTGCTATTATTGTCCTCATTTTACATTTGAAGAAACTGAAGCAAACAGAGGACGTAAGTTGCTTAGGGTCACAAAGTAAGTGTCTGAGGCCAAATTTGAACTCGGGTCTTTCAGACTCTAGGTCTAGTGTTCTATCCTCTGCACCACCTAGTTGCCCCATGAATCCCCTCTTCAAAAGCGTGATGACACACCTCAGAAGTAAATCCCCTTCACTGGATGTTTTCAAGCAGTGACTGGATGATGTAGGGATGATTTTCAGACAGGTTCTAGTTGAATAAGATGACTTCTCAGGGCCCTTTCACTTCTGAGATTGTGATTCTGTGAGTCATAGCACAGTTGAGGTCTTATTTCTAAGAGGCCTCTGCTTCATCAGCTCCTGGGTGGTAGTAGTAGTAGTGGTGGTGGTACTGGTGATAGTAGTGTTGTTCAGTTTTTTCAGTCATTCTTCATGACACCATTTGGGGTTTTCTTGGCAAAGATACTGGAGTGGTTTGCCATTTCCTTCCCCACCTCATTTTACATATGAAGAAACTAAGGCAAACAGTGTGAAGTGACTTGCTCAGGGTCACATAGCAAATAAGTATCTGAAGCTGAATTTGAACTCAGGTCTTCCCCGGATTCCATGCTCTATCCATTGCCAGCTTCCTTGCTGCTATTGTGATCAAAAGCATTGCAAGAAAGGTCTCCAGTTCCCCGAGCAAAGAGTATGCCTGATGCTGCTGCTTTTGCCATGTGAGTACCTGGAATCTTGACATGATCAAACCTCAAGGCAAAGGCAGGGAAATGGCCAAATAGGGAGGGAGTAAAGGGAAAAATAGCAACTGTGGGCTGCAAACAGGGTGACTTACTTGAATAATTTAAAAATATTTGCTTTGCTGAGAGCACTCCTCTGACAACCAACTACCTGGATAATTGTCAAGAGACTCTTCTCCAGTCCTAACCTGTCAACCGCTGAATGTCCTGCTGCCAAATATTAGTGCAGAATGTTTAAGTGTGAAGAGAAAATTGTAAACTTTTCAGGATGTGACCATAGAAAGGTCATTTTCCTTCTGGGTGCCTCAGTTTCCTCTTCTGTAATGGCTCAGTCTCCTCAGCTGTAAAATGAAGGAGTTGGACTTAACAACCTCTGAGGAAGGTTCCTTTTGGTTCTAGGTCTATGAACTTGTGACCCTAAAGCTGAGTCAAAGGGGGCTTTGGCATTATTTTGCAAAAATATTTTCGAAAAGAGATGCTACAGAAAAACCTAAGAAAACTAAAAAGTAAATAAAAATTTCTTGGATCAAAGTTAAAATGATCACATTCATATGCTATATCATCAATCAATTTTTAATTTTACTTTAACCAATAAGTTTTCAATGGGAAGTAAATAACCAAAAGAACAAATAAACCGTTAATATTTCATTGTATATTATGACATCAAAGTCTTAGCACTCACTATATTAAAAACTAGCTTCTTCAGTGATGTTGCACAGTAAGGGCCAACAGAAGAAACTTTTTCCTTCATTTTTTTCTCCTTTGTTAAGAAACAGAATTGTAGTGATATTCAACAGCGAGTACTTCAAATCAGATGTGACCATACAATCAGACTACCTATAATCACTTTTGATTGTTAGAATGCACAATACAATACCATACAAATGCTGGAAAGAAACTGTGAATGAGTTGTAAATTGTAAATTCATATAACTTCAGTAAAAATATTTTGCAGGGCTAACTTTCACAGTCTCCTAAATTCTTTATCAAAGCCTTCAAATTTCCTAGATTGGTCCAGATTGAAAGGTTTTAGGGAATTGATGGATAGGATAACCTGAGTCTTTGGCAGCTGTCATAACTGTAAGCAATTGTTCTGAGGTCTTATCAACCAGCATTGGAGACTCGTTCAAAGCTGGTGATATGGCGATCACTCCCACTCCACTGCCCTATTCCAAAAGTCACCTCTTTTCCAAGCCTTCTGTGGAAAGTTGCTACAGAGAAAGGACTCAATGTGATTCTACAGCTGGAATAATATGTAAGGCTTCATACCTTGAGCTTTGCCTCCAAAGTGTCTGGAATTACTTCAATTGACCTCATTCATGGTTATGTGTCTCTCCCTGTGTGACACCATGATCACATTCTCTTTGACCACTCCACCAGTAAGCACCAAGTCTTGGTTCATGTGTTGTTGTTGAGTCATTTCAGTCATATCTGACTTTTCATGACACTACTGGTCTTTTGTGGCAAAAATACTGGAGTGGTTTGCCATTCCTTCTCCAGCTCATTTTACAGATGAAGAACTGAGGCAAACAGGACTCAGTCACTTGCCCAGGATCACACATCCAGTAAATGTCTGAGGCCAGATTTGAACTCATGAAGATAAGTCTTCCTGACTCCAGGCCCAGTGTTTTATCCACTGCACCACCTAGCTGCCCACTTAGCTGTCTGGCTATGCCTCTTACTAACTTCCAACTGCTATTCTATGAAAAATAGATATAGTTAGAGCACGTGAATTGGAGTCAGGAAGGCCTAAGTTCAAATTCTTAATAGCTACATGACCATGGGCATGTTACTTAATCCCAGATTAAGTTTTCTCATCTATAAAATGGGGAAAACAATAGTGTTCTCATGAAGGTCTAATGGAATAATGTTTCTAAAACACTTTGGAAACCTTAAAGTAAATGCTAGCTATTAAAATAATGATAATTATCTACTAGAAAATGACTGCCTGCATGTGGTATGGATAGATAGACATTTGATTGGGGTCTGGCCCACCTTGTTTCCCAGGGAAACTGTTATTTGTGCCTTTGTGGGGAACAAAAGGAGAGCTGTGGTTGGACACTTGTCCCAGGGCCCTCATCTCTTCAAGAAGGTTATTGGGATAGTATTTTACTGCCAATATTTACCACATATCAAATCTCTGCAGCCTGGAAGCATGAAGCTCTCCTTATGGGGTTTAGAATAAAAGTCACTTTCCCTGGTCACTCTAAAGGGGGAATATAACCGGTAACTTACTCTTGCTAACTTAGATCCCTCCCACCAAATGCTTGGTATACACACACACACACACACACACACACACACACACACACGCCGGTGTGAATGCAAAACTAAAGCCTGGCAGTAAGCAAACTCATTTATCCAAGCAAACACTAAACAGAAATTGGGGAGGCTATACAGATTAGAGCAAATGGAAGAATGAATGATCCCCTCCAGAGCAAGCAAGGAAAGAACAATCTCACCAGGGAAGTCTATTCTTATCAAATGACATTACATCAAGTGCTTTGCAAACCTTCAAGTACTATATAAATGGTAACTATTATAGTAGTGGTGGTAGCGGTGGTTCAGTGGATAGAGAGCTGGGCCCGGAGTCAGGAAGACCCGAGTTCAAATCCAGCCTCAGACGCTTACTAGCTCTGTGACCTTGGGCAAATCACTTAACCTCTGCTTGCCTTCATCCACTGGAGAAGGAAATGGTAAACCACTCCAGTATTTTTGCCAAGAAAACTCCATGGACAGTATGGTCCATGGGGTCATGAAGAGTCAGATATGACTGAATAGTAGTAGTAGTAGTCATTGTTGTCAACATTGTTGCTGGGGGTGCAGGTGCTGGAAATCGAGAGACATGGGGAGGGAGTAGTTTCCTCACACACTTCTGACTCCTGGAAAGTATCTTAAACACCATGTAAAAAAGTTTCCGTGTTGTCTCTTACTGGTTTGTCTAGACTTCTCTTTACAAATTCTCTCCCTCTTACTCAGGCTTAGAGCTCTTCACCAATCAGGAGTCACATCTCCCTCTATATGTGCAACATCTACCCTAAAGATCACAGAGTTCTTCTTTAGGAGACCACTTCAGCCTTGGGACAGGAGTGGGGTTATGCCTTGTTGTTCAGTGGTATCTGATCCTCCATGACCCCATTTAGGGTTTCCTCGGAAAAGATACTGGAGAGGTTTGCCATTTCCTTCTCCAGCTCATTTTATAGATGAGAAAACTGAGGTAAATAGGGTTAAGTGACTTGCCCAGGGTCACACAGCCAGTAAGTGTCTGAAGCTGGATTTGAACTCAGGAAGAAGAGTCTTTCTGACTCCAGGTCTGGTGTTCTTTCCAATACACTATGGATTCTCTAATAACCAGCTCAACCTGAAGGAGAGGACAACAGATCTTTTTCTATTCTTGCTCCTTAAAAACACACCATTGTTCTTTTAGGTTAAATAAAGCTCTTGCCATTAAGTACTTTAAGACAATAGATTAGAGGAGGGGAAGCATTAAAGTAATAATCAAAGGGGAAGGTTACATTCTTCTTTTCTATGGCTGGTCCCTTATTTCCAGACCATGTCCCAGAACCAGTTGGATATTCTCAATTCTTGACCTCAAGATGGGGTGATTAGTTTGGTGGAGTTGTGGTGTTTAAGGCCTTGAAGTTTGATTTCCATTACCTTGAGGCATGGCAGCTGCTGGACTCTGCAGAAAATCTTTACTGGTCCTGATCCATAGAAGAATTAGGCTCCTCCAACAGAAAGACCCTTTCTTCTGTCTCCCACAGAATTCTCCCCTCAATTGTCAAACTATCTGCCCCAACTTAGAAGGTCTACTTTACCTTCTTTGATAGGATCAATAGCCAGGCTTCCTCCTTTACTTTTGTCACCTCCATATTGGTTAGATTAATTATTTCCCTAAATGACAAGGAAGCTATTCCAAGATTTGATTATCCCAGCATGCTAGAACTCAAATGACCTAGCTGTTGGTACAACTTCCTGGTGGTTTTAGACTTTGTAGATGTAGCTTCTTTTTTTTTTTTTGCCTTTTTTGGGAGGGCAACTGGGATTAAGTGACTTGCCCAAGGTCACATGATTAGTTTTTGTGTTAAGTGTCTGAGGTTGGATTTGAACTCAGGTCTTCCTGACTCCAGGGTCAGTGCTCTATTCACTGCACCACCTAGCTGCCCCAAATTTTGCTTTTTTTTTTTTGAGGGGAATGCAGGGCAATTGGGGTTAAGAGATTTGCCCAAGATCACATGGCTAGTAAGTGCCTGAGGCTGAATTTGAACTCAGCCTACTGATTCCAGGGCCTGTGCTCTGTTCACTACACCACCTAGCTGCCCCTGAGATGTAGCTTCTTGATTACCTAAGGACACTATCAGGTAAAACTGGGGACCTTCAGATGTGATAGGTGTCTTTAGGCCACATCCTAGCCTGCCGACCAGCCATGTTTGGGTTTGGGGGTGGGGGTGGAGGGGAGCAGCTTCATCTACCCAAACCTAGTGTCTTTGTTAAGTATCTAAATACTCTAAATCTAAATAAACCTCCTCTTATTAACTATTGAATGACCTAAGAGTATCTCATTACATTCTAAAACCAGATCAGAACTATCAAAGGATTGTCATGAGGTGAGGCCCAATCCATGATGCTGCCATTGCTGGAAATTTAGTGTTCTGGTTTTGACTTGGCTCCTTCTTTCCTGCTTTTGGCCCAGTCTTTTTTTACTCCCTGATTTGAAGGAATTTATTGCTTTTAAAGCTGGCATGCTCTTATAAAGTTAGATTCTCTACCCTATGGCCTCAGACCAAGGGTTCTTAACCTGGGGTTAAAATAAATTTCAAGGGGCGTGTGAACCCAGATGGGAAAAAAAAAATTACATTTTTGGTTTTGTTTACTTACTGAGTTTTAGTATTTCCCTAAATTACTTTAAAACATCATTCTGAGAATGGACCCAGAGGTTTCATCAGAAGGTTACTATCCTTGCCCAAGAGTAATGTTCATACCATGTCAATCTGGCTAGTATCTTACCCTCCATTGAGCCTGGGGCCTCTAAGTGAGTACCAGTTCCAAGTTCTCCTTTGAGGCTGAGCCTCTCTTCCTGTTTGGAACCTTAGCTTCTGGTGACCCTCCCCCCTCCTGGTTTGTGTCTGGTACTCCCTGACCCCAGGATCATTGATTGAGTTAAAATAAACAGATGCACCCAGGTGCCAGTAAAGAATAGCCAGTTTTTCTTGGTCCTACTTCCAGCTCCTCAGCTTCCTAAGCTGTGGCTCAGGTCCCTCCCCTGAAGAATGTGTGTTTTCTAAAATTCAGGTTTCATAAGATACAGTAAATTACATCAGTCAATAGCTCCCTCAGCCATGAGGTCATCGGTCCTCTTCAGGAACAAAGCATGAACAACAGTAAACGAACGGGGTCATTAAGCCACACTCTGGTTTAGAGGCTTAGACACGAGCAGAGCGGAGACGTGTCTTGTCCTCGTATTCCTCGTAGAATAAGGATACAGGGAGTAAGGAGGAGGCTAAAGGTACTGAGGAAACTGGAGGAGGGCAGTCTGTGGTCTGGGTCTATCTATAGGGGCAGGAAGGAATTAGGAAGCTGGTCTGAGCTGTTCACATTGCCAAAGGAAGGCAGTCGCCAGTAAGAATGGGCCTCAGACTAGATTAAAGATATTTTTGTATGACAGTGTGACTTTAAGGCTCCCCCGTCTTTTCTTTTTTTTTTCTTTATATATTTTCCCAGTGACTTTTCTCTCTTCCTTATGATCATTTCCCACTCTTGCCCTTACCCAGATGGAACCCTCCCTTGTAAGAAAACAACAATCAGCCAAAATCATCAGAAAAACAATTAGACAACATCATCAGAGCCAAACATGACCATGTATATAATGTTCTGTCTTAACAGCTCCCCACCTTTCTGCCATGAAGTGGGGGGGATGTCTCATTATCTCTTTGCTGAGACTTCTAGTGGTTTTTCCATTACTCAGAGTACAATTTCCTTTCAGTGATTTTTTCATTTGCATGACTGGTTATTGTGCAGTCCCTGGTGCCTATGCTCCTTGGAGGATGAATGGTATGTATTCAGGGCTCCCTCTGTCCTGCAACAGCAAAGTGAGCAGTGATGCAGCTGCTTCCCATGTTCTATCTCAGACAACTTCTCTGAATCAGGCATTTGGGGGGCCCTCTCCTAGCTCCACGTCAGGAAGAGGGGGCCCATTACAGCACACTACAACTTAATTCATGGGATGTGTATGACAATTCAACTTCATGACACATGAGAAGGAGAAGGTGTGGCACAGTGGAAAGGACCTTAATTCTAGAGAGACTCTGGGTTCAAAATCTGCCTCTGATAATGACCACTTAGCTGATCCCGAGAACCTCATTTAACCTCCTGGATCATCAGTTTCCTCATATGTAAAATGAAGAGACTGGACTAGAAAACCTCTATGATTCCTTCTGGATTTTTTACCCTCACCACCAGGCCATGACTTTGTGACTTCGCACCTGGACCATTCTAGTGGTCTTCTCATTTGTCCCCTTGTATTCAGTCTCTGCCCTCTTCAATCTATCCTTTGCACAGCTACCTACACGATACAGCTATCCTTTCTACATCACAACTTTCCCCACTGCGGTTTCCATGTATGGTGGGTCGGCATAAGAAACTAAATGGGAATTTGGGGGGGAGTTTTGTGAAAACCACAGATGACATGTGAAGGCCAGCAGATGACACAGGAGAAGTTTAGAAACTCAGAAATACATGAAACATATGTATAGTATTGTATAATAGCAACATATTTTATCTTTTAATACCATAACAATTCAGATTTTGTCTCTGGTTTGAAAGAGGGCCAAAAAATTTCATTGGGATTTTCCAGATTGTGGGGGTGCTGCACCCCTAACCCCTGCCATGTGAAAAGAATAACTGTATCATATAAAATACATGGTTGATGACCTCCCTCCTCTGCTCAAGAAGCTCTGTGGCTCTCCATTACTCTGAGATAAAGTACAAAATTTGTCTGGTTGGCATTTAAAGACCCTCACAACCTGACTTTAGCCTTCTTAGGCTTATTACATGTCACTTCCCCTTGTGAACTCTACCTTCCAGACAAATGGGACTATTTGCTCTTCCCACCTCCCTCTCTGCTTTTTTTTTCTTTTTTTATGGAAGGGCAATTGGGGTTAAGTGACTTGCCCAAGGTCACTCTGCTAGTAAGTGTTCCACTTAGCCTCCCCAACCTTTTTTTTTAGCTTTGTGGAGGGGGGAAGGCAGGGCAATTGGGGTTAAGTGACTTGCCCAAGGTCACACGACTAGTAAGTGTTAAGTGTCTGGGGTCGGATTTGAACTCAGGTCCTCCTGACTCTATTTACTGCACCACCTAGCCTCCCCCTCCATCTCTGCTTTTGCATAGGCTGAGCCCTATGCTCAGGGTGCACGCCTTCTGCACCTCTGCTTCTTGGGACCACTACCTGCTGAGTCAGTGCCTCCTTCAAGTCATTGCATACTAATTTTGTACTTCTGTATTTATTCATCTGTGAACATGTGGTGTTCCCCCAGTGTAACATAAGCTCTTGGAGAGCAGGGATCATTTCTCACTTTTGTCTTGTTTCCCCATTCCAAGTATAGTTCCTGGCCCATGCTAGGTATTAACAAATGCTTGCTTAATGCATTCATTAATTTATTATAATTATTTATCACTTTTATTTTATTATTTATTATAAACGATTTAATGTTTGGTGATTATGGAACTAGCCTTGGCGTAATACTTGTTTCATGAATTTGCCATGGTTATATAGGCCTCAAACATGAGCTCTAGCAAAAAATGATCCCCAAAACATGCACTCTCAGTAGAGTTGTGAATTGGTACAGTCATTCTGGAAAGGAATTTGAAACTGTTCCTCTGAATTCCTTTTAGCCTAGTGATAACACCACTAGGCATACACACCAAAGAAATCAAAGAGTAACAGAACCCATATATACAAACATATTTATAGCAGCTCTTTCCATGGTAGCAAAATTTTAAAAATGGAAACTAAGAGGGTAGCTATCAATTGGGGCACGGCTAACCAACTTATGGTATGTAACTGTAATGAAATACTCTTGTGCCATAAGAAATGATGCAATGGACAATTTTAGAAAAAACTGGGCAGACCTGTATGAATTTATGTAGGATGGAGTGAGAAAACCCGGAAAAAACAATTTATACAATAATAACAACATTATGAAGAAAAATAACTTTGGAAGATTTGAGAACTTTGGTCAATGCAATGACAAGCCATGATTTCAGAGGACCAAAGATGAAGTAAGCTACCACCCCCTGACAGGGGAGTGACAGATTCAAAATACAGAATGAGACAGACATTCCTGGACATGGCCAATGAGGGAATTTGCTTTGCTTGACTATGCATATTGGTTACAAGGGTTTTAATTTTCTTTGTCCTTTTGCTGTTGTTCAACTGGGAGAAAGAAGGAAGTGAAAGGAAGAAAAAAATAATTAATTTAGAAAATCGGTTCTTGAAAGTTAGTCAGATTCTATTATGCTTTGAGTCAGTATATGTTCAAAAACACAGCTCATAAGCCCCTATCTAGCATTTTTTTCCAAACCAAACCAGAGGATGTATTAGCTCAAAATAAAAGTATTTAATGAAATAGAAGAGTGAGATAAATAACATGAAAATAACATCTTGTTCTTGTGGGGGTACACTCGTGGATTGGATTCCTTTGTTCACCAGTAGGAGGGGAGCTTAAGTAGCCAAGATAACTCATGCTAACAGAACTGGAATATTTTTCTGCCTCTAAGTTTACTGTTTTTCTTCTCCTCAAGAGTTGCTAGTCTGCTGATGTAATATGACATTCAGCTTTTGTCAATGTTCTGCCATCTACTGGTCCTCCATTGCTTTGCTATGCTATGCTGGTCCTCTGCTGAATTGCAGTTACATGGCCCCTGTTCCTCAAGGAAATGTTGACAGGTTCTTTTGGTGAGCTGTTTCAGTTCTTTTGTCATTTAGACCCATAGCTATACCCAGTCAGCATTTCTTAGGTCAAATCTGTCTTTTGAACTCTTTGTTTCCCTTTCAGTGCCAACTTCCTTAAGGTCCACTTGGGTAGGTATATAATTTGTTTTAATTTCCCATCAAGTCCAAGGCAGTTAGCACTTGGATTTTACCCTAGAGCTTCACTTAGCAAGATTGTAAGGGTTTGATTCGAGTTGGTGGCCTTTGTCCTACATTCCTGAAGTTGCACTCAAATCTCTACTCTCTCTATAAGTAGGATTCAGGCTTTTCTGTGAGATAGCTGGGTGGAACTCAATGAATAGACACAGGTGTGTGAAGTAAAGGACATGAAACAGGTAGGACTTTGGGCATATGATAGTTCAGTTCCTTGGGAGGAGATGTCTTAGCATGGTGAAGCTAAGTCCACCTCCCACCACCCACCCTCACACACCCAGTTTCATCTGGTTCCTTGACCTAGCAAGTTCCAACCTAGTGCACTGCTTGATTATAGTAAAAACTAAGGTTGACCTTTGTCTGAGGCTCTCTTTCTCCTTGAGAAAGACAGGGCTGGATGAATGCCATCTATGTGGGTTTGTGAGCACTAAATAGAAATTCCAGTTCCTGTAGGGTAAGATGATAGTCAAGATGCTGGATGTCTCAAAAGACCCCAGGCTTGTTGCAATGAAGTAACCCCTGTTCTAGGAAGGAAGCTTAGTTTCTAGTCCCTAGTCCATTACATATTAACCATGTGATCTTGGCCAAATCCTTCAACCTCTCTGGGCTTCAGTTGCCTTATCTATAAAGCCATAAAATCATACCTCTAAGATCTATGACTATATGACTCCCCTAGCGCATATGTGACGATTTATTTTTTTAAATATAGCTTTGCAAGTCACTTAGTAAAGTGAGACATATCTATACAATGCTATATGATGCCAAGAAGGGAAAATTTTAAAGCTGCCATTGTCTCTCTGAGTGACAACATATGTAAAAGTGATTGTCACATAAAACTAATGCAGGATTAGCAAAACTTAAATTTGGGTTGTTTACCTCCTCACCCCACCTCCCACCCCAATAACTTTTCCATTAAAAGCTAGGCTTCAAAAGTAGAATGCACATCCATTTTTCCCTCCCTTGTTTTTATAGTTACCCATTGCATGCCAGCTAGAAGGGTGGCATATGGTACATAATGTGCATACCCAACCTCCCCCCTCCCCTGCCCTCGGCATGTTTGCAGAACCAACAGTACATATTGAACTAAACCACACCTCATGTAAAAGACTTTTAATTATTCTTTACTCTTTGGTGTAGGAGAATGGTCAGGAGGAAAGAGATCTGGTTGTTGGCAGGATGGCTGGAGGGAATGAGACTGCATCGTTACATAGGGGAGTGGTGGCCTTCCTCCTCATCGGCTTTCATGTCCTCTCCAAATGCACTCAGTGGCCATGCTACAGGGTTTAGCAAGCTGGAGCTGTAGGCAGCAAAGAATGTGTGACAGCCTGTCTAGGTATCTGAATGACAGATTAAGCATGAACATACACACACACGCACAGAGCAATGTTCTAGCCAAAACACAATTTCCTAATTTCTTACCTTCATGATACATGCTTGTATAAGTCCAATACAGAGGGAGCTTCATTCTATGTATCATTTCAAAAACAATTTTTGATTTTTTTTTTAACTTTTTAAAAAGGGAGAAATACAGAAGCTTGGGAGAACAAAGCTTGGTTTTGTCCTGGCTGTAAACGCCAGGTTCTAAAGTCCCAGTCTGGAGGCAGATTGCTAATGAAGGGGAATAGAAAGCTAGAGGCTGCAGCTCCTTTCCCCACCAACCCTTCTATACACAAATTCTTTAAAAGACAATCTGTCAACAGTACTTGTTAGTGTCCATCATGTGCCCAGCCGGGTATTAGGTTCTTCCCACAAATTCAAGTCCTCTGCATTAGGGAAGGATTGGGCCTTTTTATGCCATGAAGTCAGTGAGAAATTAAAGTAATCAGAGGAAGAACACTGCCCTGGGTGGCAGGAGACTTGGGGTCTAGTCCCAGTTCCATAACTTGTTATGTGACTATGGAGAAGGCACTATCCCTCTCTGTAACTCATTATCCTCGTCTGTAAAAAGAGCGTTGTATTAGATAGAGTTGCACCTAGAAACTGTAGAGTCCATGGAAAATACCATGAAGCATGCCTGGGATAGGTGGCTTAGGCTGATCTGGTTAGCAGTTCAGGGAAGGTGTGAGGGAAAAGCTCACCCCAGGCTGTAATTCAGTAGCTTCCCTTTTTCAGTTCATAATTTTTGCTAATCAGGGGCCAGGTTACACTGTTTCCACACTGTGGAAGGACTGCAAGAGTTGTCAGCCCCTTTGGGAAAAACCCTTGTCACCTCACCCCAGTTACAGCTTTAGGGCATGATGGTCTCTAATAAGCTTCTCTGACCTAGTAGAATGTTCTCAAGGGTGAAGACTGTTTGGTACTTTTGTCTTTGCTCCTCAGGACCCATCACCGTACCCAGGATATCAACCATTCTTAATGAATGCTTGTTGGGTTGCTTTGGATTGTATTAGGGTGTGTGGGTGTGATAGTAATGGCAATTAAAGATTCCCCTGTATTGGCTTGGTTTTCAAATTGATTGTGTTAAAACCCAGAGCTTGTTAATCCCACCTGTGGGATGGACTTTTTGATGTGAAAAGAAAGTCCTGAACTGGGAGGAGCTGGTGACGTATGTAGATTTGGAGAGACAAAAGAGAGGCGGAAGATCTTTTTGGAAGCAGCACCTCGTGGAGAGAGAGAGACTAAGAGAATTGCTGGTGGCCGCTTTGAATTGCCCTGGACTTTTGAGACCTGCCCCCTGAGCTGTCAAGGACTGAGGAGACATGGCTGTTTTGCTGGTACTTTGTCTGTCTGTTTTGATGTTGTTTTGCCAGATTTGTCCACTGGTGAAAGACAGTCCTTTTGTTGAAGAAGTCCTGGAACCTGGCTGTTCGCTAAGAAGCCCTGAGACTGTCCTGCAGACAGAGAGTGAATACTGTCCACTGGTGAGGGACAGTGCTGTTGTTGCAGGGGTCTGGGAGCCTTTCTGTTGGTTCAGAAGCCCTGAAGAAGGATTTTCTTGTTGTATGTTTACAGAAATCCTGGGAGAGGGCTTTGCTAATGTGTTCAGGGGTTCTAGGACTGTTCTACAGACCGAGGATAAATTCATGAAGGGACTGGCAATGTATCTTGTGGCTTTGCTAAGCCTTGTCTCCCCAGGAACTAAGATTGCTGAGAACTTGCCTTGTGTCAAGATGAAGAAAAGACCTCCATTTGGGTATTAAGTGCTGTGTTTAAACTTGATGTAACTCTGGGGTAGATTCAATTGTGATCCAGGGGTGGGGAACTTTTGACCTTATGTTTGGAAACTAATCTCCATTTGAGAAGAGGGGCTTTGTGGTGGACTTAATTAAAGTATAGCCTAGGGGTGGAGAAGTATTTAGAACAGAGACTTTGTAATTGATTGAATGATTGGAAGGTCCTGGGGTGGGGTAGTACTTGGAGATTATTTAATCACACTTAGTAAATGCTGTATTTTGAATGATGTCATGTTTTGATCTTCTCTGTTCTTGGTTTGTCACTGAATAAAATAGAGAGCACCTATGCTGGTATTTTGAACCTGGGAAGTTGCCTTTGCTTGGCATTACATTACAGTGGGCCCAGCTGTAGTGTCAAAGAATGGGTAGAAGGGGAAAAGGGAAAAAAGAAAAAAAGCCATGCCAATACCTAGTGGAAAGAGCTGAAGGACTGACCTGGCACAAAGGGCAGCCTGCTGTTTTCCACTATGGAACTTGATGGAAGTCCTGATTTTAAAATTTTCTCTCTCTCTCTCTCTCTCTTTTTTTTTTTTGCTTTTTGGAGGGGGGAAGGTAGGGCAATTGGGGTTAGTCAGTTGGGCAACTGACCGGTTGGGCAATTAAGTGTCTGAGGCTGGATTTGAACTCAGATCCTCTTAATCCAGGGCCAGTGCTCTACTCACTGCACTACCTAGCCACCCCAAAATTTCTCTCTAAAATAATATATATGGATATATGTATGTATATAAGTAGTGTGCGTGTGTGTGTGTGTGTGTGTGTGTACTTTACAAAAATATAATAAGCACTCTCCAAAAAGAGGCAATGTGCTTTCGGAGAGAATGTAACTCTAGAATCACTGCAAATTACACAGTCAATTATATGGCTTCAACTATGAGAAAATTTTATTCCCTACTGTTCTTAGGTGTGAATAAAGTTAACTACATAACTCCTCCATGCAAAAGGAAGACAAAGAGCTGTGAAAAACACGATAACTAGGCTATTATTTTCAGGCTGATTTGGCTAACTCTGAAACAGGCCTTTAGGCTCAGAAGCAGCCAACAGCTTCAGGTGAGCAGGGTACAATAATGACATCCAGTATGTTCACAAGAGACATATCCATCAAAAGCATCAGTAGCTCAAGCTACTGGGGTTAGGGCAAAATTCAAATGGAGAATCCTTCTCCAGTGAAATTCATTTTCCCTGGACTGGAGTCATTCTTGCACCCTGGCAAAGGTTCTGGCTGGAGAGGGCAGCTGGGAGGAGCTTCTAGGTCAGCACAGTGGCAAAGCTTCCTCTGCCCCATTGAACAGCTTGAAAGTAGGGGAGGGTTGTCCTCCCAGGTCCAATTTCAATGATTATTTCTTTCCATCCTGTGCAGCCTCCATCAAGCTGATTTGAGTTCCTGTGGATTAAACAGTTTCTGATGGTTGTTATCCCTCCCTTTCAGTGGAGCGTAGCCTCAAACACCTTCCTGGGTAATTGCAATAGCCTAGTGATTGGAGCAGCATGGAACGGAGGCTATCACTACATAATGATTTTTTTTTTTTAAATCTCAATTGGTGGGGTTTGCATTTTTACAAAGCTTATAGTTTCCAAAGAGCCCAGTACAAGGACGAAACAAGAAGACATACGGTACTATTTAAATTATCTACCAGAAGGGAAAGTGTCCAATATGAAATTATTTCAATCCTTTCTCCATTCTGGGGTGGGAAGGAAGGCATTTCAACCAAGGAAATCATAGTATGCCCGCAATACCCAGAGGAGAACTAAATTATATTATCAGCTTCCAAATATAGTCAACAGCATCTCTCCAGAATGGCTCCTTTGCACAAACTAAACCCCATGTGTTTACATTGGGAAATACCTACAGCAGTCCTTTGTGCCCCTCCCTACCCCTTGAATCCTCTCTCCTTCATGAATTCCCCAGTATCCAGAAGGCAAAGAGGACTAGATCCACCAGCAAAAGCTACCCTGGTTGTCCTCTCTTGTCTCTGAAGAGAAGAATAGCCATGAAAAAGGTGAATCCAGCCTCCTGGTTTTCAGAATGTCCCACAGGGCTTATATGAAGGAAGCCAAGGAAAATGGTAACCACAGGGCAATGGATTAAATGATTTCTTGAGGTCCTTTATAGCCCATGATGACAAGGGCTAGAGAAAAGTTGGTGGGAGTGGGGGTTGAGTTTTGGTTTCCTGTTATTACTGAGCAGTGGTGTTATTTCTTTCTGCTTGTTCAAACCCACTTCAGCTAACTTGACTGAGGGGAAGTGCTCAGACATGTTTCCATATAGAGGTTTCACCAAAGAAGTACACTTTATTTCTTAAACTGAAAGGAGAAAGGCCCATTTGTGGGTGGGCAGAGCACAAGGAGATGTACAATATTAAAGTAATAGAGGCCAGGTTTCTAAGATCAAAAATCTTCACTCTCCCTCATGGTCAAACCCATTCATTGGACATTAATTATCTTTTGTTTATTGTCAGTGAAAGAAGAGTTTCAGGTAATTCACAGCTCTCTTTTTTTTCCTACCAGAGAGAAAAATAAAAGGGAATAAAAATAGTTGGCAGAATGTCCATTTAAAGAGAGAATCTTACTCAGAGTTCCAAATGTCAAGACTATTGTAGCTTCCAGCCATGTCTCTCAGAGGAGTAATCTCTAAACATTTTTATTGTACACTCCTTTTAATAAAAAAATTTAGTAAAAAATTTAGAACAGATACCTCCTTAGAACAGATACCTTTAGAACATATACACACACAGACACACGTATATACAAATATGTATATATAATGTGTGAATATATATATATATACATATATATATATCTGTGTGAATACACGTGTGTGTGTTGTATTGTTGTTGAATCCTTTCAGTCATGTTCAACTCTTTGCGAATTCATTTTGGAGTTTTCTTGACAAAGACACTGGTGTGGTTTGCCATATCCTTCTCCAGGTCATTTTGAAGATGAGGAAATTGAATCAAACAGGGTTAAGTGACTTGCCCAGGGTCACCCAGCTAGCAAGTGTTGGATTTGAACTCAGGCAGATAAGTCTTCCTGCCTCCAGGCCCAGTCTATCTACTGTATCACCTAGCTCTCTCTCTGTGTAAAGTCATACATATATACACATGCATATATATATACATATATATACACACACATATAGACACATGCATATATATACACATATATACATTTATAAATTATAAACCATTGTACTAAAACTTAGGTACAATACAAAACTAACACAAAGAAATTTGAAATAAAGATAAAATTTAAAAAAAAATCCTAGAGTCATTAGGGATTTTAATGAGTAGGCAAGGGGTACAGTCAGACCTTAGCTTAGGAAAATCACTTGGACAGATGAACTGAGGATAGACCTGGAGTGGGACCAGTCCCGAGGCAGGGAGATGACTCGACTGGGAGGAGGCTGTGAGTAGAGAGAAGGGGACAGATGTCAGAGTTGTGCAGGTGGAACAGACAAGATTTGGCTACTGATTGGACGGGTGGTGTGAGGGAGAATGAGAAGCTGAAAATGTCACCAAAGTCATGAGTCTGGGTGACTAGAAGGATGGTGGTACCCTCAACAGGAATGGGAAGTCTGGGAGAGAACTCATGGCCAAAGTTACTGTAATGAGATGTGAGACTCCTTCACGCCAGCTCACTCCACGTAACCCCCTCTTTCCCACCCTAAATGAAAAGGAGCGAGGCAGGATCACTCCCAGAACAGAGAGCAGGCACTCTGGGTCTCTCAGTCAGTCAGTAAATAGACATTTATTAACTACTCACTGTGTGTTAGGCACTGAGCTCAAATCACACACTTCTTAAAGTGACCCCCAAAACAAAGCCTCACATCAGGGTTTATATAGCTTTCTCCTGGCTCAGAGAATGTCACAACCCTCTTGACCCACTGCCCAGTCACACAGCACCAAGGTGTGGGCATTCCTGAAAACCAAGCCTCCCTCCACAGGCTCCAGGTGACCACATTCAGCCTATTAGGGGGCAGAGTATATTTTCAAATCAAGAAAGGTTCTCAGAGTCACTTAAGCCTAGCCAAGGGGCAGGGAAGATCTTAAATTCCCCTTCCCATAACAGCCTGTCACTGGATCAGCACATGAAAGGGGTGTAAAAAACCTGGAAATGTAGGAAGGAACCGTGTTATGAAGGGCTTCAAATGCCAGACGATTTGCTGAGGCAGGAGCTGGGTTGGGGATGCTTGGGGAGTGAGAGGATACCAAGTTTTCCCAGTGGCACTTGTAGCTGCTGCCCTGGGTACCCCATGGCCATTAGATTGTCATTATCCTGAGGGGCCCAGATGTGGCTGGGAAGTGGAATCATTTGGAACTTGCCTAGGTCAGGAAAGAGGCTGAGTGGAAGGAGAATTGGGGGATAATGGTGGGCATGATTGTGTTGGAGACAAGCCCTAACATTTGTTATTTGGGAAAAGATGGGATAAGAGACATCTTACCACTCACCGAGTCACTGAGAAGAGAACCCTTAGGGTTAGGCCATAGCATCCCAGGGAGCTCCATCCCTTCTTTGAAGAATATTGGTCCATAAGAAGAACTTGATGCCTTGACAAAGAAGTTAGATTTTGTCTTGCCTCTTTGCTGCATTCAGGAAAAGGCAGCCTTAGAAACATCCTATCCTTCTGACATGCAAGAGACTAAAATAGGTTTCTTTTGCAGAATGCAGGCACAACATCAGGAATGGTGTCTAACCAGATAATTGATGCAGGGCATTGTGTAGGAGTGTGCCAACCAATAGCAAAAAAATTCCCTTCATGACAATTCATATTTGCAAAATGTACATGCATAAAACCAAAGCGACAAATGCCAATTTCTAAAATAATTAGCTATGAATTGTGTTATGTAATATATTAGATGACTATCACATAAATGAATTATTTTCTTCCCTGTGTGTTACTGTATGGAAGCATATTACAGGTGCATCTTGCTTTACTAAACAGATGTGTTCCTGAAGTTTGTGTGGAGAATTATTTTGGTAAATCAAATCATATCCGAAATATGCCAGAGGAGGTTGCTATTTAAAGGAATCCCATGGCAGAGCTCTTTTGTAAAGTTGTCTAAAATGTAAAAAAAAAAGTTATTCCCAATTTATCCCCTTTGAAAAAATTTGGTTTTTTTATATAATGGGGTCTAGGCAAATTAGAGGCTTCAGTAAATGCTTAGTACTGGTTCTCTTAAGCAAATTTTTAAGGACGCTAGGATACTTTTTTTTTTTTTACTGGATCAGATAAAACCTTCTACTCCCTTGCAAATCGAAGTTGATACTTAAAGCCATGACTGATGGAGTGGGACAAACAGATCACTGGAATATAGTAGACTGGTTGCCTTCTCCTGGAAACCTGTCACCCCAACTGGGTGAAACAGCTACTCCCTTGCTCTTCCTGCTTCTGGTGGATGATTAAAAAGATGTACCAACTCTCAGAAAACACTTTTCTTTGTAAACTTTGGAACTCTGGGATCTTAGAAATCAAAACAGGAATTGTTCATCAAGGGTTTAACTGTTACGCATCCAGCATGCTCTTCACCCCTCTCTGTGCCACCTCCCCTGGCCAGTTAGTCATTAATTTGGGCAGTTTTCTTCCAAACTACTTTTTGTATTATATATAGATATAGATATACAGAGAGAGGAAGATCTAAAAAAGGAAGAAATACAAAAATATCGACAACTACATGGGAAAAGTATTGAAAAATTGATAAGCACAGAAACAGAAACTAAAACAACTGAGATAAATTCAGTAAATTGACAAAGATATTGCAAGATGAAAAAAATGCAATCCAAATGCAGGCAGTTACAACATAATTGTTCACTGCTGGTGGAGCTGTGAATTGGGTCTGTTTTTTGAATAGTATGGAATTATCCAAGTCACAGAAATATTCATAATATTTGACCCACCTTTAGGTTTATACATTTAGGACATTTTTGACAGAGAAAAGAGAGAGCTATCTGTAAATACATACATACACAAATATCTCATATTTTTTTCCTACCATTACTATTCATAATTGCTAAAAAGAAAATTTCAGGCCTCAAACTGGAAACAATCTATGTGCCTGACAATGCCCAAGAATGGTTAAATAAATTATATGTGTGTAACCTATATTGAATTGCTTACTGTCTTAGGGAAGAAGGAAGTGAGAGAGGGAGAAAATTTTGGAACTCAAAATCTTATAAGAAATGAATGTCAAAAATTGTCCTTAATGTAACTGGAAAAAATAAAGTACTATTTTAAAAATAAATCATATATGTACATGAATTCAATGGAATATTACTACATTGCAAGAAATGACAAATATAAAAAACTCAAATGTTGGAGGAATTGTGTGAAATGATACAGAGTGATGGACGTGCAAAGATTTCTTAAAAGAAGGAAACATTTTTACTAAACACACATGGGAAATAACAAAAGGAAGTTCAGAGGTGGACACAAAGCTATTTTGTTACTCCTTTCTCAAATTTAAGATAGCCTTTTTCCCCAAACAAAATGTATATAACAGAAGTTCATCCAATCCTTTTTTTGTTCTTCATATATTAATATGTTTGTGTTTGTAGAGAAATTAAAGAAAGTCTCACATGGGTCCAGAGCTGCTTAGAACACAGGCTCTATCTACTCTAAGGTTCCTTCCAGCAGGCACTAAATCCTAAATTGCTAATTAGCAACTTCCAAAGGGAAAATGCATATCGACTTAGTTTTTAAAGATAAAATAAAATATGCTCTGGAGTGGCTTTAAAAATCAAACATTTTTGATACTTTGGCATTTGCTTCAAAACACGACATTCTCGTGACATAAACAGGCCAAATCCCCTGAATTCTCTTCCACTACTTTCATAGACGATTTTATTGCCCCGGACAGTGTTTGGGGTGGGGGAGGGGAGGGAAGGCTATGTCTCTGTCCTGAACTGAATGAAGCTCAACTTTAGGTTTGAAATTTAAGACAAGCCTCATAATGTTTAGTCAGAGCAAGTTTCTGGTTCTTTGGCCCAAACTTCTAGTCCAAACTTAGCATGACTTTTTGGGCTGTCTCTCAGGAGTATATTTTAAGACTGAAATTTTTGGGTTCCTTAAGGTTTTATAATGAAACCTTTGGACTAGTGAGTCACATGACTGACCACTGCTTCTGCCTTAATTTAGGATGAAAACCACCAAGCCATAGAAACCCCGCTGGAATCGGTTATTTTGTCTTGGTTTCTCAACAAAGGCAACTAGACTAGTCTGAAAAATCTTCTTACAGACTCAGCAGAGAGTCTTGTTGGAACTCATCTGCCTACCTAGATGTTTCAGCTCAGTGTCAGTGGTTTTAGATAGAATAAGAAATTCAAAATGGAACTCCGAACTCTTCGGGGCAGAAAACCACATGGGCCAAAAGTGTTTTCCAGGGACGTTAACTAAACTGAAGCTTCTGAAACTGGAATGACCTTTATCTTGGTAATCAAGGAGATTATATATCTGTGCCTTTCATATAGCAACAATAGGGAGTTTTCCTTTTCACTGAATGGAATCAGTGTTTTAGAATCACTATCCTACATTGAAATGTTCATCAGCTATAACTAGGTCTCCCTAAATCTTACTAGCTCAAAATCTTCTGAGAGATATATCCACATAGGATTTGACATAGGACTGACATTCTTTATCATTTTGCCACTTGACCTTCATTTTTGTGAACCCAGGAATAAACTGGTTTTATTTTCTTCCACTGGATTCCTGCTCTTATGTTTCCTCAGGACATTGAGGTGATCCCGGGTTTTTGAAGAAAATGCCAAGAGAGAACAAGCTTTGGCAGGTCCTGCCAAGGTAGAAAAGCTCAGGCTATGGGCCCAGGGGTGGACTAAAGGTCCAGTGACCCAGGACCAACTTAGCTAAATTCACAAAGTATCAGCATTTATTTGGCCACAAGGATGATGAGCTTTTTGGCTATATGGACTCTCCAAGACCATTTTCTAAGTAATAGATTAGAAATAAAAGCCCCACCAGTGAAACTATACATGCTTGAAGCATTGAATGTATAGTACCATTACTTATGGGTGGCCATCAAACTTGGAAATGGGACCACTTAATTCTTCTACTGTGGTTCCAATCCTGGGAGGCAGTAAGAATATAAAAGAGTTTTAGGACAGGGATGAGGGAAGCATTGCAACTGTTCCTATTGCTCTAGTCCAACAAGCATTAGGTGCCTAATATAAGCAAAGCACTATTCCAGGCACTGGGGATACAAAGGTGAAATGAAAAAGTCCTGGCCCAAAAGGAATTTACATCCTCCTGGAAGGGTACAACACGTAGCCCAATAAGGATATTTATGATAATTCTAAGAACGAATGAGCATAAACAACTAAACTCATGGAAGGTGTTAAGTGAGCTAATCCTTGAAGAAACTAAGGAGGGAGTTGAGAATGGAGTCCATTTCACAAATAAGGGACTAGCTATGCAAAGAAAAGTGCAGAATCAGGGATTGCAGTGCCAGTTTGCGGGAAAACTAAATAGGCCAAATGTATCTGAAGCACAGAACTAAAGAAGAACAGTCATAGATAAATAAACCTGGAAAGAAGACTAGATTGAGACTTGAAAGGGCTTTAAATACCAAAAGGCCAAGGTCACATGAGTTTGCATCCTAATCTAAAGGCAACAGGTAACAAAAATTTCTTGAGCAAGGAAGAGCCTGATTAGTGCTTTGGGAAGGTTTATGTTTTTGTGGTGGCAATCATGTGGAAGATGGATGAAAGAGGATAAAGAATGCAGACTGGGAATCCAAAAATGTACTTATAGGGATCCCCAAAATATGTGTCAGCTAGGCTTTTCCTAAACTTTTTTTTTGCTAGATTGCTCTCACATTCGTGAGAGACTGAGGTCCTGAACAAGGGTGGTGATGACATGAGTGGAAATTTGGGGACAGAAGAGAGAGTTGTTACAGGAGAAGAATCAACAAGATAGCTCCAAGTGACTAGAAGGGGTAGCTGGATTCCTGTAATGTTATATCATGATCTGTCAATTAGCATGTATAAAGAACTTACTATATGTTGGGGCTGTGCTAGGCACGACCCAGCCACTACTTGGTATTCTAGTTTTCATCTGGAATGGTTTTCCTGCCAGCCCTCCCCCTCCTTGAACCTCAGTTTCCCCATGGCTGGAATCCTAATATCTCCTGCTAACCTTCTCTAATGCTGATTGCTTACCGAAACCTTCACTGATTGCTGGCAGCTTGGACTTCTTTTTTTGGTTCCTGCTTTCTCCACCCTTGGATAGAAACCTTGAATCTTGGCCCCAGCTGGGATCTTTGGTTAAAGGTATTTGTTTGTTACTGCTTCTTTCCCAGTGCTGACTGATGCCCAAGCCTCAGTGCTGCTTTCATACCACAGTACATCTATCCAAATGCTGAACATGTAGCTTTTCAGCTACAAGTGAATAAGTGAATGAAAAAAAATACATAGCCTTCACATATCCTTGGAGGGCTACAGGAATCTTTGATTTAGTTTATTCTACATCTTCCTTAGTTCTAATTAATACAAATCCAGTATCTTTTTCTTAAGACAACAGGATTCCTGGGGTGATGACACCTTGGAAGGAGGGAAGTCTCCGGTGGAGGGCTACAGGGCTCTCTCCTCATTGCTGTTCCACATTTCTATCCGTAACTTGGATGAATATGTAAATGGAATATTTGTCAAATCTGTGGATAAAAAACCAATTGAGATAGCTGCTATGCTCAATAGCAGCATCAAAATCCAAAAATATCTTGAAAGACTGGAAAAAAGGGGTCATTTTTAATAAGTAAAATTGGATAGAGGTAAGTGTAAAGTCCTGTGTTTGGATTCAAAGATTAGTTGCACAGAGTGAAGTGAACATAACCAGAGGAGTAAAATATAAAATAGCTACAATAATGTAAAAGATAAGACATTGAAGCAAAGCGAAGAGTCAATGTGGTAGAGTACCTAAGGAGCCAACTTCAGAGTCAGTAAGACTTGGGTTCAAATCCTGCCTCTGTGACCTTGGCCAAGTCACTCAACTTCTCAGTTTCTCCCAACCCCCACCCAGGTAACTAAGATTATAAGCTTCAGAGAAGGTTTAGACTTGCATTGGTAGAGTAACTTTCCACATAGAGAGCTCCCTACATTGATGAAATCTCTACTCGTAAAACAACAAAATGAAATGAATTAGAAAAAAATGTAAACGGTCTCTTAGTTGACAAATCTAATGGTCTCATCTTAATGCTCATTGTTTTTGACTTCTGAACAGCCCCTACACAGATGATTTCCCTTTTCTCCTTGATACTGTGAGTCAGGATTTTATGCACCTTATATGTAATGAACAGACGCTAATCACAATCCACTGTATTTAACCGGCAGTGTTTCTGCAAGCCAGCTAGATTTGGCTAGAGACAGCAAAGGTATGGTGCATTGCCTCAGATCTTGACCATTGACAGTTCTCTTCAATTCAATGAGCTTCAGTTTTCTCTTCTGTAAAAATGAGGATAGAAACACTCATTCAAAGAGTTATTGGGAGGAAAGCACTTTATAAACCTTAGATTGATATATAAAAATGTGATATAAAACGTGATTGCTTCACAAGTCTGCTACACAAAATTTCTTCACAAAATCCAGCTCATTGTACTTTCTCCTTGTTCTTAATGGCTTCCCACACCCTACAAGATAAATTCAAGAACCATCTATTCAGTGCCTAGGATGTGCTAGGCACTGGGGATACAGAAGTGAAACAAGGCAGCCTCACCCTAAGTCTTAGAATCTAAAGGAGGAGAGGAAGGGTTAAGGCTGGAGGTCCAAGCAGGAGGTAAGACCAACATCCAGGTGACTGTATTTACATGATAAGTGCACTTGAGAGGTCGGAAACAATGTGATATTAGAGATTCAGGAAGGGAGAAATCACTTATAGCCCCATAAATTTTTTAGTGCCTCCAAGATAAAGTCAGGAAATCATAGATTTAGAGACAGAAGGGGCTTTAGAGGTGATGCAGCCCCCGATTCCTTTTAGTTTTTTATTTTTTGTTTTTTTTTTTTGGAGGGGCAATTGGGGTTAAGTGACTTGCCCAAGGTCACACTGCTAGTTAAGTGTTAAATGTCTGAGGCTGGATTAGAACTCAGGTCCTCTTGACTCCATAGTACTTGCTCTATTCACTGTGCCATCTAGCCGCCCCCCTCCCCCAGGTAGAGAAACTAAGGTCGAAAGAGATTAAATGGCTTGCCCAGGGTCACACAACTAGTAAGTGAACATGGGAATTTTGGACACAAGATCCAGCATTCTTTCCAGTGCTTTCCTCAGTCTGGCTTTCAAAGCTCTTCACAATCTGGCCCCAAGCTACTTTCCCCTCATTTCCCAATATTACAAAGACAAAGTCTTCCTGCCACACCTGGGTAGGTCTATTCATGAATCCCCAAACATGCCCTGCTCACTAGCTTTTTGTGGTCCTTGTCATACTTTTCCCAACTCTTCTCTGCCTAACCAGAAACAATCCATCCTTCAAAGTGCAGGTTAAATCTCACCTCCTCTATGAAGCTTTCCTTAACTATGCCATCCAAAAGTAGTCTTAAACTGACCATTTGCTACTTAATCCTATTATGGACTTTTGTGTCAGTCATAATTAGGAATTCTAGCACCTGCAGCAAATGTAGTTGGAGGGTGTGAGACATAGAAGACTGTCTGCCCCAGCTGGGGTGCAGTCATGATAGGTGAAGGGGCAGTTCATAGCCTAGAGAGTCCAGCCATAGGCCCCAATGACATTGCTGATCACAAATTTCTAATTTCAGATAAGAGGCAAAAAAAAGTATGTGCATAGGTGGGCTGTAGGCAGAGAGGGAGAGGGGTCCCAGGAGAGCAATGAAACCCTTAAGGATAGTACTACAATGATTGAGTTTGGGAGGCCTGGGTCGAATCCCCAGCAACCTCAGCCTAATTACAGCTCTGACAATACCCTCTTCAGAGGCCAGTGCCATGATTTCTGTTTTCCTAGACTTTTTAGAACCTAGAGGCCACTCACTGATCATTTGTTCAATGAATAACGAAAGGCAAATTTGTTGAAATGTTGAAAGGGAATCATAGTTCTACATTTTCAAAAGGTATCACATATAAAACTCTATAAAATTCATCCTTGGCCTTGATTCTGTGGCAACATTAAATATAAAAAAGAAAGTATCTGGGGGATTTCTGAAGTAAAATAGATCCTTATATTTCTCTATGAATTATGATAATTCTTTATATTGGAAGGAATTATTAATAAAGACCACCAGGAGGCAGGAAAAAGGAAATAAAGATGTAGATTCTTCAAATTTGTGCATTCTTATTGTTTCTGCTACAGTTTATGGCCAAAGTCAGAATTATTGAGTAGTTCCTTCAATAAAACAGCTAATTTTTGGAATCAAACATTTAAAGACAAACAGGAAGAAGCCACCTCCCAGTGGACAGGAAGAAGGTCATCCAAAAGCAGATCTGAGAAAAGAGGGGCATCTCTGGAGATAAAACATCACAGGGTCATCACTGAAGCTAGCAGTGGGGAAGGGTCACCTTACAGTGCTCTGGTAGGGCTTCACTGAGGCTTGTCCAGCCCATTGTGTGCATGAATGAGCTCAGGCACGCCTTCTATACCAAGATTTATACTGTAAGATGGTGAGAAAGACATCCGCTGTGGCCAAAAGCAAATTTCACTGCCAGGAAAATGGGCAGAGAAGAAAATACCTTGTCACCTCTTCTCGGAAAAGCAGAGAGAGAGAAAGAAAAAAAAATTGGCTTTCATCTTACAAATTTTCCGCCTCTGGGGGCAAAATGAGTTCTGGATAATGTTACTGCCATCCTTATGGCATCTGAGGCAGCTAAGCAAGAAGGAGGGGATCCCTCATTCTAGAAGTCTCGTTCAGTGATGTAAGTTATGGAACCATAGCGTTGTAGCCTTAGAACCCGAAGGGACCTTAAGGGTCATCTAGTATAACCCCTTCATTTTACAGATGAGGAAACTGAGGCCCAGAGAGGGGAAGTGATTTGTCAAAAGTCACACAGGGAGTTTAGATGGAGGCATCATGATACAGGGTTTAGGGGGCCAGCCTTGGAGTCAGAAAGACCTGGGTTTGGATCCTGCCACTTACACACAGATCCTGACCTTAAGCATGACCTAATGCCAGGCAACTCTCTAAAATCCTGACTCACAGATAAGTTGTTTATCTGCATTAGTAGAAGGAGTTTCCACATAGGGTATTATCCCTTCCCCCTTGAAGAAAAAAAATTAAATAGGCCCCATCTAGTAGATAATATGAAGTAAGATCTGGTTTTGGAGTTAGGAAGACCTGAGCTCAGATCCAGACTTAGGCACTCACTGGCTAGGTAATTCTGGCTGTCATTTGACCTCTTTCTGTCTCAGTTTTCTCATCTGTAAAATGGGGGAAAAACAGCACTGCCCTCACAGGGTTATTGTGAAGATAAAGTGAGAAAAAACTTGTAAAGCAGTTTGCAAACTTTAAAGTGATATATAGATGCTAACTATAATTATTAGAAATGGGGAGACTTGGGACAGCTTGGTGGCACAGTGGATAGAGCACTGACCCTGGCGTCAGGAGGACCTGAGTTCAAATCCACTTTCAGACACTTATTAGCTGTGTGACCCTGGGCGAGTCACTTAACTCTGCCTCCCAAAAACAAAACAAAAAAGAAATGGTGATACTTAACAATGACACATTGGGCAAGCAAACCTTTTGTGGCCATCTTGGAAATGCCTCCATTCCTGCTTTCGGAATACAGCAAGGCTTGTAGGAGAAGCCTGGAAGGCCTGGATTGGTGAGGGCCTTTCTACCCCTGACTTATTGAACTTATCTTCAGGTGCTAAATTAGGGTAAAATTCCAGTTGCATGTTTTTCTAAGTGTTGTGCCCATCCCATGATGGCACAAACAATCCAGATAACTCCTAGGGTCCTGAATGCCAAATTCATCTTTTCTCAACTAGATGTTTTTCATCACATAGATGTATGTGGTCATGGGAATCTCTCCATAAGTAGTTCTATTTACTTCTCTGGGTCTAATGGGAAAGTATGGATGATACACTTGACCTCCAAGGAGCTGGTGAGGAATAGCTATCTCATGGTGAGAATTCCTGCAAGCTTCTCAGAAAAAGACACTGAAGAAATGAATTATTCCTGAGGCTTTGGCTGGAGAGACAGCATGGTGTGGATGGACAGCTGGCCTCAGAGTCAGAAAGTCCTGGGTTCAAGACCTGCCTCTGATGCATACTGTCTGTGGGACCCAGTCACTTTACTTCCCACAACCCTGACAGCTAAGACTGTAAATTGTAGAGCAAATGTAGACCAGCATTGGCGGAGGGAGCTTCCTTATGAAATTAAAAGCACTCATTTATTGTTTGTTTTGTTTGTTTGTTTGGGGTTTTTTTTTTTTTTTTGCTTTTTGGAGGGCAATTGGGGTTAAGTGACTTGCCCAAGGTCACACGGCTAGTTTTTGTGTTAAATGTCTGAGGCCGGATTTGAACTCAGGTCCTCCTGACTCCAGGGCCAGTGTTCTATCCACTGCACCACCTAGCCGCACCAAAAGCACTCATTTAAACACCAATGTGTCAACCATTGGGAACACAGACAAAGCAAGACAGTTCCTGCTTTCAAGGAACTCATTCTCTAATTGGGGGAAACAATATATAAAAGAGAAAAAAAAATGCCACAGATCTGTTTCCTTTTTAAAAAATCCTTTGATTAGAGATGCCATAAGAGTAGGTGGCAGGCAGCAACATGATGCTGAACTTATAATCATAGGGCTTGAGTTCAAATCCTGACTCTGCTCAGGTGACTCTGGGTCAGACATGAAAATTTCCTCATATGGAAAAATGAGGGGGCGGGACTACTCTGCCTGTGTTGCACCTTCCAGCTCTAGATCTGCCTATGACAAAGGATGAGGCCCAAGGGAAAAAAAAAACCCTTTCACACTATTACTCACACGATAAAACCTCTTCCCCCCCTTCCACACACCCCTACTCCTTTCCTGTAAAGAAGGAATTTCTTTTGTCAATGCCAGGGGAAGGGCAAGTTTTTTGCAAAAGTGGTTAATCATCCACTTATCCATCATTCAAACTAGCAGCATCCCCCGCATAGCAAGGACAGCCATCCAAGAATTAAATGAGCAAGTCCTTTTTCACTCCCTTCTAGGAGGAAGGGTGGGGAAGCTGGCCTGCAACTATGCTCAGGACAAAAGGCTTCATTCAGGCTTTGGGTTCTCCGTTTACTTTTCCTTGTGTACTTCTAAAGGCAGAGGTCAGGCTTGGTTGTGCATCCTGTTCAGTCAGATATGCCAAAAGCAGATAAGGTGTCAAACACTTAAAAAGAAAAATTTATAAGGGTTATATTTCCCTTGCAAAGAATTAACCCAGAGAGAAGATTGCATAAAGAAATTAGTTTGGAAAATAGTGCTGTCAGGGGAGCAACAGAAAAGATGAAAGATAAAACCATGTATTTGGAGGGGGGAAAGAAGAAAAGGGAACAGCGAGTGCATCTTGTTAATGGGAAGACGTGTCACAAAAGACTAGTTTTATTTAGAAGGCTGTTTTGAAAGCAGCACGCACAAATGGCCCCTCTGGGAAACTCCTGGGGTGGACCTGGAAGTCTGAGGTCTCCATGGCAGGTCCTTTAGCAGACTCTCCAGGATTCTGCTCTGCCCCTTAGTTTACCAGGGGCTGCATTTCTAAGGCTGTAGGCCCATTCTGCTTTGTGTCAGCTCTGTTCCTTCTTGTCACCAAAAAGAGACGCCGGTGCCAGAATTTATGATTCATGCTGCACAAAATAACTCACATTTGTATAGGGTTTTATAGCTGTGAAGGATGTGGCGTCCATTGTCTCATCTTAGCCTCAGTCATGTGAATTACGTAGTACAAGAATTACTACCTCCATTTTATTCACAGGCAGGCAGATGTTAAATGGTTTTCCTGAAGTCACACACTAGGAAGTGGTCTTCTAACTCCAAGTCCAGCTTTTTTTTTCTTTTTACCATTTTATTCTTGTAACATTGCCCACTATGGATCCCATCATTTTGAAAGGAGACATTGAATGCCTACAACTAATGCTCTAAGAAAATGTAGAAGAAATTGGCATATAAGGCCAATATCTTTGGTGGACAGAGAAAATAGCATGGAATGGTAGAGGAGGCCACATCTTCAGCTCTTAGTCATATGCCTTTCTACCAGATTATTCTGGAAGTATTTAATTTCCCCTCCTGAGATAGATTGATTTGTGTGTAAACTACTAAGGGACAAAGTTGGCATATCCCCTTCTCTTGTTTATTGAGGCAAAGGTCCCAGCAAGATGAAATGAACAATTGCAGTTCTAATCTAAAAGTCAGGCTGCAAAGCAAAAAGAAATATCATGGTAATTAACACAAAACCCTTTTTTTTGCTGCTTTGAATTATCTGGGTAATTACTTTAATTCCCCACAGCCCTTGGGTGCAGTGTAGATGCTGAAACACACCTATGTTTTGGACACCTGTCTGTCAGTGCCAATGAGACACATTGCCAGTGATGTCCCAAACCCTGTTTGGTGCCTAGGCCAAAATGGAGGTGAGTGGCCTGTGGCAACAGAGAACCCCTGACATATGGTCAGCTGCCAGTCATCTGCTCTCCTCACTTGAGTTGCCAGGGAGGATTGCATGGTTGCTAGAGGCAAGCAGGGGAGACTCTTTCTCAAGTCCTGCCTACAACCACATGGTCCTCTGCAGTTACCACGCCACTGTCACCCAAGTCATTATCTTGTACAATTATAGATGATCCAAAAAGAAGTCTCTACAAGTCTAAGGTAAATCAGTCAAAGAAGACAGTTTCACATTTGGTTTCAACAATAGGCAAGGATAACAGTTTATTGTAGATTGAATTTTCAAATAAGTACCCTGTCAGGTCCTGTTAGGATTTAAAAAATGAATAGGCTGATCATCAATGAGATACTAAAACAAGTGTCTGGTGAATACTGTAGTTGTAACTTGTGTATGAAAGAGGTGGCTTGGGTCTTTGGGAGGAACTGTTTCCTTTCTAGAATAGGTCTCTTTTTTTCCTTCTGATATCTCAATTCTTCTTCTGAATAATAATGCTGAAGCTTTATTAGTTAATCAATAAGACATGATACAGGGTATGGTTATCATAAAATAATCACACCCAGGAGCATTTTGAGGTATGAGCCTCTTGCTTCTAATCAGATTGGGGCAAGATGATCTTTTGATAACCACACCCTGGGGAACTGTCTCATTTCTATTATGAGTGCATTTTATGGTAGGCGAAAACATACATTTCTACTGGGGGAAAATGAAGTTGACACTGAGCAGCCATTTTAGCTGAGGTGAGAGATGTGCTAAGTCTCTTTTGTAGAACAGTCACACTGAACACAACTCCTTCTTGAGACATCTCATTGTAAAAGTCATCTGGGCATGCAGCACCAGCCATGCAACATGATGAAGACCATTGTGTTTTATACTTGCACTGCATACCTCAGATTAATATGAAAGCTTAAACAGGAAGGAATTGGGGGAGGTGTGGGAAGAGGGCATTAGAAACTAGGTATAGCCAGCATTATGAACAGAGGGAACAATAAATTGAAAGTGAGTGTAATATAATTGTAAGGAAACTTGGCCCAGAAACGGAGCAAGAAAATGCCCCTCTCCTCTTTCACTGGACAGGTGGGGCACTATGGATGTGGAATCTCATCTATATTGTTAGTGTGTTGGTTAGTTTTACTGAATATTTTTTTTACCTTTTCTTTGTTACAAAGGAAGGCTCTTTGGGTAGGAGAGAGGGGTGGGGTCTATTCAGAAATAAATTTGATATAAAACTGAAAGCATCAATAAAACAAAGACATTTTTAAAAATAACTATGGAGGAGCCAAGACGGCAGAGTATAGGCAGGGGCCCAACTGAACTCTCCCAACATTTCTCTTCAAACAATTTAAAAATAACACCTCAAATTAAATTTTGGAGCAGTAGTTCTGACAAAAGGTCAGAGGGAAACATTTTTCCAGCCTAAAACAATTTAGGAGGTCTGTAAAACAGAGGTGGGCACAGGCTCAGAATGTGGCTGGAGCACCATCCATGGGTCTTAGAGATGGCCACAGCAGCCGCAGCTTCAGGAGCTCTCAGGCCAGAGATGGTAAGGGGGTCAGGAAGAGATTTCAAGGGACCCTTTATTAGCACTGGGTGCAGTTGGCATTGATTGACAACTTTGTTGCTTTAAATAGTTCTAGGTCATACTTCCAGGACAGAGCGGAAGAAGGCTTGTGTTGTGTTGGGTCACAAGGGATCAGGGGCCCTGGTCACAGTTCCAGGGCCATGAGGAGTACTACCCCTTACAACTGCAGGGGAGCAGGGGCTCTTCTTGGATAAAGACCAGAGCATAGACCAGCAGAGCAGTGACCACACCTCTACCAGGATAACACCACCTTAGAAGTGCCAAAACATGAAGGCCACCAAAACTTGTTCTGAAAACAGCAGCACAAAAAATTCTGAAGCTTGGCAGAGTGCTTCTCCACCCCCAAGTGAGCAGAGCCTAACTTTAACATAAAGTGCATAAGTGAAGAAATAGACTGGGAAAATGACCAAATAACAAAAAAAAAAAAAAAAAGAATTTGATCACAAAAGGCTACCATGCTGGCAGAGAAGACCAAGACATAAATTCAGAAGAAGACAACAATGTGCAAACAGTTACAACCACAGCCTTGAAGAAAAATGCTAATTGGATCAGAGGCCAGCAAGAATTCCAAGAAGAGTTAAAGATATAAGAGTATAAGAGGTAAAACTGAGAAAAGAAATGAAGGTGATGCAAGAGAATTATGAAAAAAGAATTAACAGTTTGCTAAAAGAGGCACAAAAAACATTGAAGAAAATAGCACCTTAAAAAAGCAGAATTGGGGATGGCTAGGTGGCGCAGCGAATAGAGCACCGGCCCTGGAGTCAAGAAGACCTGAGTTCAAATCCAATCTCAGACACTTGACATACTTACTAGCCATGTGACTTTGGGCAAGTCACTTAACCCTAATTGTCCTCCAAAAAGAAAAAAAAGCAGAATTGGCCAAGTAGAAAAATAGGTACAAAAGGTCACTGAAGAAAATGATTCCTTGAAAATTATAATTGGGTAAGTGGGAGTTAAAGACTCTATGACACTTCCAGAAACAATAAAACAAAGTCAATAGAATGAAAAATTAGAAGAAAATGTTAAATATTTCATTGAAAAAACAACTGACTTGGAAAATAGATGCAGGAGGGATAACTTAAGAATTATTGGACTATCTGAAAGCCATAATCAAAGAAAGAGTGTAGACATCACATTTCAAGGAATTATCAAGGAAAACTGCCCCAATATCTTAGATCCAGAGAGTAAAATAGAAATTGGAAGAATCCACCAATCACCTCCTGAATGAGATCCCAAAATGAAAATGTCCATATTATAGCTAAATTCCAGAGCTCCCAGGACAGGGAGAAAATATCGCAAGCAGCCAGAAAGAAACAATTAAAATATATGGAGCTAGTCAGGATCACACAAGATTCAGTAGCTTCCATGTATAAGGAGCAGAAGTCTTGGAATATGATATTCCAGAGGACAAAGAAGCTAGGATTATAACCAATAGTAATCGACCCAGTAAAATTGAGTATAATCCTTCAGAGGAAAACAATAGATATTTAATAGGATAGAGGATTCCTGAGGAAAAAAGTGGAATGGAAGATGTAACATTCAAAGAAACACTAAAAGGTAAACATGAAAGGGAATCAATGCAGTTAAACTGTTTACCTTTCTATGTGGGAAGATAATACATGTAACTCCTAAGAACTTTATCATTATTAGCATGATTTAAAAGAGTTTGCATAAACAGGGGGCATGGCTAGGAATCAATTATGTTGGGATGATCTCCAAGGAAAGAATGTAGGGATGAAAAAGAGAGAGACACTGGGAGAAGGGGGAAGGGAAAAGTAGAATTGGGTGAATTTTCTCACATAAAGGTGTACAACATAAAGCTTTTATGAGAGAAGAGAAATGGGTGGGGGGAGTGGTGGTGGCAGGCAGTGCTTGAACCTTACTCTCATCAGAATTGGTTCAAAGAGGGGAAAATATATATTCACACTTAGTTGGGTATATAAATCTATCTTACCCAATAGGGAAATATGTGGGGAAGAGGATAAGAGATTTGGTGGGGTTGGGGGGGGAGAACTATAGTGAGGAGAGTTGGGGGAGGCAATAGTCAGAAGGAAGACAGACTTCTGAGGAGAGACCAAGAAGATGGGGTGGAGGGAAATGCATAGGTAGTGAACATAACTGTGAATGCAAATGGGATAAGTTAACCCATAGAACAGAAGCAAAATGCATTGGACACCAAAATCCAATAATATGTTGTGCACAAGGACACACTTGGGACAGAAAGAAATACATAGAGTTGAAATGAAGGGCTAAAGCAGACTATTATGCTTCAGCTTAACTGAAGAGGGCAAGGGTGGCAATCATGATTGACAAGCAAAAGCAAAAATAGACTGATTGAAGGAGATAATCCAGGAAACTACATTTTGCTGATAGGTACCATAGACAATAAAATAATAGCAAAAAATTTCACACCAAGTTTCTCTGATAAAGGCTTCATTTATCAAATACGTAGGAAACTGAGTCAAATTTATGAAAATAAAAGCCATTCCCCAATTGATAAATGGTCAAAGGATATAAACAGGCAGTTTTTGGAAGACATCAAAACTGATGAATAAATGGTCTAAATCTCTATCGATTTCCATTGTTGTTATTGAGTCATGTCAGACTCTTCATGATCACATTTCTTACCAAAGATACTGGAGTGGTTTGCCATTTCCTTCTCTAGTTTATTTTACAGATCAGGAAATGGAGGCAAACAAGGTGAAATGACTTGCCCAGGGTTTCACAGCTAGTAAGTATCTGAGATCAAATTTGAACTCAGGTCTTCCTGACTCCAGACCTGGCACTCTATCTACTATATCATCTAGCTGTCCTATGCATTGCCATTATTGGTTAGAGAAAGGCAATTTAAAACAACTCTGAGGTACTACCTCATACCTATCAGAAATGACAAATATTGGAGGAGATGAGGGAAAATAGGCACACTAATGAATTGTTGGTAGAGTAGTGAGCTAACAGGTGTAGCCATTCTGAGAACAAGGTGGAACTATGCCCAAAGGACTATAAAACTGTGCAAACCCTTTGATGCAGCAATACCACTATTAGGTTTGTTACCCTAAGAGATCAAAGAGAAGGGAAAAGGTCCTTTATGTACAAAAACATTTATGGCAGTTTGTTTTGTGGTTGCAAAGAATTGGAAATTGAAGGCATAACCATCAATTGGGGAACAGCTGGACACAGTTCTGGCATGGGATTATGATGGAGTACTATTATGCTATAAGAAATGATAAGGGGGGGTAGGTTCAAAAAACACAAGCGAAACCCTTTAGGAACTGATGCAAAGTAAAATGAGAAGAACCAGGAAATCATTCTGCACAGTATAACAGCAGTGTTATAATGATAGTCAACTGTGACAGACAACCATTCTGATCAATAGCGATCAAAGACAATACCAAAGGACTCATGATGCAAAAAATTCTATCTACCCCCAGAGATAAAACTGATGAACTCTGAGTGCAAGTTGAAGTATGATTTCCTCACTTTATTTTTTGCTTTTTTTTGAGATATGGCTAATAGGGAAATGTTTTGCATGATTTCACATGTATAATTGATCTATTGTTTGCCTTCTCAGTGGGAGACAATCTGGAACTCAAAAATTTTTTTAAAAGAATGTCAAAAAATAATAAATTTTTTAAAGCAATTGGGGTTAAGTAATTTGCCCAAGGTTACATGGCCAGTTTGTGTGTGTGTGTGTGTGTGTGTGTGTGTGTGTGTGCACGTTAAGTATCTGAGGTCGGAACCAATCCTGGGGGCCGGCCCACTGCACCACCTAGCTGCCCCTAAATCTTTTTTTTTTTTAGATTTTTCTATTTGCTTTTTGGAGGGGCAATTGGGGTTAAGTGACTTGCCCAAGGTCACACAGCTAGTTTTGTGTTAAGTGTCTGAGGCTGGATTTGAACTCAGGTCCTCCTGACTCCAGGGCCTGTGCTCTATTCACTGAGCCACCTAGCCGCCAAAAATAATAAATTTTAAAAATAAAAATAACTACATAGAGGTGTTTATGAAAGCCTCTTTGTTAATTCAGATGGTTTTTTTGGGGGGTGGGAGGAGTGTATTTCAATGTTAGATATGACTATCATGGCAGTAAAAGCTCATTCTTTAACTTCCTATGTGGGGAGATGGTGGCGCATGCTTTCTACCCTAATCCCAGGAGACTGCAGATTCTGCAGCAGCAACCTGCCTCCACTACCCATCCTGATCAGCAGAAATTTTAATAGAGTTACATATGTTTGAAAGTGGAAAACAGAAAAACCCAGTGAGCTGTGAAATACACTTTCAAACAGTGTTTGCAGCAGCAGCTCTATTGGTTCAGATTGAAGGTACCATCAGTTTTAAGAGGCTGGATAAGCGTGCTGTGTGCCTTGCAATTACAAACCCCCTAGACTGAAGGTCTTAAATCCTACTTTATTAAGTACAGTATTTATATGCTAGAGTCTTTTAAGGTGTTAAATGCTTAAAAAAAGATAGCCCAAGTACTTATGTTAATTGCTTTGTGACAGAAATCATTTTTTATTATAGATGAAAAGACTGAGCCGAAAGGAGGTCTGACAGTTTGCTGGGTATTATATGGAAGGTCAGTAGCAACTATTGTGAATTCCTATAGAATTCCTATTCTTGGTCTTGTCATCTCACAGGATCTGTCCAAGGAATCAGATGAGGAAGGAGCATGTCACAGTGGAAAGAAGATTACAATTGGACTTTGGGTATGATAGCTCAAATCTAGGCTCTGGCCCTACCCATTTGAAATTGGCCAAGTCACTTGACCTCTCTAGTCTTCAGTTCCGTCATCTGTAGAAAGAGGGAATTGGACTGGATGGTCTGTAACATAGTCTCTATTTCTCAAACTGTGATCTAGGGAGGACTTGGGCCCAGCTTGGGGAGGGAAAGGGGAAGAGATAGGTGGCACAGGCCTTGAGACCTAAAAAAGAATGTTTGCCCTTAGGAATATAGTATTAGAATTTTGATTAGCTCCTACATGCCAAAGTCAAATTTAATTAATGATTTGTCATTCTAATCATTCATTGCTCATAATAGGAGTCACCCTCCCCCCCCAACTCTCAATCCCTGCATTCTGAACCTGAGTTGTTTAATCCCATCTGGAGTAGTTTGGAACATAGCCTGAAAGAATCTTAAGTCACCACCTGTTTTTTGTTCTTAGAACTTCATTTGAGAGAGATATGGACACAACATCAGGCAGAACCTGGGCACATTCTTACCAATGAACTTGGGTGATTGGGAACCTGACTTGAAAGAAATAAGCTCAGGTCCAAAAGGGGTCAGGTGAGGTACAACAGAGACCTTTTAAAATCAGTTTTATTAATGTCTTTGATTTTAGGTCAATGCCATTTCTGGATAAATGTGGTCCACCACCATCACCATTCCAGTCACCAAATTGAATCTTCCTCCATGACAAAGAAAAACAATCTTACAGTGATTATATCTGACAAACACATGCAACAACATTCTGTCTTCATTGTCTTCCACCACATTACAGAGAGGAATTATAGCAACTAAAGACCAGTACCTAGGGTCGAAATCAGCGGATATGAGGCAGGGAGGTCAGCTTGCCCAAGATCACGCAGAGATGGTAAGTGTAGTGATCTGGGGTTTAAATCTAAGTTGGTCCTCCTTCATGATAAGATTCCACACTCATTCCACCATACCACCCTGGCTGACAAATTTCATTCTCTCTTCTCTAGGACCGTCTTTTTTGTTACTCAGCTTTCATCTTCTCCTATGAGAACTTTACTCCAAATAGGGAGCACAACTCACAGCTCTGGTGCCCAATAGAAAAGCTGAGAAAGGGTGAAATGTTAGGACTCAAGCTGCTGTAAGGGTTATGGGATTTAAAGATCTTCCCTGCCCCATTGGACTTGCTGATGTAGCAGGAAGGGGCAGAGCAAGCAGAAGCCAAGCTAGAGTTCCTGCGGTGGCTGGCGGTGGCTGGCGGTGGTGGCGATGGTGGCAGCAGCAGCAGAGGCAGTGGCAGTGGAAGCATGAACCCCTTTTTGAGTCATCCAGAATTTCTGCAAAGGACTCCTGCTGAGGACTGCCAGGGGCCGGAGTTGCTGGGAGCATGCTTCCTGGATGCTGGGTTGTTGCTGTGAGTGGGGAGAGGAGGACCTTTGCCTGAGGTAGCCTGTTCTGTTTTAAAGGCTTGAGAATGTGGGTGCTTTCTACTTTATCTACCTGTGCCAATTTCATAACTACTCTGATGGCTTTCACTTTCTGGTTTGGGGACTCAATCTTTTGGTATTTTAATAAATGTTCTCGCTTTATCCCCCATATAGAAAGCCTGATATATTTTGTGATTGATAACCACATCAGCATATTTACAATTTCCATAGGCATTGTGAATATTGCATTGCTGATATAGCTGCAGATTTGGGAGTCGTCAAAATGGCTCATCCTGGGAGAGTGGTGGTGAGCTCAGAGAGAAGAAGAAAGGGCTGGGGGCCCTTAATTTTGGGAAGACATTCACAGTGAAAGGATGAAGAGGAGTAGCAAAGGAGGTTAAGTGAGAATGGTCAGGAAGTAGGAGGAGAATGGAAGTGACAAGTATTCAAAACAGAAGAAGGTTTCAAGGCGTGAGTGAAATGTCACAGAGAAATTAGGAAAGGAAGTCATTGATAGTCTTAGATGACAGTCTGGTGAAGCCTTTGATTTCCTTCTCAGAATAATGTTTTAAAATGAATTAAATTTTTTAAAATTACTATAAAGGAAACCAATTATATTGAAAAACAGTTATCAAAATAATTTTTTTGAAGTTCATAGATAAGAGGTTAAGAACTGCTGTAGATTTCGAGAAAGTAGTTTCTGTCGATTTGAAAGAACATAATTTGGATTGTAGGAGATTAGGGAGAGAAGGAATGTTGAGGTAATAAAAGCCACTTTTATTATAGGGGACCACTTGGGGAATGGAGCACTCTGGGAATCTTCCAGGCTAATGTTAGGTCAGCTTTCTCTAGGTAGGTCTTGACTAGAATAGACTCCTCTAGGCTCTTTCTAGTCTAGCCCTACTCTAGGGGTTATTCAATGAGCTTAGATCCCAGGAATGTGAAGGAATGGTTTTTGGCTGGTTTTACTTTCCCTAAGTAAACCAAAATGACAAGTTTACAACAGAGAATATTAGTAACCCATATCCTGAATAGGGGAGTTGAGAGGAAATCATTTGGAAATGGAGGTGATATAAAACAAAAAGAATCAATGAAACCTTAAAAAGTTTTGGGGAGCAAGTCACTTTACTTCCCTGAGCCTCTGCTTCTCCATATAGACCAGGGATTTTGAGCAGACAGGAGTATTCTCCAAAAAAACTCCTTTTTAAAAAATGATGACCCCCCCTTTCAAAAAAATCTGTATTTCATTATTTTCCAATTATATTTTGAAATGTTTTTAACATTTTTTAAAATTTTGAGTTCTAAATTCTCTACCTCCAGCCCCTCTGATACCCCTTGAGAAGGCAAGCAATATATACATGTGGTGTCATACAAAACATATTTCCACATTAACCATGTTGCAAAAGGAAACACACAGAAACAAGAAAACAGTGAAAATAGTATGCTTCGTTCTGCACTCAGTTCCTCAGTTCTCTCTTTGGAGGTGGATAATATTTTTCATATGGGTCCTTCAGAGTTGTCTTGGATCTCTGTCTTGATCAGTGTAGCCAAGTCTTTCACAGTTGATCATCTTTACAATATGTGTTATGGTGTACAATGTTCTCCTGGTTCTGCTCCTTTCACTGTGCATCAGTTCATATAAGTCTTCCCAGGTCTTTCTGAGACTATTGTATCTATCATTTTTTACAGCACACTAATATTCCATCACAATCATATGCCACAACTTCTTCAGTCATTCTCCAGTGTCTGATGATAGCACCTAACTCCTAGGGTTGTAGCAAGGAACAAATGAGATAATAATTACAAAGTACCTAGCACTGTGCCTAGTACTTAGTAAGTGTTATATAAATGTTAGCTATTATTAATAAGAATTCTACTTCACCACCCTGAAGGATGGGGGAGGGAATGAAGAAGACACACATTATTGGTGAATTGTAATCTGTACTGGTGAAGGGAATACCATATTGATGAGATCACAGGTAAGAATAATAATTATAGCTATCATTAGCATTTATGTGGTCTTTTAAAATTTGCAAAGCACTTTACAAATATTATTTCTTTTAATATTTACAATATTATCCCACTTTATCCTCACAACCACCTGTGGAGGTAGAGCTCCATTTTTCAGATGAGGAAACTGAGGCAGTTAAAGGTTAACTTAGGGTGTGAGTTCAGGTCTTTTTCCTGACTCCAGGTCCAGGGCTCTATCAATGTGATACCTCGTTATAGTTCCATCTAAGTCTGTCTGTGTACTAAAAGCTGTAATGCGAATGTAAATTTTAAAGATCTTCCCTGCCCCTAGGCTAACGTGCACCTGGAGCCTGGGGTGGGAGGCTGGTTTTTCAGTAGATACTTTTTGATTGGCCAGTGGGTCAATAAGGTTGTTACATTCTCTGAGCCAGGAGAAGGCTATATAAGCCCTGATGTGTAGCTTTGTTTGGGGACTCACTTTGAGAAGTGTTCTGTGATTTGATCTGAATTCTGGGAAGCCGTTTTTGAGAGTCCCCCGGCTTTGAAAAACCCAGAATGTGGAAACCCAGATGTTGACTGGGTATGGATGTAATGGTTGGACAGTTTGGAAATCTGTCTACTTGATGTTTCTGTCTTGATAATTATGCCTGTATACTTTGAGGTTCAGGGTGCTGACCTTTTCCCCTGAACAAGGTAAACGATATATGTCTGACTGATTAAAGTAAGCTTGTTAACCCATTTTGAGTTGCTTTCCTTTAACAAAGCAGATCCAAGAACCTGTGAGCAGGCACCCTGGGGACACTGGGGTGCTTGCCGCTACAAAA
>NW_027185903.1:23103920-23437645 GCF_028583685.1 Petaurus breviceps papuanus | reverse complement strand
CTGTGAGCAGGCACCCTGGGGACACTGGGGTGCTTGCCGCTACAAAAGCCAGCCCCAAATCAGGAGCTCTTATTCATGTGCTTTCTACTTGAAATCCCTCAGTTATCTGCCAACTCTAAATTTGTGATTTCTACAGTCTCCCACAAGCACACTCCTTTTCACAACAAGATTAGCAGAAGAACAATTCAGTGAGTTAGAAAAAGAATAGTTCAGGGGTAGCTAGGTGGTACAGTACATAGAGCACCAGCCCTAAAGTCAAGAGGACCTGAGTTCAAATCTGACCTCAGACATTTACTAGCTGTGTGACCCTGGGCAAGTTACTTAACTTCAATTGCCTCAATAACAAAGAAAAAAGGTTCATTATGAAGAAAATGTCAGTGCAGCCAATAATGCAGTGTCTACAGCCAAAAGAAGCCAAACCTAATTATGTTGTAAAGCTTGTGTAGTTATTGTGGTGATGGTGGTGGTTGCTTTTAAACAGAGACCCAGTTTAGTTCTTTTAGGTCAGTCCATCAACATGTGCTTATTAAATGTTTAGTATGTCCTAAGCCCAAAGCTAAGAAAGACATGAATACTGCATGCCCCTCAAGAGGCACACATTCTAAAATATGCAAGGAGAGGGGGCCAGGTGGCTCAGTGAGTAAGAGCACTGGCCCCAGAGTTGGGATGACCTGGGATCTAACCCAGGCTCTGATACTTAGCACCACACCCAGAAATAACTGGCCGTGTAACCTTGAGCATGTTATGTAACTCCAATTGCTTAAAAAAAATTTTTTTTTTATGCAAGTAATCCAAATTGCTCCTTATTGGTCTCTTTCTTCAGTTCCTCTTGCCCAGGTTTCAGGCGATGTTTATTTTTCTCTTAAAAATAAAACCCCTCTGTTACCATTTGAGCTGTATTTCTGATAAGAGAGACTCTTGGATTAAGATATTGAACCTTTTTAGGATCAATTTAAGTGAAAACTACCTCCAGTGGGTGCAGGCTTTTTGACAGTAAAAATGTTAGTAGCAAAATTTGTCACACTCTCAGGAAAGCTGTGCCTTTGACTGAGTGGCCTGACAATGAAATCCTAAATTATTTTTAAAACACTTGTTCTGGCTGAATATGACACTAAAGCAGTTGGTAAATCGAGTTGTGACTGAAATCACCAAGAAAATTGAGCAGAACACTGAGTAAAGGTAGAGGTAATAATTCTTTTAAACTCTGTTTTCTTCTGTCTTCAGTGAGAGTAGCTATTTTTATCAAATCAAGGACCAACACAGAGCTTCAAGTAAGGCCTCCTCAGTTCTATCAGGACTCACTTTTACTTTGTGGATGTCCTGACACTGATGTGCATGTGCAAAATTCCATCTCCGTAGGTACCCGCTGATCTACAAGGTCTTGGTCACCTCTAACACCTGTCATTGCTTGAGCTAATTCCCTAAAAAGTGTTGAATGTGCTACAACACATTCCATTCTGGGATGTCATTTTTGATGGGATTTCAGGAAAGGAAACTCAAATCTTTGGCCAGGAAGAAAGCAGACAGACATCTTGTAATGTTTGACAGTAAAAATGATGGATTCTTCTGATTTTGCCCAAATTAATGAGTTGTGTGATAAACCTGATGGTTATTTCTGTTAATAGAGTCAAACATGTAAAGTCTCAGACTTTCAGATAACCGATGGTCAATGTTGCTTATAATTACCTATGGTCTAGAGTCTTAGATTATTGATCAAGTACTAGCTGAAAGTAAACAAACTTTCAGCTTGTCATGACCCCTTCTTATTGGTTTATTGGTGGGACCACATGGCCCAGTGGAATCACAAATAATAGGACCATAGATTTAGTGTTGGAGGGGACCTTAGAGGTCATCAAGTCTGACCACTTCATTTTTACATGGGAGGAAAATGAGAACCTGGGAGGCTAAGTGGCTTGCTCAGTGTTACACAGAGTGGACGGAGCTAAACTTGGAAGTGGGAAGATATGGATTCAATTCCAATCTGTGACACCTTTTAATTGAATGACAACAAGCACATCATTTGACATCAGTTTCCTCATTTGTAAAAGGGGGATAATAATACCTGTAGTACCCACTTCACAGTCTTGCTGTGAGGAACCCAAGGAGAAAATGTATATAAAATACACCACAAACGGCAGGGCTCTGGGAAATGGAATTATTTCATCAGCTGGTCTTGATTTCTAACCTTGAGCCACAAGTCAGATTAGGGCCACAATGACCTACATAAATCAACCAAGTATTTATTGCTAGGCACAGTTCCAGGTGCTAGGGACATAGAGACGACGCTAAGTAGTCCTTTCCGTCAAGGAGCTCACCTTCTAACAGGAGAGACAATACATGTGGGCAAATGTGGTGTGTGGAAACCACAAATAAAGGAGATAATGGGTAGCCTGGGAGGGAAGGCCCTAGTATAATGGTTGTGAAGGACCTTCAGGGGGAAAAAAGACCTAAATAGGCTACCTAACCTCCCATACAGCAGGCGTGGCAAGGCAGTAAGCATTTATTAAACATTTACTACATACGTATAGGGCACTGAGCTAAGCCCTGGGGCGACAAATACAAGTAAAAAGAAAAACAGATCTTGTCCTCAAGGAGCTTACATTCTAATGGGGAAGACAACACACAAAAGAGAGCTGAAAAGTGTTGGGAAGGATGAGGGGGAAGACAAAGAGTCTTTTTTTTTTAAGTGGAGAAGGGCCAAGGGGGGGGGGGGGAGGGAGGCAGAATAGTATCATAGAATCATAGGAACACTGATCTTGAGCTGGAAGATGTCTTTGAGGTTATCTAGTCCAAATCTAACTCCTTTATTTTGCAAATGAGCAAACTGAGGCCCAGAGAAGTTAAATATCTTGTTTTAAGGTCACAAGTTAGGAAGTGGCAGAGCTCAAATTCTTTGACCCCAAAGCCAAAGAATAGGTCAAGAATCAGACCCAGCTTAAACTGCAGCGGAAAGAACAATACTATACAACACGAATATACTATACAACATGAATACAACATGTATTCATCTATTAAACTCAAGTCAACAAACATTTATGTGCCAGGCACTAGGGATACAAAGACAAAAATGAAACAATCCCTGGTCACAAGGAGTGTATACTCTTCCGAGGGATGGAATGCACAGAAAGAAGGTGTGACTAGAAAGGTACGTTTGTACCATATTGTAAAAGGCCTTGAATGTCAAGTACAGTCATCTGGACTTGACTCTGGAGGTGAAGAGGATCCATTAAAGAATTTTGAGCAGAGGAGGAATAGGGCCAAATCTCTGCAGAAGGAAGATGGCTTTTGAAGCAGTTTAAAGAATACATTGAAGAGAAGGATGGAGAGGTTGACTAAGGGGGCATTAAAATAGTCTAGGCAGGTGGTAATTTGGGATTATAATACTGTGGGGGACACAGATATACAAAGGTGAAATTAGCAATATTCAATAATCAATCAATCAAGAAGAATTTATTAAGCACTTGGGAGCTTAATCCAGTCATCCTGATCTATATCTGGCCATTGGACCCAGATGGCTTTGGCGAAAAAAATTGAGGCTGGTGACCATGCACAGCCCTCCCTCACTTAAATCCAATTCACTTACAAGTCATGGCATTCTCTTCCTGTGTCACTGTCCTCTTTGAGAACGAAGGACAAACAAATTAGGCACCTCTTATGCATTGTAGTAGGCGCCAGGGATACAAGTACAAAGAATGTCACAAGGAGTTTACATTCTGGGAAGATGTCTTGGTGTACAGTGCCTGTAGCATACAATATAAATAGAAAGTAAATGCAAATATATACAAAGCAGCTAAATGCAAGGTAGTTTGGGAGGCAGGACACTGGCATTTAGGGAACTGAGGAAAGGCTTGTTACAAAAGATGGTGCTCCAGCTGCATGCAAAAGAAGATGCAGGTGAGGAGGGAGTGCATGCCAAGTATGGAGGCTAGCCAGTCACTGACTGTATGAGAGGGAAAGATCTAAAAGAAGGAAGAATCAAAGATAATAATATGAAGGCTGCAAACCTAGAAGAGTGGGTGAATGGTGGTGCCACAGACAAAAAAAAAATAGTGAAATCCTGAGGAAAGGCAAAAAGATAATAAGTTCATTTGGGGATAATTTGAGTTTAAGGGATTGAGACAGCCAGGTCCTGTGGGAAGTTGGAGATTCAGTTTTGAGTTCTAGAACAGATCACAGGGCTCATGATATAGATTTCAGAGCTAGCTACTTAGAGGTGGCAGTTGAAGACTCGGAAGTGAATAAAACTACCAAGAAGGCAGAGAATCTGGTCAATGAAAGACCCTTAGAGGCCACTGATTTTAGGGAGTCAGGATGAACATGAAGAGTCAGTGAGGGGAAGAGAAGGAATATTTAGAGAGATAGGAAGAGACCCAAGGAGAACTTGATATGTATGAAGGTAAAGGGGGAGAGACAATGTAGCAGAAAGAGAGTTGTCTATAGGGTCAAAATCTGCATAGAGGTAAAAAAAGAACTAAAAATGGCCCCTGTAATTAGTGATTAGGAAATCACTGGTGATCTTTGAGAGAGAAGTTTCATTAGAGAGGAGGGGTACAAGCTAAACTGCAAGGGGCTGAACAGTGTCCATGGTGAGGAAGTGGAGGCAATGAATATAGACAACTTCGAAATGTTTAGCATAGAAGAGGAGGAGAGAAATGAGATAGCTAGTTGGACTAGAAGGTCTAAGGAATTGTTTTGGTTTTGTTTTAGGTTTGGGGAGACTGAGCATATCTCAGGTCTCAATCAATCAACAAGTATTTAATAAACACCTTGTTTATGCCAGAGACTATGATGGGCTCTGGAAGAGACTGAACAAGTAGAGGGATTAGCCATAGCAAGTTCTGTGACTAGAGAGGAAGTATAGTTTATACAGTACAGTATACTGACTTCTGAGGAATTTCCATCAAATTCCTTCACATTCCTTCCAGTCACCCGGGTTCACAACTTCCAAGTCACCATTAAGTATTTACTCTCCCTTATCCTCCAAGTCTGATCAGTAGTCAACTTTTGTTGATTCTACCTGTACAACATCTCTGGTGTCTGTCCCTCTCTCTCCAGGCACATTGCCCCCTCCCTCATCACCTCTCACCTGGACTGCCCCCTCCCTCATCACCTCTCACCTGGACTGCCCCCTCCCTCATCACCTCTCACCTGGACTATTACATAGCATCCTAATTTGTCTCCCAGCCTCTAGCCTCTTTCATATAGCAGCCAGATTAATTTTCCTAAAATACAAGTGTGAATTTGTCACAACAATGTTCAAAAAGCTCCATTGAATCCTTGTTGCCACTAGGATATAACATTAATTTGTTTATTTGACATTTTAAAAGCCCTTCTCAATATGGTCTCAGCTCCCTTTCTAGGTTTATTTCACATTCACTTCATGCAACCTATGCTCCAGTCAGCTTGCCTATTTACTGTTCTTCACCTTTCACATTCTATCTCCTCTCTTCACATTGTCCATCCTCCAGGTCTGGAACATGCTCCATCCTCACCTCCACAGCTCTTCCAGTAATAGGACTAGAGAGCTGGAGCCAGTAGGGACCTCACAGACTGTCTAGTCCAACCCCTTCTTTTCATACAAAAGGAGGTTAAATGACTTGCCCAGGGTAACAAAACCAATGAGCATCTGAGAGGGGATTGGGAAGCAGGTCCTCAGGGAATACATGTTCTTTTCCTTGTCCCATGATGCCTTCTAGCTTCCTTTAAAAGTCAGTTCAAGCGATAACACCAACATGAAGTCTTTCCTGACCCTTCCAGCTACCTTCTAAATGTATATATTTTCCCCTTAATAGCATGTAAGCTCCTTGAGGGGGGAAGCTAGGTGGCATGAGCCAGGTCTGGAGACAGGAAGATTCATCTACTTGAGTAGATGCTTACTAGCCGTGAGACCCAAGTTGCCTCAGTTTCTTCATCTGTAAAATGAGCTGGAAAAGGAAATGGCACAACACTCCAATACCTCAGCCAAGAAAACTGCCGATGGAGTCGAGAGTCAGACTTGATGGAAAAGCGACTGAACAACGGCAGCAACAAGCTCGTCGAGGGGAGGGACTGCTGTTTTTATCTTTGTGTCCCTGATACCCAGTGCAGTGCCGAACACAGAGCTGAGATTTAATAAATGTTTTTTGTTTGAGGGAAGCTGAAGTGCTTCATGCCTGTTGTTCTTCATCTTTTCAGTAAGGTAAAAGGTTAAGTCATTGGCACTGAGTTAGAGGTGAAGTTGGGGCAAGAAGAGGAAAGAACTAGAAAGAATGTTGTTATTTTAGTAACTACTGAAGTGTCCTCAGACACAGCTGGTTCTTTCTAGAATAGTATACTTTTATCATCACTTTCCATAGTTAATACCTGAAACATTCTTCACTGAGTCATACAATCAAGCACTGCTTTCGACTGACATTTTAGGTTTAAATAATTCCACTCGCGGCAGCTAGGTGGCGCAGTGAGTAGAGCACCTGGAGTCAGGAAGACGAGTTCAAATCAAACCTCGGACACTTAACCCCAATTGCCCTTTCTTCCCTCATCCAAAAAGCAATAATAATAATAATTCCACTCATCTTTTCTTGAAAAGGGTAAAATGGCAAAGTTTCGTTCCATCAAATTGTCTTTTAATGACGAAAGTTGTTTGATGGGATTATGGATTTTTTGGTACTAATGTATAAAAAAAAATCAGCCAATTTAAAAATATTTCAGCCCGGGTCAGTGTCTCTCCCCTTGGAGGACTCCCCCATTTCAGCATGGCCCTAGTTTGCTTCTGTCTGCTGTCATGAGCGTCATCAATCATTTCAGGCAGCTATGCTTTGGAATGCAGGATTAACTCATGCTTCATCTCCAGGGCAGGTGGCTTTATTGGCACAGGGACAAATTGGGCAGCCTCCATCCTGGGTATTTATAAAAATTACTTGTCACCAATGTGGTAGATTTATAAAAAGGAGACCAGAAGCAAGAAGGGCAGAATGGAAGGCCAGCCCCCTAGACAATCTCCACCAGGTAACAGATTTAATTTGGGTCACATTTCAAGAAACGATTGTTTAATAGCATCTCCATACATGGAATAGCAACTGCCACTTACGCATGTTTGCTTTTCAGAAACAGTACATTCTAAATGCATATTCTTTCAGAAATGCCTTATTGAAGCAACAAAATTCAAGCAAATAAATATTTTTATTTATTCCTCCCAGTGATTGAACAGAAAGTGTTACACCCATTTTCCAGATAAAGAAAATGAGTTAATTGGGAGGTTAAGACTTGCTCCAGGATCACATAAATATTTGCTTAAAAATAAATTATAAAACAAATAAAAATGTAATTAATGAAAGCAACAAAAACAGAATGATGTGGTTCCCAACAACAGTGCCCAAATAAATGTTTCACACATTTATCACTCAAATGGGGGCGAGAAATATTAAGTAAGTGCATACATCCCAAACTGGGACTTTCAACTAGGTTCCTCACTTTGTGCTGTCTCTGAGTTACCTCTGGCAGTGACATCATTGTTTCCTTAGTTACCAAATGGGGTGGCAGAAATAAATAAGCTTGATCTAAACCCAATATCTAATGGGGTGAGAGTGTTAGAAACTTTTTTTTATTGCTGTGAGCTCTGTGAAACCAATAACTCAAAATGTGGTCACTCAAAACATGCAGAAATAAAAATGTTATGGGGCCTGTCACCTCACTGCTTAATGAAAACATAACATAGGCCAAATTACACTCTACACCCATGAATTCTTATGGGAGCAGAACATGACTGGCTTAGTAGAGTTACCCAGTACACCAGACTAGGTTTTGTGGTAATATCAACAGAATTTTTAAAATACATACACACACACACACACATACAGACACATACCCAAGTTGGATTTGTATTGTAATGCATAAGAACATCTCAGATATATCTGGTAAACATCACAAGATTTTTTTCAATGTACATTTATTTACAAAACAATTTTGTACAGTTTCCCATTCAGAGTTTGTTTTGTTTTTGATTTTTTTAAACTTTGTTTTATGTGACAGATTCTCTTTGGTATTCTGGTGAAGTCTATGGGCACTTTCTTATAAGGTTTGAAAATGCATAAAATTACAAGAAAAAACAATTATATTTAAAGATGTCCTTTTTTTCCTGTTTAAATTCATGGACCCCTTGAAATTTATCCATGGACTTCTGACTAAGGACACCTGTTCTACAGTTCTTTCACATCTCTCATCTCCTTTAATCCTCCCAGTGACTCTGTTGATAGAACAGAAGGTATTATATCCATTTTCCAGATGAAGAAATTGAGTTAATGGAAGATTAAGGATCACATAGATAGTAAGAAGCAGAGCTAGAATGAAAACCTGTCTTCTGACTTTCTAGTCTAATCTATATTACTCTATCTCGTTATTTCTCATTTTTGCTCTTCACATGGAATTTTAAAGATTTGTAAACAATTTGGTGCAGCAGCTAGGTGGTACACCAGGCAGGAAGACTTGAGTTCAAATCCAGCCTCAGACACTTACTACCTGTGTGACTCTGGGCAAGTCACTTAACTGTTTGCCTCAGTTTCCTCCTCTGTAAAAATGAACTGCAGAAGGAAATGGCAAGCCACTCCAGTCTCTTTGCCAAGAGCTGGTCACAACTGAAATGACTGAACAACAAAATAGCCTGGTATACTTGTATTAGGGGTAGACATGACCCTGCTAGTTCAGGTTTGCTTACAAAATTAGACACTTGTAAGTCTTTGAACAATTAATAAAAGAAAATTGACATAGCTCTAACATAATAAAGATGTGCAACAAAGAAACAGTGATATTTAGCTCCCGTAGCTCTGCCATAACAATGATAATGCTAAGAAAGATAGCCAGCATCCATCTAGCTCTACCATGTATCAGGTGGCAGTATGCTAAGTGCTTTACAAAAATTTTCTCATTTGTCCCTGAGCTACAATCTGATGCCTTCTCTCTCTTTGGAAATGAGTGTTCAGCAGGGCATGGTGTGCCATCTTGTGTGGTCTTCAGATCTCCAATGGGCAAGGGATTCCAACTTCCCTTGAACAGGCCTTTTTACACCCCAAGATGACCTAGAAGCTGCATCAATGGAGGCAAGGACCAATCAGCAAATGGGGCAGGGGGTGACAGGGAGAGGTACACTGGTCCCATCACTAGTGGAAATAAAGAGTCAAAAATCCTTGGTTCAAACCCTGCTGGGTCTCCCCTCTATAGTAACTATGCAAACCAGGGCAAATTATTTAACTTTCTTGGGCCTCAGTTTCCTCATCAAAGAAAAGAAGGGGTTGGACTAGATGGCCCCTAAGGTTTGTTCCAGCTCTAAATCTACTGTATGATCTAACTCTAATCAGACAAGCAACTACATTTCAATTACAGTTTTAAAAAATATTAGAGCAACCAAATAGATGCAGTTTGAAAAACACCTTATAATCATTTTAATTATTCTTCAAAGAAATCTGATGAGGAAAGCTGGTATTTATTGTTATCTTTATTGTTGTTCTTATTTTACCGTTGAAATTATATGTAAGTGAAATTGAGGTATGCAAAGATTAAGGGGGGGTGGGGCAATGGATTGTATGCTAGGTCTGGAGTCTGGAAGACTGAGTTCAGATTTAACCTCTGATATTTGACCTTGGGCAAGTCACTTAACTTCTGTTTGCCTCAGTTTCCTTATCTGTAAAATGAGGATGACAATTGCACTATCTTTCAAGGTTGTTGTGAGGTTCAAATGAGATAATTGGAAAGGACTTTGCTGACCTCAAAGTGCTATATGAATATTAGCTATTATTATTATTTAATCATTATAGCATGGTGCCTCTCACCACATAGAGATAATAATATGGATTGAATTGTACTCAAGATAGTGAAGAACTGTTGTTTTTTTAAACACTTGGCATTGCCCCAAACTGGGATGGGCCTGCTATTGGATTTTTCATTACTTTAATTGTGCAAGCAGGTAAGTGGGGGTGTGGATTCTTGCATCAGCTGAAAATTTGAATTACAATACCAGGGAGGTCTCTCAAATTCTAAGAGCAATTTTCATATCTAGATGGTTTGGTCTTTGATCCAAATAATGGGTGAGAGGGGGCTCAGGAAAGATGTGTTGTTGGGAAGGTCTCTTGAACTTAATCCCTTGAAACAAAAAGCCGCAGTGTTGGGTGTATGGTACAGACCTAGTGGTGAAAATAAGAATATGGTGGATGTTTGTATGGCTCCTTAAAAAAGTGCTTTCACATATCCTCTCACTTAATCATCACAGCAACTCTGTGAAGAAGGCGGAACAGGTATTATTATCTCTGTTTTATAGACATGGAAACAAAAAAACCCAGAGAAGTTGTGACTTTGCCCAAGGTCACACAGCTAGCAAGTGGCAGAACTGAGTCTGTGCTCTTTCCATCCTCATGGATGGCACACTGCAGGGACATTGATGGTACCTATCAGTCATCTCCTAGTTAAAGAATATGACCAAGATTGACAAATACAACAACTGTTGTCCAACAGTCTAAGTATTCTATTAAATATTCATGGACAAAATAGTATATTTTCTTTTTTTTCAAAATAGTATATTTTCAGTGAAGACAAATTTAACTTCTCAGATTTCATAACCACCTATATAGTTGGAGAGAAAAAAATCATCCAAGGAATCAGTCTTTGCAAGTATTTCTCAATTGTATTACTTTACTCAATGATATTTCTTAACAGTTCAGTTTGGCCAGTACACTTGCTAGGTTTTTATGAAGCTTATTCACCCAGATGGAAGCATGTTGCTTTAGTCTTCTCAGTCCATCAATTTCAACTAAAAAGTTCATGCAACTTGAAAAAAAATTTTTTAAACTATTCAAAATGTGGTTCTGTTGATTTGATTTAGTGCTATATTTTTTAAAGTTATAGGATTTTTCATGAAAAGAAAAGAACTGATAATGTCCTTCCCATTCTAATTCTGGCCACTAGAGGCAAATGCCTTTCCATATAATAGGGTCATTTCATATGCAAGGAAAAGGAAAAAATGCATGTATGAGACTTATTCGTATAAATGAGATCTAATTAAGAATATTCTGTCAACAACGCTGTTTGAAGCCTGAGCTGGGCTACAAATTTCCAAGTCACAAATTTCCAGCACAAAGTATCCGGGAGTAGGGGCCCCAAAGATGGTTTCCAAGATTCTCACATTTGCACAGAAAAAATTCCATCTTTGACACATGTTAAGGATGCTCCTTTACTTCTCAGAGATCCTAGAACAGTGATTTTTGGGAAAACAAGTATTACTGATTACCTCCACTCCCAAATCTGATGTTTTTGAGCACTCTGATTGGTTGAGAGACAATAAGGGAAAAGATAAATGAGGAGTATCTGACTCATCCTGTGACTGACTTTGGGTTAGTTCTCATAGAAACAGGGGGTCTTAGTTTTCACAGCGTTGAATGGATCCCCTACAAGATAACTGCCTATGCCATTTTGCATTTTGCGATTTGCTTAGCCCTTCACAAACTTAGATGAATTTGATGCATATATATTTTGTGGACATTGTTTCATTGTCGATGATACTTTTAGCTCTCTTGTTGTGGATTTTTATTATTGCCAGTCATCCTTGGAACTCCTGTATTTTTGAATTGCCTGAAGCCTATTTTGTTCTTTCCCTCTCCATCCCTCTCTCTCCCTCTTCCTACTTTCCCCTCTCTCTTATTCTCTCTCTCTCTCTCTCTCTCTCTCTCTCTCTCTCTCTCTCTCTCTCTCTCTCTCTCTCTCTCTCTCTCTCTTTTTCTCCCTCTCTCCCTTCCTTCTTCCCTACCCTCACCCATTCACAATAAGGTTAAAATTGTTAGATTTGTATTCTCCTCCATTTAATTCTCTAGTATTGATCCCCCTTTCCCCTTTTTATCCTTCCTCTTCAGTTATTTTACATTGTGTGGATGATCATGTATTTACTTTCATTTCTCAATTTGGTTGGCATACAATTCTATATAGTAGTTCTTTTATTTTTTTCATTGTGAATTCACCCTATTTATTTTGGTAATTTGGTTTTAGTCTTTATTTTTTTAAAACAGTTAGTTAATAGTTTATCAACTGCTAGTATTTTTACAAATCCAGCTCTTAATTTTATCAGTTTTGTAGTCTTTTAATTTCCAGTTTTATCTATTTATCTTCTAATTGTAAAGATTTCCTTTGGACTTGTTTTGGAGTTGTCAATTTGCTTATTTCCCTTCTAGCATTTTTAACTCAAAGATTTTATTTAAACCACAGCTTTCTGGTACATATCAAAATGAGATTATTATATGTTAAACAAGTTATTAAAAGAACTACATCTTTATTTTCCAGTTCTTTTCTTGTTTAAATTTATTTTCTCAATTCTGAACTTAACAAATAAACAAAATTGGCATTTCCACATACATAGTAGATCCAAAAAAAAAAGAGGGTTGTGCAATAAAATTTCTTTTAAAATATGTAATAAATTCAATGTGTAATTTAAAAACCTCTCCTGTTTACAATTCTTTCTGGACTTCCTTCTGTTCTCTTCTGTAAATTTTTAAAAATACTCCAGTAACTTTCCTTTCTCTTCTACTCTCCAAATTCCTACCCCTTCCCTCCTACCCACCTCCCCAAACTGAAGAAAAAAAGAGAAAAAGAAAAATGAAGCCCTTGTAACAAATATACATAGTCAAGCAAAACAAATTCCCACACTGTCCATGTGTGAAAATATGTCTTCCTCTGCATCTTGAGTCCATTGCCTCTATCAGGAGATGGGTAGGATGCTTCATCATCAGCCCTCTGATGTTGTGGTTGGTCACTTCATTGATCAGAATTCTAAAATCTTTCAAAGTTGATTGTCTTTACACTGTTGTTATTATATAACTTGTTCTCCTGGCTCTGATTATTTCCTTCTGCTTCTGTTCATAAAACTCTTTCCATAATAACCTGAAAATATTCCTTTCATCATTTCTTAGGGCACAATAATATTCCATTTCATTCACATACAAACCATCCAGCTGCTATTCCTCAGCGCATGGACATTCCATTTCTAGTTCTTTGCTATAACAAAAGTGTTCTTTCTAGACACAGGCAGTAGCATTAGCTATTTGCAGACGTCTTCATTCCAAATATACAAGCTATCTTTTAGTAAACTTGATGATTATCATGCTAATAGAGGGCAGCTAGGTGGCACCATACATAGAGTACTTGACCTGAAGTTAGGAAGACTTCCTGAGTTCATCTTCCTGAGTTCAAATCTGACCTTAGACACTTACTAGCTATATGAACCTGGATACATCACTTAACTCTGTTTGCCTCAATTCCTCATCTGTAAAATGAGCTGGAGAAGGAAGTGGCAGATCATTCTAGTATGTTTGCCAAGAAAACCCCAAATGGAGTCACAAAGAGTCGAGCTCAACTAAAACGACTGAACAACCACAAAAAATCACGCTAGTCATCATATCAGGGAAATAAGGCTTTTTTATCCCCAAACACTTGCTCAAAATTATCCCCTACAATTACTTTCCTAGTGTTTTGTCTAGTCAAGATTCAAATGCTTTGAAATAGAGGGCTCATATTTTGTCCCTTGGAAAATTATTAAATGATATTTGAGACAGCCATCAGATACCCTCCTCAAAAAATTAAACTTAAATTTTCATTTTTTAAACCAGAGCTTAATGCTTCTGATTTTTCAGTGTGAGCAAGAGTGGTATTCTTCTTTGACAGAAGTGGTCAATATTAATGGGAATAAAAAAAGGAAAGAACAGACAAATATAGTTCTAACAGTCACTATTCTTGAGAACAATGATTTCCATATTCCCTGCTGAAGTATGCTATAGCAAACTGAGAGGCATTTCTTGGTCTCATTGGAGGGAAATCAGTTTTTCTACTATGAAAGTCATAATTACAGCCAAGGAAAAAATGGAAAATCCTCTTGGACATACTGCTACCAGTCAGGTTTTCTAGTAGTCAATCAACCAAATCTTTTTATAATGCTCTTAGCAAATGTCAGAATCAAGACATCAGACTTTTCAATCATGAAGGAAAATTGGAAACCAAAGCTTTGTTTCCATTGCTACTTTTTCTGACCTGAGGCTAAAACGTCATTTAATATAAAATTTTTCATGACTTTAACAAGCTGCAAAATCTGTGCAATGTCATAAAGGCACTGATCAACAAAAGGGCACTTAAGGGACCACAAAGCAGTTGAATCCTTTGCTCTTCCCTACCTGGTACAAAGTCATAACATTCCCCTTTGATTTGTCCTGGGCCACAGATTGTTTTGTGTACATGATCAAGATGAAGAAATGCTGAAATACATGCATGTATTTGTTTCTGGATTTAGACTGAACCTGTGATTTTATTAGCATAGAGAATTCCCAATAAGAGGTTCCATAGCAAAAGAGATCAGGACCTGTCTTACAATTTATAGTTTTAGGGAGCTGACTGACACAATGGGAGACTAAGCGACTTTCCTAGAGTCACACTGCCAGTATGTGTCTGAGGTGTGACTTGAACAAGGATCTTCCTGACTTCTGAGCCAGGTCTCCATCCACTATACCACACTGCATTTATATCTATTAATTAAGCCACATAATGTCCTGGTGTCTCTATTTTTTGACTATTCTATAGATGATAATAGTAATGACCATTGTATTCCAACTCATTTTTTCTCAAAATTATTAAGTTCTTGAGCAAGAGTATTCAATGATGAAAAGGTGTCTGAGAAAGATAGCTGGCAGTGGCATTCAGGGCATCAAGATGATTAAAGAGTGTCTAGAACGAGGGACAGTCCAGGAAGCTGTGGTGTGAGGTGATCATGGTTGCATCCAGATACTGGCAATGAGAAAAAATGAATGAGAGTGACTGACACATGCTTCAAGATGAATCAACAAGTGAGAACTTAAAATATAAGTGACAATTTAAAATATAGCTGGTAAAAGACAGGCAGGAAATGTTTTGGGGTCTACAAGGTTAGAGTCCTATGCTAAGTTTTACTGATGTTTCATAATGGCATGAAGGTGGCCATTAGTTCTTTTTTTTAGTGTTATTATTCTTTTATTTTTTTTCAGAATCACATCTCTTTTTTATTTTTTTAATCTATTTTTTAAAATTTACTAATTTTTTTTCCAAATGCTTTATTAACTTCTGGTTTACATCATTCGTTTCCGCCAGATTTTGAGTTACAAATTTTCTCCCCATTTTCCCCCTACCCATTGTCCAAAAATAGCAGTCCCACAGGATAACCCCTCCTCCAATCTACTCTCTCCCATATCTTCTCCCATATCCCCTTCGACTTTTCCAGTAGGGCGTGGTGGATCTCTATGCCCCAGTGCCTGTATATCTTATTTCCCAATTACATGTAAAGTAGTATTAATAATAGTATATATATATATATAAAACATTTGATTTTAAAACTTTGAGTTCCAGATTCATTCCCTTCCTCCCTTGTCACCCACCCTTACTGGGAAGATAAGCTGTTCGGTATAGGTTGTACATGTGTAGCTAATGCAAAACATTAGCATAGAAGATATATTGTAAAAGACTGACTATATTTCCCTCCCTCCTATCCCACCTCCCACTTGTTCTATTCTCTACTTTGATCCTGGCCCTTTTCAAAAGTGGGTGCTTCCAACTTCCCTCCCCCTCCCCAAGCTGCCCTCCCTTCCATCATCCCCCCTCTCATCCCCTTCCCCCCTACTCTCCTGTAGGGTGAGATACCCTAATTAGTGTGTATGTCATTCCCTCCCTGAGCCAAATTCAATGAGAATAAGGTTGACCCATTCCCTTTTGCCTTCCTGTTCTTCCCCTCCATGGTAACCATTTTCCCTTGCCTCTTCTATATGAGATAGTTTACCCCATTCTTTCTCTCCCCATCTCCTCACATTATATTCCTCTCTCACCTCTTAATTTCACCTTTTAAGTATCATCCCTTCCTAATAAATTGGTCCTATGCCCTCTATCTATGTATACCTGTAAACATATATACACATATTCACATATCTATTCATATGCCCATTTACCCTCCTATATAGACATACATATATGTGTGTCTGTATATATATGTATATATATATGTATATATATATGTATATATATATGTATATATATATATGTATATATATATATATATATATTTCTATTCCCTTAAACTATTTTCATATTGAGAAAAGTTTCATCAGTTACAATTATCATTTTTCCATGTAGGAATGTAAATAGTTCAACTTTGATAAGTTCCTTATGATTTATTTTCCCTGTTTATCTTCTCATGCTTCTGTTGCTTCTTATATCTGAATGTCAAATTTTCTATTCAACTTTGGTTTTTTCATCAAGAATGCTTGAAAGTCCTCTATTCCACTGAATGACCATATTTTCCCCTGAAACATGATACTCAGTTTTGCTGGGTAGGTGATTCTTGGTTTTAATCCCAGCTCCTTTGACCTCCGGAATATCATATTCCATAACCTTCAATCCCTCAGTGCAGAAGTTGCCAGATCCTGGGTTATCCTGATTGTGTTTCCATGATATTCAAATTGTTTCTTCCTGGCTGCTTATAATATTCTCTACTTGATCTGGGATTTCATAACCTGGCTATAATATTCCTACGAGTTTTCTTTTTGGGATCTTTTTCAGGAAGTGATCAGTGGATTCTTTCAACATCTATTTTGCCCTCTGGTTCTAAAATATCAGGACAGCTATGCTTGAGAATTTCTTGGAGGATGATTTCTAGGTTCTTTCTTTGATCATGGCTTTCAGGTGGTCCAATAATTTTTAAATTATCTCTACTGAATCTATTTTCCAGGTCAGTGGTTTTTCCAATTGCCTTCTATTCTTTCATTTGTTTGGATCTGTTTAACAGCATCTTGATTTCTCATAAAGTCACTAGCTTCCATTTGCTCCAATCTAATTCTCAAGCAATGATTCTCCTCATTGAGCTTTTGAGATTCTTTTTCCATCTGAAAATTCGGCTTTTTAAGGCATTCTCCTCATTGCCTTTTTGAGCCTCTTTTGCCATTTGAGTTAGTCTATTTTTTAAGGTGCTGTTTTCCTTAGTCAGGCTGTTGACTCTCATTTCATACTTTTCTTGCATAGTTCTCATTTCTTTTCCCAATTTTTCCTCTTATTTGCTTCTTAAGGTCCTACATGGCCTGTAACCAGCTAGTATTTTTCTTGGAAGCTTTTTGTGCAGGAATTCTGACTTCACTGTCTTCCTCCTGTCCCATGCTTTGATCCTTTTTGTCGCCAAAATAGGAGTGTAAAGTTGGGTTGCTCTGTTTATTTTGTTTCCTTTGCCTGCTCCTGTCACTAATCAATAACTTGACCCTTGGGCTTTTTGCCTCAGTAGGACTCTGCCACCAGACAGGGGATCTTTGTCCCAAAAGCTGGGGTTTCCTCAGCTGCTGAAGGTATTAGTTGGGTGCCCTCTCTGAAGCCTCCACATGCTCTGACAAGCTGGTGACACACCCCAGGACCTCCACTCTAGACCACAATCCAGATCCAAGCAGATCAATAAGAGAAATTGTCCGTCAGACTGGTGGCTTGGTCCCCCTACACTCTGCAGGCCAGGAGCTGAAGCTGCCACATGGCAGTGGCTGTTTAGCGGCCTCTTGCCCTGGAGGCAAAGGCCAACAGCACTCCCAACTACTGGATCCCAAAGTCCACACTGCACTGACCTCTCATTTTGTCCTTAGCATCAATGTGTTGATAATTCTGTAAACCACCACAGCTGCTGGTGATCTGAACTTCCTCCAGCTGGTGGTTGGTCAGGCCTGCCCTAGGGCTAAAACCTCCAGCTCGCATGGGGCTGGGCTCGGCTCCTAGACAGCTGTGCTGGCTGATTCCTGCTGGCCTGCCGCACTGTCCTCAGTGGGAGGTTAGCTTCTCTGTTTCATTTTGTGTGTTCTGTAGCTCCAAAGTTTGTTCAGAGTCCCCTTTTACATGAATTGGGGGAGGTGGAAGCCTTGTGGATTCCTCTATCTTGACTCTGCCCCCCTGGCCATTAGTTCTTAAAGGCAATATAAGGGCAGCTAGGTGTTTCAGTGGCCTGGAATCAGTGAGACTCATCTTCCTGAGTTCAAATCCAGCTTCAGATGTGTATTGACTGTGTGACCCTGAGCAAATCACTTAACCTTGTTTGCCTCAGTTTTCTCATCTATAAAATGAGTTGTAGGAGGAAATGACAAACCACTCCAGGATCTTTGCCAAGAAAACCCCAAATGGGGTCACAAAGAGTCAGATATGACTGAAAAACAACTGAGCTACAAATGTAGCACATAAACAAAGAGGGCCTTCAAAAGAAGATGGGTTTAAAAGATGTCCTCAAGGAACTATATGATAGGAAGAAAAGATGAACTGGTCACCTGGAGAAATCAACAGTCAGAACTCTCTACTGGAACCTTTGGGATGTCAGGAGATAGCAAGGAAGGCCTCTAACACATTGGGTAAACCCACTTTGGTCAACTTATGGGAGGCAATGGATGAGAATGACAAAGATGGCCAGGCTTGGACAGGTTGTGATCTGCGTCATTGATGAAGACATCTAACCTGATGAGATCACAGATCCATTAAGACTAGGGTAATATTGAAAACTGATAATTATATAATGTTGGAGAGTCTGAAAAGTACTATACCTACAGGACAATACTTGGGTCACACACAACTTCTGAAGCAGTTACTAAAGGTATAATACTCATTTTCATGTTTTTGTTTGTTTTATTTTGTTTTCATTTTTTTGGAGGGGGGAAGGCAAGGCAATTGGGATCAAATGACTTGCCCAAAGTCACACAATTAGTAAGTGTGTCATGTCTGAGATCAAATTTGAACTCAGGTCCTCCTGACTCCAGCGTTGGTATTCTATTCACTGCACCACCTAGCTGCCTCATATAAAACCCATTTTCATATGAGAAAACTGTAGCTCAAAAGTGAAATGTCTTGCTAATGGTGAAATGCAGGGGTGTGCTGTTAAATGATTAGCAACCAGCAGTCAGGATAAAAAAAAAATTGTAGGAATGACACTCTTAAGTTTAATATGTCATACTAACATTTTCTTCTTTACTTTCTTATGTTTAGACAATCAATAAAACAATAAATCAAACCCTGATGTGTAGTATTTGCTGATTTCTGAAGTGCTCTAAATGTTTTCACTAAAAATTTAACATTGGTTCTCTCAAGTTGGTTGGAGCTGGCTCCAGCACACCCTTGTGTCCCTCAGTGTCAGAGAAGGAAATTGCACCAGGTTTTCTTGACAATATTCACAATAACAGAAAAAGGGAAAGTGTAAAAGAGAGTTGGTTTGTGAAAAGAAAATTATGTTGAGTTTTTTATGGATGTGAGAAGGGTATAACCAAAAGAAGGCTGGTCCACTTAAAATTAAAGAATAAGGCCATTTTTCTGGCTTTGAAGATAGTTCCATATTTGAGATATAGAGATACCCAATTATATCACATTGGGAACTTTGATTATGTCTCCTTAATGCAATGTAAACAAGTATATTCTAATGTTCCCAGGTTAAGTCCTTAGTGAAGGCACAAATTGGAGAGAGATTTGGGGATGCTTCAAGACTGAACCCAGTCTGTGCAAATCTAAAGCTGGGGTTTGGGACTGGGCACTATAAATGAATTGAGGTTGAAGGAATGACAGACATTCTAGTGGAGTGCTCAATAAAGCAGTTGGAAGTACTCCTTTGTTTCTGCACTTGAGCAAATCCATGTAACTTGAGACAAGGGCCCATTTTTAAAAAACAATATTCATCTGGTGCTACTGGGTAGATATGACTCATAGGATGCCACAGTCACTGAAGAATTAAAATTGAGGGTCAAAGAGATATGGATAGGTATAGTCTGCAACTAAAAAAAGTGGTATGTAGTAGTGGTATAAAGGATGAATGGTGCCAGAGAGATCTATGGTCAATAAAGAAAGTGAGTTGGGTGTGTTGTGAAGGAGAAGGATAACTGAAAGAAAGCCCATGGACTCCACTGGCATCCATACAATGTCCAGAAATGAAAAGTTTAAGAAATAGAACTAAATATTTAAACAAATTTAAATGCCTAATTCCTCCTTGGACTTGGCAAGGTTGTGATCTGCTTCACTATAGTCCAACACCCATATCAATTAAATTACTTGTTTTTAGAAGCAACTCTATTTAAGAAGCAACTCACCAAGATCCTATCATGTATGAGGCACTGTGTTAAAATAATGCAGTAAGAAGAAACTCTGAGAACTACAATCACTGGGAAAGAATGAATAAGAAACTTTCCTTTTAAAACGTTTCAAAAAATACACCCTGCCATAAATGAAATGGAATAGTTAGCATACACTTTCATAGAATGTGCTCTTCTCATTTTAGCCAATTCTAAGCAACTAATTTTTAAATAATCAACTTTTTGCTCAGCATCTGGAAATATGCCTAGGACAAGTTAGAATATGGTCCACATTAACTGCATTATGAAAGCAGTCATTCAAAGTAAATACTAGCCCAGTTGCAACTGACACAGAACAAAATGACAAATCACGTTATTTTAATTCTTCCATGGATGCTTCAGAATGAAACCACAAATGTGAGAAGACAATACGATCAATTTCCCATGATTTGGTTTGACTTGGCAAAACCAGGCCAAGCTCTAAAAGGAAAATATTAGCCCTAATGCACGGCTATTCTTTCAAGCACACACACACACACACACACACACACACACACAGCTTATTATTGAAATTGCAGTTAGTTTTGAAATCAGAAATAGTAAATTTGTGTATTATCATAATTAAATATATATACAACATATGTTGAGAGACAGATCATGCTCAAAGGAAATAGGAAGTGCATTCCCTCTGTTGATTATCTGTAGTTCATCCTGTCCATATCTTGTTTATACATAGTTGTTTGCATATTCTCCCGAACACCCCTCCCCCCCCTGCTGCCACTCCACCCTTGTACTATGAGCTCCAAAGCTAAGCATGATGCCTGATACACATATGAGATACTTTAACAAATGCTTGGTGACTGACTGAATTTTATTTTAAAACAGTACATAGTGCCTTCCACCTTATGGACATATAGTAAAGGTATATTGAATTGAACTAAAAAAAATGATGCTGAAATTATTAATAAAGACATTGTAAAGGTGAAAACTGTGCAGAAATAATCTGTAGGGAAAATGAAGTAACCACTGAGTTGCCCAGACTGTTTATTCTGTATTCTTCAATAGGCCTTCAATCTAGTTGCAATACTAAAAAAGTTAATTTTAAATGATCTTGAAGTTTCTCCTGAAAAGGCTACCTTATCTTGAGCCAATTAAGGCATCCTGCATCTGTGTTTTTGAAGTATTTGCTAAGTGCCTGCTGTTGTTATAAGCTTGGTGAGGAACAAAAAAGTAGCATAAGACAGCTTTCCAGGAAATTCTATAACCTTGGGGATAATCAATCAATAAATTAAGTACCTATGACATGCCAGGCACTATGCTAAATGCTAGGGGTGCAAAAAGAAGCAAAAGACAATTCCTGTCCTCAGCAAGCTTATAATCTAAGGGGGCAAACACAGATATACAAAGCAAGCTATAAGGAGGATAAATAGGAAATAATTAACAGAGAGAATGTATTTTAGATATGAAGATGAAGAGAAAAATGTAAGGAAGAGTTGCACAAAGCAATAATGTTTCTTTAAAATTTTTTTTTATAAAGACTGACATATAGAATGATAAACTTTAGGCAAAGCATTCTCCTGATTGTCACTCCAGGATACCTTTGCTTTCCATGAATTGAAGCTGACACCTCTGTATCTAAATGGCAGCTTAGAAAAAAAAATCAATCCATTGATTGATTGAATTTCCTTGCTCACCCACATTTTTTCACTGGCATCTCCAATATTAACCAATGCCATGGAGATAATGCAGTGAAATCTCAGTGAAAGTATCCTAAGCACAGGTAAATATCATTGCTCCAGGTTGTATTTATTTTTATTCACATTTCTTTCTGTTCTAGCCTGATTTCTTTGGGAGCTAACCTAATTTGCCTCGCATCTTGAATCTTTCATACACCTCTCTTATTTCCCGTATTTCCCAGTATTACCATATTCCAGACTCTCATTTCCCAGCAGGCTTTACAATAGCTTCTTTCCTGGTCTCCTTGATTTAAAGCTTTCTCTCTTCCTGCCACACTGTGGCCAGATTAGTCTTCCTCTCATGTTGCTTTTGTCTCATTCATTCCTTTCCTCAAAAAACTTCCATGGGGGCCACTAGGTGGCACAGTGAATAGAGCATCGGCCCTGGAGTCAGGAGGTCCTGCGTTCAAATCCGACCTCAGACATTTGACACACTTACTAGCCGTGTGACTTTGGGCAAGTCACTTAACCCCAATTGCCCTCCAAAAAGCAAAAAAAAAAAAAGAAAAAGAGTTTCTCAAGTGGGGCAGCCAGGTGGCTCAGCAAGTAAGAGCACGGCTCCAGCATCGGGATGACCTGGATCAAATCCGGGCTCAGATACTCAGCACCACCCCCAGAAATAACTGGCTGTGTAACCTTGAGCAAGTTACTTAACCCCAATTGCTTAAAAAAAAAAAAACTTCCATGATTCCTTATTAGCTGTCTCATAAAATCCAAGTTTCTCTAGTTGGTATTCAAAGTCCTTGATGATCTGGGCTCCCTCTTACCTGTCCAACTTTATCTAGTATAAGAATATCCCATCAGAGTTATGCTTTACTGTCTCTCACAGGTATCACACTCATTTTGCTTTTGCTCATCTTGTTTCCCTTGGCTAGAATGAAATCTGAAATCCTTATCTTTTCCCCCAAACCCTCTTCTTCCAAACTTCCCTAATACTATGAAGGTCATGACCATATTCCCAGTTATCCTGTTTTACAACCTCAGGATCATTCTTCACTCACTGTGCACTCAGTGTATATTCAAGTTTTCTCATTTCTACCTTCTCAACATTTCTCATATAAAACTTTTTCTCTCCACTCACATAGCTACTACCCCCCAGGTACAAGCCCTTATCACCTCCCTCACAGACTATAATCTTAAACTATAACCTTCTGGAGGATCCCTCTTCATCAAATCTCTCTTAGCTCCAGTCCATCCAGGAATCAGATGCCAATGATCTTCCCAATGCACAGGTCAACGTCACCCTCCTAACTCTAGAAGCTCCCTGTTAACTCCAGGATCAAATGTAATATCACTCTTCAGGGTTTTATAAGTTGACACTTTCTATATGGCCAGTCTTCTTATACTTTACTCCTCTAACTTACTACATAATTCAGCACCAATGGCTTTATTGTTGTTCCTTACACATAACACTTCATCCCCCAACTTTGTATGAATATTTCCCCTGCCTCGTGGCCTCCCTAACTTCCTTCAAAACTCGGGGCGGGGGGGGTGGTAGCACAGTGAGTAAGAGCGCCAGCCCTGGAGTCGGGAGACCCAGGATCGGTTCCGGCCTCAGATACTTAGCACCCACACAAAATAACCGGCCGTGTAACCTTGAGCAAATTACTTAACCCCAAGTGCTTAAAAAAGAAGCAAACTCAAAGCAAACCCTACCTTCTAAGCAGGAAGTTCTTCTTTGTCCATCTCCCCTCCAACTCCTCCCCTCACTGCTGGTGCCATTCCTCTGAAATTCCATTTTCACTGTACCTATCTTGCACATACTTTTTTTTTCCTTTTACATTTCTTCTCCCCCATCAGAATATGAGATCTTCAGGGACAGGGACTATGGTTTTAAAATGGGGACTATGTGTTGTTGCTGTTTTCAGCTTTCTTTATATTCCCAATGCTCAGAACAGTACCTGGCACATAGTAAGGACCTAGCAAATCCTTGCTAACTGCCTAAATTCTATCAGTCTTTCAAGTCTCAGCTTAAGTGTTACTTCCTCTATGGAGCTAATAACTCCAGCTTACAGGGATCATTCTGGTTTCTGAGTTCCTATTAAGATGTAACATGTATAAACTACACTATTTAGTTTGGTAATAAATATATTATTTTGTATTATTCTTTAATTTTTGTGTGTGTGTGAATGCATCTTGTTTCACCAACAAGAATGTAAGTTCCTCAAGGGCAGAGTCATCCTGTCTTGTTTTTCTCTCTTGGGGAGAGAGTTTGAAGGGAGATGGAAGTCCTCAGCAAATCCTTGCCAGTTAATGGAAGAAAAGGCTTAAGAAGGCTTGCTATACATGGGAAAAGAAATGTGGCCTTGTTTGTTGGTAACACTAGGGGATCTTAGAGAGTGGCATGGTTGGTACTAAGAGAATTGCATGTATATACTTCAGCCCCATCTTTGGCACTGATGGCCGTAGTTTCTTTGTCAGTGGAGCTCAGAGGAGGGAGAAGAAGCAAGGGAAATTTTCCTCAGGGAAATGGGCCTCCTGTTTACACTGTGGCCACTGCTGTTTCTGTTGGAGAACAGGCACATCTGCCACAGGTGCCCTGCTTTGCTACACCATGGCAACTAAGGCCAACACAGTCAGCGTCAGTTGACTGATTGCTTATCTTAAAAAGAGAATGCCTGCTTATTTGAGAGAGGTTTTTATCAGACACTCAGTTAACCTGTTTCTTCTTATTTTCAAAATAGTTTATCTTGACCAAGTTAAGCCTTAATCAACCTGGTTTTTTTCCCCATTCTCCTAAATTAGCTGGCCATGGGATTTTGAGGACATTCATTTGTCTCCTTTTTATCTGTATGGTGGCAATAAAGGGCAGCATGGCATCTTGGCAAGAGCACTGGAACAAGAAGCAGGGAGACTTGCATTCAAATCCTACCCCAGATAAGCTGTCTTATCCTGGGCAAATCATTTAAGTTCTCTGAGCCTCAGTTTACTCATCTGTAAAATGAGGATAATGGTACATGAGGATTAAACCAACTAATGTATGCTGTTATGATTATTATTCTCAAATCTTCTCTTATCAGCAATCCCTCATAAATATTTAGGTCAACTAGAATGACAATATTAAGCCTTGAGGCCTAAAGCCTCTGAGGCAAGGGAACCAGTGAGCAAAGCACTTTCCCACAGCCAGACTCTAGATGATCCTGCAGGTGACACAGAAAACCAGAAAGATCCCTGCTTCCTTCTAAGTTTCTCATTTAACTTGCTATCCAGAGCTGCCGAATAAATAAAAATCAAATTGATATTTAAGAACTGAACCCTATTTGTACTCAGAAGTACTCTGGGCTCAAAGGATATTATCTTTGAGTTGAAATTGAAGGCTAACATGGGGAAGTTTTTACAAATGCAATAAACTCATTTCATCTTCCATGTTACAAACTGTCCACAACAAATGTTCTCAGGAGTTTAGTGACAAACACCTACTCTGTTTAACACAAGTACTTGGTGAAAAAATCACTGCCATCTCTACTTACTATTACCTCCAGAAGTTTTGAAAACAAAACATTTATTTACTTTCTCCGACTCCCAAACTCAAAAGATTAAAAAATTAAAAAAAAATTTTTTTAAACCAAACATCAAAGAATATCACTACCTAGGCTTTTTTCTCTCAGTGTAAGAAGTTATTCTATCTCTGTCCACCTGATTGTAGGGGTAATCAATCAATTGGTCAACAAGCATTCGTTAAGCACCTACTATGGACCTAGCACTATACCATGTACCAAGGATCCTGAATGAAACAATCCCTACTCTCAGGGAACCTTAGATGCTAACAGAGGAGATGGGATAAATTGAAAGAACAAATGCAAAGAACTACAAAATGGTTAAATACAAGGTACCAGCCACTAGGGACATTGGGAAAGGCTTCAGGAAGATGGAGGTTGAGCTGCAGGAAGAAAGCAGGAAGAAGGAGACTATGAAAGGAAGGGGTCAAGAGATGGAAGGTAGATTGTAGTGTGTGAGGAATAAAGAGCAGGCTAGATATGTGGGATCACAAAGTGTGTGAGGAGAAATAATGTCCAATGAGTCTCAAAAGGTTGAGGCCAGGCTGCATAGGGCTTTAAAGTTTTATAAAGGAGTTAATATTTTGTCCTATAGATAATAGGGAGACACTGAGGTATACTGAATTAGGAGAGAGACAGGGTCATATGTCTTTAAGGAAAATTACTTTGGCAGCAATGTGTAGGATGGACTTGATTAGAGAGAGACTAAAGGGAAAGATGTCGATTAGAAAGAAGCCTGTTGCAGTCAAACAGGAAGGAGGAAAATCAGGAGAGAGCAGTGTCACTACTAATCTCTCTCTATTAAAGTGTAAGCATCTCATCATTGTTTAGCTTCCAATTGCTTAAACATAATTACCTTTCTAGGTTTCTGGATTCGTTGTGATTGTATTTCAAGGTTTCTTCTCAGTTGTAGTCTTTCACTGGAAAGGTTTGAAAGTCTTCTATTAAAGGTCAATTTCCCCCCTTCCCCAACAAGTTTATACCCAGGTTTTCAGGGTAAATTATTTTTGGTTGTAAGCATTTATTTTTTGCCTTTAGGGATACTGTATTCCAAGATTTTACTTTCTTTTTGAATAGTTGTAGGATAATCTAATGTGATCCTATCTGTTTAAAGTACCAGTTTCCTTTCCCATTTTAGTTCCTCTAGAGCTCTTAGTTCAATTGATTTCATTTTTTATCTGTTGCTTCATTTCTTCCAGGCATTCTTATAGTCCTGTGATTAAGCCACTTCTTTTTCTGTGGCTTTGCTTATACTTATCCTGGTGCTATTTTTTTGGGGGGGGGGTCTAGGATTATCTCTTGGGTTTCTCTTAATCCATGGGATTTTTAATGGTGTTCAGTGTTTTCATTTGCTTACTCATTTTTTCCCAGACATGACTCCTTTTTCAGCAATTATAGGTTTCAGGTCGGTTTACCAGGCCCTATACTTGCTTCCCTGGTACAAACTCTCTCCCAGAATTCCCTGAGTTCTGTCTGTATTTTGTTCAGTTCTTGACCAGATGGAGGAGCTTATTTCTGTTAGTTTTCTTTTGCTCTGGAGTATATGCTCTTTTGCCCTATAACTTTTATATTGACATTTCAATCACATATATGAGATGAGAAATTAGAGAGCCAGAAAACCCTTGCTGGGTAGCTGATCCATCAATAAGTCTTAAAGAGTAGATTGAAGATGAGAGATTAGTGACTTGACCATGGTTAAGCAGATAATAAGTATCAGAGGCAGGATTTGAACCTAGATTTGCCTGACTCCAAGTCCAGCATTCAATGCTTATGCCTAACTATACTTAAATAGATTAAATTATTCCCCCTGAAATGTAACTACATTCTAAAAGTCTAATATAACACAATAAATTCATAACAAATTATAATCTTATTTCTCAATACCAAGAATATTATAAACAAGGGGCTACAGTATTATTAAGCACGATTTCATTCATTTGTACATTCACTAGTTAATTTCCACTGGTCTTCTATATGTAAAGCACTGTTAGTTGTCACAAAAAATAAAAAGAATATAAGGCACAATTCCTGCTTTTATGGATCTAATAGTCTTATTTCCTAAGAATATATGTACTTAACAAGGCTACCAGAATTTGAAAAGCTCTAATAACTTTTCTAGTACAGTGTTTCTCACATACATACATGCCTGTTATATACAAATGTACTTCTAACTTTCTCTATAAAGGTATTCTATGACTGAGTTCATATTCTTAGATTTACAGATCTGCCTATACTGCTGTAGGCTAGTGATTTTTTTTTTCAGTTGCAGTCATCACATCCAAAAAAACTATCTCCAATTAGACAATGGGTGCTACTGTGTACTTCTTTGCATTTATTTTATATCTACTTACATGTGTATTTATTTCCCCTAATAGAATGTAAGCATCTTGAGGGCAGAGGCTCTTTCATATCTCCCTATGTATCCCTAGTACCTAGCACAGAATATTGTATTCTCTCAATAAATGCTTATTGATTGATTGAAAAGGTTTTCAAAACCAAATAAATGCCATTGAAAAACTAATAAGACTTATTAAACAAGAAATATATATGTTAATTTTTAGATTAACAAATTTATCTTGCTTAATCCTTTAAATATCAGATTTTCCATAGTATCTTTTTCTAACCAACCACTTCAATTGTGATTTGCTTTAGTTCCCATAATGTATGTGCCCTAAACTATATTTATGCAACTTGCAAGGTAATTATTTCAGTTAATTATTAATTTTAAGATTTTATAATCCAATATTGAGGTAATAAATAGAAATGAAAGCTATTGCTTTTTTCCCCCTTAGTAAAGGTGTCAAACACAGTTCATCTAAATAAAAATTCTAAGTATTTACAGCATACATAAATTTTCCATTCAAAACCAAACAAAGCAATCTCATACAATAGTTCTTATCTTTACAATCAACCTTTCCACACTTCTGAATAGTCAGTGCTACGTTTAAATCAATAAGTTATGTGTTGTGCATATTCAGCAAATAAATTTTTAAAACATGTATCTCTTTTATAACAAACCATGTTTCTTTAAAGAAGGCAAATAGGCAATCTTCACTCAGTGCATGTATCTGCTGAGTGTGATATTTTAGAGTTGAGAGGAACTGGTCGGAGGGGCAGGAAGAGGGAGAGAGGAGGGCAGGGAGAGAGGGAAAGAGGGAGGGGGAGATGGAGACAGAGAAGATTTCTAAATAATTCTATTTTTAAAAATCTCTCCAAATGAGGGGGGGAAATAACTGACTAAGAACTTCTCAATAACTTAAAATGGAATAGAAATCATTTGTAAACTTGATTATATCTATGGTTAACTATGATTGACTATGTGGTAGCTTTTCTTTCTCTTTCTTCTTTATAATCATATTTCAATGGATCTGTGTTCTTATCAATGGGGGCACTCTCTTTAACTCATCCATAATTTTTCAGTCCATGTGATTTTTGTTACCATCCTCCTTTGGGATCTATGTACACAAAACTCCAGAGGACTTCTCCTATCAGGGGTTCTTGATCTTTTTTATCTTATGGTCTGCTCTGACAGTCAGTTGAAACCTGTAGAGTCCGTCTTAGAATAATGTTTTTAAATATTTGAAATGTTAAATTAATTTTTTTCTCATCCAAATTCCCAAACTCCTTGAAATTTATCAAAGTCTTATCTTGGTGGTGGCGGCAGGGAGTCTCTAGACCCTAGGTTAAGAACCCCTGCTCTAGGGCTTTTAATGCTTTGTGGCTAACAGAGCTGCGCTGTAGGTTGTATAGTTACCATCTGTTACTCTTGCTATATAGTCACTCCACTTCCTTTCTTGATCATACATTTCTTTGATGAATTTTTTTAATGATGTCCCAAAAAGTACAATTTTAAGCCTTAATATCTTTAATAGCTAAAATTGCACTAAGAATTTAGGGATATCTTATAAATAGGTTTTTAAAGCCATTGCCATTTCCCAGTGACGATAGAACCCTACTTTGTAATAAAATCTAGCTAAATAAAACAAATCATCAAAATTGTCAAGTCTTGGAAGGTATGCTTAATTCTATACCTAAAGTCTATTATCTCCTTATTGAAACAGGGGAGGCCTGCTTTATCACCAGTTCTCTAGAGTTAAAATTGGTGACCACCTTGTTCAGAGTTCTGATTTCAACAATGCTCTTTTCCTCCACCTGTTAAAAAAAAATATTGTGTAAATTGTTGTCTTTATTCTGCTTGCTTTGTTCTTAGTTTTATACTTCTATCTCTGTATCTTTGCATTGTCCAGCCTCATACTTAGAATGCACTCCCTCCTCATTGCTCCTCCTCAGAATCCCTCTCTTCCATCAAGACACAGCTTGAGCACTTTCTACATGAAAACTTTTTAGATCTCTCCCAACTGCTAAGGCCCTCCTTCTCAAAGCAGTATCTAATTACTTTGTATTTATTCTATTTTGTATTCTGTATATATTTATGTTAATTGTTATTATATATATATATATATATACACACACACACATAATTATCTTCCTCATGAAAACTCTTTGTTTCATTCTTTATATTTATATTCTTAGTGCCTAGTACAGAGGTTTCCAAACTTATTTGGCCTACCACCCCATTTTAAAAAAATTACTCAGTGCCTCCCTGGAAGTTGACTTTCTTTAACCCTTTAACAGTTTTTTAAAATTAGCATCATTTAAAAAAATATAAAATGTTTTTTACAATGATGCATCTTAAATTTAACAATTTATTGTAAATCTGTGAGTTTTTTCCTATATTGAAATTTTGATGATGCAATATTATATCATGTAACCATACAGTATCATATTGTAAACAAGTCATTACACACACATATTCCTGCTTATGCATGCTGGACTTCCCAACAATGTGCAACTTGCTTGCCTGCCAACACTTGCTTGTTAAGACCTGCCAGTGAATTTGACCACTGATTGGTTATACCTTGCATTTTGTGTGTTTGTTTGGAAAATAATGTAATCCCCACAACTTTAACTCTGTTACACAACAGATGAAATATTTATGGACGGTTTAAAAAAAACATTTCTTCTCTTCTCTCCTTATGGTTCAACCACTCCCTTATTTTTATTCAACTCCCCCCAGCTACTACTGTCCCCAACCCCACTGTTCCAGCACCCCAGGGGTGGTATCACCCACTTTGGGAACCTCTGGTACATAGTAGGTGCTTAATAAATGTTTGTTGATTGATATGTCTTCTTAAGTTTCTCTGGATTCTTCATATGTGTTTTTTCTTATGGCACAATAATATTCCATTATGATCACATACCACAATTTGTTTAATAAACATAAATCCTGTTTACTCTCAATTCTTTTCTACCACAAAAAAAGTTACTATAAATATTTTCATATATATGAACCTTTCCCTCTTTCTTTGACCTTCTATGTCTTCTTATATGTCAGGCAGAGATCCCATTATGTCAAAGAATATGTATATTTTTATTTATTTTTGTACTATACTCAGAGAGTATTTTTGAGAGTTAAGAGCAATCCATAGTTCCACCAACAGTGTATTAGTGAGCTGTCTTTGTATAGCTCCTCCAAACTTAATCAATATTTTTGTATGCTGTCATCTTTGCCAAATTGATGAATGTAAGATGAAACTTTAGATTTGTTTTAATTTGTATTTGTTACAAATGATTTGAGGAATTTCTTCATTTGAAAACTACCTGTACTCTTTGACTACTTGTCTATTAAAATGGTTCTTCATTATACTTCATACCTGTTCCCTTTGTATTTTATATAGCAGACCTTTATCAGATATCTCCAGTTAAGATCTTTCCCCCACCCCTCAACTTAAAGCTTCTCTTCTGATTCTAACTGCATTTTAAATTATATGTAAGTTAAATTCTCTTTTTTTTGGGGGGGGGTATTATTATATCTTGTACATCACAGTTTCCATGGAAATCATTGTTAGTAATATATTGAAAACTATGTATGTCCATTATATGTCTCTAATACTGCTCAGTCAATTGAGGGATTGTGAATATGTGACCTGCTCTAGAAAATCATCTGCAAAAGATTTTTCCCTTGTAATATTTTTATCAAGTATAGCATCCACAAGTACATATGCCATTTCAAATAAAGTTTGCTAGAAACACAGGCAAATGGATCTACATAACTGATGTTCTAGCTTTTATCATCTGGGCTTAATACAAAGAACTTTCTAACAAATAGTTATCAAAAAAAAAAAAAAGAATGCCTTATTTCACTAGGTACTGAGTTCCCCTTTATTTAGAAGTGTCCAATTAGAAGCTAAATGACAACTTGTCAGTAAATGTTGAATTTTTTTTCAATAAGCAGGCCTGACTACTTGACCTCTAAAGCAGAATATAAGCTCCTTAAGATGTAAAGATGTTATTTTTTTCCTTTGTATCCCCAGCAACTAACAGTGGTAGGCAAATGTTTGTTGAATTAAAAATCTCTCACAACCACAAAAGGGACTGTGCTACTGAGGTAGGATTACCATGAGCAGCTACTAGTTTTGTCCCTTCCCAGTACTCCTCCTTTCCTGTGTGTCTAGTACATTCTTGAGACTTTTTCAACACTCAGAGTAATTGGCAGGGGGATGAAAGATGCAGGAGTGTCTTTCTGAGGCTCAAAACAATTTAGTGAGATATACTGACTGTCTGGAGAGCACACTGCCTGTTATACTCTGAGATGAAGAAAAGGTATATGGAACCCAGTTGCTCTGCCTTGGTACCATGAGAGGTCTAGAGAATTTTGATTGAGATAAAGCAGGCTTGTTCGTAACACCTACGGGGCCTTTTTGTATTAAGTAACTCAGGGAGTACGATGTCTATGACTCTCTTACTGTAAGTTCCATATGACTTTCCTAAAGATAGGGAAACGGATGGCAAGGAATTCTGGGAGAAATGTCAGCCAGAGCACTGAGGAGTTCCTGAACCAAACAAAGCAAGGTGTTCCTTGCTATAGGAACACAAGCAAATGGAGTAGTGAGGTAATAGGCAGTAGAGTGATAGAGTAGTTTTTGACCAAGCCAAGGAGTTGTTTCAAGCTAAAAGCTGTGGAAGAACCAAGAAGTAAACCCAGACCTCAGCCTTTCCTGGTACTATGAGTCATGTGGATTGTGCAGGGAAGGTGAAGGGTGTTAACTCCAGTGATTGATTCCAAGAGCTGTGGCTCTCTCATTGTAAGAAGCCCAGCTTCTTTCCAACTCTAAAGGTATTTGGAAATAGTAGTAAATGCTGGGAGAGTAAAGTCTTCTGGACTGGTGTTACTATATTGGTCCCATAGGTATGCATGACTCTACAAACATAGTACTGGCTCTCACGGATCCAAAGCTAATTATGTTGATTGGAGAGCATAGAGAAGAAGCAAGTGATAGTTCTTCCCTACCAAGCAGTACAGCTAGAAAAGGTCTAGTATTCCTAGGTGGCTTTCCCTTTATATCTGTGTTACTCTGTGTTGTATATGGACCTGGAGTAGTCTTTCTATGCCAAGCTGTGCAGCAAACTGTTTAAAGTCTTGGGTACAAAAAAACAAACAAACAACCCAACACTGATGACTTTTGTCCACAGTATTGACAGGTCAGGGGTAGTTGTATCTTAATAATACTGTCTGAGCTATTCCTATTTTCTTAGGTGTGCCTGTGTCAGATAGTGAATCTACAATAGTCTCGAGTATTCAAAAGCAAAAACACAAAAAGAAGTAGAGTACTATTTATCAAGAATATCAAAGAAACAAACAAGAACGAAGGAAAGGAGCATGCAAACAGAATATTGCATGCTTTCTGGACAGCAAGTCTTTTAGTCTATAAGCATTTATAAAATGCCTACTATGCATCAGGCACTGCACAAAATGCTGGGGATACAAATACAGAAAAGGAAGATAAGAACCAGTGACTGACTAGTAAATGAGTTTCCCAAGAGTGCTAGAAACTTCATTGCCTAAGACAACCTGAGACTGGAAAGAAGGTATTAGAGAGAGCAACACAACAAAAAGTGATTTAGACTACGGAGGACTGTGGTGAGATGATCTATTCTGACTGTTCTACTTTTGTCAGATAAGCTGGCATGGTTGATTTACATGGGAATAAATCTAGGAAGATACAATTCTTTTATGTCCTTCCTGCAAGGAATGAAAGTAACCAAGAGGCAGCTCAAGCTGAATTACTTGTTTGCTTTAAGAGATAAAGTCTTGCAGAGATCAGCCTTCCTTACATTGCCTCAAGGCAGACACTTGATAGTGAGACATAGTATAAGCCTACTCTTTTACAATAAGATCCAGTTGTATTTACTTTGTGGCTCTCCCCTACCTGATGTGATGTGTAGATAATTTCCCACATTACAAAAAGAAACAACTACAGAAATATTCAAGGGGCAGTTTAACAATGGTAGGGATGGGGGACCCTCCCTCACACAACTAGATGTTCTCTCTCTGTATACATTATATATGTGTATACACACATATACATATATACATATGTAGTTTCTCTCATTCATTCAACGAATTATATGTACAGAACACTATTCTACTCTCTGAAAAAGCCAGCCAAGTGGCACAGTAGATAAAGTGACTCATCTTTGTGAGTTCAAGTCTGGCCTCAGACACTTACTAGCTGTGTGATCCTGGGCAAGTAACAGAACCCTGTTTCCCTCAGTTTCCTCATCTGTAAAAATGGGCTAGAGAAGGAAATAGCAAACCACTCCAATATCTTTGCTAAGAAAATTCCAAATAAAGTCATGAAGAGTCAGACATGACTGAACAGCAATAACAAAGGCTCTGAAAAAGGTGCAAATGTACTTAACACATGATTTTACTCTCATGGTGTTTGTAATCTAACAAACTATGAAAATGACATTCCAGAATAAATACAAAATTATACAATAAATATACAAGACCTAAAGTGCAGAACAGAATGTGGTAAGAGCATAAGTACAAAATACTACATACAGTCTAAGAATATTTCTATCTAAAAATCATTTCCATTTGTGGCAGTCAGGCTGACATAGGAAAGCATAGGTAACTTCTCTGTTATTCACTATAAGAATGTTATATAATTAAAATTTATCTCTGATACCTACAGTTAACTTGTCTTATATACACTGAAATCCTGAACTGAAAGGATTCTTTAAAAAATTAAAACTTAATGTCCACACTGTATTGAGGATTTACTGATGTTGCAATACCAAATCTTTTTCATCTCATGACATAACATACCATATCAATGCAACTTAGGAGTCAGGTACATATCTAAGTCCAATTCTTCAACAGATCTATGATTTCATGGATATGGGCATTTCTTCCAGTTGGGCAGTTCAGAAGTCAATCATGCTTCCTCACTTTGTACAACTCATTCACATTATCCCATAAAGGGTCATTGTTGAAGGCTCTTAGCTTTGATATTACATGTATATCATTGCAGATATACATAGGCACACCATTTGTAAGCCTAAACTCTTGACATATAACTAACCTACATTTACTTGTATTGTCACATCTTTCGTGCCCCTTTTTGTGTGCAATTCTTTACTGCTACTGATAGTCTAATTATGCCTACCATAATGCTTTCATTGCTCTTTGAGTCTCTCTCAATTGCAATTTGTCAGAGTTTGTGATATTTTATGATTCATGGCATAGACATATGGCATCACCAGAAGAACACATTAAAAAAGATGAGGTTTTGTTTCAGGGAGAAGTTTGGGACCATGGAATGTGCTGTACATTTTCCTAAATGCCATCTTGGCTGATCTTCCTCCTATCCAATTTAGATCTAGTTCATTGACCATCTGTAGTATCTATTAAATATATATACATATATATGTATGTATGTATATATATATGTGTGTGTGTATATGTGTGTGGGTGTGGGTATATATATGTATATGTAAAGATGGAACATCCAACTGCATATCATAATTTGGGCAATAGGCATTCTTCATATACTTGGTGCTGCATATGTAGAGTTAACCTAAACTCTTATGATTGCTTATGGACCTCACTATGGTGATTTGCAGTGTTCCAGGGCTAGATGCATTTGACAAAATGTCAGGTACAAATGAGAGGATCTGGAAGACCTTACTATCTACAGAGACACTTCTTTCCATTTGGACTCTACACTGGACAATCTCCACAGAAGTGGCAAATACCTTTGGTGAGCAACATGTCCATATCATTGGTTATTAATAAGAAGATTAAATATTAAACAAGGTTCTCTCTTATTTCAAAGAATGTTGATATACCTTATCATATGCACCTCCTCAGAAGGCTTTAAAGTCTCTATCACAATTACAGTGCAAGCATATTGCAAATTAGATATTAGGTGATACAGACAAACTCAGGTATTATCCATTCAAGAGGAGCAAAAGTAGTGAAATATCTAAGTGGAAGAGAAATATGGCACTAAAATTCTAACTAATGGACCAAAAATAAAGGTATAAAATGTGTTTACAAAAACTAAAATCAACTGACATCATAGATTGTATTTTACAAACCCTGGAATACTAACTACCAGGATAAGACTTCCCTATTTAACAAAAACTACTGGGAAAACTAGGAAGTTGCTTGAGAGAAATTAAATTTAGACCAGTGTTTTATGCCATATACTACAATTAGCTCCAAATGAATACTTAACCCAAGAATAAAAGTTCATAGCATAAAAAAATTAGAAAAGAATGGAAGACTGTACTTTTAAAAAATATCATCAGGTGAAGAATTCTTAACTAAATAAAGGATAGAGGTGATCAAAGAAAATATAATGGACAATTTTTGTACATAACATCAGAAAGCTATTGAATGACAAAAATCAATGTATTTTGTAGCCTTTTGTTTTATTTCAAACATTAATTTTTTAAATTCTGAATTCCAAATTCTCTCTCCCTCCAGCTCCTTCCTCACTTATTGAAAAGGTATGCACTATGATACTCATTATAAATGTGAAGTCATGCAAAACATATTTCTATATTAGCCAGGTTGTGGGGCGGGGAGAAAGAATAATAAAGAAAGTGAAAAACAATATGCTTCAATATGCACTCAGAATTCATCAGTTCTCTCTCTGAAGGTGGACAGCATTTTTAATCATGAGTCCTTTGAAACTGTCTTGGATCACTGTATTGATCAGAGTATCTAAGTCTTTCACAGTTGAGCACTGTTACAATATTGCTGTTACTATGTACAATGTTCTCCTGGTTTTGTTCACTTCACTTTGCATCAGTTCATATAAGTTTTCCCAGCCCAGGATAAAATCAGTGTATTAAGAATTAGAAAGGAAACAGCTAATTGAGAAAAATATTTACAACAAATCTTTCTAACAAATGTCTGCTATCCAAGATACAAAGAGAATTAATTCAGATACATAAAGAAAACCCCAAACTACTCTCCAGTAGATAAATGGTAGGAGATGAACAAGTGGTTTTCAAAAGATTAAATAATACAAACTATCAGCAAACATATGGAAAATGCTACAAATTACTACTAATAAAAATGCAAATTGAAACAGCAGAGGTTTCACCTTACAATCATTAAAGTGATAAAAATGGCAAAAGATGAAAAATGCAAATGCTTAAGAAACTGGGGGAGACAAGTACATTCATGCACTTTTGATGAAACTCTGAACTGATAGAAACATTCTATAAAACAATTTAGAATTATACCAAAACTGTATGTACCCTTTGATTCTGTGCTATTATGTCTATTTATTGTAGCACTTTTCTATTTGGGAATGGTCAAACAAACTATAGTATATGTAATGGAATATTATTGTGTTGAAAAATTATGAATATGAAGAACTCAGAGAAACTTTAGAAATCCCATGAGCTTATGAGAAACAAAATAAGCAGAACCAAAACCAATTTATATTATTATTGAAATAATATCATAAAACATTGAAACTCTGACTATATAGTGATAAGTCACAATTTCAGAAGACTCATGGTAAAGATTGCTTCCCCACTATTGACAAAGAAGTGGTGGACTAGAGGTATGCAACAAAGTATACATTTTTGAAAATGACCAATATATTGATTTATATTATATATATAGACATACATACATACATACATATACTATTTTTCATCTATACTATTTATAAGCTATACTTATTTGTCACAAGGGAGGATTTTATAGGTGGATGGGTGGGTGATTGTCAGCAGAAAGTGATAGTGATGCTAGAAAAGCATAAATAAACATTTTAGAAAATATCAGCTTACATAATTTTAAAAGACTCTAGTTTTAGTAAAAGGATGATTGAGAAATTAGTCAAGAAAACTAAGTTCTTTAGTTTCCCCTAATTCTAGTGAACAATTGATTTTACATTATTTGAAATACACAGACAAAACAGAAACAATGCTCTTACTCTTTTTCACAAATATTAAAATAGTACTTTCTGAAGGTTCCAACTAGGCAAAAAGTTTTATACTTCGAGGTTCATAGGTTGGCTAAATCCCAAGAACTGAGACAATTTTATTTAAATGGGGAGAATTATGAACAACTCTTGAGAGGTAGCACAATACTATGCAATGATGCTATATAGCCACTTGCTTACTTTGATTAGTAACCACAAGGTTCTTACTCTCTCTAGGTTCTAGTTTCCAAATCTGTAAAATGGATGGATGGGATTAAATGATTTTTCAAAATAATTTTTAATTTCTGTTTTCTACTTCTTACATCACAATAGTATCCCACGTGTCCCTCTCATTTCCCTTCTTGAAAGTCAGCCTATAACACAAATAGTATTTATTAGAGGGGTAGAAATCAGCACAATTGATCAATATGAGAAAATATGAAAATAATATCTGCAATGTATAATTTCTGTGAATGTCCCACTTCCATGAAGGGATAGGTTTGGGGGTGTCTTCTCATATCTCTTCATTTGAGTCCCATTTGCTCTTATAATTTTGTTGCATTTATTTTTCCTTTTTGGTGTGTAGTTTCTCTTTCCATTTACATTGTTATAGTAACTGTATAAAATTGTTTTCTTGCCTCTGTTTATTTTCTTTTGCATCAGTTCATATAGATCTTTTCATATTTCTTTGTATTTATTACACACATAATTTCTTACGGCACTGTAATATTCCATTACATTAACATACCACAATAAATTTAGTCATTCCTAAATTTTCTCATCTTATTTCTATTGCTAGTATTTCAAGAACTTTGTCAAATAATAGTAGGGAGATGGGACATGCTTTTTTCACTCCTGTATTTACTGGAAACAATTGAATGTATCTTCATTGCATATGATTTTGGTTTCAGATACACACACACACACATAAAAGGTTCCTCTATGCCTATACTTTGTGTGTGTGTGTGTTTTTAGCATAAAAGTATTGTACTTTATTAGAGTTTTTTTTCCTGCATCTATTGAGATGATCATGTGATTTGGTATGTTTTTGTTTTTAATGTATTGTGTTCATTGTTTTCCTAATGTTGAATCCCATTCTTGCATCCCTGGTATAAAGCCTACTTGATCATAATGAATGATTTCTTGGATAAGTCACCATAGAGTTTTATAGGGTTTTGTTTAAAATATTTGGGTTGGGGTGGCTAGGTGGCAGTGAGTAAAGCGCCGGCCCTGGAGTTGGGAGGACCTGACTTCAGTTCCAGCCTCAAACACTTAACACCCACACAAAAACACTATCCGTGTAACCTTGGGCAAGTTACTTTACCCCAATTGCCCTCCAAAATGCAAATATATATTCTGGTAGGGTTCTTTCTCAACTTTTGAGAATAATTTGTGAAGTTTGGGTAGTAAGCTGTTTTTAGAAGTTTGCTGTGATTTCATCAAGTCCAGGAATTCTTTCCTTTGTTAATTCCTTTACAACTGGAACTATTTCCTTTTCAGAGACTGGGCCATTTAAGACCTCTATCTGATCTTCTGATAGTTTGGGTATTTTATATTTTTTGAAGGTATCCCTCTATTTTTTGCATTCTCAGCTTTGTTTACATATAACCATGCATAATATATTGTGATTATTTCTTCTTTTGCTGTGATTTTACCTTACTCATCTGCTATTTTATTGATTTGATTTTATGCTCTCTTCTTTTTAACCAGATTAGCTAAGGGTTTATCAATTTTATTAGTCTTTTAAAAATAGCTTTTAGTTTTATGTATCATTTCTGGGGGTTTTGTTTCCAATTTATTTACTTTGTAATTTTAATATATCCTCTTCTGTGCTAATTTTAGGTTGACTTTCTAATTTTTAAAAAATTTACATTCATTTTACTTATTTTTCTACTTTATGTATGATTATAAGGATGTGATATCCCAGGGACTGCTTTAGTTGAATCTCAGAACTTTTTGGTATGTTGTTGCATCATTAATCTTTTAAATAATTATTGTTTCTATAATTCATTCTTTGATCCATTTATTATGTAAGATTTCATTAAGTCTCCATCTGGGTCTATCTTTTGTTTGTGCTCCCCCAACCACTTTCTATTCTTATTGCATTATGGTCTGTATAGGATGTATCGATTATTTCTGTCTTTTTACATTGGTTTGCAGTATCTCTATTTCCTAGTACATGTTCAGTTTTTATAAGAGTTCAATGTGGTACAGAGAAATAACTGTCAATATACATGTTTGTGTGTATGTATTCTTTTGCTGCCCCATTTAGAAGATGGGATACGTCTTTTAACTCTTAAATTTCTCCAGAAATTTGTTGAGTTATATATTTCTTTTTGTCCTTCTGTTAGACTTATCCAAAACTGATAAAAGATATTAGAGTCTCCTGTCATTATTGTGTTACTTTCTATGTCTTCTGGAAGCTCAGATGTTTCTTTTATGAATTTGGATACTAAAGAATTTGGAATGCATAAGTTTATTACTGATATTGATGTGTTTTCCATTGTTTCTTTCAGTAAAATAGATTCCTTGTTTATCTTTTTATTTTTGCAATGTTTTTGTTTTGATAGTATGATGATAATTTTGAGTTTTTTTGGATTCACTTGACGCATAGTAAATTTTTTTTCCTTCCACTCAGCTTCATTTTGTTTATGTCTTTGTTTTTCAAATGTGTTTCTTGTAAGCAACAGATTGTATGGTTTTGTTTTCTTATCCAATCTGCCTTTTTTGTTTTATTGGATTGTTTAATCCATTCACATTTAAAGTGAGAAGAGGTAGGTTTATATTTTCTTCTATCTATCTCTAAAATTAAGTTTTTCAAGTTATAATTTTTTCCTCTCTTCTGTTCTAAACACAGTACCATGTTCCTTCAGTTATTTTGTTATTTTTTTTAAAGGTGGCTCTGTTCCCAATGGCTCTCTTCTCCTCTCCCCGGTCCCTTTCCCTTTAGGGTTTTGTTTGCTAGTTCCTTTCTCCTGCCTTTATCTGGTTATATATTTCTTTACTCTCTTTTTTCCTCTCAGATAAATTGTCCCTTCCTTTCCTCCCCTTCAGTGAGACCTATTCATTAGTTTTTTAATTTCATTTTTGTACTGCTTTCCAAAAAAGGTTTTCTTTTCACTTATTTCATTATTCATTTTCTTTCTGTTTGCTTTAGATCCTCATTCTCTGATTCATGAACCCTATAATCATCTATTCTCTGTCTTTTCTCTGTCTTCTTCATACAACTAAAGCTTCCAAGGTATCCATTCTAGGCTCTCCTCTCTAGACACTTTCTGCCACTGCCTTGTAGGACTTACTCCATGTATTCTCCTCTTCTATCATGCCTCTTTCTCAGAACAATGCTAACTATTGCAGGTCTCAGGGAGGACACTGATTCATGGAAGAGAACCTTCCCCCTCCCTCCTCCTCCACCCTCTCAATCTATAACCTCTGTTGCTGACCTTTTTTCTATATTTCCCTGGAAATCTCTTCCCTGGAGTTCCAACTTCTTTTCTCCCAGGAATAGTAGACTTTTCAGGCACCAAATCCTCAGACTTCACCTCATGTAAGGGCCTTAAATTATTTTTATCCATAGGAGTATTGATCACTGAAACTCCCTTCCACCTCCATGTAAAGCCTCCCTCTTTTTTCCAATCTTAACTCCCCACCCTGTCACCCATTTGTGATAGTAATGGCAATTAAAGATTCCCCTGTATTGGCTTGGTTTTCAAATTGATTGTATTAAAACCCAGAGTTTGTTAATCCCACCTGTGGGATGGGCTTGTTGATGTGAAAAGAAAGTCCTGAAGTGGGAGGAGCTGGTGATGTAGATTTGGAGAGACAAGAGAGAGGCGGAAGTTCTTTTTGGAAGCTGCACCTCGTGGAGAGAGACTAAGAGAATTGCTGGTGGCCGCTTTGAATTGCCCTGGACTTTTGAGACCTGCCCCCTGAGCTGCCAAGGACTGAGGAGACATGGCTGTTTTGCTGGTACTTTGTCTGTCTGTTTTGATGTTATTTTGCCAGATTTGTCCACTGGTGAAAGACTGTCCTGTTGAAGAAGTCCTGGAACCTGGCATTTGGTTAAGAAGGCCTGAGACTGTCCTGCAGACAGAGAGTGAATACTGTCCACTGGTGAGGGACAGTACTGAGAGTGAATACTGTCCACTGGTGAGGGACAGTACTGTTGTTGCAGGGGTCTGGAGACTGTCCGGCAGACAGAATGAATACTGTCCACTGGTGAAGGACAGTGCTGTTGTTGCAGGGGTCTGGGAGCCTTTCTGTTGGTTCAGAAGCCCTGAAGAAGGATTTTCTTGTTGTATGTTTACAGAAATCCTGGGAGAGGGCTTTGCTAATGTGTTCAGGGGTTCTAGGGCTGTTCTACAGACAGAGGATAAATTCATGAAGGGACTGGCAATGTATCTTATGGCCTTGCTAAGCCTTGTCTCCCCAGGAACTAAGATTGCTGAGAACTTGCCTCGTGTCAAGATGAAGAAAAGACCTCCATTTGGGTATTAAGTGCTGTGTTTAAACTTGATGTAACTCTGGGGTAGATTCAATTGTGATCCAGGGGTGGGGAACTTTCGACCTTTTTGTGTTCTATGGTTGAGCAAATGAATGTATTTTACTTATGTTTGGAAACTAATCTCCATTTGAGAAGAGGGGCTTTGTGGTGGACTTAATTAAGGTATAGCCTAGGGGTGGAGAAGTATTTGGAACAGAGACTTTGTAATTGATTGAATGATTGGAAAGTCCTGGGGTGGGGTAGGCCTTGGAGATTATTTAATCACACTTAGTAAATGCTGTATTTTGAATGATGTCATGTTTTGATCTTCTCTGTTCTGGGTTTGTTACTGAATAAAATAGAGAGCACCTATGCTGGTATTTTGAACCTGGGAAGTTGCCTTTGCTTGATATTACATTACACCATTCCCTACAGGCTTTTCTCTAAGACCACAGCAGTCCTCTTCCTCTCATTGTTAGTGCTTTGTTTTACTCTGGCACATCACTCACTTTTCTTTATCCTTCAGCTCTCCCCCTCTCTTTCCTGTACCTTCCCACATTGTAATGTAGTCCCACAAAAGAACCCAGGTTCTGTCCATAATGCCTCCTCTCCACAGTTACCTCTACTAATTTTCCACCAATCTGTGTACATTTAGAGAGAAATCTACTACTAATCTTTTGGTTGTCACTCTATTGCTGTTGCTGTCTGCACTCATTCACTCGTGCATTTCTGTTGTTTGGTGTGTTTGAGAAGTAAATCTCTTCAGTCCTGGTTTTCTTTCTAAAAAGGTTTCACATTCTTCTTATCCATCTTTTGTCCTGTATGGTTAAATTCTAATTTGTGGGATAGGTCAATCTGGGCTGTAGTCTGAGGTCCAGTGCTCTACCACACATTATTCCATTCTCTCCTTTTTGTAGTGGGTTTAGAAAAGTCTTGCATCATTCCAATGTCCTTTCCTTTATATTTGTAAGTCTTTCTCTGGATGGCTTGCAGGACTTGTTGTTTCTGAATTGAATTGTTAAATTTAACCACCATATGTCTTAGAGTTTGCAGCTTTGGGTTTTTTTTTTCTGGAGGCAATCTGTGAATTCTTTCAATTGTAACTTCATTTTCTATGTTCAAAACTTTTGGACAGATCTCTTCTACTATTTCCTTCATTGTGGTGTAAAGGTATTTTGTCCTGTCATATTCTTCTGGGAGATCTATGACCCCTAGGTTGTCTCTACACATCCTATCTTCAAGATCCATGATTTGCTTGCATAGTGAGCACATTTTCTTTCAATGTTTGTTTTTTTGCTTCTCTTCTTCTAGGTTGTCTTTTACTTCTGTGTATTTGCATTCCCAGTCTATTTTTTTTCTTTTGTTTCTTGGGTCAAGTTTGCTGCTGCACATTCAAGTTTTTCCTATTTTGGTCATTTTTGTTTTGTTTTGTTGTGCAGGACATACATTTTCATAATGCTCATTTTTTTTTAATCACTCAAGAACAGCATGCAGTGGTTCCATGTTTTTCTCAAATCTCACAAGGTCTTCTGTCTCATGCAGTGTTAGATTATATTCTTTTCTTGTGCAATATTTATTCATAGATGATTGAACTCATTTACTATATTTGGAGGTTATATTTCCTTCTGTTGTTAACTTTTTTTGACTGTTGATTTATCTGTTTATGTTCCAGGTCTTTAAAATCTGTTCTTTCTGAAGTCATAAGTATTTTCAGTCCCCACCCCCACCCCATTTTCCTTATCACTACCTTCTGACTCATTCCTCTTGTGGCTTCCTTAAAGGCCAGATCTCCTCCTACTTTGGGCAATTCATTGGTCCGGGTCTCTGGCCCCAGCTGGATGCTATGCTCTACCTTCAGGATTGTAGAAAGCTACACAGCTTCCACATTCACAGAGTCCTATACAGTTGACCTGTCATACTCTGTGTTCTTTAGTTCTCTGGGCCAGTACTGCTTTCTCCAGTACAGCTTGCTTTCCCTGGCACTGTCATTTCAGAGCCACCAGCAGTTCAGAGTTCCACATCATTGGTGTTGCTGGGTTGCAGGCCATGGTAGATTTTTACTCCTGACATTTTGTGGCCAAGGTAGGTCTGTCAAAGCCTGAAGAAACTTCTACAGCCTGGACTCATGGTCTTTATGATACTGAAAAGAGGGAGGGGGCTCACAGTGGAGGAGTGAGTTATGATATAAGCCTGTTATATCCTTGGGCCTGCTAGTGTAATCTTACTGCTAGTGTGAGAGTGGAGGAGGGATGCTGTGTCATCTCAGGGTCAGTGTCAGTTTTTTTTTTAAACCTTCTTTTGGATTTTTAGTGTCCTAGACCATGGGAACAGTTGGAGCTGCTTTATCTTTGGTGCATAATTTCTGTTTTGGAGAGGTCTGATATGACATGGGGATTGGAAAAAAGTCTATTCTGCCATCTTGTTACTCACGATCTGTAAGTTCAAACCAGATGATTTTAAGGTCTCTACAATGGCTCTGTAATTTCGTTAAAGTGAGTATTGTCACCATTGGTGAAGGCTACAACCTATTCATACTTTCAAATACTGTATAATTACTGTTCATCTTCTTCCAAAGATGTTCCACAGAGGATCCACCCATTTAAGATCTTCTTCTAAGTCTTTTTTTCACTTCCTGGAGCTCTCAGACTGTTTAAATGTTATTCTTCATTCTTATTTCATGACTATATCATTTCCTTGTCATACATTTCCTCACTGATAACTCTTATCCCACTTCTTGAGTTTAGATCATCAATGGAAATTTGCTGCAGCTTGAACATACCAGAATAATTTTTACATTTAATCCCTACAATATCTAATTCCTTAGAAATTGTATTACAATATCTGTGACAATATAATGTCATTGGAAGAACATTTGTGCTTTTTTTTAAAGGTTAGCCTCCAGAGATATTACTATTAAACATATGCCATAAAGGGGTCTTTGACATAAAGAATGACTTTATATATGTCATATTTATAGTAGTACTTTGTGTTATTGCAAACAACTGAAAACAAAATAGATATACATCAATTTGGGAAAGACTAAATAAATGATGGTACATGAACATAATGGAATATTACTGCATTGTAAGAAATAATGAAGACAAAGGATTCAGAAAAGTACAGGAAGATTTATATGAACTTACATAGAATGAAGTAAGCAAACTCAGAAAACAATGCAAAATATCTACAATATAAAAGGAACTTGTAAAATTAGAATCACCAAGAAAGTAGGGCCTACAGAGATGAGAACTATTGAATAGAATAATGTATATGCCATTAGATTCAAATGATGTATTGGTTTTACTAAACTGCCTTTTAAAAAAAATGTTTACCTTTTAATTCTGGGTTACAAGAGATGGCTCACTGGATAGGAAGAGGGAAAGGGACATATTTGGAAATGAAAGTAATATAAAAATATATAAACATATCTGTTAGAAACAGGTAGATTTTTTTGTACCTCAGAGCAACTGGGCATTGCTAAAAGCACTGCACAATTCCCAGATATAATTTTAAAAATACTCTCTTCCTCTTATTCAATTATGGATCCAATTCAATGTACTTCTGAAAATATTTGGCCTCTGGGGCGGCTAGGTGGTGCAGTGAATAGAACACCAGCCCTGGAGTCAGGAGGATCTGAGTTCTAATTTGACCTCAGACACTAAACACTTACTAGCCATGTGAACTTGGGCAAGTTACTTAACCCCAATTGCCCTGCCCTCCCCCACTCCAAAAAAGAAAAAAAAAATGAATATTTGGCCTTAGCATACATACCGATGCACTAATTCCATAGAATGGCCATTGTCAGTTTGAACAATCGACATCTTTTCATCCATTTAGTTTTTCCTTTATAGAATATTAGACTTAACCATAGAACTCAGTGAGATAGCAATGAGCATAATCTTTTATGTAAACAAGAATGCCTACAAGACTTCACAATTTATGGGGAAAATCTCTTTTTTATCTGGCCCTTGTGCAAGACAGATTACATAATTGTGTTGAAAACCTTTGTTAAGCATATATCTCCCTCTTTTATACTTCACATGATGTTAATAATTAGAGGTTCATTGATAATATTTTTCTCTGTGGTTGTATTTCTCAAGGAACCTTGTAAGACATATGTGCATGAAAGACTCCTTATTGGAGGCAACCCTTCATGGGAGCATTTTGCTCACCAAGTCAAATATTTGGGGCTTTTTGTTTTTTTTGTTGGTAATCAATCAACAACAAATAAAGTGGGATCTTGTATTCTCTATACCCTTCCATGAATTGTATGTCTGTAAAAACAGTTTGCTGAATATTATTTGTGAAGGTCTGCTGTTCCCTTCTCACATTTTAACAAGGAAACCTTCAATAGGTATATAGATTGTTTGCATGACAATTTATAAAGATGAAAAAGTAGTCATGAGTCAATTTTTTACATTCTTTCAACTGCCTTTTGGGGCTATTATAACTTTTTTTGGTGTGTTTTTTTTTCTTTTGGTATATCATTCTGGTCAAGGTTCCATTTAGGTATAAGGGATCCCTAAAACTCAAGGGCTCAAACAAATGATCCATTTATAAAAAGATATGAAAATACCCTAAGGTTAAAACAATGCTCAATGTAGTTAAAAAGTAATTTGGGAGATAAAAACCGAAAAAAAGCTAAGAAAAGAAGATTAAAAGCAGTTAGTAAAAAGGTTCCCTGAGTTTCAGGAGCTCACTGACAAAGTCCTAAAAATTATTTTTATACTCTTCCTATCCAAAGGGCCTACTAGCTGAGTGGATCAATTCACTTGTGGGTCAAAGTTAACCTAAACTGTTCCAGGCCTGTAACACAACTTCCTTGCTCACTACAACCCCAGATTCTGTTGTCGGAACACAAGGAGTTAACTCACAACTTCCTAGTTCCATCACTATCCCGGCCCACAGCATTTCTCCCTGATATTGTCCAAAATCATGCTTCAATGTGTTTCTGGCTGTATCACCTCCAATATAGATTTCCTGCAAAGAGGATTTGGTCTGGTACATCTCCCCAGTCTGATATTGTCTTGTTAGGGGCTAGTTATAATTCTCTGGATAGAATACTGAATACTGAGATGTTAATGTAAAAATTTGGTGGTTCCTCTGTCCCTGATGTTAGGCCTAGATTGTTATGGGAACATTAACAATTTATTCAGTTTCCTATTTTGAAGATTTCTTGCCAGTTTCATCCATGAATGCTCTTGCTATGAGGTGGAGCACTTGAGTCTCACACCAAGTTTTCAGGAAACTTGTTTTAACTTCTGTTTTTTGTTGTTTTATGAGATGTTGACAATGTTCTACCATTCTTAGTACCATTTTATAATAAGTTTGCATTCTAAACTGGCATTGACCTTGGCTGCCATATCTTTCCATCTGGCGGTGGCATCATGTGTTTGCTAGTTAAAAGGGTTTCTGGGTTTTTTTGGCTTCCCTGTAATGGCAATTGCTTTAAATCAGTTAAATATTTGCAACAAATGATATCTTTGTCCATTTCCTATCCCAGTTTTTGGGTTCTGAAGGGTCATTATATAGCTCTGACTGAAATCACTACAAATATTCATGATACCTTCTTATCTATGGATTTTTTTCTAATCTGAAGTTGACTAGTATTTGCTATAACTAGATGATGCTTACACATAGAAAAGCTGACTCTGATGTGATTCCTACACCAGCAAATGTTCTATTAAGATTTTGTCAATTTCTTTTTCTGTCATGTTTTTTGATGATTAATATAGTTAGTGTCTTCCAATTTTCTTCTGGAGAAATACATTTATGGTATAGAGGAAAAGCTTCCATGTTGTCTATAAGCCTTTTCCTTTTTTTGAACCTGGGCCATACTTTCCCAAAATATATTTTAAACTATTCTCTTATTTATATCCATCTTCATATCAAAGTTACTGAATGTCAGATTATTTGTTGACTTGACTTGCAATATCTTGTCACATTCTTCATATAATTGATCTATCTCTATGCTCTGCAATAGATACTGAAATTATTTTCATGGTAGTCTTTTTGCTTATGCTCATTATGAGCACCAGAAATGTAGCAGGGATGATTAGGGGAATCCCCAGTTTGCTGGCATAGAGCACCTCCCATGAGACATGGTGCATGTTACTCTGTAAAGGAATCAGAGTGCATATCCAGCTCTGTAGGACTTGCCTCAGGCTAGCAAATCAAGGGTTCCCCTTGATCACCTCTACTACATATATCCAGGGGTGGGGAACCTGCAGCCTCAGGCCACATGTGGCCCTTTAGTCCCTCAAGGGAGGCCCTTTGAATCCAAACTTGAAGGGCCACAGTTGAGGAACTAGAGAGCCACATGTGGCCTTGAGGCAAGTTTCTCCACCCCTGATGTATCCTATGAAATTATGTTTCTTGTTGCTTTTGGTTGCATTAGGAGACCATTCTGCCAACTCCTTTGCCTCCTAAAGAAAAAAATCCACGAGCTATCTGAAATGATTATTTCTCTCTTATATTAATAACCAATTACTATTGGAGAGATTCAGGATTTTTTCCCTTATTTCTTCTCTCTACTAGGTCAGAACAGCCCTAAAGAATAGGGTCAACAATGAGATTGACTTAACATTCCCCTCAAATCTTGTTTCGACCCTCCTCAATTGGGGAGCCCATTGTGTTTTACAAGCAGGCTTGGTTGGAGGGGTAGATTCTAGACAGACTACCAGAGGCTTGGGATGGTCTGGGTAAATATAAGTAAGAAAGGGCCCCCAACTCCTCATTAGGATAGTTCTACCTCTCATTATAATATCCATTCTCTCATTAATTGTGTACCAGAGTTGACTGCTGCCTGTCAGGAATGCCCACTCTGCCAAGGGCATCTAAGCATCAAGAGGTCACATTGAACCATCTTTGATTTAAGAAAGAAGGTCAAATGACCATCTTTTTATTATTTGCTAGCCATAATTAATAAAATGATCAATTACCCTGAAATTATGTCTTTCAAACTTTATTCATCACATATTCTTACATTTACTTGTATTGAAAAAAATCTTCATTCCTCTGTATATTGGCCATTGAATATGTAAGAGACAACTTTATTATCTTCTAAGCATAGATCTGCTCAAAGAATTTCAAAAAGGATGATCTGCCCTTTCTCTGTCTCTATTGCAATCTGTCCATTTCTGCCTCTCTCAGCAAACCTCTACTTAGAAAAAACAATAAGTTTGTTTCTGATGCTTCTACTCTTGCCTTCTGGTTTGTTTTACTGGAAGAATATAAATACTGATAAGACTAAATTCTCCCAAAAGTATTTCGATTTGTTGGTCATTAGAGAAAAATCTCACACTGTATGTCTAGTTAAGGCTTAGTCTAAAAACCACAGGTTTTCGAGTACCTTCTGCCCATCTATAATTCTACCACAATCACTATGGGAGTAGAAGGGGTCCACACAACACTGCAGACCATTTAAATTTTTTGTCACTTTTGTATCACAATGGGATAACAAATCAGGACTTTGCGAATCTCTAAAGTCATTTATAAAAACTACAACCAACATTCCCAAGAGCTTCTACACACTGAAGTGATTCCCTAACCCTCTTCCAACACCTGCTAGCAAAAAATCAGCCCAAAACAGCTGCTTCTATATCCTGAAAATATTAACTCATGGAACAGAATTTACAGGAGTTACAAATGTTTTTACCAAGACAGGCACCCAACTAAATTTTTTTTTCAGAGACTGAATACTTTGGAGAGTGAGTAGATAGAAATGGAGGGTCTCAAAAGTTTAAGTAATTAACATGAACTAGTCTCCAAGATTCTGGAAACTGAGTTAGTGACTTTAGAGGTATCATTTTTGGGATAAGCCTTAAAAATAGTCATGAAGCCTTGTTATGATGGCTTCTACTGAGGCTAAAGGTTTAGATATTTTAGAGGGGAGATTTGTCAAAAGGCTGAAGACTGTGCTTTGAGAAGCACATCTCTGACTGAGATTCTGGTAGTCCAAGTTGCAATTTCTGGAGCTACAGCAGTTTGCTTTAATCTTCCTCCTGAGTTATAATGAAAATGTTTTTTTTCCTCCTAACAAAGGAATCTGATTCTCAGTTCTCCCCTCTGCCTGACTTCTAGAATAGGTAAAGGTCTAATATATTCTAACTTCATTAAGAAAAAATTAATCATTTTTTCCCCTCTCTTCCATCTCCATTCTCTTACTGGGAAAACCTCCCAAATTCTCACAACAGATATACATAGTTATAGTCAAGCAAAACAAATTACCATATTCATGTGTCTCATTCTGCACATTTAGTTCATCATTTCTCTGTCAGGTGGTAGGTAGCATAATAGTCTTCATTATCCATCCTCTGGAGTCATAGTTGATCATAATTCTTAAATCTTTCAAAATGGCTCATTTTTACAAACTTATAGTATTAAATAATTCTCCTGATTCTGCTCACTTTACATCAGTTCCCACAAGTCTTTCCACTTTCTCTGAAGCTGGACCCCCTTTGCCATTTTTCATAACACAAGAGGGTTCCATCCAATGCATTTACCATAATTTGTTTAGCCATTCCTCAATTGATAGGCACCCCTTTAGTTTCCAGCTCTTTGCTACCACAAAAGATTCTTATTAATATTTTTGTACACAGAGGATCGGTTCTTTGTTCTCTGAAGGGTATAGGCCTATAAGTGGTATTATTAAGTTAAAGGATATGCACAGTTTAGTAACTTTGAGAGACAGTTTCAAATTGCTTTCCAAAATGGCTGAGGCAATTCACAGCTCTACCAACAATGCACTTGTTCTCCTTTAGAATGTCAGCATTTGTCATTTTCCTTTCTCGTCGATCAAGCATCATCAGAACTGCTTTGATTTGCATCTCTCTTATTAGTAATTTGGAGCCTTTTTCCATATGGCTACAAATGGCTTCTATTCCTTCCCCTGAGAATTGCCTCTGCCTATTTATCAGCTAGGGAATGGCTCTTAGGTAGAGGCTTAATCTTAAAACTGGCGGAGAGGACTTTTAGAGGAAGGCAAGATAACCATGTGAATGGGCTCTAAGTCTGCTAAACCCACAAAATTTACAGAACTGAGTAGAAATACTTATCTTTGGCTACTGCTATGCTACATTGGATCCGTACGCTCAGTAATTTTAGCTAGCAAATATCCATGTAAATGCTACTGAAAATAGACAAAGTTTGATAGTGTTTTTGTGTTGTTTTAAAAGGAAAACAATGTTAGTTGGCCGCAAAACTCACCTATCTTGAAAGTAGCCCCATCTGGACTGTTTTCTTGCAAAACCTGATCCAACCTGCTAGGGCAGAGATGGACTAAAAGTAAATGGACAAATGTACTTAATAATAGTTCACTGTAGGGAAAAAAAAGGCAATTTAAGTATAGATTCAGATAAAATTAAGATCTTTTATAAAGATGCTGTTATTAAGATCGGTGTCAAGGTAGGTCAACTTGCATGTTTCTATGCCTCCAGAATATTCCCATAAATTAGGTCAATGTGCTTTTCAACGATTAAAAGCTTTCCCCTTTTTTTTCCTTCCCCACTTTTTAATTATGGATGTTTACAGAAAACACAACAATCAACTTAGTGATTCCATTTCAGTTTATTAACTTTTATTGAGGTTTCTGATATAAAAAGTAATTAGCAGACACATTTAATTAGGAACTCTAAATATACACATACTCACAAACATACATTACTCACTTGTTGGAGAGCTATCTGTATTAATAAGAGTAGGTGTAGAGGAGAGGTTCTTAACCTTTTGGTGTCATGGACTCTTTTGGCAGTCTGATGAAGACTCTGTATCCCTTTCTCAAGAGTAATGTTTTTCAGTAATTGAAGGAAATGGTAAATTTCATTTAAAGGTTAGTGAAAATAAAGATTTCTTCCCATCCAAGTTCACAGACCTTTTGAATTCTATCCATAGACCCAATCTGTGGGCTCCAAGGTAAAAACCTCTGGTTTAAAATGCTATTTCCCAAAAGATAAGTAGCCACAGGATATGAAAAAAACAATCCTTAAAAGATATAAACTACTAACACATGAGAGAATGCTCTAAATAGTTATTAAGAGAAGTAGAAAAAGAAATAGAAAAGGTTTTATCCCATACCCTACAAATTAGCAAATGACAAAGAATGGGCATAGTCAATATTATCAATCAATAAGGGTTGGAGGAAGATAGGCACACTATCTGTTGATGGAGACTTGACCAAGCACAACCATTGTGAAAAGTAACTTGGAATTAGGTAAATATTCTGACTAAAACATCCATATCTTTTAAGTCAGAGATTCAAGTACTAGGCTTATACCTCAAGGAGGCCATTAATAAGAAAAAATTCATCATCATCAATATCACCAAGATATTTATATTAGCACTTCTCATGATAGCAAAGAATTAGAAACAAAGTAGATGCTCATCAATTAGGGAATGGCTAAATAAACTCTAGTACATGAATTTAACAGAATTATTACTGTGCTGTAAGAAATGACAAATACGGAGAAGCACGGAAAGATTTCTATGAACTGATACAAAGCAAAGGAGGCTAAGCCAAAAAATATACAGTCACTATAACAATGTAAACAGGAAAAAAATAACTACAAAAAAATCAAAAGTGAATTTTTCTTACAAAGAACAAGCATGACTCCAAGAATTAGCTAGCTAGCCATTACGTAGCACTTTAAGGTTTGCAAGGCATTATCTCATTTGATCTTTACAATAACCCTGTAAGATAGGTGCTATTATTATCCCCATCTTACACATGAAGAAACTGAGGCAGACAGCTTTTAAATACCTTACTCAGAGTCATACAATTAAGTATCTGAGGAAGGATTTTCACTTAGATCTTCCTGACTCTTGAGCATTCTATTCTCACCCCACTCCTTTGCAGAAGTGGGAATATAGTACATTTCACATGTTTTTAGGGCTTGTGACCTATACTAGTTTTGCTGATTTCTCTCTCTCTTTTTTTTACTAGTATTTATTATATGAGATGCCTCTCTTGGAGGGGATACAGAAGAGACACTGAGAAAAATTTAGATGATTGTAAAAAGAAGACGTCAATAAATTTTTTTTAAAAAGGGCCCCCAATTAACAGTAAAAATATTGCCCATGTGTAGTGCCAACACAATATTCATAGCAACTACAGTGACTGTGAATATGCCAGTTTTTAATTGAAAAAAAATATTCAGTTCTCAAGTGCAAAAACATAACAGACTCTTCATAGAGAAGACAGAAGCAAAACATTTATTCAGACATCAGAAAACTGAATCCCAAAACAAGAAAGCCAAATTTATCATAGCAACAAAGAAGTTAATACACCATAGCACAGCAGGGAGCCACATCATCCTTTAGCCTTCCCACAGACACTCACAAGCCTAGCTGTCTCTCTGGGTGCCTCCTCTCCTCCCTCCAGCTCTAACTGCCCTGATTCCCAACTTCCCATGAGTTCTGCTCCAACCTTCAGCAAGTTCCTCCCATCACAGGCTCCATGTGATTACATTTGGCCTATTAGGGGGCAGGGAAGATCTTCAAATTCCCTTAGGTCTATTAAGGGGTGGAAATGATATTCAAATTCTCATTACTATTACACCATGTGACAATGGAATGATGTAATTTATATAGAACGGGGCAGGATTCAAGACCAGTAAAATGTTGGATGGCTTTACCAAGTTGTGGTGGAACTGGGTTCTTAAGAGTTTTCCTGGAGGCTATGGTAACACCCAATCATCTGGTCCTTTCAAGCATTATATTTTATCCATTTGTTGATACAATTCATGTCATACCTGGAGAATATCCTGACTAGGGCAAAATAGGTGAGGCGACTGAATGAATATTTGGTATTAAGTCCCAGCCAATGACCAAGGGTAGTGCAGGTGCCTAGCTGGGATGCTCTGATTAACAGACTGAACATTTTGAATATTACAAACACAAAAGAATAAGGGTTAAGTTACAATCACCCACATTTTTCTCAGTGTCTCTTCTGCATTCCCTCCTGGAAAGCCACATCATATAATTACTTGTTTAACTTACTTACCTGATAAAAATTTGGGACAAATTTTGCTTTTCAGTCAAGTATAGAACTCATATAGGAAACGAAAGAAAATCTAAAGGCATAATTAAGAATTAAGCCTGTGACCTCAGTAAGGAAATTCCTCTGCAAATGCTGATTAGAACCTCCTCTACAATCTCTTTTATAGAACTGCCTACAGCAGCAGTGAGAGATTAAGTGACTAGCCCAGGGTAACAAAGCCAATACATGTCAGTGGTAAGACTCAAACCCAGGTCTTCCTGACTCTGAGGCCAGGTTGTTATTGATTATACCACTGTGCCTCCCAAAGGCAAATATGGGCATATCTTGTTATACTGATTTAGTGAGGGAAAAAAATGTACCAGATGCTCCAGATACTAACATGATAACCTGTACAATTTTGGGGCCTTCCATCATGAAAGCCTGTCTTAAAGCATATAAAAATTGCTTTTATAACATACCTGAATCATTCATCATTTAAATGCAAGGGGAGTAAACTGAAGCTGCTGAAAAATGTCTGGCAACACTAGACCACATATTAAGGAGGAAAAGAATATTATATTCAGTAGAAATGGTTAAGGAAAAATTCAGGGCATGTATAAACTTGTATAAATTTTGTAAAGATAATGTATGGTTAGCTATCCCTCAATTCTTTACAAAAATTCTGGACTTTGTTTTTATGGTTCATCTCTAAAAAGTCATCTCTAGAAGCACAGAATCCCCTTATTCCTATTAATTAATTAGATATTAGGATAAAAAGGTCACTTAGTCTAACAAATTTGTAAAATGAGAAAACTGAGGCCTGTAAAGTCATAATGTTTTGGCCAAGTCCACAAAGCTGGTAAGTGACAAGTACAAGTAAGGACTTGTACTCGGTTCTATCTAAATCCAGTGCTGTTTAACATGGCACATAGCAGAAAATGTTTATTGACTAACTACTTTTTAAATAGCACACTTTGGGTCTCCTACAAAAGCACTACATATGGAATAATAAAAAGCAAAATTCATTCTATTTCATTCAATTGGCAAGGCAACACCTCCTGATAGAGGTCAAGGGCTCAGAGAACAGAATGAGCCATATTTTTTTGGGACAAGGCCAATGTAGAAATGATTTGGTTTGACTATGTGTGTTTGTAATAAGGTTTTTGTTTCTCTTATTCTCATTTGGTTGGGAGAGGACATAGGGGAGAGGAAGAGAAGGTGGACTTTTGCTATTTGAAAAAATATAAATTTTAAAAATGAATTGATAGGGCAATTTTGGGGGCTTGTAAATAGTCTTTGGGGGGAGAAGGGAGAGAAATATGTTTATTAACACCTAGAAAACAATCAACATAAAACAATTTTCTTTTTCTTTCTTTCTTTTTTTTGGTGACTTTATCTCACCTGAATCTGATGAGTAATGAGAGAAGGTCCTTCCAGGGAAGGAGAACATCCTAGCCCCTGGCCTCCCTGGGCTAGCCATTCCATGGCCCTCCCAGAAAGCACACCACCCCCGGCCCAACTGCCCTGCCTTCCCCCCTCCAAAAAAAGAAAAATTAAAAAAAATTAAAATCAGTTTTAAGAGGCTGCCAAAATTGGTGGTATGGGAATTTTATTGTGTAATACAAGAAAATAATTAAAGTAGAAACTTCCTACTTTGGCCATCTTTTAATCTTCAAATCAACCGTTTGACACTGGGAACATCCACAGATTCCACATACACTTTATAAATGGTCTTTAGTATAAGAGGCTAGCCCAAAGCATACCTGAAATACTAAATACTTACAGTAACAAAGTAAAAAATAACATTACAATGCTTGAAATTCAAATATAAAAACAATTAAAGACATCTTAAACTCACTATGTCCAAAACAGAACTCATTGTTTTTCCTCTTAAGCCTCTCCTAGCCCCTCCACCTCCTGTAGAGGGGCCCACATCTTCCAAGTTCCTCAGACTCAAACTTGGAGTCATCCTGGATTCCTATCACTCACCTGATCTGCCCATCCAATCTGTTACTAAGGTCTGTTAATTTCATCTTTTCAACATCTCTCCACCACATTCCCTTCTGACACTGGAACCACTCTAGTGCAGGCCCTCATCACTTCATGCCTAGATTACTGCAATAGGTTGCCAGTCTGTCTGACCACCTGAAGTCTCTCCCTGTTCCAATCTAGCCTCCATTCAGCCACTAAAGTGAGTTTCCTAAAGTGCAGGTTTGATCATGTCATCACCCTAACTCAAAAAACTACAGTAGTTTCCTACAGTCTTCAAAAGCAAATATAAAGGGGGCACAGTGAATAGAGCACTGGCCCTAGAATCAGGAGGACCTGAGTTCAAATGTGACTCAGACACCTGACACACCTACTAGTTGCATCACCTGGGCAAGTCACTTAACCCTAATTGCCTTACCTTCTCCCCTCAAAAAAAAAAAAAAAAGCAAATACAAAATGATCAATGGTCTATTTAGCATTCAAAGTTGAAGTTCATAATCTAGCCCTCTCCTATATTTAGTCTTCTTAGACCTTATTCCCCAATATGATCTCTTCAATCCATTGTCATTAACCTCATGGCTGTTCTAGGGACACTCTTACCTCTTGGCTCCAGGCATTTTCTCTGGTGTTCTCCATGCCCAGAACTCTCCCTTCACTCTGACTATTGATTTTCCTGGCTTCCTTTAAGTACCAACTAAAATCCCACTTTCTACAGGAAGCCTTCCCCAACTTCTTTAATTCCAGTGCCTTCCCTGGGTTAATAATTTCCTCTCTATCCCATCTGTAGCTTGCTTTGTATATATGTGTTTTCATGTTGCTCCCCACTTTAGACTGTTAGCTCTTTGATGGAAGCGACTATCTTTTGCCTCTTTTTGTACACTTAGAGCTGACTTAGCACAGTGCCTAGTACCCAGTACAGGCTTAATGAATGTTGATTGAGACATAATTCTTTTCCATTTATCTTAAATCTAGTGCTTAATGAAAAAAGTAAGTTTATTTAAAAGAGGATAAGAAAGTAGTTATCACTGAAGATTCTAAAGGGCACGCATGCATCCTTTCAGAAAACTTTAATGGTTTGACCTCTAAGTCCAGATTCTCAGTACGCAATGACATTTGTTAATTATGTTAATTATGCAATGATGTAGAGAATTATTTAAAGAAAAAGGACCACAATATTATGAATACTTAATGTTTAAGAAGAGTTATCAATCCAAAGCCCCCACCTAAATGGTGTAATCACTTACTTACCAATACTTAAGCACTGATATAAAGTAAAGATGGCAGTACTTCCATCGACTGTGAGAGAAGGATGTGGGATAAAAGAGATTAGGTTAAATAAGGAGAAATAAACTGTGAAAGTGCTTTGAGAGGATCTGAAAATGAATAAATCCAGAGAATGAATTTTGGGGAAGAAAAATTTGTAGGTATTTGGGAAAACTTGAGGATAAGCTGAAGAATAATAACTTGGGTTGGAAGAGAAGAGCTCAGTGTGAAGGAGGAAGCAATTTGAATGAAGAAAAGGATTAGGAGAAAGGACCAGAGGAGAAGGAAGGAGAAGGTGGTTGGCAAGGGAAATAAGAAAAGGTAAGTAAAACAAACTGATGAATAAAGCAAATTAGTGAAATGAGAAGTTAGTGATAAAAAGAAACTGAATCAAAGCATGGTTGTAAAACTGCTCCTGAGACAAAGGAAAGGAAGTTGGATATGGCTGACAAAGTGCTTAGAGGTGATTGAAAAGTTGAAAAGATCTTAAATAGATGTTGAGGAGGTAAGGAATAAACATCCATAAATAATTCAAAAAACAAGGCTGAGACTCTCAATAATTATGGAGCCATCAAAATTTTGCAATGAATGGATTCAGCATATTTGTACTTCTTCTAGAGCAGATAAATAAGATTCTATCTCATAAATATGGTTGCCTATATAATAATGATAATTGATTTACATAAAACTTTCAAGTTTGTAAAGTCCTAACTAAGATTCACAATCCTATGAGTTAGATTCCAGCATAATGATTATACCCATTTTAAAATGATGTAGCTCCATACCCCAACCTCAGTCCTCGGTAAATCAGGGATATGACTGGCACGTATGTCCATATTTGCAATTCTGGGAAGATCTCTAGGCTCCAGAAGTGGATCAAGCATTGTCCTTTTAAGTACCTCCCCTAATGTCTGGCACTAGAGTCCCTAAAAAGCCAATGTGACACAGCTTCCAGTAGTCTCTCAAATGCCATATAAATGTCCCAAGTAATTCCTCTAGCCCAGTTCTTAGACATTTCAAAATTCCAATCTTTGGGGAGGGCCCATTTCTACCACAGCAGCTAGTCCTAGAAATCACTATCCAGATTACTATCACCATCAATACAAGAGGTGTATCAATTCAACAACAGTCTACAGCATTATCATGATATGTTTCTTAAAGGCAAAGACACATGTTGCTGACTGCCCAATACAATTTATCCTCTAATATCCCTGAGGCAATAAATGGGTGGATCCCTCCAGTATGTGTCCAGCACCACCAGAAGCACCCCTGGAAGCCTCCAGGAGGGGGGTTCATTCACTTTCCTCTGCATTGCCATTTCCTTACTTCAGGGAGGTTATTCTCCTCTAATACTGCTGATTATACCAACTGGTATAGGCCAGTCCTGATTAAGGTTAGTTTGAAGCTGCAGCTTCAGAATTGGAATAAAAAGAGATATTTATCATCTAACAGTGAAACATTTACTTAGCCATAACATAGAAAGGATACTCAAGCAAGGAGACAGCATTGGTTCAGCCAGGTGGGGCACACAAATCTAGCCTAAGAGAGACACTCCTGCATTCTTTGGGCTGGTTTCTGTACTTAGGTCACAAAGAAGTTCTGTCAATAGCCTGAGCCTTAGCACCCCAAACCAATTAAGGAAAAACTGGACTAGCCTACATGGCATATATTGCTTCTACCACATAAGTCCTTGCTGTCCTCATACCCAGGACACCTTCCAGTTCAAATCATCTTTGAAATACTTGGTCCTACCCTTAGCATAGCCTGCAACTTTAATAAGGTCTTTACTCACTACGCAACAAAGCTAAAAATTATTTCATTGTTCTTTCATAGCATATGACTGTTCTAACACTAATTTACTGGAGTTATATGTTAGTTGGTAACATATCTTGGATTCATTGGGTTTGCTGTCTATTATGACACTCAGGTCTCTTTTTATTGTACTTAATCTGAACAAATCATTCTTTATCTTTATGCTTTCCCTTCTCGACTGTATTGCCTTATATTTCATCCCACCAAATTTAATCCAATCTAATACTGACCATTTCTGTAACTTGTCAAGGTCATTTTGGAGGCTAATCCTATTTTTTTGCAAGCTACATATAACCTCCCAGGTCGGTGTATTCCATGAATTTAATGAGCATGTTCTCTAATCCATCACCCAAATCTTTTAATAACACAGAATAATATCTAACCCAGGAGATACTCTGCAGAACATTCAACATGCCTTCCAAATAATCTAGAGAAACAACAAAAAAAGAAAGAAAACAAAATTTATTTTTTTTAAGCAGGGTTCAATATAATTCTGCAAAAAGGTTTTCCAGGAAAATATTTATTGTATGACAGGAAAGGGCCCTTCTAGAGAAATGGCTAGAAACAGGAGGAAGAGTACTGAATAAGGAACAAGGTTAACAACTGGAGAGCTGAAACCATCTGAATATAGCCACTAATAGTTGCAAACAGGAAAAAGAGACATACTGATGGTTATGGAGAAGAGAGGAGAGGAAAGGACGGAATAGGCAGGATTTAAGAGTGGGTAGGGCAGGTGGGGCTGGAGTAACAGGGAGGGTTAGAGAAAAATTTTCTTTCTGCCTTGGCTTCTTGAGAAGTGCTGCCACCACCTGGATATTGGGTAATTGTGAAACAATGGGTTATTCAAATCTCAGCTATCAGTCATTTCACAAATCATGCATTTGTTAAACCTGTATTCTATAAAACTAGGTTATACTCATGTTGCAATTCCTTAACAACAAACAACTGTAGAATTATGCCAACTACTGCGGGTTCAGTAAATGTGAACTTCAGCCACTTACTGTGTGACTATGGGCAAGTCATTACCCTCTCCGTGGCTCAATCTCATCATCTTTAAAATGAGGGGACTGAAACTGAAGCCCTCTGAAGTCCCTTCCCGTTATAAATCTATGACCATAGGATCTGTTTATCTCTGATGGAATTATTCTGTTTGTAGATCAGAAAATTTGGTAGATACCTAATTCCAGCAAGATATTTGACAGATCTTTCTTGATACCTTTACAGGACAAAGAAATGGGCAGAACGATAATAGATAGTGAGGTAGAATGAGAACTTGAAATCATACTTGAAAAGCATGACAAATTAAGTGTTATAGTGGTATGGGACCCTGGCTTTCCTCAGTTCTATTAATTCAATCAACAATTCTATTAAGTCCACTTGGGGGCAGTGTGGCACATCAGAAAGAGTACAGTGCATTTGAAATGAGGAGATCTGGGTTTGAATTCAGACTACTGCTTACTACCTGTGACACCTTGGGCAAATAAACCACTTCACCTCTCTTCCAGGCTTGTGGAAAAGTAGATTTGTGATGTTCGAGGTCCTGATCTTTAAGGAATTTACCAAGGGAGAAAAGACCTGGGGACAAATAACTCTCAAGTACTCAATTAGATCTGTGATCCATTCTTTTCTTTCCACCCTCTCAGCTGTGGACCTGGTTTCTTCACAGAAATATCTCAGGCCACTTGCTGTGAGGTCCCTTTTCTTTACTCATGTCCAGTCCTCTGCAATATTCTTCTCTTCTCCAGTCTCTAAGGGGTCCCTTCTCTTCACCAAGGCCAGCCCCTCTGTATGTATCTTCATTTCATCCCCTGCATGTTTCCATTTCCTCTCCTCTCAATCTCTAAACAAACTCCCTGCAATCTGGCTTCTTTTTCTTTCACCTGAAACTGCTCTCTCCAAAGTTTCAATATCTGCTCAAAACCTATAGCTTTTTTTCAGTTATCATACCCTGCAATATTTGGCACTATTTACTTCCTTCTCCTCCAGAATACTCTCTCCTCTCTGGGTTCCCTGAATGCTGCCTTCTTGGTTCTACTCCTGACTACTCATTTTCTTTGCTGAATTTTCATCTATGTCAAGTCCACTAACTGTGCGTATGACTGGCAGTGTGCTGAAACCAGCTTTCCAGTCAATTGCTAAATTTTCAGTTCGAGCATTTATACCACAGAAATTGGCAAATACTATAAATTAGAATTTTATCTGCTTTGCTGATTGTCTAGCCTTGAAAAAAGTCATGGAGAAAAGGTTAATGATGGAAGATTAAACTTAAAAGTGTGTCCTGAAATGTATTTTTTTTTTGAGCTTATTGTTAAACATTTATCAGTATATGCCTGGGTATGCCTCAATAGTCTGTCCCAGGCTCTTCTCCTTTTTCTTTCTATATTTTCTCATGAGCTTCCTGAGGTCCAGTACCACATTACTTACTGTTTACTGGACATTTCAACCTGGATATCCCAGAGGCATCTTAAAAGTCTCTAAAACAAAACTTATCTTTCCCCTAAAACCCTACTCTTTTTCAAATTTCCCTAGTTACTGACAGCACTATCCCTGTCACCCAGGCCTGAAACTTCAGTGTCATCCTTGACTCTTTACTCTTACTTATCCCACCTAATTAATTGCCAAATTTTGTCATTTTTACATCCACAACATATTTTACATAACTGGGGGGTAGCTGTGATCTTAGACTGCATTAATAGTAGTGTCCAGAATAAAGGAAACGACAGTCCACTCCCTTCCCGTTGCATTGATTAGGTCACTTCTGAAGCACTGCATTTAATCCTCAATGCCCAATTTTAAGAGAAACACTGACAAACTGGAATATATCCTGCAGATGACCAGAGAGAACTGGAAGCTCTTCCTCCTCGCCTCTACCTCTTGGCTTCTTTGAAGACTCAGTTCATAGCCTTTCTCAGTTCCATCTTCCTTCCCTCACTTCATTCCCACAGCTGCTAGCTTCCACTACTCTGCATATTTCTTTATGTACATAGATGTTTGCAAATTGTCTCATTGGAGTGTGAGTTCCTTTAGAGTGAAGACTGTTTTTTGGCCTTTCTTTGTATCCCTAGCTCCTAACACTTGTGTGCCTGGGACATAATAAGCACTTAATGCTTACTGGTCTCTTTTTCAAAATATGTGATTACTGGAAAGAGTGGGGATGAGGGAGAAAGGGAGGGGAGGGCCGCGGAGGGGAAGAGATTGGACAAATGGAGTGGCAGGTTTTGACTCAATATACTTAAAAATTAATTTTTGAGTGTTTTCCTTCTCTTACTACTCCCTCCCCTCCAATTGAACAAATTAAAAAAAAAAAAGCATTCAATCTATAGCTTTACACACAGGAAAAACAAATCCTCACATTTGGCCACATCTGAAAATGCTTTTTCTTTCTGCATTATAAAGTCATCACTTCTCTGTCCTGAGGTGAGTGAAGCTTCAACTTTGTTCTTTAAATTCATGATCATCACTGTGTTGATCAGTTTTAAGGTTTTTCAGTTGTTTTTCTCTTTGTTATCAGTTTTCTAGTTCTGTTTCACTCTATATCAGATCACGGATGTCTTGTCAGTATCCTCTAAATTCATCCATTTCATAATTTCTCATGGCATAATAATTTCCCATTATATTTATATGACACAATTAGTTTAGCCCTTTCCCAGTAGGGTATTTCCTTGGTTTCCAATTTTTCTTCTTTACACGAAAAGAGCTTCTATATTTTTGTATATATAGATTATTTTCCTATTTCTTTGAGATATCACTCAACATTTATCCACTGGGTTCTATTCTTAGAATTACGAATTTGAATTAGTTTCTTATATTGGTTATGAGACTTAGGGAAATTTGCCAAAAATATTTTGTCCCAGTTACACATTTCCTTTCTAATTTTCACATTAGACTTGTGTGTAGAAAACCTGAAATTTTATATAATCAAAATTGCCTATTTTATCTTGTGTAATCTTCTTTATTTAGATATGAAATTTTACATCCACAGATCTGAAAGGCAATTTCTTCCTTAAACTCTAATCTGTTTATCATGTGACTTTTTATATCTGGGTCATATATCCATTTGGAGCTTTGTGTACAGTGAGAGGTGTTGGTCCAAACAGTTTTTGTGCTTTTGGCTCAATATAAGGAAGAACTCTCCCAAAATTGTAATTATCAAAAAATATAACACACCATTTCATTAGTATTGTGTTCCCTTTTTTGGGAGCTTTTAAATGGATGCTAAATGACTACTCGCCATGAATTTTTGCAATGAACAGGCCAGACTACTTGGCCTTTAGAGCAGAATGTAAGCTCCCTGAGGGTAAGAACATTTTAAGATTTTTATCTTTGTATTCTAGGAACCTACAGTACTTTGGAACCAGCAGATGGTAGATAAACATTTGTTGAATTAAATTCTCTCCTAATCACAATGCCCTGTGCCACTGGGACAGGATTGCCATGAGGAGCTACCAGTTTTGTCTCTTCCCAGTCCTCCTGTATGTCTAGTGCCTTCTTGAGATTTTCCCACAGCTCAGGGTAACTGGCAGAGGGATCAAAGGGGCAAGTGTATCTTTCTCAAGCTCAAAACAATTTAGTGAGATGTGCTGTCTGGAGAGCACATTTTGAGGAAAAGGAACTCAGTTCTCTTGACTGGCTATGAGAGGGTTAGGGAATTTTGAGATAAGCAAGCTTCTTCACAACACCTGAGGGGTCCTTTTGTGTTAACTATTTCAGGACTTTGACTTTCTTATTGCAAGATCCTAGGACTTTCCTAAGGAAGAGTCTGGGAGAAATGTCAACCACAGAGCATTGAGGAGTTCCTGGACCAAAGTAAGGTGTTCCTGTGTCAAGTTTAGATTTATAGGAACACAAACAGATGGGGCAGTGAGGCTGAAGTGGAATTATAGAGCAGTTTCTTGATCAAGCCAAGGACTTGTTTCAAGATAGAAGCTATAGAAGAAACAAGGAGCAACACAGCTTACCTGTGTTTCCCCGATAAGACATATCCTGAAAATAAGCCCTCCCCCCAAAATAAGCCCTATTGAGATTGCTACTGTATTGAAGGTGATCCCCTGCACTACACGGTACATTACAGTACCCTCTGTATGCACTGTCCCTCCCCACCCGTGAAACGCACACCGCGCTCCAAGCTGTATCCAATCAGAGCTGCAGCAGTGAGCGCGTCATCCTGTTCTTCCCAGTGATTTGCTTATTGAATAAAGGTACATTTTTTTGTTCACATTTACCTGTTTATTAAAATTGCTGTCAATGTTCATTAAAATAAGCCCTCCCCTGAAAATAAGCCCTCTGGTGTTTTTCTGTCCAAAAAAATTAATAAGACAGTGTCTTATTATCGGGGAAACACAGTAGATGTATGACATAAGGAGCAAACCCAGACCTCAACCTTCCCCAGTACTATGAGTCATGTTGCATGTGCAGGTCAGCAGGAAAATGTTAACTTCAACAATCCTAAATATTTTCCCCACTTGTGAAGGATTAAGCCAAATGTATTGGTGCCACAGATTTTGCTAAAGATGCCAAAGACTGGATCTGATCTCTGAGATATCAGCTTATTCCTTAACTCATCCCCTAAAATCGTATAATTCCATCATTAGTACTAGTAGTTCTATAAACTGTAAGGTAAGTTATAATGTAGATGTGTACATTTGAATACTTTCACCAATTACCATTTTTGTTTTACTATGATAAGCTGAAGCACAAATCAAATGTAAGTGTGTACAAATTTCATCAATTTCATTAACCACTGTAAAGTTTCCATCAAATGGAACAATACAAAGTATTTCATAGGATCATAAGATTTAGAGCTAGAAGGGACCTTGGAAGTCATCTTGAGCAGCTGAAGCAAAGGCCTTCAGCTCCTTTAGTCTATCCTAATTACAACTAATCCTCATTTATTTAGCATCCGATAAATCATAATTCTGACAGGGGCTTGGTTGACATTTAAATCCATGACAGAAAAAAAAAATGAGAACAGATGAATATGGGGTGGCTAGGTGGCACAGTGAGTAGAGTACTGGCCCTGGAGTCAGGAGGACCTGAGTTCGGATCGTGCCTCAAACACAACACAAAAAAACTAGCCATGTGATCTTGGGCAAGTTACTTAACCCCAACTGCCCTCCAAAAAGCAAAAAAAGAAAAAGAAAACAGATGAATATACAAATAGAGGAGTTTGCTCCACCTGAAGGTAATAAACTCAAGAGTTTAAGATCATAGCTTTAGAGCCCCCAAAGGACCTTAGAAGTAGTGGAGTAACTAGTCCAATCCCTTCAATTTATAAGTGAAAAAACAGGCCTATCAAGTTTAAATAATTAGCCTAAGGTCCCAAAAGCAATTCCAAGGCTCAGGTTCTTTTCACTACACCATACTATCCAAACTGTAATCATAATCAATCAATATCTGGTACATATTGACCTAGAGCTCTGATAAACCAATGGTAGTGCATGTCCAGAATTTCAGTCTACTGATTCCAAGTTCAATATTCTTTCTACTGAAGCCAAGATTCTATGATGATTGAGCCTGAGATTTATCTCGACATTTTAAGAACCAAGAATTTTGGTTTCTTAAACTCAACACAACCACGCCTCTCCCTATTCATACCCTCAGATTTTCAGTTCTCCACTGAAACAGGAAGTCAAGTTAGAAGGTGGATATGGCATTCATGGCTTTAGTGGTTTCCCACCTTTTCCCCCACCCAGGATCCAATTTTTTTTTTTTTAAGAAAGGAGGCACCAGGGTGGCCCAGATGGAAGATATTAACTAGGTGAGAGGTTCCATGAGTAAAAGTTTGCTAGTCCTTTGTATGTGAAAATAATAAATACTGACTGCCCTTCAGGAACCATTACAAAAGCAAAATAAAGCTATTTCCAATGCACAAAAATTTAAATACACACAGATAAGAAACTGAGACTTATTTTATGGAAATTGCAGGTATAAACATGGCAGTTTTGGCTTAGAAACCATAATTTAAATTTTCAAGGAAGTGTAAAAATACATCTGCTAGTGAGATAACAAACTATCCTGTAAAAACAATTTTTATTAACTTAGATTAGTTGCCAACAGCCCATTTCCTGGTAAATAATCATTACTGTTGTTAGACATAGATTAGTTATACATGTCACTGCTAGTTCCTTAGAGATCACTGTATATAGCCTTTTAAAGAATAAAAACCGGCTTAAACTGGCAGAGAAAATCAAGTGGTCTTGCAACACTTGCCAGACAGTCAAACAGAGCTATTCAAGTAATTACAAAATTTGCTTACCAACCAAACTAATGTTAATCTTTTATTTCCTGTAGATTCAGCTACATTAACTCACCCTTTCTGCTTGTTGACTTTTACATTCCTTTCATTTTCGTATTGAAAGATCAGACACTGTGGGAACTCTAACCCCCTCCTCCCTAAATATTCAGCAAAAATTACTTTGTGGAAGTAACAACCATTCTCTAGTAAGACCATTTCAATCTGATCCATTTTAAGGCAAAATGTGTCAATAAGTTTATTTTTTTAAACTTCCCTTTCATATAGAAAGGAAATTCTATCGAAATTTATCACTGATTGGCAAAAGCCTTCTTCTCCTATGTGAAACTTAGGTACTCAAGTCCTGCATAGAAATAAGGAAATTAGGAGAGGCAGCTTAGACTAGGGCTAGTGGAAGAAACACTGAGCTTGGAAAAATAGGCTTAGAGATGGTAGATCTTGGAGATTTTCAATTCCCTCATTATTTAAATAGGAAGAAACTGAGGCCCAAATAAATTAGGGTCACAAATAAAAGTAGTAGGGCTGTGAGTCAAACCCAGGTGCTTTAGCTTCGAATCCAACAAATCAGGTTTTCTTTCCACATGGGTACACGTTCTAGATCTGACTCACTTCTTTAAAATAGGGATAATTTAAAATGTCTTTCATTTACCTAGAACTTTAAGGTTTTCCAAGGGACTGTATTTATACGATCACACTGGATCCTCGAAACTACCCTGGGAGGACCCCACTTTACCGAGGCCAGGCTTGGAGGGATTAAGGGTCAAAACTAAGGAGAAGGGTCCGAGGCAGGATTCGAACTCGGCTCCAGCTCAGGCGAGGCCGGCTGTCGCCTCCCGGGGAGAGACTCTGCTTTGTAAACCAGGAAGGCTGGTTAGGCATCGCGCCCTCTCTCAAAACCCCCTGCTGGGATCTCAGGGTCTTTGGGACCGGGTGCCCACCTCCCCAGGGCCCCGCAGGGGGCGGGTCCGGCCCAGCTCCGAGGCTGGGGGAGCCACTTCTCTCGCTGTCTGGTTCTTTGTTCTCAGGCTTCAGCCCGGATTCTCCCACCCCCGATGGGGGCTTCCTACTCAGGGACCCCAAACATCCGGGCCGACTCCCCCCGCGGCCCCGCCTCTCCGCAGCGGGAGGGCTGGGTCCGAGGGGACAAAGCCACCCCCTCCCCCCCGCTCCGGGCCATCGCCTCCTCTCGGCACGGCTCGGGGCCCCAGGGAAATCCGGCAGCCTCTCTCCTCCCGTCGCCCCCACCTCGGCAGGAGAAAGCCATTAAGTCGAAGGAGGACAAGCAAGTGGCACGAGTCCCGGAAATCACCAAACCGGCTTCCCCCCCGTGACCCCGGACCTGAGGTCGCAGCCCTAGAGTGGCCGCCGAGGAGGCCGGAAGTAAACCCAGGGCGCCGGCCCCAGCGTCCCCTCTAGCCCTCTCGGCCCCTCGGGCTCTCAGCCTAGGCCCGGCCCCCGCCCCCGTGTCCCCGCCCCCGCTCAACTCCATGGCCGAGCGGAAGAAGCCCGGGCTTCCTTCTTCCCGTTTCCGGTCGGTCGGTTCAGCCTTGGGGGAGCTGGAGTCCTGCAAAGAAGGTGGGGATGTGGGGCGGGCATGGGGGGGCGCACGTCCCCGAGGCCTGGGCGGGGGTCGGCGAGGGCAGCGGGCTGGTGGGCCACGAGCCGGAGGCTCTGCCTCCCAGTTCGGCTGCTGGGGGGTGGGGGGTGGGCGTGAGGGCGGCGGCGCCGCGGGGAGAGGACGGAGAAGGCCCCACCCTTTGCCCCCACGGCTTCCCCTCCTGGAAGCTCCTGATTCGTGTTCCCTCAGCTTTCCCAGGCTCGGCCCCCGCCGCCGTCAGCCCCGAGACCACGAGGCTCCTACTCCAATGTCCCATTCTGGGCAGAGGGGCTCCCTCCAGCATCTTAAGTCCTAATGCTAGGGTGTCCGAGTGGTCCCTGGGGCAGGGGCTCAGGGCGGGCGGAGGAATTAGCAACAGGAGAAGTAGAAAAGGAGACACAAGTGGTGGGAGATGGTCCAGTGCTCAGGGGATCCCAGTGGAGCCCATTTCCTTTTTATTATAGTGGAAAACCTCGTGGCAGGGTGGCCTAATGAGTGGGTACTCTGGCCGGATGACGTAGGTGGGAGTCCGGCCTCTGATACTGACCCATGCTGGCTGTGTAACGCTGGGCGAGGCACCTACTTGAGGCTGGACACACTTAGATTCTTAAATTGCAAAAAACATTTCAGTCTGCATTGCAAGAGGAAATTTCTTCATTGATAATTCTCTAAAATAAATGAGATTACATGTTTCAGTTGTCTCTCTCCTCATTCCCCGTATAGGAATGTACAACTTTATATAATTTTAAGACAGTTTAGCAATTGAGAAAGAGATAGGTGTAGCAGAAGGGACTGCAAGATCCTGCCACAGTATACTCAGCCTATTGTCGGCCTCAAAAAGCGTTGCTCATTAATGAGATAATGTGTGTGAAGGCACGTCGTGAACTATACAGGTGTTGGGCATTATTATTATTTATTTTAATTATATCACTTGGAAGATTTGTTGAAAGAATTAATTAATTTGACCTATTCTTTCCCTTGAATGTCTCATCAAATCTGCTGGCTTAGTCTTTCCTTACTGCAGTTACAGTGCTCTGATTTCACTTTTGCTGTTAGTACCAGTTGGGTGCTAGTTATAGTAACATATTAGGTATTCTAAAAGTTTGTTAAGAGATTAATGGGACTAGAAGATTAGTTTTCCATGGGCATGGCTAATTTAAATTTTTTTCATTTTTCACCATAATTTTTCTAGTGTAAAACCTCAAGGTCCTCAACAGTGTCAGGAATGGTCCTGCTGTAACATCTTTGGAAAGGTAGTTACTTATTTTTTAAAAGGTATTTTAATGGCTAGATAAATAATTTACCAATAAATTGTGTACTGAATATAAATTCATGGGAGGCTTTGTTCATGTGTAAATACAACTAAGGACACAGATTTGGTTGTAGTTGGTATATCAAGGATGCATATAACAAATTTTAAAATTTATTATGATTACCCTGAATGTTTTTTAACTGATTTTATTTTGTTCCTATTCTTAACTACCCATTCTATAATAGTTAAATCTTCTAAAATCCTGTTATTCCAACATATGTGTAACAAGTAGTAAAGACAAAATCAAAACTTAAAGAGAAGAGATGGGAGTGGTCATCAGAAACCTAGATTAGACCACCAATTAATGGTCCTTTGGGCAAAATTAGGATAGTATGATACGCAATTGGATTCCTGTGGCTGTACGTCTATGACTCATTCATACCAGGATATATTCCCTACCCCAGGTGCATAAATAATGAAAGGAACCACCCAGTCTCTTAAACTAAATGGAAACTGCTTCTTTTTAATCTAGATCATCTACAAACTGAGTTCTCTCCCTGAAATCCTTAAGTGTTTAAAATGCTGCGGACTAGCAAAGGACTATATTTGCTTCTTTTGTTACTTGTCTCAATTAGTAGAGCATAATTAACTTCTTGGGGAGAAATGAAAAGGAAATAATAAGTATGAGCCAGGCAGGAAACAATGTTGTCATCTACTGAAGAAAGAAAAAGCCCTCTATGTGGAGTCATATGAACTGGATTCAAATTCAACCTCTAACACTTAAAACCTGTGTGACCTTAGGCAAAACACTTAACCTTCCCTAGGCTTTATCTTTAAAATGGACTAGATGGCCTCCGAGGTAACCTTCAAGCTCAAAATGGATAATTCTGTGACGTGCCATAACTGGTATATGGTTATGGACATTGTAATAACCTGAACCTTTTATTCTCTCAGCCCCAGACAAGGAGCTATAGTGCTATACATTGTTCATTCCAGCTCTAGAATCATCTTCATGCAGATCATACTTTTGTTTTCATACAACAGATTGGCCATCTTTTGTGATTTAGTTATTGCCTGTACTAGATAGAATGTGTTTGCAAATTGACAAACTATATTCAGATTTTTCTTGGGAGAACTAAATGGACCTCAGGATTCTTAAAGGCGAACTGTTGCCAGATGGCTTTGTCTTGAATATAGCAACCATGTGTGAGAATACTTTTGACTTTAATAAAAGTTAAAACAAATTAAAATGTTTTTAGAGTCTTACTGCTGAAGTGAACTTCATATTCCCTAACTTTATATCCAAATGCCCAAAATAAATTATTTTATGCATCTTTAAAAATCTTTAACTTAAATATACAATTTCAAATAGATATTTACTTGATGTTCATTCAGTAATTTGTCATAATATGGTAATAGGAAGAGTGGGGAATTTGAGAGTTAAATAACTGCCTGTGTAGTTTTTTGTTTGTTATTTTAATATTTGGTTAACCAAGCAGACTTTCTCTGATTTTACATAGGATTTTTCCAAGGACAGCTACAGAGATGATTGATGTAAAAGCTTGGGCTGAGTATGTTGTGGAGTGGGCTGCAAAGGATCCATATGGCTTCCTTACTACAGTGATTTTGGCTCTGACTCCACTTTTTCTAGCAAGTGCAGTACTGTCTTGGAAACTGGCAAAGATGATTGAGGCCAGGGAAAAGGAGCAGAAGAAGAAACAGAGACGTCAAGAAAACATTGCAAAAGCCAAACGGCTAAAGAAGGATTGAGAGAAAAATTAGGTTAAGAAGAAAACCCTTCTCCATTAAAGAGTCTACAGTTAAGAGAAAAAATCATTCAAAATTATGCAGTTCTTGAAGAAACACTAGGGTGCTTTTGTTGTATTTTATAAGTGTTATCCAACTAAATCTGACCTTGTGAGAAAATTTAAACTCTAACCTCAATTCTATAACTAGTAATTTTTCAGCTTGGGTACAAGAGCTTGTTGGTGCCTGTCAGTTTATATTTATACTGCAAATTCCTTATAACTCATTTTGCCGTTGCCTTTTGGTAGCTTAGGCACTAAAGTGAATCTTATGTTGGAGAAGAAGATGTCTTAAGAATGTGAATTGTTATCTAATAATAGCTTAAATTTGTGATCCTATTTATGCACAAAGATTTCGAATATTGAAAATTAAGATTTTTTTTTCTCTATTAGGAGATGAGAAAAATATTCAGGTGTTTTTTTTTTTAAATTTTCGAGGCGGCTAGGTGGCACAGTGAATAGAGTACTGGCCCCAGAGTCAGGAGGACCCGAGTTCAAATCCAGTCCTCAGACACTTAAAACACACACACAAATAAACAAACATACCTAGCCGTGTGACTTAACCCCAGTTGCCCACCAAAAAGCAAAAAAACAAAAAAAAATAAAAAACTTTCATGACTCTTGAATGAATTTATAATTCATTGGGTTAAATAATTTGCTCCACTAGGGCACATTGCTTCCCTTGCATGTTTTCTTCATCCTCTGCAGTAGTTGTCATTCCATAAATCTTTCAGAGGATCCACCCAATGGGCTAGCTATCTTCCTCTAGTTCTTTTAATATGGGTGCTTAGGAGAACCAATGAAAACTTGGGGTATCTGTCTTGTCTCCTCACTATTAAACTGGCCTACCTCCTTTTCTAATCATACATGTCCATATGATATACTTTATGCCCTCCTACAGTTCTTATTCACATTTGTTTCTCTGATATGGAATCGTTTCTGGGAGCAAAAGCAAATCTTGATCAAGTAACAGTTCTGATTTCTGCATTGTTAATGTCAGCTACACTTGGAAGATACTGGCAATGTGATTGTAAGACATTGCATATTCTATGTTGGGCAGACAGAATTATGTGCAATTATAAGGAATCCACTTTAGGAATCACCTGCAGAGAAGAATTTAGGATTGCTGTAAATATTCCAGACTTGTTAGGATCCAGCTTATTCATGCTCATATTGTACATGAGAGTGAAATGGTTTTAAAAAAAAGTTTTGTCAGATGATTTTTCAAATACATACTTTTTTTTATCTATTATTTCATTTTAACCTATGTGGTAAGCAGTTTGTTCCATTTAAAGGTCAGTTTTTGGAGACATCTTAAAAACAAGTCCCAAAGACACAAAATAAAACCCTTTTTCATTTGCTATGTGTTGGAATGGAAAGACAGTAAGGTATGCAAATTAAGTTGGAATGAAAATAGGTTAATTGCTTTTAAGTTTCAAGCAAAAGGCTCAAAATAAGAGTATCTCTCCTTTTGTGAAATATAATTGTTTGATTAAACTTTGTGTATGCTTTTTATGACCTAGTCCACTATTAAAATTTAATGGCTATGATCATTTTTTCCTTTTAAATGAATTAAAAAATTTTCAAAGTGTGTTAATCTAGTAATCCTAATTTAAGAAATAAATTAGTTATATAAATAAATTTGATACTTTTTTAATATGTGGATTGTCTTCATATTTATTAACTGGTAATACAAATTGTTTTTATCAAAATACTGCACAAAATTCATCAGAATGAGAAATCTCTAAAATTTACTGCATTTCTGAGAATGTTATAGACCATTATAACCATTGAACTTCCCTTAGGAAGTAACATTTATACTAACTAACCTTTTATATAGTAAGGTGTTAACAGATCATTTTTTAAAACCATCAAAGAATGACCTCTCCATTCTTTTACCCTGTAGTTGATGCTCATATTGAGTAATTGTGTACTTTATTGTCTGTTAACACTATCTTTCATAGGAAACGACATCTGGACTACTGGTAGGACATGTTCTTTGAGTTTTCATTGGTAATGCTTTTTGCTTCTCTTTACACATTACAAGTCATATAACTTCCTTGTTGTGACAAGAATCTTCTTAGTGTTGATGAACGTTTTATTAACACTTGAACATTCTTTCGAAGCAAGTTTTGGGGTTTGTTTCTGTTGCAATAATTCATGGATATTGGTGTTTTGGTCAGTATTTCCCATAGTCTTCACAGTTGAAACGTAATAAATTCCAGCCCTGTGTTATTCCTTTATTTGGAATTTGGGCTCCCAAGTTAAGATCCATACCAAGTATTACAGTTCCTTCATTTTTGTTTAAAACTTATGATGACTTCCTGTGAAAATGAGAGAACTAAAAAGTGCTATCCAATTGCTAGAAAAAAAATTTTTTTGATACATCATTTAAAAGTGAGCCATAGGATAATTCCAAACTCAACTCTCAATACAGCAAATATTTACTCTGCATCTACTATGTGTGCAAGGCCAAGCTGTAAGCTAGGCATATAACAAAAAATGAAAAATTCTTGCATCAAGGAGCTTACATAAAGGGTCTGGGGGAGAGTTCTGTATGCTACAACATGATGTAAATACAGGGCAATTTGAGGAGAGAAAACCTTAATCACTGTGGGTACCAGTTTAGACTCTGGTCCTTCATAACCTGGTCATTTCCTACCTTTCCAATCTTATAGCTTAGCTCAATCTCCACCCTCCACCCCCACCCCCTCCATGTACTCTTTGATCCAGTGATACTGGCTTCCTTGCTGTTCCTTGAACAAGACACTCCAAAAAGACACAACAGACATTTTCTCTGACTTTTCCCTGTGCCTGGAATACTCTGCCTCCTCATCTCTGGCTCCTGGTTTTTCTGGCTTTCTCCAAGGCTGAGCTAAAATCTAACTTTCTACAGGAAACTTGTACTAATCTTCCTTAAAGCTAATGCCTTTCCTCTATTGATGTTTTTTTTTCTAATTTATCCTTTACACACACGTGTATATATATATGTTTGTGTGTGTGGCAATGGTTATATTGCCATCTTGTACACTTCTTGGAGAAGTTCCCTGTCTTCTGTTACCATAACATACAAAATGTCTATAACAATTTATTAGCTACCCTGTATCCCCTTCTCACTTTTATCCATTCATATCTATATCTGCATGCACATTTTTTCTTTCATGTGACATTGTATATATATATTGTTCTTCCAGTTACTTCTTTGGCAACATGTCAGTCCAAATTTATGTTCTCTGTATTTGTAATTTTACTTATAGTATTGAATTCTATTGACATTTATTCTGCTCTTCATTAATGCTGGACATTTTGATTTATTTCTTGATCTTTTCAATAACAATGCTTTCTTTTCCTCCTTCCCTCCCATATCTATATCTAACCAAAAGTTCAATATTATTGAATGATTAAATAAACTGTAATAATAAAATGCAATTAAAGTGACAAATATGGGGAACATAAAGAAATTTGAAAAGATAAATCAAGCATAGCTATGTCTTTGATTGTCTGTCATTGAAAAGAGAAACAATCCAAATGCCCTACATTTGTGAATGTCTGAATAAACTATGGTATATCAATAAAATTTAATAGCATTGGGCAATTAAAATGATAAATATGGGGAATATAAAGGATTTGGAAAGATATGAATTAATGCCAAGCAAAGAAATAATAGTAGGAAGAAGAGTATGGACACGATTATGATGTATAAAATGAAAAAATGTATATGCAGGTACTGGTGAATGGATAAACTAAGGAGATTCAGAGTAACAAAAAAAATCACAAGTTATATTACACATGTATGAATAGGTATGGGGATTGCCATGTTATATATATAGTATATGCATGTAGCTACACGGTAGCGTTATTTGTCCATATAATTTATAACATGCACATACATATATCTGTAGAGAGAGTGGTATTCTCTTTCATTGGAAAGAGCTGGAAACAATTCAAACATTGAATACTTGTGAATGGTTGAATACGTTTTGGTATATCAATGAAATGCAGATATTAATATAGAAGTGGATGTGCGCATGTGTGTTTGAGAGAGGTTTGAAACTGGTACGTGTACAGAATTTAATGGCAGCCTGCTTCAGGTAATGAGTAATAGAAATGTCTAGGAGAGATGTTCGAGCATCCTATATATAACTGGTGGTTACCTATCCATATATTGAATTTGTGGTACACTGGCTAAGAGTGCTAGATTTGGATTCAGGAAGATACATTGATTCCCATCTCAGGTATAGCAGCTATGTGACCCTAGGCAAATCACCTTTTTTTGTCCTCAATTTCTTCATCTGGAAAATGGGGACAGTAATGGCACATACCTCACAGGATTGTTATGAAGATCAATTGAGATAATATAGGTATAATCCTTCATAAACTATAAAGTGCAGTGTATATGCTGGCTGTTGAATAGACGGCTCTTTGGCTGTAGAGGCATTCAAAAGATTGGTGACTTAAGACAGTCATTTTTTTCTTTCAGCTGCTTGATCTTGGTGGATCGCTTTGACTCTTTCGTCTTAAGTGTCCAGTGAGATAGTGTTGTTCTACCCCCTCTGAGGCCACTGGGCCTTCAAAATGAGTTTTACTCCTTAGCCTATTCACTTGTTCTTTTCAATTTTACACGAAGGAGTTAAAGAATGGGCATCCTAACATCCCAGTGTCCCAGTATCACTGAGTCTAGGATGGTTTTACAGATAGCTTCAATGCCTAAAGGAACAGGGTGTGAGCTTTAGACCAGGAAGACATACATTCAAATGCAGTCTCAGATACTATCTGTGGGACCCTAGGCAAGTAATTTAATCTCTGCCTCAGTTTCCCCAGTCATAAAATGGGGATAATAATTGTGCCTACCTTCCATGGTTGTAGTGAGGATCAAATGAGATATTTGTAAAATGCTTGGTATAATGCTTAGTACATAATAGGTTCTAAATAAATGTTTTTTCCTTTCCCTCTTTTCCTTTCCCATTCTCATCTCCCAAACCCAGTGACAAGGACTAATTCCCCTGAGGCACAGTGGAGCTTTTAAGATAACCCTAGAAATACTGAAGGGTTGGAGGTAGAGCCTGTAAAAAATAGGCAGCCTTTTCCTATCAATTCTGTTACTTTTTAGGGAACACTTAGATGCAGAAACTCCCTCTATCAATTCAGGTTGGCATCTTCTTTGCAATATATAGTCTTAGAAAGTTACCTAGAGCAAATTCAAATAGAAAACCATCCTTGTGGACAGTATATTGACTTGGAAAACCACAAATTGACATTATCTCTGTTGTATTGTGTTTTTATCTGTTTTATTAAATATTTCCCAATTACATTTTATTCTGATTCAGACTGCTTTTGGATTTTTGCAGGCTGCTTAAGCCTGATCTCTGCCAGTGCCCCTAGAGCACTGAGGTAAAATGATTTGCCCAGGGTTATATACTCAGTGTGTATTTGAAAAGGGACTTTGAACATAGCCAGTTCTCTATTCAGTACATCATGCTGCTTAATTCTATTTGCTACGCATATTTCCCAATACATTATTTTACATATGATATCATTTATTGTGCAGAAATTTACCTCACCTCCAGTATTTTTTCAATTTAACAATGTCCAATTTCCATAATTGATAAAAACATATCCCTTTTTCTTTAAGTTTTTAATCTGCTTTTCTGCACTTCTGTGATCCATCTGGGAATTATTAATGAGATAAAGATCTAAATTAATTTTTTTCCTTATTGTCAATCAGCTTTTCTAAAATCTATTAAGTAACGAATCCTTTCCCCAATTTGTATTTTTATAGATTTATCCAAAAATAATTTTTTTTGTGTATATTTAATCCTATTTCTGTGATCTCTATTCTGTTCCACTATATATTAGTGATGACAAGCCTTTTAAAGAAAAAGTCAAATGAACCCTGATTACTCTTTTGTTTTCCCATATAAACATCATGATTGCTTTATTTAGCTTTGCAAGAAACCAGTGGTATTTTAGTTGATATTACCTTAAATGCTACTTAATTTAGGGAGTATTGCCTTTTTTATTATACTAACTTAAACATTTCATGAGCATTGACTTTCCTTCCAGTTTTGAAGATCTTTTAAATTTTTTGTCAATTCATTTTGAATTATCTTTATCTAGTGTATATGTGTATTTAGGTAAGCCAGTTCTCATATATTTGATTTTTTGGGTTGCTATAAAGAAACCTTTTTAAAATGTTTTCTTATTCTTTACCAGTAGTACATACGAATGCAAGCAATTTTGTGAACTTGTCTTAGTAAAATGTAACTTTGCAGAACTCATTTTTGTATCAATTGAATTTCTTAATGAACCCGTTGAATACTCTAGTATACCGTGTGTTCTGCAAACAATTTTATTTTGACCTTTACTTTTCTCATGTTAATCCCTCTAATTTATTTTTTCCTTCTTATGGTGATTGCTTCCATTTCTAATGCTATATCAGCAAGAAGTAGTAAAAATAGGTAGCCTTGCTATGTAGCTGTTTCAAGTGGAAATGTTTCCAATTTTTCCCCATGATGTGATATATTGCATTTGGCTTTTTAGTTGACATATATTACTGTATTGAAGAAAATATTCCTCTATTATTATTCTATTTAGAATTTCTGTCATGGAAAGGCGGTATTGGTCAAGACCTGGGTTCCAGGACCATCTTTTTTTTTTTTTTTTTGGAGTGGGGAAGGTAGGGCAATTGGGGTTAAGTGACTTGCCCAAAATCACAAGGCTAGTTTTGTGTTAAGTGTCTGAGGCCGTATTTGAACTCAGGTCCTCCTTACTCCAGGGCCGGTGCTCTATTCACTGCACCACCTAGCCGCCCCCCAGGACCATCTTTGACATGTCCTGGCTGTGTGATTCTAGGCAATTAAATGTAAAATGCTAAGTTGCAGAACAGCTGCTGATATTGGCAGAGGAAGTTTACTCACAAATGAATTCACAGGTCTAAACAAACAAACAAAAATCATTATTCATTTATTAATGTAAGCCCATTAGATAAATTAATATGGGATACAGGGGGACACCTCAACTCAAGCAATGAATAAAAATCCAAAATAACCTTCAGAATTGGGAAATCTCCTTTTATGTCCACTAGAATATTAGCAGAGTGGCATAAAAGGAAGGGGGGAGCATAGGATGCCAAGAATCAGAGAGCTCCTTTCCTTAATTTACGCATTGTTACCTTTACTATGTGATCTTTGGTACTGTTACTGTGAGAGACAGTATGGGGTAATAATGAAAAGAGGGATAGATTTAGAGTTAAAAGATATGGTTTCCAGTCCTAGCTCCAATTTTTACTACCTGTGTGGCCATGGGTAGGTCACTTGAGGAAAAAAAAATAAAACTATAAAATCACTTAAGAATATAGATGCAAAAAATAGTAGACAGAATATTAGCAAAGAGGTTACAACAATATACTATGACCAGAATGGATTTACTTGAGGAATACAGGGATTGTTTAACTTTAGGAAAACATAACAGACCATGTGAATGGTGTATATTAATACGGGTCACAAGGAATGATGGATTGTAAAGTTAGGTCCAATCTAATGCTATATCTGTCTGGATTTTAGCAGCTCAATTCCAGTTTCTTGTCCCTAGAGAAGAGTGTGTGTGTGAGTTTTTGGCAATGTAAAAGCCATCTGTGTGAATGAAATTAGACCACTGTCTAGTCAGAGTAAAGGTCCAAATAAATATCAAATGCAAAAGTAGTTCCAACTCAACTTGCTTAATCAAGTTGTCAACTCAGAAAAATGGAAAGTGGACACATTTCTAACAAAAGTATGATGTGTGTTGTGACCAGGACCTGGTCCTTGATTAGCAATTGAAATCCTCTATATAAATTCAAATGCTCTGCCTCATGTTGTTACTTTCCTGGGATCTTATCCTATGTCTAGTCCAGGAGTATAATTCATTTAATTCGATGGCTCAAGCCTCCATCTTGTTGTCTTCTACTCACAGCAGGACCATTATTTTGGTTAGCAGTTTAATTGGATTACATAAAAAGGTAATAAAATGCGGAGCAACAGACATAAATCACAGAGCTCATCTTCCACGCATGCCCCAATCCTTTGGATCTACTAAACAGTAAAAACATAATTTTCATTGAGATCTGTTTCCCCTACCTATAGCCTCATCAGCTGAAGAATGGGTCATGGGACTTAAAGAATAAATACCAGGTCATAAAAACTTTGCCTCCCAGCTACGGAGGGAGACCAGTCAGCATTGACAATAAGTACAAGCAGTCTGAAGTCCAGAAGGGAATTATGTTTGTTGGGGGGTCCAACTGCTACCTCCTTTGCTGCTGGCAACTTGAACTCTCTGCTCTTGATTTGGTCATTTTGGATAACCTATGTAATTCAAAACTTTATCTGTCCTTGAAACCATACTTTCATAGGAAAAATTTGACAGATAAAAAGTGGAGCAGGGCTAAAATTGAGTAGTAGGAAGCAACTGGATTGAATTGAATTTACTAAGCTGAACAATATTTTCAATGATTCTTAGCTCTTAACTGATACAGAAGTCCATCTCTTCAACACCAATATTTTTTTCCCAGTGATACGATATGGCTACAAATCATGGAATGCTACAGTCTTGGAAGGATCTAACTTGTAGGTGACATGAAGGGAAATGGGATGTTGTGGAGTGAATGGAGAAAAGAAATCAATGTGAGAACTGTTGAGGTAAAATTGACAAGACTGGGAAATTGGGTCAATGTGGGGGAGTGAGTTAGAGTCAAGAATTGATAAATATGCTACTAGTTGTACATATTTATTATATCACATACATATTCACTATTGAAACCATTAATGGCCTATACTTTTCATTTTTAAGTGTTTTTTTTTAAGGTTTTAGTTTCAAGGCCACATTTGCTCCACTAAAAAAAAAACTTAGAAATCCTTTCTTTATATTTAAAAATGATCTACATAATATGGAAATTATTTGTTCTTTGAAGGTTTGGAAAAATTAATCTGTGAACCTATCAACCAATGAATTGCTCAACAAATATTTATTAAGAGCCTTCTATAGGGGCGGCTAGGTGACACAGTGATGGAGTCAGGAGGACCTGAGTTCAAATCTGGCCTCAGACACAACACAAAACTAGCCTTTTGACCTTGGCAAGTCACTTAACCCCAACTGACCTGCCTTCTCCCCTCCAAAAAGCAAAATAAATAAGTAAAAGAACCTGTTATATTCCAGGAGCTGGGAATGGAAAGACAAAAGAGATCTAGTCTTCCCCAGCTTTCACAGAGCTTATATTCCAATGAGGGAGAAAACATTCATATATATAAGAAATATTCTAGGAATGGGGGCAGAAGGGGGGGGCGGTAAGGAGGGGTGATGCATGGGAAGAGTAGGAGAAAGAAGCAAAGCAGCTGGAGGGGACCAGGAAAGACCGCAAACTCTGGGCCAGATGTTTGGTTTTGTATGGTTTCTTATATATTCACTTTACATTAGTATTAATGACTTCTCTAATGATAGTCAATTTATTTTGTATTTGTTAGCTCCTTAAGTGCAGGGATTATTTCATTCTTTGAAACTTTATCCCCAGTGCCTAGCATGGTGCCTGGCTGTAGCAGGTGCTTAGTAAAATGCTTGCTTGATTGTTATGATCATTTTGCATTTCTAATTTTAAAGATTCATTTTTATCTCCTTTTGGGTTTTCTATTTACTAATGGCTTATTAATTCTGTTGGTATTTTCAAAAATAGTTCTTGGTTTTATTAATTTATTTTAAAAAATTCTAGTCTACTTATCACTTCTTTTCTGTTTTGTTTTGCATCGTTACTTTGTTCTTTTTCTATCTTCAGGTGAAGAATTAATTTATTTAGTCTCTTTTTATTTTTTTAAGCAATTGGGGTTAAGTAACTTGCTCAAGGTTACATGGCCAGTTATTTTGTGTGGGTGCCAAGTATCTGAGGCTGGAATCGATCCCGGGTCTCCCAACACTGAGGCCGGTGCTCTTACTCACTGCACCACCTGGCCGCCCCTCTATTTTTAGTTTTTATTAGTGTAGAAATAACACGTTGTACATTAAGAAAGGAGGGAGGAAAATAATTCAAAGGAAAGAATGATGGAATTGGAGTCAATCTCATTTCAAGTCCTGGCTTGGCTACTTGCTACCCATATGTTCCTCTTCTATAAAATAAGGGGGTTGGACTTTGTGACCTCTGAGATTCCTTCCACATCTAAATCAATAGTCCTATAAGAACCTCACTGGTAGGATTCCAAAGACACTGTTAAATGATACATTAGTGCTCTCATCATCTTTTAAGAATTCTGTTATTTTAAAACATCCTTTAATCCAATTATTATTCAATAGATTTTTTTTTCATTTGTTTCATCATGGTCATATACTTCTACTCATGTTGTTGTTATTTATTTCTAATTTCATTGCACTAAATTAACATAGTCTACCTAATTTCTGACTTTTTGAGTTTACCTGGGGCATCTTAGTGCTCAAGCAGGTAATCATTTTTGTGAGAGGTCTGCGTCCACTTTTTTAAAATGTGGACTCCCAGCTTCTTTCACTTACCTGTTTGTATAGTTAGTTCAGTGGCTTGGGAAGCTCAGTGTGGGCATTCCTTTCATCAGTACAGATCACAAACTATCCATGTGTTCTCATCCTCAGTTGTTCTTGTTCATGTTCATCAATAGATTCTCCATGGAGGATCCATCCAATATCCTAGAGGTCTTCCTCTAGGTCTTTTTATGTTTCATGGTTACTAGTGAACAACTTTGTCCATCTATTGTCCTTTTCTCTTACTGTAAAAATAAACCATCTTCTTTTTGAATTGTGAATTTGCTCAATACATTCCATACTCTACTTCTTGCACTTGAGTCATACAAATAAGTTTTAATATCATCATACCCACCATGCCTCTTCTCTCCATTGTCTTTTGGGTAACACACAACTTTGATTCTTTGGAGATTGTGTGTTCCAAGATAGTTAAACATATTGCTTCACTAGGGAAACATTTTATTTAAAACATGGATCTTTTGCTCCATGGAGAAAGTCTGAATTGTTAAAATCATTATATAATTTCATAAATACCATCCAGCTCACTCTTTCTCCTCTTTAATACTGGAATCAACTAATTGCCCATCTGCAGTGGCTGTCTAAGATATATACTGATGTAATAATTTAATGGACTGTCAATCAAACTTCCCGTCATATGCTAGGCAATAGGCATCTTCTAACCACTTGGTTTTTCTTGTATGGATTATTAAGCTGATTTCTTTTGAATACTTAAGAATCTTATTGATGTCCTGGGATTTGATATGATGATCACAGTAGCATCCACAAAGAGGACCATCTGTGGGACTTCTCCATGAATACAGAAAACCTCTTCCATTCAGATCTTACACAAGACATTGTTTGTGACAGTGCCAAATGTTTTTAGCAATCATAATCTCCCTATTTTATGCCTCCTTCCATTTTAGTAATCTAAGGGACACTGAACAGAATAAGTTTTGTATTTGAATCCATTTTATCCACAAATCTTCCATGATTATATCTCCTTGTGGAAGGAGAGCCTTCTGTTTTGCTTGGTTTGGTCAGAATTTTTTTTTCATAATCAACAAACAAAAACTTTCAGCAGAAATTTGTATTCTCTGTATCTCTGTCAATTGTAACCATAACAATGTGATCTGCTATACAGAAGAGTTAATGAAAGTCTGTCTGTTCCCTTCTCCATTTTCACTGAGTGTATCTAAGATATATTTGCAGATCATTCTTATAAATATTCTGTAAAAATGAGAAAATAGGCATATAGGTGGGAGTTATTGATATGGTCCCAATTACCTATGAGGAGAGTATTCATTTCTCCCTTGTTTTTTTTCCTATTCTTTTTTTTTCTGTTCTTCATGCTTTCCTTCCCCTTCTCTCTACTCCCCTGCATCTTCTCATACCTATAGAAGAAGCATGGCAGTAACCACTAGTTACTGTACTAGGGAGTATAGTCAGGAAGATTTGTGTTCAAATCTCAGCTTCTACATATTAACTGTGTGACCCTGGGCAAGTCATTTTGCCTCATGTGGTTCAAGCAAATTCCTAGGACTTACATAGGTTTAATCTATTTTGGTAGAGGGCCCTTCCACACTAGTATTTTCTGAGGCGGTTTGACACATCTTTTGAGTGCTTTTATATAAAAATTTTAAAATTTAAATACATTTTTAGATATATATTAATATCACCAGAATTTTCCCCAGTAAATGTATTATTCTAGCCTTCTATTTTTTGTCTTCCAATTCTGTTATAGTATATTGTTATTACTTAATTCAAAAAAATTTGGAGTTCTATACATTCGAGGTATTTTGATTTTATTCTAATTATCATGTGACCCTTGCTGGATGACATTTATGTTGTCATTTACATTGATGAAAGACCATAATTGTATTGTGAGCCAGGACGCTAGTGGAACTGAGGAGGCTCAAGTTAATGGCCACATTCCCACTAGACCAATCAGACTCTGCAGAACAGACCTGGGGCAGTTTGAGTCAACTTTACTCTGAGGTAGACTGCCTTTGGATCTAGCTGTGAGTCCTTTGGTCAAGGAACATATCAGTTTTAAGACTTGGTGGAGGGTGGCTAGTGGTGCAGTGAGTAAAGTGCCGGTCCTGGAGTCAGGAGGACCCAAGTTTGGTTCCAGCCTCAGATACTTAAAACTCACACAAAAAAAAAAAACTAGGCGTGTAACCTTGGGCAAGTTGCTTAACGCCAATTGCCCTCCAAAAGGCAAAAAAAAAAAAAAAGTTGGTGGAGGGGGAGAACTTTTGAAACCCCATTGCTGACTGTCTTTAATCTCCTTTCCAGCAGCTTTTTACCTATTTTTTTTTCTTCCTAGACTGCTTCTTCTTCTTATTTTTTTTTTTTACTGCCTTGGGGAATGCTTTGATGTGGAGGTTTTGGAATATGTTTTTATTAAAAATATTGCTTATCTGAACCCTTGGGCTCTGAATGGTCTGTTGCACTAGATGTGAAACCATAATGGGGACATGTAGAGGATAGCAGACTGGAATTGGAGTCAGGAGACTTGGGTTAAAATGTTGGCCCTTGTGTACTCATGGGAAAATAACAATTTCTCTGAGACTCAATTTTCTCATCTATAAAATGGGGATAATCCTTGCTTTACCCATCTCAAAGGGGTGTTGTGTGTAAAGTTTTTTAAGATTCACATAAATCAATTACTTGTATTATGCTTTAAATAGGAGTTAACCTCTTTTGTGTCAAGGACCCCTTTGGAAGTCTTTAGATACCTTCTCAGAATAATAGATATATAATAAAGTACATAATATTACAAAGAAAAAAAGATTAGTAGAAATAAAGATATAATTCTTTTCTCATCTAGGTTCACAGGCCCACAAAAATCTATCCACAGACCCCTAGGGAGTGAGGGGTGTCCATGGACCCCAGGTTAAGAACTTCTGCTTTAATTTCTATTTGCTTTATAATTTGTTATTCCTTTATTTCTCTCCTTCCTTTTTTTCTGAATTAGAATCTTCCTTTAATGCATTTATTACCTCATTTATCTTTTAGTATTCTTCCATCACTTAGGGTGCTGATTCAGCTTGCATTTCTGTATTCGTTATTTTTTTTTCTCCCTTTGGTTCCTTTTTATTGCAGAATTTCTTTAGAGTCAGAGATTTTCTTTGATTTGTTCATTGTCTGTCAGATAAGCTTTCCCCTTTCCCCCTTGTTCTATTGGATTTTTTTCCCCTTTTCTTTAATATCTTGAGAGAAGTAGATGATGGTGGACTTAAGATGAGTTTTCTCCCCTCTCCCCAACACTTCATTCCCCATCTTCCTTCTGAAATGGAGATGATGATTGTAGAAGGAAAAAATGCTTTGTCCCAATGAGTGAAATGAAGCCATAGGGGTTTCTTTTGAAGGTCTAAGGCTTGTTGTAGGGACAAGGGTAATGAAAAGTGATACTTTTTTTAAAATTAGATTTTACTTTTTAATGAACAAAAATAAATTTTCTCTCCTTTCCAACCCTTCAACACTGGAAAAGAAAAAAAAGGGAAAACATAATCTTTTTTTTTTAACAAGTATGTATAGTTAAGCAAAAATTCCCATGGTGGCCATGTCCAAATAAATATATGTGTGTATGTGTGTATGGTCTTATTCAGTGCCCTGACTCCATCACTTTTTAGTCAGGAGGTAAAAAGCATGTATTTATTTGTTTGTTTTTTACAGTGTTTTTATTGTATAAATTGTTCTCCTGGTTCTGCTCATGTTGTGTATCAGTTCAAACAAGTCCTTCTGAAGCCATCCTTTCATCATTTCTTATGCTATAAATAGTATTCCATTACATTCATATTCCATAATTTGTTCAGCCATTCCCCAATTGATGGGCATGCTTTTAATGACCAGTTTCTTTGCTACTACAAAAAGGGCTGCTTCAAAAATTTTGGTACACATGGGTCCTTTTTCCCTTTCTTTGATCTCTTTGAGATATAGGCTTAGTAGTGATTTCACTGGATCAAAGGGTATGTACAGTTTAGTAACTTTTGGGATATGGTTCAAAATTGCTTTCTAGAATGGCAACCAGTTCACAGCTCCACTAGTAATGAATTAATATGCCTAGTTTCTCATAGTCCCTCTAACATTTGTTGTTTTCCCCCTGCTTTGGTCAATTTTGCCAATCTGATAAAGTGTGAGGTAGAAACTTAGTGTTGCTTTAAATGGCATTTCTCTAATTCTTAAGTGACTTGTGGCATTTTCTTTTTTATATGGCCACTGATAGCTTGGATTTCTTCGTTGGAAAACTGCCTGTTCACATACTTTGACCATTTCCAATTGTGAAATAATAACAGTGAGACTGAAAAAAAGGAAGAAAAGAAAGAAAAATGTTAAAGAATTACTAAAAAAAGAAACAGGAGAGAGTAGAAAGAAGTTCATAAGAGGACACAAGCAAGTAAAGCAGTATTGAAATTACCAAGTTAAATTTGAAGTATAAAAAAAAAAGCACCAAGCTGTCCATAATGGAAATCGATGGTTTCATTTGCAGTCTTCTTTTTCTGTTCTTAACTGTGTAGTGCAGTTTCTGGAGCTACTTATTCAGCCTCTACTTGCATTGACAGATTGGGTCCTCATAGTGTGGGAACCTGGAGGAACTGAGGTTGGTTTCTAACGCTATGGCTCAGAAAAGTAAAAAATGTATTTCTGCCCATTGAATATCAGTTGATAGCAATTAGTCATTCAGACAACTAGCTTTGGGAAATGAGTTTTTATAAGAGATGTAAAGCTGGCATAAAGTATCGCTCCAAAGTAGAGACACACCCTTTTACAAGAACACATAGACTAGAGGAATGTGGGCTTAACTTTGGAGCACATGTGGCTTCTTGGAAGTCTTTTTGCTGAATTCCTCAAACTCTTTAGAGTTTTATGTCAGAGCTTTCTGCTGGACTCCTTGTAGTCATACTATAAAGAAGAATTAGAAGCCAAAGGGAAGAAACATGAGAAAGAAGAAACAAAAAAAAAAAAGAGAGAGAAAATAGTCTGCTTTGATCTGCATTGAGACTCCAAAGTTCTTTCTTTAGATGTGGATAGCATTTTCCATTATGAGTCTTTTGGAGTTGTCTTAGATCCTTGCATTGCTGAGAAGAGCTAAGTCTATCAAAGTTGGTCATCACATGATGTCGTTGTTACTGTGAAAATACAAACTCTTTTACCTAGCATTTGAAGCCTTCTTTAATCCAACCTAACTCTCTAGTCTTATTTCAAATCAATTTTCACATCCTATCTGCTTCAATCATGCTAGATTATTAGCTGTGCCCCCCCTTCTAGCTCCATGACTAAGCCCGAGCTATCCCCTCATGCCTGGCATGGACTCACTCATCATCTTAGTCTTAGACACTCCTTTTCCTTCAAGGGTCCCTTCAGGTGCCACTTCCTCTATGACATCTTGCTGGATACTCCCAAATGCATTCCTCATCTACACTGTACTAAACTTATCTGTGCACATGTTGTTGCTTCCTGTACCTGTAGATTATAAGCTTTTGGAGAGCAGGAGCTATTTCTGTCTGTCTCCAGTACCTAGCACAGTGCCATGCATATAATAGCTACTTAATGTTCGCTGAATGAAAGTTTAGAGATGGTTATAGATATAATCACCACATTCCATTTAGATTTGACTTATGCTTTACAATGCTTTTCCTGGCTTGTCCTCAGTATTCAAGTGATGCCTAATGAAATGCAACCCTGAATAATCCTTTGCCTTTTTTAAGATCTGCCTGATAGAAGCTCTCCATCTATGTCTTCTATTCTTACCAACGTCTTACTAAATTTCTCTGCCATGAGGTAGCTAGGATAGAGCACTGGGGCTGAAGTCTGAAAGACCTGTGTTCCAATAAGGCCTCAGATACTTATTAGCTGTATCACCCTGGGCAAATCTCTTAACCACTACTTGCTGCAGTTTCCTCCACTGTAAAATGGGGATAGTAACAGCATCTACTCCACAGGGTTGTAGTGAGAATCAAATGAAATATTTGTAAATCCCTTAGCACAGAGCCCAGCATGTAGTGTCAAATAAATGCTTATTTCCTTCCCCCCTTGCTTTCCAATGTCCAATTCTACACTCATTCTGAAGAAGCTTTATTTCATCTCTTCTCATCTTTTAGTTCCATCCTTTCCCTTACTTTAAAACTCCTGGGTTTTTTCCTATTTCTAATTTCCTTAAACCTTATTCCCAGCTTCAAGCCACCTTTTAGTCAATGGAACTTTCATTAAGATCATGAATTGTGGCCCTATAGCAGAAATGTTATAGCTCCTAAATTTTGCTACTTTTGTCATTATCTTCTTGAGATCTTTAGTAACTTCTGTCTTCCTAATGCCCAACATATTTTCCCCTATTGTTCACTGTCTGACTCCTTCCTGTTTGATGGTGCGTTTTGGAGTCTGGATCTCAAAGGGCCTCAGCTTTCTCTAATACCAGGTAACTGATGGTTCAACAGTGTGTGGCTCTGCCCCAAATGACTTCTGGTGGGACAGAACTGGCCTCAACAGGCTGTTGAGCTCTGCCTCAGGGTTATTAAAGTGCCATATAGTCCCCTTAAACACAATGTTGTGTCCTGCTCCTTCTATTTCTTAGTTCTTTGTACTGACCTGGCAGTTCAGAATGTTGATGTGTTGGTGCTATGGGATTGACTTTTGTAGGTATCCAGGGCTGAGGGGGGTATTGGGTGTGGTGTAGAGCTCTTTTTCTAGTCCAGACACTCATCATATCCATTCCTCTATGCCCTTCTGCTCTCCTGAAGATATTTTTTTGCAGTATAGACCTCTGCCCACTGTAGGGCTGGCTATTAGTTTCTGCCCCTGGAGTACTGCCATAGCACCAGTTTATCTGTTGAAGCCAAGCAAAATTCTGTAGTCCAGAACCAGAATCTCCATGGCAATGGAAAGAGGGGGTAAAAAGTGATGTGTGAGGTTGAGTTTTGTTGCAAGCAATGTGTCCAGTTCAAGGGTTGACTAGAACAAGATTGCTGCTAGTAATGTGGGAGGTGGGGGAGGAGTGCTGAGTGAACACCAGGGACATGTCAGTTGATATTTTGTTTTTTAAACCTTTCTTTTTTTATTCTGATGTCCTAGACCATGGAGATAGCTGCAGGTGCTTTGTCTTTGGCACATAATTTCTGTTTAGGAGAAGCTTGATAGGTTGTGGGCATCAGAGAATATATCTAGTCTGCCATCTTGTTGGTTGTGGGACCCAGAAGTGACTTTTGTTATAATCAACTATTCTTCATTTCTAGTTTAGTCTTTTTTATTTTTAAATTTTTTTTAGCTTTTAGAAATCCCTCCCTCCTCCCCCCCAACCCCCACTCCGCATCCCTGGGTTACTTCACCCACTGTTACTATTTCTATTTGGGAATATTTATGGAAGATTCCTGAATGGTCATCACAAGCCACAGCTTGTTGAGTATCCCATGTTTCCATGTTCGGTATTTCTCTCAAGCACGGTGGCACTCAGTGGGGACTATACCAAAAGTAAATCAATGCACTAAAACACAGTAAAAATTTAAGCACAATAACTATTTAATGTGTTTCTAACTTTATGGCTTCATCAAATTCAATTTTTCTAAAATGGTTCCTAAAAAGAACAATTAAACCTAATGGATTGCAGCTTTACTGTACATCTAGAAAATACAAAGTGATCAGTTTTTTATGTCTGCTTTTATTTTTAGTTGTTGAAATAATCACATCCATTTAATTGAAAGGATTTTACCCATAGCAAATGTGTTCATTTATTTTGGTTACTGCCTTCTCGAGGCAGCCAGGATCCTGGTTGGAAGGTTTTACCAGTGCTAGTGGGGTCTTCTGATGGGTCACTCTTTCCAAAGTCAGGAGCTGAAGCATGTCCTTTAATTTTAGTTTGAACTGATGAAACAGCAAGCATCTCCTTGCTGTCTGTGATCTGAAGGTTTTCTTTTTCAGAAATGTCTTTGGTTTTCAGTTGAACATCTTCTTTATATTTCTCATTCTTCATTATTTCCTGCATGAATACACAGTAGTGGAGGACATGAAAAATTCCTTTAGATATGAGCTTGTTGTTATAAAAAGAAAAAACAAGCATGAACTTTAAGAGAAGATAATGCTTTTCTTCAGAGAAGGTAAATCATATATAACACATACTCACATTGAGTGCTTTCTGTGTAGTGTGAGTGTGGAATGAATACTACATCTTATCATTAAATTAGAAAATTATTTTAATTGCTCCATCCTTTTGTTTAATATGAAATAAAAAAACGTAAGACTATTAGATAGGAATATTCATTACAAAAATAAAACAATTTGATCATTATGAGAAATCCAAGTAACCATCAACATAAGCAAGGCCGGATAAAGTTTGTCTCACAGACACTCTTTGAACTTACTATTTATTTTCTTTTTGGTAACTAGTCATTACTCAGATCTACTATAGTAGAAGTGATAGCTAGAGGCTGAAGTGGTTGGTGGCTTCAGGGTTAGGTAGATACAGGAGAAGAAAGGAACCAGAATACTGCTGTGGCTACTTTCCTTCTTCTCCTAAAGAAAGATCAAAGCAAGAAGTCCAAGTTCAAGCATCATGGGATCAATACCAAACTCTAAATATTTTTCACTGGTTCTACTCTATTCAAGATTACATGTTCATGGAAACATAAGTAGGTATAGATACTCCTATTCCAGGTAATTACCATTTGAAAAACTGCACCAAATCAATAACATGAAGGATAGATTACAGACAGAAAAAGATGGAGGTGTCAGGAGGCTATAGCACAAGTCTAGTTGCACAATAATGAGGAGTCATACTGGGGGTTGTGGGAATAGAGAAGAGGGATGGTAGTATGAAATACTTCAATGGTAGATTAGATAGGACTTAGAAAATGAGAAGATATGAGAAGACAGGAAGGAACCAAAGTTTGATTATGGGAGTCTGGGTGAACAGGTTATAATTTCACTGATAGAAATAATGAAGTCAGGGGAAATGGACTTTTGGGGAAGGATTAAGTTGGATTTGGGACAAACTAAGTATGAAATGTCGATTAGACAGGAGGGGATGTCCTAAAGGTAGTTGGAAATGCAAGTTTATAATTAATAAGAGAGTGTATAACTGGAGACATGGATTTGTGGGTTGGCTGAATAGAAAGGATATGAATAATGTCAAAGGAGACAGGGCAGATAGAGAGGAAAAGGGGGTCCAGGGCAGAACCTTGAACATCTAATTTATGGTGGAAGAGGAAATAGGGAAGGACAAGACAAGAGCAAGTAAAGAGATAGACCACTACATCAGAAACAAATGGGAGAGAGAGCATAAAAAAAAGAGGGTGTGGTAAATAACATCAAATGCCTTGGAGAAGGCAAGGAAGGTAATTACCTGGAATAGGAGTATCTATACCTACTTATGTTTCCATGAACATGTAATCTTGAATAGAGTAGCTAAAAACAGCTATTGTATTTGCTTATTAGGAGATCTCCAGTGACCTCTGAGGAAGCAGGTTTAATTTAAAGTTCAGGATGAAAGTTAGGTTGTGAGGGACAGAATGGAGAGTAGGTGGAATGGAAGTAAAGGCATAGGCTTTAGGAAGCTTTTTCAATAAGTTTGGCCATGGAAGGGAGGAACCAGATGGATTTGTGTTAAGGGTTGAAGAAGGGCATTTTTAGATATGGGGATATCTGAGTATATATGGCAACAGTTTAGAAGAAGGGGACAGGAGGGATTAGTGAAGATTATGACGGGGGAATAATTGCTGCAGCAAGGTTCAGGAAAAGGGAAGAGGTGACAGAATTAAAAGTATAAGTAGGGGGAATCAAAACCTTTTGAGACAGGATAGAAGGAAGGGAGAATGGAAAGATATTCAGAAATTTTGAGGAACAGAGGAAAACAGTTTAAGAAGCTTTGGTCCGACACCCTCAATTTTACCAGTTAAATAAGTAGGCTACATCATCTGTTAACTGGATGGGGGCCAAGACTTGAGGAGAAAGGGAAAAAAAAGTAGGTTTGAAACAGCTGCTGTAGGGAATGAGACAGGCATTAGACTAAAAGAAAAAGATTAGTGAGGAGCAGTGAGGGACCAGTCAAGGTTCTGTACTACAAATTTTTAGATTACATCAGCACAGACATATGACTTTCTGCAGGCATACTCAGACGTAGCAGAGGAGAAAACCAGGTAGGTGGTGCAATGGATCGAGCACTAGATTTGTATTCAGGAAGATCTGATTTCAAACACAGGCTCAAACTATTATTGTGTGACTGTGGCCAAGACTCTTTAGCTGTCTGCTTCAGTTTCCTCATCTATAAAAAGGGGACAATGACAGCACCTTCCTCCCAGAGTTGTGAAGATAAAACGAGATATTTATAAAGCATTCTGCAAATCTTAAAGTACTATCAACCCTATCATTGTTGTTATCATTAATAGTTACTGTTATCTGGAGTTGAAAATTATTTTGTGACAGAGGGAGTTTGTGGAGGTGGGCAAGGGTGGTTACAAATAAATTATTAACAAAGACGAGCAGGGGTGAAGGACAGGAATGGGGGTTAGGAAAACCAAGGTATGGGAGATGAAAGTGGCGAGGGGCAAAGAGGGTCAAGGGACTTCAGAGGTCATAGTCAGGGTATTAATGAAAGGTTGAGGTGGAATGAGAGTAAGTTGTATTTGCAAATTGGAATTTAAAAGTTCAGGAACTTGGAGACACTACAGTTCTATGAGATGGTAAAGTCTAATGTGAAACATTATATATGCAGAAGTGCAGAAAAAGGGGAGGCACTGGAGGTAAAGGTGAGGAATTACATAAATAGAATTTTTGATAGGTTAATGAAGCTCTTGAGGAAGAAGGAAGGAAATGGAAAGGAGCTGAAAGGCCAACCATGAACTAGGTGCTGAAGCCACTGCAGAAGCTAAGAAAGTGAGATTCAGCAGGCAAAGGACAGTAACAAGGTTCCGAAAGCTGTATATTCACATCAATGGATTTTGAAGGAGGAAAATTGCTGGAGGATGGCAGCAGAGCAGAGGTTGGAAGCAGATAAGCAATACCTCCTCTGGCCTTATAAGTTGAGGGATGTGGTGAACCATTGGCTTTCTGTGGAGAGGGTTTCTAGGGATGTGGTATTCTCAAGAGGAAAACTAGGTTTCTGTTAAAGTGAGAAGTGGGAAGCATGTTGTAGGAATCATACTGTATCTATAATAAGCTAAATGCTTATAGTCTTTGAAAATTCAAAATACTATCTTTTATAGGGACACTGAAAAATAATGTGTTGAAGCTGAAAGAAGAATTGGATATATTAAAAAAAAAACCTGTCACTGAATCTTAGATGCTGAACAAAATTAGAAGTCATTTAATTTAACTTTCCATTCAAAGCAGGAATCCCTTTTATAAATACATTTGCTAAATTATAATTTTCAACAAGATCTTTGAGAGACTAACGATGCAGAAAACTGTTTTGATATGTCTTTGGCCAGTTATTTGGGGTATGAGGAATATAATGATGTTATGTACTGTATGTACAAAACTTTGGTTTTAATTACTCTAAAACTTGAAATTCTATTCCTTGGGGACGTGACCTGAACTCACAGTCCTGGGATAGGCTTGGAGAGATATGGAAGAAAGATACAATAAAGGAAAGTATGGATATCACTTCTCATTGGTCCTAGGAGATGACCAAAACCTCAGCTCAGTTTGAGAAAAACTAAAGGCAAGCCAATAGGGAGCACAGAGTGAAAAATATGGTAGAAAATTAGTCTAGTAGGAAAGTCCATGCTGAGTGCATCAAGGAAGTGAGAGGTTCAGAGGTCATGAAAGAATGATGAAGAGACTTGGGATTATGACCTGTGCACATCAGCTAGAGAACATGAAGATGCTTAGCCTGGAAAAAAGATCTGGGGAAGGGGGACAGGAATGAATTTGGTACCACCATTGTCTTCATCTGAAAGGCTAAGACAGGTTAGGTATGTTCTGCTTGGTCTCAGAAGGTAGAATTAGGAACAGCCTATGGAAGCTGCAGACATGCAAATTTAGGTTTTATATGAGCACAGATTTCCTCATTATTATAGTCACTCAAAATTGGCACACGCTATCTTGGGAGGTACTGGGTTATTGCTGCTTTTTAGAGGTTTTCAAGTAAAGGTTGGGTCAATACTTGTTGATGATGCCTCTTGTTGAGGTACAGGTTGGACCTGATTGCCTCTCAGATTCCTTTCAACTCTGTGACTCTGTGAGGCCTAAGCTCCAGATCTCTGATTCCAGATCTCTTCTGGAATAAGGCAGAAGAAACAATCTCACAATTTAGGGCCAACACCAGCCACTGCAATATGGCTGGGAGAATTTGGTTTGTGCAGATCAATAAGGCTTCACCAAGGTACATTGAAGGCAGCAGCAAAGAGGGCACTTTCAGAGTTAGAGAACTGAGACCTCCATGGTTGGTGAGGAAGGCCTGGAGCCCAAGGTACACATGGCTTGGGAAGCCAGATAAGAAAAGTCTTTTCCATATGGGAGCTAGGAAAAATAAAAGGGGTAAGGGACTCTTTAAATCTAAAGTCAGGGAATCTAGGCGAAGCAAACATCTGTATGTTTTGGAGAGCTGAAGCTGATAAGGATAAGACTTGGCATTGAGAAACTATTTTCCTCCAAATTTTCCATACTTGAGACTTATAGGCAAACTAAAAAAAAAAAACAAAACCAAAAAACCTATTCATCATCAAGAAAGCTAGGACTGATCTAACCAGCATCAAGAACAGGACTTGACAGAAAGCAATTAGTCACAAGGGGAAGGAGGAGAAGCACAAGGTCTGTTTCCTTGCAGTTGGTACTTTGGATTAGAGGATCATCGATCTAGAACTGAAGGGACCTTAGAGGGCATCATTTTACAGGCAAGGAAACTGATGCCTATGGAATCTTAGTGGTTTGCCTAAGGTCATATTAGGTTTAACTCATAATAATGTTTATAATTTGTAAATTTTATTCTTTATCTTCTATTAAATATCTTCTTTCCATCCTCATACTTTTTCTAGCAGTGTTTTGAATGGAAGTGGATTAGTGAATAAAAGAGTGTTTTTAAAGCTTTTACTACCTACCAAACAGTTTAGTAAATCCTTGTGATACAAAAACAAAGGAGAGCCAGTCCCTATTTTAAATATATTGCATTTGAATGGGTAGATAACACATACAGGGGAGAGGTGCTAAGCAACTGAGAGGTTTCTAACCAGGTGGTACAGGGGATAGGGTGATGGGCCTAAAGTCAGAAAGATCTGAGTTAAAACCTGGGTAGATGGTAAATGTCCTTAACAGTGATGGGGAAATGTGAAGGGGGGGGGGGGGGGGGCGCGGAAATGGAGGTTGGGGGAAAAGAAAATTAGTTCACTTTTGGACATATTGAATTTAAGATGTCTACTGGACATAAAGTTTGAGATGTCTAATAGTAAATTGGAGATAAAAATCTGGAGGTTAAGGGATATAGCATGGGCTGGGCCTGAGGAAGACCTGAGTTCAAAAGATACTTAGTAGCTAGGTTACCCTGGGCAAGTCACTTGACTATGTTTGTCCCAGTTTCCTCATCTGTAAAAGGAGCTGGAGAAGGAATTGGCAAACTGCTCCAGTATCTTTGCCAAAAAAATCCCAAATGGGGTCACTAAGAACTGGACATGACTGAACAACAAAAGTAGATCTGAGAAACACAGGCATAGATAAGATAATTTAATCCTCTGGAGATGATGAGATCACTATCTGAAACAGTACAGAGGGAGGAGAAAAGAGGGCCCCAGATAGAGCCTGAGAGACACCCACTTTTGGAGGGTGTGACCTAGATGAGGATCTAGTAAAGAAAGGTATGAGAACCAGGAGAGTGTCATGGAAACCAGGAGAGTATCAAGGGGAAGATGGTAACTCACAGTGTCAGGCTGCAGGGAAGTCAAGAAGGATGAAGAATGAAAAAAAGGCCATTAGATTTGGCAATTAAGAGATCATTGGTAACTCTGGAGAAAGCAGCTTGTGTTGAATAAAGAGTCCAAAAGAGAGTGGGAGTAAAAATAGCCTTGAGACAAGAGATATGGGATGGTATGGGGCTGGAAGAATCAAGTGGAGTTTTCTGAGGAGTGTTGAGACATGGTCATATTTATGTCAGTAAGGAAGTATCCAGCAGACAAGGAGAGAGTGCACATAAATGAGAGAGTGGAAATGATGGAGGGTCCAATCTGCTGAAGAGGGAACTGAATGGGATCACTTGTGTATTCATAGAAGGGTTTGTCTTGGAAAGAAGATATTGACATGGTGATATGAGATGAGAAGGAGGAGAGAAAAGAGAACTCTCAACAAGTGATAAGGGGGAGTCTGTTCTTTCTTCATAGGGGAGATGAATACTAGGGTACTGAGAAAGTGGGACCAATGAGGATGTAATGGAGGGGCCAGTGAAACAAGACCTTGAGACTTCTTGACACAGATGATTGGTATGAAGAGGCAGCAGAGACTCCTCCAAGACCTGGTCCTAGTTCATAGTACCACACATTTACATATTTATTTACTTAAGGCACACAAGGCAGGAGCTGTTAATCTTTTCTTGTGTATCACAGACCCCTTCTTAGAATGATGTTTTTATTAGTGGAAATAAAGATGTAATCATCCCATGGTTACATAAATAATAAAAAATAAAAAAATGAAAATAAAGATTTTTCCCATCCAAAGTCATAGACTCCCTGAAATTTATCCATGAACCCCTTTGGGGATTTATGAATGCTGGGTTAATGGTAGGACAATGGTAGGTGAGCAGCAGTGAATAATAAGGTCTATTACTCCTTTCCTCTTAGGAAGATCACATAAAAGGTAGCTATAGAAGCAAAACTATTACAGATAAAATGTCTCAGTGATAGTGGAGATAATGAGTAGTAGGAGAGAGTCCTTGACTCCCTCTTTTGGTATGAGTCCCTGCTGCTTTGCCTTCTGCTATGATCTTTGGGGAAGAATGTAAAGATTACTGAAAGACCTAACTTGGAAGTGGCATCACCACTCTCACAGGCTATGAGAAACTGCTTTATCTATTCTCTGCAAAAAGGAAGTGTATGGTCAGAGGTGGCTCACTAGCCCATGAGCTCTAAACTCACAGGCCAGAGAAGATTCTGGGAAGATGATGGTGTAGGCCAGAAAATTCCAAGCTCTCAAGTTTTTCTCCCTACAAAAGAGTTAAAATAGCACCTCAGGGTGGAACAAAGTGTTGGTGGAGATAAATAAGAAGAGGCACAACTGGAGTCTTCTGGGGACAATTTGAGAAGATCAGAAGAAAAAGTCCCAGTGAAGTGTAAACACCTCCAGGCTAGGTTCTGGTTTAACAATTAGCTGTAAGCTGCTTAAACAACAAATGTCAAGCCCAGAGGTTTGTTGGTTTTCGAGGCTGCCTTGGTCCCATCCACAAGAACTTTTACCCCTGGGATAGTGAGGGAAATTGGGTATTCAAGCCTAGGAAGATCGAGGGAGCCTCTGACAGTCAGCAATGCCAGACTGAGTTGTGCTGTGAAGAGTGGCTGGGGTAAGAAGGAACCAGCACATGCCTGGTGAGTGCAAAAGCAGTGAGGCAGAAAGCCCCTGGCTATAGGCACTTACAGGAGGCTAGAGGTTTGGCTTTGGTTCTAGGCTAGAGGGTAGAACTGAAGATCTGGGACAAAAGGCATATTTCCCATAACCCAGAGCCAAAGGTGATTACAAAAATTAAGCTATCACCACAAAAAATTCACAAGCAAAGGAGAAAGAATCCAACCATAGAAAGCTATTATGGGAATAGAGATGACCGAGATTCCTCCTTCAGAGGAGGAAACTGAAGTAAAGAAACCCCCAAAGAGTAACATAAAATGGTCACCTACCCAAAAAGAATTCACAGATCTTAAAAAAAACTTCAAAAATCAAATGACAGGGATGGAAGAAAAAAAGAAAAACAAGAAGGGTATGAAAGAAAAGTCAACCAATTAGAAAAAGAGATCCAGAATCTAAAGGAAGAAAAATGATACTTTGAAAATTAGAATTTTAGAATTGGGCAAAGTGAAGCCAGTGAAATCATAAGAGATCAAGAAATGAACAAAATATGAATAATGAAAAAAATAGAAGAGAAAGTGAAACATTTTATAAGAAAAACAACAGATTTGTAGAATGGATCAAGAAGAGAATATAAAAATAATTGGACTGAGTGTTCAAAAAAAGAATCTTGATACAATAATACAAGAAAGGATTAAAGAAAATTGTGCTGAAAGCATTCGTTAGAACAAGGGGGGAAAGTAGAAATAGAAAAAAATCTATCAATCACTATTTAAAAGAGATCCTATGGGGGCAGCTAAGTGGCATAGTGAGTAGAGCGCCAGCCCCAGAGTTGGGAAGACCCGGGATTGGTTCTGGCCTTAGACACTTAACACCCACACAAAAAAACTGGCCATGTAACCTTGGGCAAGTTACTTAACCCCAATTGCTTTAAAAAATAAATAAATAAAAGAGATCCTATGAGGAAAACTCATAGAAATATCATAGTCAGATTCTGAAACACCCAGTTCAAGGATAAAATATTAAAAGTGTTAAAATTAAAACAATTTAAATATGATGGTGCCACAATTAGAATTACATAAGACCTAGTAGCAGAGACATTAAAGGACTGCAGGTCTTGGAACACAACGTATTGAAGAACAAAAGAACTGGGGCTCTGGATGAAAATATCATACCCTGCAAAGTTAAGTATTATTCTGAATGGAAAAAAAATGAACATTTGATAAATTCTCAGACTTAAGACTTTGTTAAAAATCCTTAACTTAATAGTAAGATTTGACATACAAGAACCAAGAGAAATATAAGGCACATACCAAAGACTGATTATAAGGTATTCATAAGGACAAACTGTTTACTTTTTATATACGTAAAATATATGTCTAAGATTCTTACTAATAATTGGGTAACTCATAAGAAAGATTGGGGGGAGCCAAGATGGAGGAGTAGAAGCACAAACTTGGTGTGAGCTCCTGCTCCAATCACTTCCAATACATGTAAGAAAATGACTCTAAACAAACTACAAAGCTACAGAACCCACAAAATGACAGAGAGAAACAAATCTCCCATTAAAGGAAACACAGAAGGCGGACAAGGGGGGACTATCACACCAAACTGGGAGCTGATTGCAGTCCTGTGAGCTGCGTTTCTGGCTCCAGGGTGGCTCTGACCAGCGGCAGCCAGAGCAGACTTCAGGAGAGTAAATCACCAGCAGCTGTGGTGGTTTCCAGACTTCTCAACACATAAACGCCAAAGACAAAGTAAAAGGTCAGTGTGGAACTCTGTTGGAACGGGGTGGATGGAGAAGAGGGGTCTGGACCCTGCCCCTGGGGCAAGAAGCAGCGAAGGCTCAGCAGCACAGCCTCCATATGGATGCCTCAGGAGCTCCTGGACTGCAGATTGTAGGGGAACTAAGCGACCATTCAGAAGGTAATTGCTCTTGCTTTAACCTGCATGGATCTCGATTGTGATCTCAGGTGGTGGTCCTGGGGTCAGTGAGCTAGAGCTTGTGGGGATTGTAGAGAGGGCACCCTCCTAATAGCTCTGGCAGTTGCAAAAACCCCAGTAATTTGGGACAAAGCTCTCTCCATTCTGGAATCAGAATTCTACTGTGGCAAAGAACTTAAAAGTCAAGTAACTGGCTGGCAAGATGAGCAAGCAGAGGAAGCACAAACAGCCCACAGAATCATTTTTTGGGGACAAAAAGGATCAAGGCATGGAGCGTGAGGAAGACAGCAAAGTCAGAACTCCTGCATCAAAAGCCTCCAAGAAAAATATGAACTGGTTACAGGCTATGGAGTAGCTCAAGAAGGATTTGGAAAATCAAGTAAGAGAAGTGGAGGAAAAATTGGGAAGAGAAATGAGAATGATGCAAGAAAATCATGAAAAGTGAATCAACAGACTGCTAAAGGAGACCCCCAAAAGTACACTGAAGAAAATAACACCTTAAAAAATAGACTATGCGGGGTGGCCAGGTGGCTCAGTGAGTAAGAGCGCCGGCCCCAGAGTTGGGATGACCTGGGATCGAATCTGGGTTCTGATACTTAGCACCACACCCAGAAATAACTGGCAGTGTAACCTTGAGCAAGTTACTTAACCCTAATTGCTTTAAAAAAAATAAAGTATGGCAAATGGCAAAAGAAGCCCAAAAAGCCAGTGAGAATGTCTTAAAAAGCCATATTTGCCAGATGGAAAAGGAATTTCAAAAACTCACCAAAGAGAATAACTTCTTCAAAACTAGATTGGAGCAATTGGACTTTATGAGAAATCAAGATACTACAAAACAGATCCAAACAAATGGAAAAAATAGAAGTCAATGTGAAATATCTCATTGGAAAAACCACTGACCTGGAAAATAGATCCAGGAGAGAGAATTTAAAAATTATTGGACTACCTGAAAGCCAAGATGAAGAAAAGAGCCTAGACACCATCTTGCAAGAAATTATCAAGCAAAGTTGCCCTGATATTCTAGAACCAGAGGGCAAAATAGAAATGGAAAGAATTCACTGATCTCCTCTTTAAAAAGATCCCCAAAAGAAAACTCCTAGGAATATTATAGCCAAATTCTAGAGTTCCCAGGTCAAGGTGAAAATACTGCAAGCAGTCAGGAAGAAACAATTTGAGTGTTGTGGAAACACAATCAGGATAACACAAGACCTAGCAGCTTCTACTTTTAGGGATCAAAGGGCTTGGAATATGATATTCTGGAGGTCAAAGGAGCTAGGACTAAAACCAAGAATCACCTACCCAGAAAAACTGAGTATAATACTACAGGGGAAAATATGGTCATTCAATGAAATAGAGGATTTCAAGCATTCTTTTTTTTTTTTTTTAAAGCAATTGGGGTTAAGTAACTTGCTCAAGGTTACACGGCCATTTTTTTTTTGGTGTGGGTGTTAAGTATCTGAGGCTGGAACCAATCCCGGGTCTCCCGACTCTGGGGCTGGAGCTCTTACTCACTGCGCCACATAGCCGCCCCTGATTTTGACCATTCTTGATGAAAAAACCAGAGCTGAAGAGAAAATCTGACTTTCAAATACAAGAAACAAGAGAAGTATAAGAAGGAAAAAGAAATCATAAGGAACTTATTAAAGTTGAACCATTTACATTCCTACATGGAAAAACGATAATTGTAACTCATAAAATCTTTCTCAAATTGATTCTTTTCTCTATAAATACATATATATGTATAGGAGGGTATATGTGTATATAAATATATATGTGAATGTGGGCATATGTATGTTCATGTATACATAGACAGAGGGCACAGGATTTGTTGAATATGAAGGGATGATATCTAAAAAATAAAATTAAGAGGTGAGAGGAATTTATTGGGAGAAGGAGAAAGGGAGAGATAGATTAGGGTAAATTATCTCATATAAAAGAGGCAAGACAAAACTGTTATGATGGAGGGGGAGAGCAGGAAGGTGAAAGGGAATGGGACAACCTGATTCTCATTGAATTTGGCTTCAGGAGGGAATAACATACACACTCAATTGGGTATCTTACCCTACAGGAAAATAGGTGGGTAGGTGATAAGAGGGGGGATCATAGAAGGGAGGGCAGATTGGGAGAGAGGGTAGTTAGAAGCAAACATTTTTGAAAAGGGACAGGGTCAAAAGAGGAAATAGAATAAGTGGGGGGGCAGGATAGGATGGAAGGAAATAGTCTTTTTTTTTTTTTTTTTAAGCAATCGGGGTTAAGTAATTTGCTCAAGGTTACACAGCCAGTTATTTCTGGGTGTGGTGCTGAGTATCTGAGCCCGGATTTGATCCAGGTCATCCCAACATTGGAGCCAGTGCTCTTACTCGCTGAGCCACCTGGCCGCCCCGGAAATAGTCAGTCTTTTACAACATAACTACTATGGAAATGATTTGGGTAGCTACACATGTATAACCTATATTGAATTGCTTATCTTCCCAGTGGGGGAGAGTGAGGAGGGAAGAAGGGAAAAAATCTGGAACTTAAAGTTTTAAAAACAAATGTTTAAAAAAATTTTTTTACATGCAACTGGGAAATAAGATATACAGGCACTGGGATATAGAAATCCATCTTGCCCTACTAGAAAGTTAGGAGGGTGATGGGGGAGGATATAAAAGAGAATAGATCAGGGGAAGGGGTATTCAGTAGGCTTGCTATTTTGGGGTGGGGGGTAGGGGAAAGATGGGGAGAAAAATTGTAACTCAAAATCTTGTTGAAATGAATGTTGAAAACTATAAATAAATAAATTTATAAATAAAAAATATAAATTAAAAAAAGAAAGATTGGGGCAAACCTGAATTTGATAAGAATTTAAAAAGTAAAACCATTTAGGAACAGCTAAAAAGAGAAATTATTTTATACAAAAGAGGTTCAAGAGGAAGACTGATACAGAGGAATTATATGGGGGAGAAGGGCTGGTAGTTCTGGTAAGCAACTTTCATGAGGAATGGGATCAAGAGGGAACAATACATATATATTTACAAGAGTATAAAAGTTTTCTAAATTCAGAATAAACAAAAGGGTAGGAAATAAGGAGGGGGGAGAGGCCAAGGGAGGGATCTTTGAGGGGGAGCCTGAGGGAATAGGTAAAAGGGGGGGTATAGAAAGGTGTTTAGATTTTTGGGAATGGGAGCATAGGGGAAGGATCCTCGGAGGGAGGTAGGCAAGTAAGAGGAGGGCAAGGTAGTAGGTAGAAGAAAAGGGAGTAGAATATGTCTGGGAAAGTATATGTCTATATATATTTATAGCTATAGAGAAACATATCTGAACTTTATTGTAGCCTTCTGAGGGGTTTGGGGAAGGGAAAAAAAGAACAAAGTAAAAAAGTGCACAGCAGAGAACAAAAGAATACTCAGAAGGAAGCAAAGATGGTCAATTCTCAACACATGTGTTATTTACCATACAGACTTTCTTGGAATGAAAATTTATCATATTTTTAATCTTCTCTCATGTCCTGTTATGCACATGACATGCTTTTTTCCCTTTCTAACTTTGTATTTAAGTTCCAATATTTAAGTTTATGATATGTGTTTCTTTTCTCTATTCTGTATTTGTGTTCTGGCATTTGAGTCTAAAATAAAAAAAAAAAATAAACACACACAGGCTAACAGCTTCAGTACCTATGTATCTACTCTGTGAAAGAAAATGGAGAACATGAGCAGGCTCCCCTTCCTCTCCACCATCTATGTAATTTCTCTGCCACTGGTCTACCAAGTCAGCCCTTCCTCTATGATGGTTAGTACTTCTGCCAGTGGCTGTGCTGAAAGACCACAATGATCACCAAAAGAAGACAATATGAGTTGGTCACCTTTCCATGTAGACATATGGCTTAAAACTTTAAGAGTTGTTTAAAAAAATGTTTAAAAAAAGAAAACCTTTCATTTTTGTGGAGAATTCTCCTTCTTTGTTTTTAAACTAATTACCACCAGGCCTATGCTGATGTCGTCCAGGAAAACTAAACAGAACATAAATCATTTATGTAAGGGGACCTAGTTTTATAAATATTTGGAATAGTCAAGATAAAGGGAGTTATAGTTAGGTTAAGAAAAGAGCAATTTATATAATTAAAGATAAACAGAAGTCATCTGTAAAAAAAAATCAGTTTTAAAGTGCTAAAAAAAAACCCAAGGAAATTCCCCCACAATTTCTCAGATATAAAATATTAAATCTCAATATGTATGTAAATAAATATTAAGCATTGTTATTGAGTTCTTAAAGGACTATGTAGTAGGTGATTATATCTTTAGCTCAATGATGTGACTAGACATAGAGTCTTGCTTTTGTCAAAGTCAAGCTGCCTTGAATCCCTGTAGCCTTCTTTAAAAATTTAAAGTGACTAAAATTGAATTCAGCTTTTAAAAACTTCAAGTGCCAAAGATGGTGCCAGGGTTGGCCAGTCACTCCACTTTCAGGTAGGCAAGAATTTTAGGGAGTAGGCAAAATTTTATTTAAGATGCTATTATTGATGCTTTAAAAAGAATGATAAGAATACATATGTACATGACTCATTCATGGGATTTGTGCAGGCTTGATCAAGATGTAAAAAATGCTGCATTATCTCTAAACTGACTTAAAATGGAATTATACTTTTACAGATATGGAGGCACTGTTTTTAATTGGTTTAAAGTAAGTAAAATGCTAATTTTACATACGCAAATGTTGAAGACATACAGAACAGGTATAAATGTGGTGAGGTTGGGGGAGAGGTTTTCTAATTCAGAGTGGCACCTGAGAGGGTAAATATGAGAGATACATATGTATTTTATTCTTTCTGCTGTAAGTGATCTTGGAAGGCATAGAGCAGAAAGAATGTGGCAAAAAATAGTCTTAATAAACTTGGACCTTCTTCAAAATGTACTGGGCATAGGGGTGGGGTGGAGAGAATGATACACAGCTACAGGTAGAGGGTTTTATGGCTGTTGGTATATGGTATTTAAACTACAGTCAAATTGCTGAATTCCTGGGAATTTAGGAAATGCTGGGCAAACTCTCAAGGGAGCCCACATCTAGCTGTAACACAGAATGAGAACTGTGAATGACAATTTGTTGTATAAATTACCATGGTGAAGCTTTCAACTGCTGTATGTTATATATGAGTTCACAACATAATTCACAATTCTTTAATACTCTTAACCAACATATCATCCTTTCCTACCCACTAAATCAAATTATCTCACCAAATTTTGAAACTTACCACATTATCTTAATATTTGAAACCACAAAAGCATTCTAAAAGTCACCATAGGACTAAGAAATTTTGTTGGAAAGTACCTTAGAATTAATTTAGTCCAAACCCAACCCATGCAGGAATTCTTTCAACAATATTATAACATACAGTCATTCATTTTTTTTTCCTGGAACATTTTCAGTGATGGGAAACTCAATATTTCCCAAAGTAATTAATTTCATTTTTGTACAGTTCTAATTGCTATAAAATTCTTCTTTACATTGAACCAAAGCCTGCCTTCCTATAATTTCTATCAGTTGGTACTATTTCTGCCCTCTGGAGCTACAGATAAGAAATTGAATCACTTTTCTATATTTTAAGCAATGTGATGTAGTTGAAAGAACACTGGTTTGAGACTAAGATTTGAGTTTAAGGTCTACTGAAATAAGTGCCTGTGAGACCTTGGCCAAAATTCTGAGCTCAAATTTTCTCATCTGAAAAATGAGAATAAAATACATTAAATGCCTATCTTGTAGGAATGTAGTGAGTAAAACTCTCTCTAACCATCAATATACTATGTAATTATTACCTATTATAATGATAAATCTTAGAATATGTGAAGATAGCTGCTGTTCCCCCCTAGCAGATCCTGGTTCAAGTTTGCACTCTGACAACATACTGGCTGCGTAATGGGTGAGTCACAACCTCTCAGTGCTCTTTTAAGACTCTAATAGTTGAGAAGGTGTAGACATGGATGAGTAGGGGTTTCTTCACCCATGAATTTCCTACACCAATGAAATTAGAGGGAGCCTAACTAAATATCTCTATTGTCTTCAACCATTTCCTTATGTGGCTTTGTTTTCAATCTGCCAACTTCCTGGTTACCTTCCTCTGGGTGCTCTTTTATCAATATGCAAATACACAAAAGGCCTGTGATTTCCACCCAGATTGTGACAACAAGCCTATGACTTACAGAGGTTCTGTAGAAACTGAGGTTAAATTACTTTAACCCAGGGTCACAAAGCTAGTGTCAGAGGAGGTCTGAATCCAGACCTTCCTGACTCAAAGTTTAGTACTTTATACTATTGTGCTGCCTCTCTTTAATCTGGCAATGACCCTTTTAAAATGTGGCAGGAAAAGTTGGACACCAGAGTTCAGATGTAGCCTGACAAGTACAGGGCACAGGGAGGTTATTAATTTCCTTGCTGTGGATGCTATGCTTCTATCAAAACAGAATGAGGCCATATCAGCATTTTTTGGCATCTGTATCACACTGGAGACCCAAATAAAGATTGGTGTCAAACTCATCAGTTGCTGGTTTTTAAAAATTTTAACTTCAAATGTTGTAAGATAGACCTTTTTTCATTCTATACTTTTTTAAACTTTTGAACGCTAAGGTGGGATTTTCTCTTTATATCTATTAAATCTCATCTTGTTGATTCAGGCCCATAATTCTTGTTGGTCATATAATTTTCTATCTTGATTGTTATCTATCACATAAACTATTCCCCGCCTCCCCTCCCCCCCCTTCCCCCATCTTTATGTTATCTGAAAATTGATAAGCATACCATCTACAAAGTCACAAATAAACATGAGGCAGACCATTGTGGCCCACTTAGGAAAGACTGCATCTAGTTTGATACAAATCTATTAGTCAATACTCTTTGGGTGCTATGAATTCACTTGACTGTGGGTTATATTAAATAATTTGCTAGAAACAAATTATACTGGGCTCATGGCATACCACTCATTTACTTTCTTTTTTTTTTTATTAAGCAATCAGGGTTAAGTAACTTGCTCAAGGTTACACGGCCAGTTATTTCTGGGTGTGGTGCTGAGTGTCTGAGCCCGGGATTCGATCTCCAGGTCGTCCCAACACTGGAGCTGGTGCTCTTACTCGCTGAGCCACCTGGCCGCCCCTAAGCAATTGGGGTTAAGTAACTTGCTCAAGGTTACACGGCCAGGTGTTTCTGGGTGGGTGCTAAGTTTCTGAGCCCGGGATTAGATCTCCAGGTCTATCTCAACACTGGAGCCGGTACTCTTACTCGCTGTGCTATCTGGCCGCCCCATTTACTTTCTATACTATAAAAAAATTACATGAAATTTTTTTTATATGATGTGATCTTACCGTGTTTCCCCGATAATAAGACACTGTCTTATTAAATTTTTTTGGACAGAAAAACACCAGAGGGCTTATTTTTAGGGGAGGGCTTATTTTAATGAACATTGACAGCAATTTTAATAAACAGGTAAATGTGAACAAAAAAATGTACCTTTATTCAATAAGCAAATCACTGGGGAAGAACAGGATGATGCGCTCACTGCTGCAGCTCTGATGGATGCAGCTCGGAGCACAGCATGCCTTTCACCCGGGGGGAGGGGGGGGACGGTGCATACAGAGGGTACCGTAATGTAGCGTGTAGCGCAGGAGATCACCTTCACTACAGTAGCAATCTCAATAGGGCTTATTTTCGGGGGAGGGCTTATTTTAGAGGAATCTTACACAGTAAGGGGAGGGCTTATTTTCGGGATAGGTCTTATTATCGGGGAAACACGGTAGTTCACTTATGCTAACATACACCATGTAATTTTTTTTACACCATGTAAAATTATTGTATCAAAGTACAGTACTATATTATTAGTTTTCTATTTTTTCCCATCTTTAATTTATGTATTTGTTTTTAGTTTTCAACATTCATTTCCACAAGATTTTGAGTTACAAATTTTCTCCCCATCTCCCCCACAACTTTCTTGTAGGGCAAGATGTATTTCTATACCCCAGTGCCTGTATATCTTCTTTCCCAGTTGCATGTAAAAAACAATTTTTTTTAACTTTTTTTTTTTAAACTTTGAGTTCTAGATTCTTTCCCTTCTTCCCTCCTCACCCACCCCAACTGAGAAGAAAGGCAATTCAATATTCACTAGACTATTAGTGAGATGGCAAGGGTCTCAAGAATATATGTGTGGGGGTGGCTAGATGGCTCAGTGAATAGAAAACTGGCCCTGGAGTCAGGAGGACCTCAGTTCAAATCCAGATTCAGACACTTAACACTTATTAGCTGTGTGACATTGGGCAAGTCATTTAACCCCAAATGACCTGCCTTCCCCTCTCCAAAAAAGCAAAAATATATGTGTGTGTGTGTGTGTGTGTGTGGCATTTAAGTAAAAAAAAAAACCCAAGACCTTCACTTTATCCAAAATAAAGAATCTTTTTACAAATGACTTAGACAAAGAATAGGTGGCACATTCATCAAAATTGCAAAGGAAAATGATGGGAGGAAAAGATAATACATTGATTAAGAGTCAAAATACAAAAGAACTGTGGTAGGTTAGCAGTGCTTCTTAAATTGTGGGTGGTGACCCCGTATGGTGTTGTGAAAGATTTGGAAACAGTAAAAGGTTTCTTAAAGTACAATGACCAAAAATTCATTAAAAGTCAAATGCATAATGAAGTGTTTCTGGCACTGCTTGCCCATGTTACACTGTACAACTTCACTGCAAGCCTTGGTTCTGAACACAAAGCATGGGCACTTTGCACAGCATATTCCCCCAGGTCACGAAACACCAACAAATACAGCCAAACACAAAAAGGAGTCTCCAGTGGAAAAAGTTTAAGAAGCCCTGGGCTAGAACATGGGCCCCAATCAAAAATGAAATCCAGTGGAGGTAAATGTAAGGTCTTAACTTAGGTACAAAAAATCAATTGCAGAAGTACAAGATGGGTAAGATACTGTTAGCAATTCTGAAAATATCTGGGATTAGAGTGGGCTGCAAGTTTAATATGAATCTGCAGTGTTATGTGGCAGCCAAAAAAACTAATGAGATTGGGTAGCATTAAGAGAGGCATAGCTTCTAGAAATAAAGAGGTAGTAATACCACTCTACTCTGCCCTTGTCAGACCTCATCTAGAGTGCTTTGTTCAGTCTGGGAAACCATGATTTAAGAAAGACACAGAAAAGCTGTAGAGTAACCAAAATAGAGTTACCAGGATGGTGAAAGGCCTCAAGCCCATATCACAAGGATAAGTTCAAGGAACTGAACACATTAAAAAAAAAAAAAGGATATATTTGTGAACATAGAATTTCTCATTCAAAATAAGAGATTCTATCTCTATCAAGAAAACAGTATTTGGAGGTAGCTAGGTGACAGTGAATAGAGCACTGGCCCTGGAGTCAGGAGGACCCGAGTTCAAATCCGACCTCAGACACTTAACACTTACTAGCCTTCTGACCTTGGGCAAGTCACTTAAACCCAATTGCCCTGCCTTCCCCTCTCCAAAAACAAAGAGCTCTATTTGTATGACTGAACTGGATATTATAGGTATTCACTAGAATGGGATGCTATATGGGAGGCAGCATGGTGTAGCAGACACAGGATTGACTTCGGTTGGAACACCTGGGTTCAAGTCCTACATCAGAAACATATTAGATGTGTGACCACTTCCATCAAGTCACTTAACCTCTCTGTGCCTCAGGCGACTGAGGCTGTAAATTACAAATGAACTGCTCATCAGCATCAGTAGAGTTCCCCAAACCAACAAAATCACAGGTACAGAACAACAAAAAATTGTGCGTATACATGTATGTGGCATATCAACTGTGGCTAAAATCAACTGATTTACCTCATGTCCATCAAAGATCAACACCTTGCAGTAGACAATGTGACATTTCTGTTCTCATCAGAATGGATTATCTATTAAAGTATTTTCATTAGGGAATTGAATTATTTTGTATTACTGATAATTGTTTCCTAGGTGTTATTCTTGTTTCTGTCCTTACCCAGGAGGCAGCATGGTACAACAGAGTGAGCACCGGGTTTGGAATTAAAGATTATCAGTCTGAATTCCAACATCACTTTAGCTGTGTAACAAGCTACTTACCCCCACAGGAATCTAGCCTCCTCCTGTTAAATGAAGGGGTTTAACAAGATCATTGTTCCTTAAACTTTTTTTTTTGCATATAGCCTAGTATAATTCTTTTGTTTGAGGAATTGGGGCACACTATGAGACAGTCAAGAGACTCATGCATGTATGACTACAAGTGGAAATTCCATACAATTCACAGCACACTTAGTGAAACTCTGGGCAGTGTGCCAAGGCACACCTTTTGAGAACCACTGAACTAGATGATGCTTTAGCAGCTCTAAATCTGTGCTCCAACACCACTAAAATGAGGTTTTGTTTTTTTTATATCCTCCCGACAAAAACTACATAGCTAAAGGCAAAAGAGATCAAAGTGGAATTAAAAAATTAAAAAAAAAAAGATTTTGGTAAATAAGTGGTTAGAAGACTGACCTTAGTGACATCCAATATTTTTAATCCCTGTCTTTGATTTTTTTCTAGTTTATGTTTTGTCTCAAAGCGGTGAAATAATTCTGTAGTTTCAAAACAACTCTTTGTATAGCACTCAGGTTAGTTAAATGTTAAGAATCTGAAGACATGCTTAGTTGATAAGTTAGCTAGTTATTCAGATATACCATTTTATGCTTTTAAAAATTTATTTGTTATAGGGTTGGGGAAGGAAGAGGAACGTTAAAAATGAATGTGAAATAAAAACATGAATAAAAATTTTAAAATGTAAAGACATGTTTATTTGAAAAATATTTTATATCATAAATCACCCTAAATACTAATTTTGATATCTATTCTCTACAGAAAGATAAGACCACTGCCAAAGTATACATTATTATAAATAGAAAATTTGTATTTTTCCCTGTAAAAATGTAATCCTAATTTCAACACAAAAAAATGCAAAAAAAATCAGGCAGAAGATAAAATATTAAAAGTGAACACTGTAATGTGATGGGTATGGGTGGACTGCTTGTTTTAGACCAATCCTCAAGGAATTTCTGAATCTTAGTAGCTTTCCAGGCTAAGAAGTTTGACTAACATTTTATTCAGGGCATGAGTAGCTCTTGGCCAACTTATTCAGAGTAACCAAACTCAAAAGAGACTGGTTTAGAAAACTACTAGAATATAAATTTGCTGAGGGTAGGGACCCTGAAAGTGTTTACACTTGTCCCACTCATCCAGCACATAGCAGTTAGTGTTTAATAAGTATTTGTTGCGTTGAATTGAGGACAAAGATGTCAATCCAGATTTAATATATTAAACATGCTGATTGACAGCCCACTGAGAGATACTATCTTTTATATATGTATAGCACACATATTGATTCTTTCTATGGACACATTTCAGACCCTCCTCACCTCTTGCCTCAATTATTTTAACAGCCCCTTAATTAGAGGTCCTAGTCCATCCTACACCCTGATGTCAAAGTAATTTTCTTTAAGCACAAGTCTGTCCCTGTTAATTCCTTACTCAATGAACTCCACTGGCTTCCTATCACTGTTAGATTAAATATAAAATCTCTGATTGGCTTTTAAAGCTCTATATAACCTGGCCCCAACCTACCTTCCCAGAATCACTGGATAATTTTTACCATTCTGTACTCTCCGATCCAGCCAAACCAGCCTTCTTTCTGTTCCTCACACAATAATCCACTTCTACTCCTTTGTACTAGCCATACAACATACATGCCCATAGAATGTACTCCATTTCCAAATGAATAGGGATGCTTCATTCTTGGTATCATTAATGTCTAGCACAGTGCCTGGCACACAAAAGGCCCCTATGAAATGCTTGTTGATTGAAATTATGTTGATGGTGTTCTATCCATGTACAACAAAATCCTATTAAGATGCATTCTCTCAATTATTTTTCTGAAAAATTATTAATAAAATAAAAGCAGGTCTTGAAACTGGATACTACTGATGTCCAACTTCTTTATGATGACTTAGCTAATGAAAAGAAGTGCTTAAAATCCAGTAGGAAAGGGAGGGAGTATATGTTTGTGTGTGTGTGAACTATTTTTTTTTTTTACCTTTTTGTGTTATTGTTCTGGTTTGGAAGGTAGTTTTTAAAATTACACTGGGCTTATTTTCTGAACTGTGTGTGTGGTATGGAAGGGAGACTTGGGCTGTTTTAAGTGAGGAAGCATTCTCACAACCCTGGAACCTCCACAGGGTGCACACGGTTAGCTCTATTTTGGAAATGAAATTTCGATAGTTTAAATTAGTTTGCCTGGCCAGAGGTTGTTCTCAGACTCCAAACCAGGTAGTCTCACTCTAAGACAATATAGCACACACTAAAGTATATAATACAGAATCTGGATAGCAACACAGAAGAATGTAAAGAGCTCAGTGAAAGACTTCCTTTCCTCTCTAAACCCACACTATTGAGCAGTAGAGGATTCAGAAGATCTGGGTATGTTCCTGAGCCTGCTCCAAACTAGGTGTATACCTCGGACAAAACCACTTCATCTCTTTGTGATTTATGTGTTCTCATGAGTAAAATGATGAGATTGGACAAAACAATCCCTAAGTTCCTTTTTATCTACCACATGGAACCACTCTTTTTTTTTCTTTATTAATTTGTTTGTTTACTTTTAGCTTACAAGATTCAATTCCACAATTCCTTGAGTTTCACATTCTGCCTCCTCCCTCCTCTCCCCCCTCCATGGCAGCATACAGTCAAGTACAGGATCAGTAAATACTTTCACATTAGATATTAGTCAGGTTATAAAGACGGACTGTATCAGATGGAATGAAAAATGGTAAAGAGGAAATAAAACCAAACAAGAAAAAGAAAAAAATCAGGTAGTTTTGCTTCAATATGAATTCAAACTCAGTTCCTTCTAGTTCTTTGTCTGGATGTAGATATCTCTCTCCATCATGAGTCTTCTGGGATTGACTTATATCACTGCATTGATAAGAAAGTCCAGTCTATCAAAGCTGGTCATCACATATAAGCTGTGTCTGTAATTGTGCACAAATTTATCCTGGTTCTACTCTTCTCACTCAGCATCAGTTCGTATAAGCCTCTCCAGGTAAATATGAAGTCCATCTGCTCCTCGTTTCTTATAGCACAACAGTATTCCATTACATGCATATGCCACAACTTGTTCAGCCATTCCCCAATTGATGGGCACCCCCTTAATTTCCAATTTGTTGCCACCACAAAAAGAGCTGCTATAAACATTTTTGTACATATGGGTCTTCCTCCCACTTCTATAATCTCTTTGGGATATAACCCTAGAAGTGGTATTGCTGGGTCAAAGGGTATGAAATTATTTATAGCCCTTTGGGCATAATTCCAGATTGCTCTCCAGAAAGGCTGGATCAGTTCACAACTCCACCAGCAATGCATTAGTGTTCCAATTTGCCCACATCCTCTCCAGCATTTGCTGTTTTCCTGTTTTGTCATCTTAGCCAATCTGTCTGGTGAGATGTGGTACCTCAGAGTTGTTTTGATTTGCATTTCTCTAATCAATAGTGATTTAGAGCATTTCTTCATGTGCTTATAGATATCTTTAATTTCTTTCTCTGAAAACTGCCTAGTCATATCCTTTGACCATTTATCAATTGAAGAATGACTTGTAATCTTATAGTTTGACTCAATTCTCTGTATATTTTAGAAATGAGTCCTTTATCAGAGACATAGGTTGTAAAAATTCTTTTCCAATTTCCCACCTCCCTCTTAATCTTGGTTACATTGGCTTTATTTGTACAGAAGCTTTTCAATCTAATGTAATCAAAATTATCCATTCTGCATTTATAATGCTCTCTAATTCTTGTTTAGTCATAAAATCTTTCCTTCTCCACAAATCTGACAGGTAAACTATTCCTTGTTTTCCAAGATTGCTTACAGTATCAACATTTATACCTAGATCATGCACCCATTTAGACTTGATTTTGGTATATGGTGTTAGATAATGGTCTATGCCCAGTTTCTGCCATAGTATATTCCAGTTTTCCTGGCAGTTTTTGTCAAATAGTGAGTTCTTATCCCAAAAACTGTGGTCTTTGGGTTTATCAAACAATAGATTACTGTAGTCATTGACTGCTGAATCTTGTGTGCCTAATCTATTCCATTGATCCACCACTCTATTCCTCAGCCAGTACCAAGTAGTTTTGATGACTGCTGCTTTATAATACTGACTGAAATTTGGTATAGCTAGTCCACTTTTCCTAGCATTTCTTTTCATTAATTTCCTTGATATTATGGACCATTTGTTCTTCCAAATGAATTTTGTTACTAATTTTTCTAGCTCTATAAAGTAGTTTTTTGCTACATTGATTGGTATGGCACTAAATATATATAATTTAATTTAGGTAAAACTGTTATTTTTATTATATTAGCTCGACCCAGCCATGAGCAATTGATATGTTTCCAATTAGTTAGATCTGACTTTATTTGTGTGAAAAGTGTTTTGTAGTTGGGATCATACATGTCCTAGGTTTGTTTTGGCAGGTAGATTCCCAAATATTTTATAATGTCTACAGTAACTTTAAATGAGATTCTCTATCTCTTGCTGTTGAATTTCATTGGAAATATATAGGAATGCTGAGGATTTATGTGGGTTTATTTTATATCCTGCAACTTTCCCAAATTTATTTATTGTCTCAAGTAGTTTTTTACTTGATTCTCTAGGATTCTCCAAGTATATCATCATATCATCTGCAAAGAGTGATAGCTTGGTCTCTTCTTTGCCTAATTTGATTCCTTTGGTTTCTTTTTCTTCTCTAAATTGCTACTGGTAACATTTCTAGTACCTGATTGAATAAGAGGGGTGATAGTGGACACCCTTGTTTCACCCCTGATCTTATGGGAAATGCTTCTAGCTTATCCCCATTACATATAATATTTGCTGATAGTTTTAAATAGATGCTACCTATTATTTTAAGGAAGGCTCCTTTTATTCCTATACTTTCTAGTGTTTTTAATAGGAATGGATGTTGTATTTTGTCAAAAGCATCTATTTTTTTTTTGCATCTATTGAGATGATCATGTGGTTTCTGCTAGTTTTATTGTTGATATGATCAATTATACTAATGGTTTTTCTAATATTAAACTATCCTTGCATTCCCGGAATAAATCCTACCCAATCAAAGTGTATTATTCTTGAGATAAGTTGCTGTAATCTTTTTGCTAGTATTTTATTTAAAATTTTTGCATCTATATTCATGAGGGAGACTGGTCTATAATTTTCTTTCTCTGTTTTATCTCTTCCTAATTTAGGTATCAGTACCATATTTGAGTCATAAAAAGACTTTGGTAGGACTCCTTCACTAATTTTCCCAAATAGTTTGTAGAGTATTGGAATGAATTGTTCTTTAAATGATTGATAGAATTCACTAGTAAATCCATCTGGCCCTGGAGATTTTTTTCTAGGGAGGTGACTGATGGCTTGTTCAATTTATTTTTCTGAGTTATTTAAGTTATATAATTAATTTACTTCCTCTTCAGTTAATCTGGGCAACTTGTATTTTTGTAAATATTCATCCATTTCCCTAAGATTGTCAAATTTATGTGCATACAATTGGGAAAAATAATTCCTAATGATTGTTTTGATTTCCTCTTCATTGGAGGTGGATTCACCCTTTTCATATTTGATACTCATAATTTGGTTTTCTTCTTTTTTTTATCATATTGACTAAGGGTCTATCAATTTTATTGTTTTTTTTCATAAAACCAGCTCTTAGTTTTATTTAATTCAATAATTTCACTTTTATTAATCTCTCCTTTGGTTTTCAATATTTCTAATTTAGTATTTAATTGGGGATTTTGAATTTGTTCTTTTTCTAGATTTTTCAATTGCATGCCCAATTCATTGACCTCCCTTTTCACTAATTTAATCATGTATGCACTCAGGGATTTTATATCTTGCCCTAAGAACTGCCTTTAATGCATCCCACAAATTTTGGTATGTTGTCTCATTATTATCATTCTCTTGAATGAAATTACTGATTGTTTCTATAATTTTTTTGTTTGACTCACTCATTTTTTTTTTTAAGCAATTGGGGTCAAGTAACTTGCTCAAGGTTACATGGCCAGTTATTTCTGGGTGTGGTAGTAAGTATCTGAGCCCGGATTCAATCCCAGGTCATCCCAACTCTGGGGCCAGTGCTGTTACTCACTATGCCACCTGGCCTCCCCTAAGCAACTGGGGTTAAGTAACTTGCTCAAGGTTACATGGCCAGGTGTTTCTGGGTGGGTACTGTCTAATCCCGGATTTGATCCCAAGTCATCCTGACTCTGGGGCTGGTGCTGTTACTCACTGTGCTACCTGGCTGCCCCCCACTCATTCTTTAGGGTTAAATTGTTTAATTTCCAATTAGTTTTTAGTCTGTCTTTCCATGGCTCTTTATTACATATGATTTTTATTGCATCATGATCTGAGAAGGATGCATTTAATATTTCTGTCTTTCTGCACTGAATCGTGAGGTTTTTATGTCCTATAATGGTCAATTTTTGAGTATGTGCCATGAACCACTGAGAAGAAAGTATATTCCTTTTTATCCCCATTCAGTTTTCTCCAGAGATCTATCATATCTAGCCTCTCTAAAATTCTATTTGCTTCCTTAACTTTTTTATTGTTTATTTTGAGGTTAGATTTATCAAGTTCAGAGAGGGGGAGATTAAGGTCTCCCACTAGTATAGTTTTGCTATCTATTTATTTCTTCCTCTAATTCCCTTAACTTCTCCTCTAGGAATTTGGACTCTATATCACTTGGTGCATATATGTTAAGTAATGATATTGCTTCATTCTCGATGGTGCTTTTTAGCAGGATATAGTTTCATTCCTTATCTGTTTTAATTAGATCAATTTTTGCTTTTGCTTTATCTGAGATAAGGTTTGCTACCCCTGCTTTTTTTACTTCAGCTGAGGCATAACATATTCTACTCCAGCCTTTTACCCTTACCCTGTGGGTATCCCTTTGTTTCAAATGTGTTTCTTGTAGACAGCATATTGTAGGATTATGGTTTTTAATCCATTCTGCTATCTGCCTCTGTTTTATGGGGGAGTTCATCCCATTCATATTCACAGTAATGGGTTCCTTCCCCTCCATCGTATTCCCTCCCCTGCTTATGGTTTTGTTTCTTCCTTCTCCCTTCCCCTCCTTGAGGGTTTTCCTTTTGACCACCACCTCCTTCAGTGTTCCTTCTGGGTAACCCCCCTTCTTTACCTACCCTCTCCCCTTACTACTATTTCCCTCCACTCTAATCCCCCCCTTTTATCCCTCCCTTACCCTTCTACTGCATATAGGACACAATAGATTTTTATACTTATCAGAGTATGTTATTCCCCCTTTGACCCTAAACCAATGAGAGTAAATTTCATATATTGTTCCTCTCCCTCCCTCGTTTCCCTCTATTTAATGAGTTTTCGTGTCTTTTCACATTAGAATCTTAAACTTAACTGATTATGTTGTTCCCTCTTTGAACCAGAACCAGTAAGAATAATCTTCAAATGATGTTCCTCTCCCTCTTTCCTTCCCCTCTACTATAGTGTGTTTTTATGCCTCTTCGTATGGCATAATTTACCTTTTTCTGTCTCATCCTTTCCTTTTATCACATTGCAGTCCCTTTGATTCCCTTTAATAAGGTTTTGTTTTTTTTATCATCAGGTTAGTTCATTTATACCCACGTCCTCTATCTATGTATAACCCTTTTAAGGGTCATGATAATCATATAAATTTCGATATTGACAGTTATCAGCTTCTCATAAAGGGATGTGAATATTTTGCTCTTATTGTATCTCAAGTTATGAGCATGTGTGCGTGGGTGTGCATGTGTTTATGTGTGAATGTGTGTTTTCCTTGTTTACCTTTTTATGTCTTTCTTGAGTCTTGTAATTGGAGATCAAATTTTCCATTGAGCTCTGGCTTTTTCATCAGGAAAGTCTGGAAGTCCCTTATTTCATTAAATGACCATCTCCTTGCCTAAAAGATTATGCTCAGTTTTGCTGGGTAGTTAATCCTTGGTTGCAGTCCTAGCTCTTTTGCCCTACAAAATATCAAATTCCAGTCCCTCCGATCTTTTAATGTAGAAGCTGCTTGGTCCTGTGTGATCCTGACTGTAGTTCCACGATATTTGAATTGTCTCTTTTTGGCTGCTTGCAGTATTTTCTCCTTAATCTTGTAATTCTGGAATTTGGCTACTATATTTCTTGGAGTTTTCAATTTGGGATCTCTTTCAGGGGGAGTCCGGTGAATTCCTACGATAATTATTTTATCTTCTGATTCCAGGACTTCAGGACAGTTTTCTTTGACAATCTCTTGGAGGATGTTGTCCAGGCTGCTTTTTTTCATCATGGCTTTCTGTAGACTAATAATTCTTAAGTTATCTCTCCTGGATCTGTTCTCTAGGTCAGTTGTTTTTTCCAGTGAGATATTTTACACTTTCTTCCAATTTTTCAATCTTCATGTTTTGTTTGACTCTTGGAGCATCATAGAGACCTGAGCTTCAATTTGACTGATTCTATGTTTTAGTGAATTATTCTCTTCGGTTAGTTTTTAAAGGTCCTTTTTAGGGAGGTATTTTCTCCAATTACTTCACTAATTTTACTTTTTAAGGATTTGTTTTCTTCAGTGAAATTTTTTTCCAATTTGGTCACTGTAGATTTAAATTTGTCTTCTGCCTCCCTAATAAGGCCTTTAAAATCTTTCTTGAGCTCCTCCAAGAGTTCTTTTTGGGCTTGAGACCAGTTCATATTTCCTTCTGTGGTCTCAGGTATGAGTACAGAGTCCATGTTGTCCTCTGTATTTGGTTGTTCTTGCTCGATGTAATAAGCTCTAATAGATTTTCTTGCCTTCCCCTTCTCCTTCTCAGCTTCCTTCCTTCCTTCCCATTGTAACTTCCTATTTCCTAATTTCTCAGGCTAGGAGCTAGGTGCCTGGTTTTTGGCTTTGTGTGCTGTATCCTCTGGGTATGCAGATTGAGGCCAAGGCCAGGGCTCTCAGTGTTTCTGTTAAGTTATGCTGATGCTCACAGAGTACTCTGTGGAGGAGGGGTGGTCTGGTCACTCCAGATTTCTCCATCTATGTCCCAGGGCTACCGCTCTGGCAGGCTTTTGCTGGTTAGGTGAGGTTGAGCTTGTTGGGACTCCTCCCCCTCTTCTCTTCAGACTCCTTGCTGCCTCAGTTACACCTCTTCTCAATGACTCCCAAGCCCAAGGCTATTTCCACTGTCTCAGGATTTCACTCTGGGTGGGACACTTATCTCTGGGTTTTCTAGGTCAGGGAGGGGGGATTGGAGCAGCCAGAGTTCACTTTATCATCCTAGGCTCTGGAAAGTCAGGCAAGCAGTTTCTAAACTTCCAGGCTGGGGGCTGATAGCCCCAGGAGAAGCTGCTGTCTCTGCTGGGGGCCCTGAGCCCTCTCTTACCCCCGGTGGGGCTCTTTTCTCTCTGTTCTAGTCTACTCTCTAGTCCGAGCTGCTGCAGCCCCCATGTACTCTGTGCTCCCCCTTCCCCGACCCACGTGGGCACTTTCCTAGGCTGAATTTTGTCACCCTCTGTCTTCCAGTGGATTCTGACACTCCAAAATCTGTTCAGATTCACTTTTTAAAGTTTAGTGATAGGATTCATGGAGGAGCTTAGAAAAGTTACTGCTTCTGTTCCACCATCTTGGCTCCACCCCCTCTCTCTTTTTTTTTTCTTTTTGGATGGAGGAAGGCAGGGCAATTGGGCAAAGATACAAGTGACTTTCCCAAGGTCACACAGCTAGTCAGTGTTAAGTGTCTGAGTTCATATTTGAATTCAGGTCCTCCTGACTCCAGGGCCAGTGCTCTCTTCACTGCATCACTAGCCGCCCCAAAGCCCAAATGGAACCATTCTAGCCTCTATCATGATAGAGTATGTAGTAGAGAACACATTTGTTCATGCTTTATCTTTTTTTTTACCCTCTTAGCCCACACTTTTCTGCTCTGTTGAACAGAATAGGATGATGAAGATAGTTGAAATGTATTTCAAAAAATCATTGAGAGAAGTGAGACAAGAAAAGGGGGGGGGCACTTTAATAAAAAATTATAATTTATCCTTAACTTTCACTATTTTATTTCTATTTCTACTTCCTCTCTTTTTGTTGTGGTTGATATTATCATGTCTATTAATTCTCACTTGCCTATAGTCCAGCAGACAATGGAATGAAAAGGTATTTTTAATCAAAACACTTAATTTTTATGTCCTTCATTCCTATACCTTTAGTACCCAAGGAAGATGAACACATTTCTTTCTTTCTCTTTTTCAGTTGGGGGAGAAGAATGGGGAGAGGGAGAGTCTGGGATCAATTTGGCCCTAGGGAGGAGCTTTTCTAATGAGACATAATGCTAACACCAGTATGGAGTAAGGTACAAATGGAATGAGAAAATAATACAACTTTCTATTTCTTTATGTTGGATATTTACAATGTGGTTTCACTGCTTGACTTAAAATATGGTCTCATATTTGAATGTGGATATCCATGGAATTCTAAGTGCAAAACATGTCCCAAAGCCAAATATAAATGAATGTTTATTCATATTATTCATTTAACAAATTAATACCCTCCATTTAAATGCATAGCTGACAATAAATTGTATTTTAGAGATGAGTTAAGGCAGGGAGCCAAAGATATCTAGCTAAAGCCAAAATTATGACATGGCAATAAAGTTCCTTAATATTTTTGGAAGAAATTAAAACCCATTATTTCACAAAATTAGGGCACAAAATAAAGTCTTACTAACATATAGAAAATGGAAACGAGGACTAGAAAAATTGCTACAATTTGAGCATTATAAAATATTTGGTAATTAGGTGAACAAACAGATTTTGGAGTCAGGAAGATCTAGGTTCCAGTCCTATTCCTGACACATACTGGCTAAATAACCATGGATCACAGGGTCTTAGACTGAGCAAGTCACTTAACATCTTTGGGTCACAGTTTCCTCATTTGTAAAATGAGAGCAATAGCACAGATAGCTTTGGAAGTTCCTTCCAGCTCTAAATCTCTGACACTATGGATGATGTAATTCCATTAAACCTCGAGCTCCTTGAGAGTAGGGGCTATCTTCTGCCTTTCTTTGTATGTCTAGTGCTTAGCACAGCTGGCACATAGTAGCCACTTTAACAAATGCTAGATGACTACTATGAAGATGTTTAGCTGCTAAGTCCCTTAGCAGTCCTTTAGTCTAATAACCTCATTTTCCTAAAGAGGACACTGAGGAAGAGAAGAGTTAAGTGATTTGTCCAAGGTCACACATGTAGTGAAGATACACAGCCAAGGGAAGTCACTTAACTTCTCAGTGTCCTCTAAAATTGTTCAGGAATGTAACTTATGGCAGAATCACTTGATCTATAATGGAAAGGTAACTTCCATACTGGGAATTCTTTTCATTCATTAAGTTAGAGGACTAGATTTAAAAACATTTTCAATAGGTATCAGAACTAGACCTTTATAAAAATTGTACTATGTTGCTCCACTGGAGCACAGAGGTAACCCTTGGTATCTGAAGGCTATGTCAGCAGAGTCTAAACTCTGTGTGTGATTTTCTGATGTACATATGTATATCCAGTTTAGTTTGTCTCCTGAATTCCAGGTCTCCTATCACCAAATGACTACTGAATGTTCTGAATTGGATGTCCCATAGATACCTCAAATTCAACATGTCCAAAACAACTCGTCTTCTCCCTCAAACCTATTCCTCTTCTGAACTTCCCTATTTTCATGAGAGGACACTCCTTTCAGTCTCCCAGATCTGAAATCTCAGCGTTATACTGTAGCTGAACTTTCCTCATTCCAAATGAAATTCAAGTTCTCAGATCTTGCTATTCCTACTTCACATCCTCATCCCTTCTTATTATTGATATAGCCACTACTCTAGTTTGGACACTAATAACCCTTCTCCTGGATAATTAGAATGGCTTTCTATTTGGTCTTTCCTAGTCTCTCCCAACTCCAGTCCAGATGCTAAAATGATCATCCCAGAGTATAGATCTGACCATATGAATTCTCTACTCAAATTCCAGTGGCTCCTTCTACTTCTAAGGTAAAATAAAAATTCCTTTGCTTGGCTTTTAAATCCCTTCACCACTTGCTCCCAACTTGCCTTTACAGCCTCCTTATATATTATCTCCCTTCTCAAACTCTATATTCTAGTCAAATGGGTCTATTTACTATCCCTTACATATGGCATTCTGTATCCTGTTTTCCTGCTTTTGTATTGGCCATCTCCCCCTCTGCCTCAAAGAAACTCCTTCCTTCAAGTTATAACTCACATACTGCCTAAATGAAACTTTTCCTGATTCCCCCCAATGCTAGTGTCCTCTTACCCTAAACTATCTCATTTATTTTGCATTTATTCTGTATCATATATGTACATGCTGTCTCCCCAATGGAACGGAAGCTCCTTGAAGGCAGGAGCTATTTCACTCTTCCCTAGCATGGTATTTGATACATAATAGGTACTTACTAAATGCTTGTCTACTGATTATCAAGTTGGGGATACTTCAAGCATGAGTACAGTGATAGACAAAATGTTTCTTATCTGAAAATTAGCTTAGCTAAGTTCACAGAGACTCATTAAGGCTGGCAATAGGGTGATGAATTTTTTGGCCATAACAATTCTTAAGACTATCTATCTACTAAGTCACCAGGACTGCCATCTGTTTCAGTGGAAGAAATATTCACATCAATGAAATCAGAGATCCCTGTAGTACCGATGTTAATGGACACAGAATACTTCCAGAAGTTCATTCAAGAAAATGGAACTATAAATGCTTTGCTCTTGAAGAAATTCATCCCTCTTCTATATTATTATAATTAATAAAGATGTGTCATAAATTCACATCTTTCTCTTGTACCATTAGATATTTTATATAATTTCTACTTCATATGATTTGGCAGAATTTCACCATTTTGTCTGAATGATTTAATGTACATGCACTCAGGCAATTTTCAGCTAAGGGTATCACATTTAAACATTACAAAAAAATAAACATCATATCAAACAACTTCTGAAATTGTCTGTGCCTACTTTTGGATAAGTGTAGTCTTGGTAGATTAAATATTTGGTAAAATAAAAAAGGACTTATAAGCTGCAAATTCACCATAACACTCATTGCTATATAAAGTAGAATTTGTTATAAGGCGGGTTCATTCTAAGCCTTGGCCATCAAGACTGAGTCACACTGAAGGCTCCCCCCGCAAGCCTCCCACTAAAATGGGTTTACACAGACGGTGGGTCTCTCCACAGGAGGATTAGAGCAAGGCTGTGGTGAAATCTTGTTTCTAAATATTACAGTTTGAATATTCACCAACAATGTGAGTTTCTTACACAGCTGAAAGACAATTAAAGCCTACCAAGCACTCAGGTGATGCAAATTCTTGAAAATATTTTTAAAGCCTAGAATTAAACTGCATTTTTTCATTCTACCAGTTAATTGGCCAAGATGAAATGCAAGGTCAATGTGAGAAAGAAGAAAAAGGGAGGGGTGGTGGTCTCCCAGATAAGCACTAAATGTTCTCACCCAAGGCAACTACTGGTAGATTAGCGAAAGAAAGTGAATTTAATCTTGCCAAGGCGAACAGGCACTAAAAAGGTTAAATAAATGGAAGTTAGTATAGAAGGGTAACTTATGTTATATGATAGAACTGGGGTTGCTAAGAAATAGAGTACAGTGAAAAGCAGCCAACTTTAGCAAAAGCTGTTCCTACTATGTGTTCTTGCCAATCAACTGCAGATCTCTGCCAAATCAATGTCATGTTTAATTTATTCACATTCACTTCTATTGAAAACACCCTTAGAACAATTGCAATAATTAAAATGTGGACTGTGTTTTGTTATTTTGACATGCTTTCTTGTGTCCTGCATTTTTTCAAAACATTTCTATCAACAACAAACTAATCTCTTGTTATTTGAGGGGGTAATTGTAAGCTTTGTTTATATTCTTTGCTGGCAAGAGATTTTTGACTTATAGTTTTTTTTTTCTTTGAACTTGAGCCAGTTTAATTATTAAATCCCCAAATGCTGCTAAAATGAACCAATCAAAAGGCAAAAGTTATTAATTGTTCTACAGGTGGTGCTTTAATAAAACAAATCAACTTATATACATGAGCAAATGAAAGTACCTTTAAGCACAAAAACACAATTATTTTACTGAAAGGGAACCTCGGTAATTACCAGCAATAAAAAGAAAATTATAACCACTTAACTAGTTTTACTTTTGATATTTTTACTAGTCATTGCAAAATCAACTAAGAAAGAAATTGGCATTGATATGGTACCTTTTTTGTTTTTTCTTTAGGAAAATGTGGATAGAAAAATTTTAATTGACTGTAATAGCACGACAATCTGTGAGCAGCTAAAGAATACTGCTGTCAATCAAGGCTGTGTGCTGCAAAGCTGTAATAATGTGTCAGTATATGGATTTGTATCTGCAACTCCCAGCAGAGGCCTGGCACACAGTAGGTGCTTAATAATAAATGCTTGTTGATGGCTCCAGCAATATTAGGGGGCACATAAAAAACACTCCAAACTTTTACTCTCCACATGTTCCCTGATCTTATAATTTGCATGCATATTGTACACATGCTGTTGCAACAGATGCCAGCATGAAGTTTCATACCTGTGCTTTATTGATACAGTGAATATCTATCTTCCCTGCTTCTGTTCCTCCCATGGAGACATAATCAGTCTGTCTTTTGGGGTAGGGATGGAAATGTTCTAATAATTATTGTGCTAGTTCTAGATGTAACACACACCAATGGGATATTAGCTAAATTAGTACCTTACTCTTTCCAATGCAGCTGCAAAAGGTATGCACACAACACTCTCTCCCTTCCCTCCTCTCCCCCATTTAAATAGAAGGCTCCAAAGTAACAGTTCGGTTTTCACCAACAATACCCATTTGCTCATTTCATTTGTAAGAGCATTATTTACTGATAGATGCTGCCTACTTAAAAAAGGTTTTGTCTCAAATATATGCCACACTCCATTAATGGCTTTTCGCATCCTAATTCCAACACTAGTGAAGAAAGTTACCCTTTATCATACAGTCTATATAAAAGGGAATTGCTTCATCAAAACTACTTGGTACTGGCTAAGAAATAAAGTAGTGGATCAGTGGAACAGGTTAGGTACACAAGATACAGTAGTAAATGACCATAGTAATCTATTGTTTGATAAACCCAAAGACTTCACCTTTTGGGATAAGAACTCACTATCTGACAAAAACTGCTGGGAAAACTGGAAAATAGTATGGCAGAAACTAGGCACAGAGCAACATCTCACACCCTATAGCAAGATAAGGTTGAAATGGGTACATGATTTAGACATAAAGGGTAATACCATAAGCAAATTAGGAGAACAAGGAATAGTTTACCTGTCACATCTATGGAGAAGGGAAGAATTTATGACCAGACATGAGATAGAGAACATTATGAAATGTAAAATGGATCATTTTGATTACATTAAAGTTTTTGCTTAAACAAAAGCAATGCAACAAAGATTAGAAAGAAAGCAGAAAGCTGAGAAGCATATTTTAAGGCCAGTATTTCTGATAAAGTTCTCATTTCTAAAATTTATAGATAATTGAATCAAATTTATAAGAATACAAGTCATTCCCCAAATGGTCAAAGAATATGGTCAGAAAGTTTTCAGATGAAGAAATTAAAGTTATCTATAGTTATATGAAAAAAAATGTTCTAAAATCACTATTGATAAGAGAAATGCAAATCAAAACAACTCTGAGGTATCACCTAATACCTATCAGTTTGGCTAATTGGACAGAAAAGGAAAATGATAAATGTTGGAGATGATGTGGAAAAATTGGAACACTCATGCATTGTTGGTAGAGTTGTGAACTGATCCAACCATTTTGGAGAGCAATTTGGAACAATGCCCAAAGGATTATAAAACTGTGAATGCCGTTTGGTCCAGCAATGCCACTACTAAGTCTATATCCTAGAGAGATCATAAAAAAGGGAAAAGGACCCAAATGTATGAAAATGTTTATAGCAGTTTTTTTTTTTTTTGTGGTGGCAAAGACCTAGAAATTGAGGGGATGCTCGTTAATTGGGGAATGGTTGAACAAGTTGTGGTGTAAGAATGTAATGGAATACTATTCTATAAGAAATGATGAGCAGGCAGATTTCAGAAAAACTTTGAAATTCATACAAGAACCAATACTGAGTGAAGTGAGAAGAACCAGAACATTGCGCACAGGAACACTGTGTGATGACCAACTATGATAGACTTAGTTCTTCTCAGCAATACAAAGATCCAAGACAATTCCAAAAGACTCATGATGGAAAATGCTATCCACATCCAGGGAAATAACTATCCAAGTCTGAATGCAGATCGAAGCAAATTATTTTCACTTAATTTTTTTTTCTTTACTCATGGTTTTTCCCTTTAGTTCTGATTTTTCTTTTACAACATGACTAATGTGGAAATATATTCAATATGCTTTTATTTGTATAACCTATATCAGATTGTTTGCTGTCTTGGGAAGGGAAGGAGGGAGAAAAATTTGGAACTCAAAATCTTACAAAAATGAACACTGAAAACTATCAGTTGATAAAAAATATTTCCCAAAGGTCACACAAAAGAAAAGTATAGAGAGAATTAATGATTATCTCACCAAATTAGTGGTTAAAAAAGTTTTCTATAAAGTCATAAATTAAATAGTTCTGTACCCCTATTTACTCCAAATAAAAGACAGACATAAAGATGGCCTGTTGACTTAGGTTCTTTTACTGTTCAACTGAACAAGTTAGCTAATCAACAGACATTTATTAAGCATCTACTGTTTGCCAGGCACTGTGCAAAATGCTGAGGATACAAAAAAAGAAAGAAGCTCTCAAGAAACTCACAGTCAAATGGGGGAGGCAAAGTCTCAGCATTAAGGGCAGCCCAATATACAATAGTTGTAATGATAAAAATTTTAGATTTCGTAACACACACACACACACACACACACACAGATGCCTTTAAAAACGGGAACTTCAAGTTCTGTAAGGCAATGAAAGAATTACTGAATTATTTGAGAATAACAATGCCTACCTCAGGGCAGCATGAAATGCTTATAACAATTTTATTAAACCAATAATAATCTCATAAAAGTACTCTCATCTGTGACTTTGTACTTTTTATTTTTAAAGGATGCACTGATGTCACTGCCTCTGGTGATCTTTTTTTAATCAGCAAGGTCAGGTCACAAGACACACATGACACAAGTGAATGATGCCTCACATACAACCATTAATGCACTAAATGTCACTGTGCAAAGCTAGTGAACTAACACATTTAAGAATGCACAGGAACGTCATGCTATAAACATCTTGAATACTGCTCTCCTAGTTCAACAAAGCACTATCTGATGTTAAAACAGACATTTTCATGATCTTTCTTTTCACAAAAGCAACCTTGTTCACATTACACAGATGTAAGAGAGTTATAACTGCTTTCTTATCCAGGAATGAATTTGAATGTGGAAGCATTGCATCTAGTGCACAGAGAATTTCTTAATCGCTTGAGGAAAAATTTACTTCACATTCTAAAATGGAGCAGTTATGGACATCAATAAAAGCTGCTGGCAAATTCAAATGTGAGGAAGTCTTGCTGTGTACTGTAACTTCATAATCCTCTAATTGTGTACTTTCTTTTTCTGCTCCCAACAAAGATTTTTTATGTCATTGTCTTGGCATATTTTAGCATGCTTTGTCCCATAGTTTTCAGATACTGTCTGGTTTTTCCTTCCATTCTTTCCAAGTTTGCATGCAAATATTTGCACTCTCTCTCCAAGTGTATATTTTTGCTCTGCAAATGCCCAGGGCAAAAATGGATAGAACATTTCTGATAGAAAAGGTTATGCAAAGGAAGTTGAGATTCCTACCCTGGGTTTTTTCTTCTTTTGGTTGTTTTTTTTTTTTTTAATGATACATTTACATTTTAAAATCTATTGGCACTGATAAAGTTTTCATTCCAGTTGGTTTAGAAAAATTGCAATGGTTTATTATTTTATAAAAAGTCTATCTATGATCAAATCACCTAATAAAAAACCAAAAACTAACCTCTAATCAGCTGACAAAATGCTAATCAACCTTATTGTAAGAAGAAGCTACACTGTATCTCACAATACATTTAAATAACAATGCTTTTTGGCAGTTTCTGGCACATAGTTAAGTGCTTAATAAGTGATCTTTTTTTTTCCTTACAGAGGGGAAGGAAGCAAGCATTTATTAAACACCTACTACATGCCAGGCACTATGCTAAGCACTTTATAAATATCTCACAACAACCTTGGGAGGTAGATGCTATTATTGCCCCATTTTACAGTTGAGGAAACTGAGGCAAATGGAGGTTTAAATGACTTTCCCAGGTTTCCCAAGCTACTAAATGTCTAAGGTCTCATCTGAACTCATATCTTCTTGACTCCAGGTCTAGTAAATATCCAACCAATTACAACCCTAAAAAAAGTTCTCGGTAAATAAAGACTTTTCAGTATATTTTCAATTCCTAGAGTCAACTGATTATTATAAAAATTGATAGAAAGTGTCTTTCCCCTAGATTTCTCTTTGTACCCCACTGAATTTCCCTGAAATTGTGTATGTATGGGAGGAATAATTTCACAACTCCCAATTTTGACAAAACTTTTGAGCTTCACTGAATCAACAGTTAAGACTGTTAAGCATACATAAGGGCAGTAAATGTTTTACAGATCTAAGGATTTGCTCAACAAACTGAACTGCCACCTACCAACAGGCTTTATATTCTAGCACAATCATATATCCTCTGCTTTCAGACTAAAGAAGTGTGCCTCACTACTTTTATTCAATAAACAGATGTATCTTATGGGGTTTCCTAGTATTCAAACAACTTCATTTTGAGTTAATTGTGAAGTGTATGTATGTCAGGGAGTCATTCAAATAAAATGCTTAGATTTAGGTTCTTGTTCAATTGTGTACAAGAAAAAAAGGAATAATAAATAATCCATCATCACCACTAGCAGGGAGCAGCAATAGCTTCTCTATGCTTATACAGGAATCATGACAAATACATCTGTAGGGACATGATGAATGGCTAGGGATTTTAGACATTCAACTATTTTTTTGTTAGGTAACACTGATTTCTCTGCAGCTGCTCTGAAATTAACATTGTCTGAATATCAACTGCTTCTTCCCTTCCCATGAACTATTGTAATACTTTGTTTTTTTTCTTTGACAAGCAATCCCATACAAATCTTCTCTTACTTTCAGGAACAATTTCTAGGTTTTTTTTCAATCATTGATTAAATGTGAAAGCTAGCATTCCTCTTCCTTTAGAAACTTTATGGAGGGATTAAATCATATTTAGTTTATACAACTATTCAACTGGGGCCACCCTCTGTATCCATTATCCTTGACCCCTTGTTTTTGGCCTACATTTGGAATATGGGGCTATATGTAGTCCTACGTGTGGAACTTAGCTCCTAAAGAAATGATTTTGTTGTTGTTGTTTTGGACAATCTGTGATCCCATTTGGGGCTTTCTTGGCAAAGATACTGGAGGGGTTTGCCATTTCCTTCTCCAGCTCATCTTACAGATGAGGAAACTCTGGCAATCAAGGTTAAGTGACTTGTCCAGGGTTACACAGCTAGTAAGTGCCTGAGGGCAGATTTGAACTCAGTAATGACTCCAAGACCACTGTGTCTGTCCACTGTGTCACCTAGTTGCCCGTAAAAAAATAACATCATGTATATAATATACTAGAATTTTGTGTCTGATGGTTACTGTTCTACATGTTACCATGGGGCAGGGGGAGGGAAGAGTGAAGAAAGCCAGCGCAGCTAGCTCTGGGAGCAAGAAGCCTAGAGATTATACAACTCTAAGGAATGCATAAGACTCTCTTTTACTAGAGGTCTGCCAACAGGCAGGCAACAAAAGCAGGAAGAAATAGAAATCTGGGGCTAGTGGTTATAAGTTGGCCCACAGTAGATCTCTAGTACTGATAAATTCCAGGAGGCAACCATGTGGGCTAAGGAAAAGCCTGCCCCTCTTGGAAAGAAGGGAAGGGTTTAAACAAGATCCAAACAAAGGTAAACCAGAGGTCAGACTGGGCCAGGAGCTGGGGCTTCTCAGAATGTTAAATCTAAGGGATGAGAAGGAAGTGGGAAAGCTGGGGACCAGGAAGAGAGTTTGCAAGACAGAAGTCTGCACTAGATCAGAAGCATGCTAATAGGAGTATTGATGAATAGCTTTCCAACACCATCTTTCTCTCCAAAGTTTTGGCCTTATACGACAGAATATGTTTCCTACCCCAATTCTGCAAGCCTCTGTAATGGAAATGCAAATTTAAAGATCTTCCCTGCCCCTAGGCTAAAGTGTACCTGGAGACTGGGGTAGGAGGCTTGTTTTTCAGTTGATACTTCTTGATTGGCCAGTGAGTCAATAAGGTTGTTACATTCTCTGAGCCAGGAGAAGGCTATATAAGCCCTGATGTTGTAGCTTTGTTTTGGGACTCACTTTGAGAAGTGTTCTGTGATTTGATCTGAATTCTGGGAAGCCGTTGTTGAGAGTCCCCCGGCTTTGAAAAACCCAGAATGTGGAAACCCAGATGTTGACTGGGTATGGATGTAATGGTTAGACAGTTTGAAAATCTGTCTACTTGATCTGTTTCTGTCTTGATAATTATGCCTGTATACTTTGAGGTTCAGGGTGCTGACCTTTTCTCCTGAACAAGGTAAACGATATATGTCTGACTGATTAAAGTAAGCTTGTTAACCCATTTTGAGTTGCTTTCCTTTAACAAAGCAGATCCAAGAACCTGTGGTAGCAGCAAACCCTGAGGACGCGCTTGGGGTGCTTGCCGCTACAGCCTCTCAGGCATATTCAGGGACCAGGTCTGCTATGCCTTCTTCTGACCCAGCTGATTACTATTTGGGCAACATAGGATTTGTGGGGTACTTGTTCAATTTACAGAGAGCCCTGAGGTGACAATGGTCAAAACCTATACTACTGAGGGGCCTGGAAGAGGGTCCAGAAGAGACAGACTGCGGGATATGATACAAAAATTGGTTGATGTAAGAAATGGTGGTAAGCAGGCCTATGTGTGGGTGTCTATCAGTCCTGTTGGAACCCCAGGGACAGCCAGGAGGATTGGAATGGACCACAAGTTACATTGGCTTATAACATGCTATGCAAGATGCTTCTTGTGGGAGAATGTTGGAAGATTCCCACAATTTTAGTTATGGACAAAGGCAGGACTTGAGTTATATATGGTCAGATAAAAATGGGTAAGTTGATAGTCATGCCTACCTGGCCTATTTCATTATGGGTATACATTTTTTTTTCATTTTTCAAATGTTTTATTAACTTCTGATTTACACCACTCATTTCCACCAGATTTTCCCACGCAAATTTTCTCCCTGTTTTTCCCCTACCCACTGCCCCAAAATAAAAGTCCCACTTGTTCTGTTCTCTACTTTGATCCTGTCCCTTTTCAAAAGTGGGTGCTTCCAACTTCCCTCCCCCCCAGCCTGCCCTTCCTTCCATCATCCCCCCTCTGATCCCCTTGCCCCCTACTCTCCTGTAGGGTGAGATACCCTATTTAGTGTGTATTTCATTTCCTCCTCAAGCCAAATTCAATGGGAATAAGGTTGACCCATTCCCTTTTGCCTTCCTATTCTTCTCCTCCATTGTAACCATTTTCCCTTGCCTCTTCTATATGAGATAGTTTATCCCATTCTGTCTCTCCCCATCTAATCTCATTAAATTCCTCTCTCACCTCTTAATTTCAATGGGTATACATTTTTTAAGACTTTTAAGAACTGATCAACAAGGGTAGGAGTAGTCTGTATCATATCTTGACTTAGGGTCTAGAAGTGATGTATTTTCTACTATGGGCCCTTACCACTGCAAGAAATGGTGAATCCACTGGCTGGCTAGCTCAAATTGTTAAGGGATGTCAAAGGTATCTCACAGAACTCCTAAAAGAACTGCTTCAGATAATTCTATAGGGTTCTTCCTATTTCCCATGAAGTAGGGTATGGCCCAGTCGGCAGTTAGTACCACTAAGTAGGATGCCATTAAGGCCAGCCTGGCCAGAGCCATGGAGACTCCTAAGTGCTGGAGTCCACAAACAATCTGCATTGGTTCAGAAATCCCGAAAGCTGAAAAAGAAAGTATGGATGATTCATAGTGCTGTCCATAAAGGGCAACTGCTTCCAACCAATGCTAGAGCACTGCATTTGTTCCACAGGAACAAAAGGCCTTTAAAGTATAGCAAGATCTATGGAAGTCTACTCCAATTATCACTGAGGTTCTGTAGCTGCCTGCTAGAGGGACAGGAAGGCAGAAAGAAGTCCTACCACGATCGGAGTGGCCAGTGTGGGGGAAGGGGCTTGAAGGGCATTAGAAAACACAAATTTGCCTTATTAACTACAAAAAGGCCCAAGTGTTCCCCCATCCTTAAAAACAATCAAGATCATTTGATTTTGCCATTTCTGCAAGTTACTGACCGATAGCACTCCTCTTTTACTACAAATGGTGGCTTCATTTCTCTTCCCGCTTTCTTTGAACTCTCTACCATCTGGCTTAAAATTTAATTATTCAACTGAAATTGCTGTCTCTAAAATCACCACTGACCTCAAAGTTGCAAAATATAATGGCCTGTTCTCAATCCTCAATCTTCTTGACTTTTCTGCAGCATGGGACATTGTTGACTAACTTCCCCTCTTGGGTGCTATCTCATCACTAAGTTTTGGTAATTCTATTTTCTCTGTTTTTTCCCTACCTATCTGACTACTCCTCTTTTTGTTTTTTTTTTTGCTGCATCTTTATCCTCTGACACTGCCACCACTCTGGTGCAGGCCTTTATTATCATCGCCTACAATAGTATTCTGGTGGGTCTGCCTGCCTCAAGTCTCTCTCTATTCCAATCCATTTTCCATTCAGTCACTAAAGTGATTTTTCTTGAGTGCAGTTCCAATCATATCATCCCTGCTCCTTGCCAATTCAATAAACTTGAATGGCTACCTATCACCTTCAAGATTAAATATAAAATACTCTGTTTGGTATTCAAAGGCTTTCATAACTTCAGTCCCTCCTACAGCTTACTGCCACCACCCCCACAGTGTCCTCTATGATGCAGTGACACTAGCCTCCTTGCTGTTTCTCAAAAAGACCTTTCCAGATCCCAGGCATTTTCACTGGCTGTTCCTCAGGTCTTGAATACTCTCTTTTCTTATCTTCACCTCCTTCCTTGCCTCTTTCAAGTTCCAGCTAAAATCTTCTCTTTTATGAGATTTTTGTGATCTCCCTTAATGCTAGTGCCTCCTCCTTTTTGATGATCTTTAATTTATCTTATATACATCTTGTTTGTATACATATTTTCATTTTGTCCACCATCCTCTTTTTGGCTAAACTCCTTGAAAAAGGAATCCACAATTAGTGAGTGCAGGATTCCTACCTCTTACCATAAAGCTAGAAGACAAAAGTTAGTCACACAGGGATTGCAGTTGAATTCAGGTTTTGTAAAAAAACAAAAACAAATGTTGGGGAAAGGCATGGCTTTTATCCAGAACAATACAGTAAGCACAAAATTTTATATAGTCTTATTGGGAAGGTTTTAAGCACTGAACTAGCAGCCACCCAACTATTCTCTTAGTCCCCCTACCCTGCTCCCCTCACTGCCTCGCCCCAAGACAATGTGTGTTAATGCAATGCTGCATTAATACAGGTAGAGTATTCAGAATAAAGGAGATTAGAGTCCTAATTAAACTTCATGTAGAGTATTGTATTAAGGTCTCTATATCATATTTTAACAACAGTAAAAATTTTATCTATTATTGCACTTTAAGGTCTATAATATATGTTCACAACAATTCTGTAAGGCAGGTAAAGCAAATTTCATAATTCCCATCTTTCAGATGAAGTGACTGAATCTCATAGCAGTAAAGTAACTTGCCCAAGGTCACTTAGGAAGGTCTCCAGACTCTCACTATTTCACACTGCCTTGACATTAACAAGCTGGAGTGTGTCCAGAAGATTAGAAAGGAGAAAAGACATAAAACCATGCCACACAAAGATCGATGGAACTGGAAATATTTACTCTAGAAGAAAAGACTCAGAAAGATGTGACAGCTGTCTTCAAATACTCAGAGATGTCATGGAGAAGAGTAACTACAGATTTGTAGACTTACAGATTTTTAGAGCTAGAAGAGACCTTAGAGGTCACCTGGTACAATCCCCACATTGTACTGAACAGGGAGACTGAGGCCTGGAGAGGTTTAAACAGTTTACTTAAGGCTATCCTTGTTTTGTTTGGCTACAGAAGGCAGATATAAGAGCAATGAGTAGAAGGTGTATTGAGGCAGATTTCATCTCAATAAAAAGGAAAACTTTCTAACAATTAGTGTGGGCCAAAGGTAGGTGTCCTAGGGCAACTAGGTGGCATAGATAAAATGAGGGACCTGGAGTCAGAAAGACTCATCTTCCCGAGTTCAAATCTGGCCTTCAACATTTAATAGCCATGAGACCCCGGGCAAATTTGTCTCAGTTCCTCAACTGTATAATGAGTTGGAGAAGGAAATGGCAAAACACTTTGGTATCTCTGCCAAGAGAACCTCGAATGGGGTAATGAAGAGTTGGACACAACTGAAACGACTCAACAACGATAGTACAGATTGCCTCAACAGGCAGTGATTTCCCCATTACTAGAGATATTCAAGTAAAAGTTGGATGACTACCTATTGAAGATATTGTAGAGGAAAGTCTAGCTCTTATATGGACTAGCTGAGATAATTATGAAATGAGAGTCTATGAATCCCTGATTCTAAGATACAGAGGGGAAAGCCACAATTATCATTATAGCTGCTGTGAGGCAGCCACAGTAGTTCTGTTAATCCAATGAGGGATAATTGTAAAGAATTATCAGACTTCTACAGCTTCATAAAACACTACATTTACATTTTAGTCTAAATTTGTAAGACCAAGCAATTTCTGTAAGGTATGAAAGGCTGAAGGTGCCTCAAGAGACTAATCAGAAAGTCAAAGGAGCATCTTTGGGTGCTTTATTGGTTCTGCTCATTTAACAAGGAATAACTGTAAGAAGTTTTTGAGACCTCTATGGTGCCATAAAACACTGCATTAAATACAATACTCTTTTGCAGGGAAAGGCTGCAGAGTGCTCTCTTAAGTTTGCATGGTAAAATAGATGGGAAGGCATCAACCAGCAAAAGCAATGGAGCATCTGAACATCTTTATTTCTGCCTCTCTCATCCCAGTATAAGTAATTTTTGCACAGTTATACATAATTAAATGCCTTTAGCTTTTCAACCAGATTCAAATTTTAAACTATATACATTATAAATAATGTACTATAGCAGAATTTTCCAAATTGTATTCTGTTGACCACTGGTGTTCTTTCCACATGATAAATAGAGATTATAAGAGAAGAATTTGATGTTAGTAATATTTTCTCTAAAATACTAAAAATTAAATTATATACATATTAAAATTCTTTTAGGGAGCAATTTCTCAATATTAATATATATTTAATTTCCTCTATTTGGCTCCAAAGTTTTCTTGATCCCTTTATTTTCAGAAGTGTTTCATATTTTAGATATGTGGACCATCATTTAAGAGATCTGCAAGTGTACTTTAAACTTCAATATGTTGTGACTAAATTAGCTTGGCAAATTTTATGCTCAAATGGATCTGTGACCTAATCTACTTGGAAGCTTCCTCCAAAGATATAGATTGAATCCCATCCACACCTGTCCATTCTATGTGACCCTTAACCATATCTTCCTATAAATGTGCCACAGGGGGTCCACTCAATGTACCTGTGAATTTCCTTACTTTTCCCTAACATTCTGACCATATCAGTGAGCATTTTGAGCTGTCCACCTGTCATCGTTCCATATTCTTGTCGTTTTTCACAAGTGAAATTCAATAAAAGGTAGACTGAGGCACGTTTTCTCTGAGCAGTATAGTTATTTATTAACAGGGCATGTACCTATTAAAGCAGGTCTAATGTCTTGCCTCAGTTTAGACAAAAGACAAAGAATTAAAGATGCAACTCCTTTTTATAGGCATAGAACAAAGAACCAAACAGAAAATGTGAGGAAATCACACAAACGGTTATGGGGCTGGCAGTATCATGGGGGTGAGGGCAACACGATTGATTATATTAAGGGAAGTGGTTTACATTCACATGTGGGACTAAGACCACCTCTTTTTGTCTTAGAAAAATGCTTTATGGGACCCAGCTGCATCTTAATGCATTAATAGTGGACAAGGGATAGAAGATTCACTGGTACCTGGGGATGAGATAAGACCACTTTTAATTAGGCAAGGATGAGGCTAACATGGGGTAGGTAAGGTCAGCTCATCTACTCTCAGAGATAGCACACAGATGTCATGGAGTTTCTCAGGAGCTGAAATTATGAGGGATAACAAGCTTTCTTGGCACAAAGTAATTTGCAGGTGGTGCTAGGATAACAGTTGCCTTAAAGGGTTTTACAAGAGTATTAATCTTCTAAACATAGCTCAGAATTTTTTCTTTAACTAAAACTAATCAATAGAGAGAATAAATTGTGGCATCTAACTATGAAAAAGGAAGGCTCAACTTTTGAACTCATGACCTTCACTCAGGGACAAAGAAAGAGCTTAGGTTATATAAAATACAGAGTAAGGTGACAGAACAGGATCAATTATAGAGTGAAATCAATTTATAAAATACAAAATCAATGTCTGTTGTTCTCATCATGCAACTAGAGAGTTGTATATATAATCAGCTGAATGTTTTAAATGTACCCATAGCTCTTAATCACTGCGAGCAAGTGAGGAAACTTTCTATGACATGGGTTGTGAATAAGCCTACTTCCTGAACTTCAGGTACCCTGATTGTAGCAACAGCTAGATGGCGCAATGTAGAGTACCAGCCCTGGAGTCAAGAGGACCTGAGTTCAAATCCAGCCTCAGACACTTGACACTTAGCTATGTGACCTTGTGCAATCACTTAACCCCAACTGCCTTGCTTTCCACCCCTTCAAAAACAGACAAAAACCCCAGTAACCTTTGTTGTACCCCAAAATTTTAATCCTCTCCTCTGAGTAAGAGCCCTTCTTAGCTTGAGAAACGAGATTTACAAAGGTACCTTCACATCAAAATTCTAATTATCAAGCATCTTAGGTGGTATAGTGGATAGAAAACTGGGCCAGACTCAGGAAGTCATGAGTTCAAATTCAGCATCAGACATTTACTATCTGTGTGATCCACAGCAAGTTCCTTATCCTCTGTGCCTTTGTTTCCTCAAATGAAAACAGGGATAAAAACAGTAACTGTCTCAAAGGGTTGTGGTGAGGATCAAATGAGACAGTATTTGCGAAGCACTTGGTATAGTGACTGGCTAATATGATGGTGATATATAAATGCTTATTCATTTTCCCTCCCTTCTTCATAATTAGAATCTTGAGGCTGATTTAGTCTACAGACTTTCATACTTTGTACTTCCCCAGTCCTACAGCTAAATAAAACAAAACAGAAAATCCTACTTTGTGCTCATCTGTGAATCAGAACTTTTGAGCTTTAGCAAAAACCTTCTTCCTGTTATTTCTTTCCATACTTTCCCTCCTAACCAGCTCAGTTCCCACCTTCATCTGCCCGCCAGGTTCATCATTCCTCAGAAACTCAACCCCCATCTCCACTGTGAGAAAATTGCCCTTTACCTTAATCTCTCTCTTTTTTTTTTGTTCAGAAGCTGACTTTTTTTTTCATTTTTCAAATGCTTTATTAATTTCTGATTTACATCATTCATTTCTGCCAGATTTTGAGTTACAAATTTTCTTCCCGTTTTTCCCCTACCCATCACCCCAAAATAGCAGTCCCACAGGATATCCCCTCCTCCAATCTGCTCTCTCCCATACTCCTTTTGACTTTTCCAGTGGGGCATGGTGGATCTCTATGCCCCAGTGCCTGTATATCTTATTTCCCAATTACATGTAAAATAGTATTAATAATAGTATATATATATATGTATACACACATATGTATATGTATTTTTAAACATTTGATTTTAAAACTTTGAATTCCAGTTTCATTCCCTTACTCCCGTGTCACCCACCCTTACTGGGAAGATAAGCAGTTCAGTATAGGTTGTACATGTGTGGCTAATGCAAAGCAATAACATAGTAGATATATTGTAAAAGACTGACTATATTTCTCTCCCTCCTATCCCACCTCCCACTTGTTCTATTCTCTATTTTGATCCCAACCCTTTTCAAAAGTGGGTGCTTCCAACTTCCCTCCCCCCTCCCCCAGCCTACTCTCCTGTAGGGTGAGATACCCTATTAGTATGTATTTCATTCCCTCCTCAAGCCAAATTCAATGGGAAGTTTGACCCATTCCCTTTTGCCTTCCTATTCTTCCCCTCCATTGTAATCATTTTCCCTTGACTCTTCTATATGAGATAGTTTACCCCATTCTGTCTCTCCCCATCTCCTCTTATTATATTCCTCTCTCATCTCTTAATTTCACCTTTTAAGTATCATCCCTTCCTGTTAAATTGGTCCTGTGCCCTCTATCTGTGTATACCTGGACACATATATACACACATTCACATATGTATTCATATGCCCATATATCCTCATATATATATATATATATATATTTCTACTCCCTTCAACTACTAAGAAAAGTAGTTTCTACTTTTTTTCTACTAGAATACCCTTTCATAAGTTACAATTATTGTTTTTCCATGTAGGAATGTTAATAGTTCAACTTTGATAAGTTCCTTATGATTTCTTTTCTCTGCTTACCTTCTCATGCTTCTCTTGCTTCTTGTATCTCAATGTCAAATTTTCTATTCAACTCTGTTTTTTTCAGCAAGAATGCGTGAAAGTCCTCTATTGCATTGAATGACCATATTTTCCCCTGAAACATGATACTCAGTTTTGCTGGGTAGGTGACTTTTTTTTTTTCTTTTATGAGCAATCGGGGTCAAGTAACTTGCTCAAAGTTACAGGCCAGGTGTTTCTGGGTAGGTGCTAAGTGTTGGAGCCCGGATGCGATCCCCAGGTCATCCCTACACTGGAGCCTACTCTTACTCACTGTGCTACCTGGCCTCCCCGTGACTCCTGGTTTTAATCCCAGCTCCTCTGACCTCTGGAATATCATATTCCAAGCCCTTAAATCTCTCAGTGTAGAAACTGCCAGATCCTGGGTTATCCTGATTGTGTTTCCATAATATTCAAATTATTTCTTCCTGGCTGTTTGTAACATTCTCTCCTTAATCTGGGAATTCCAGAACCTGGCTATAATATTCCTAGGAGTTTTCTTTTTGGGATCTTTTTCAGGAGGTGATCGATGGACTCTTTCAACCTCTATTTTGCCTTCCGGTTCTAAAACATCAGGGCAGTTTCTTTGAGAACTTCCTGGAGAATGATTTCTAGGTTCTTACTTTGATCATGGCTTTCAGGTAGTCCAATAATTTTTAAATGATCTCTCCTGGATCTATTTTCCAGGCCAGTGGTTTTTCCCATGAGATATTTCACCTTGCTTTCTATTCTTTCATTTGTTTGGATCTGTTTAACAGCATCTTGATTTCTCATAAAGTCATTAGCTTCCATTTGCTCCAATCTAATTCTGAAGCAATGATCCTCCTCATTGAGCTTTTGAGATTCTTTTTCCATCTGGCAAATTCGACTTTTTAAGGCATTCTTCTCCTCATTGCCTTTTTGAGCCTCTTTTGCCATTTGAGTCAGTCTGTTTTTTAAGGTATGATTTTCCTCAGTCAGGCTGTTGACTCTCATTTCATAGTTTTCTTGCATTGTTCTCATTTCTCTTCCCAATTTTTCCTCCACTTCTCTTATCTGCTTCTTAAGGTCCTCTATGGCCTGTAACCAGTTCGTATTTTCCTTTGAAGCTTTTGGTGCAGGAGTTCTGACTTCACTGTTTTCCTTCTGTTCCATGCTTTGCTCCTTTTTGTCCCCAAAATAGGAGTGTAATGTTGGAATCTTCTGTCTGCTTTGTTCCCTTTGCCTGGTCATGTCGCCCCTCAGTCACTTGACCCCTGGGCTTTTTGCCACAGTAGGACTCTGCCACCATACAGGGGAGCTTTCATCCCAAATGCTGGGGTTTTCTCAACTGCCGGAGGTATTAGATGGGTGCCCTCTCTGAGGCCTCCACATGCTCTGGCAAGCTGAACATACACCCCAGGACCTCCACTCTAGACTGCAATCCAGATCCAAGAAGGTTACAGCAAGAGCGACTACCCCTCAGACTGGTCACTTGGTCCCCCACTCTCTGCAGGCCAGGAGCTGAAGGTCCACATGGTGCTGCCTGGCTGTGCCTGCGTCTCAGCGGCTTCTCGCCCCAGGGGCAAAAGCCACACCCTCCCACTTACTGGGTCCCAAAGTCCAGACTGCACTGAACTCTCATTTTGTCCTTCGCATCTATGTGTTGATAAATCTGGAAATGGCCACAGCTGCTGCTGATCTGGAGTCCCTCCAGCCTGCGGCTGGCCAGCCCCATCCTGGGGCTAAAGCTTTAGCATGGGGCTAGGCTCGGCTCCTAGAGCCCTGCGGTGGCCGATTCCTGCTAGCCTGCCGGGCTGTCCTCAGCGGGAGGTTAGCTTCTCTGTGTCATTTTGTGGGTTATGCAGCTCCAAAGTTTGTTTAAAGTCTCCTTTTTACATGGATTGGGGAAGGTGGAAGCCAGAGCGGCTTAGAGGTCCTGCTTCTACTCCGCCATCTTGACTCCACCCCCCTACCTTAATCTCTTGCTTCATATTCTGGAACACAGTGAAGTCCAGCTTTCTCCTGAAGACATTATCTCTTGTTACTGTCTTGATTTCGATACTCTCTTTCTCTCCCTTCCTACTTTAAGGTATGATTTTCCTCAGTCAGGCTGTTGACTCTCATTTCATAGTTTTCTTGCATTGTTCTCATTTCTCTTCCCAATTTTTCCTCCACTTCTCTTATCTGCTTCTTAAGGTCCTCTATGGCCTGTAACCAGTTCATATTTTCCTTTGAAGCTTTTGGTGCAGGAGTTCTGACTTCACTGTTTTCCTTCTGTTCCATGCTTTGCTCCTTTTTGTCCCCAAAATAGGAGTCTAATGTTGGAATCTTCTGTCTGCTTTGTTCCCTTTGCCTGGTCATGTCGCCTCCAATTAGGTGAAGTCAGCATTACCATGTCCAGATTCTTCTTCTGTTGCCATCATCCAGCAATCTCTATTCTTTCAAAGATCTCACAAAATTTTATCATTAATTTCAGATTCTTGCTCTAATCCAATGATTTCAAGGTCATTTTCCCTCCTTCCTCAATGAACTCAATAATGGCTCAGTTTTTTTTTCTCTACACTAATTAACTGGGTCTCTCATGGCAGGTAGAGTCCCATGCATTTTATTGTAGAGAACTTTCAGGAGTCCCCCGGCTCCACTAATGAAATGTTCCCCTCCCCTATATTATTACCTGACAGGTTACAGGGCAGATAAACAGAAGGATGTATAAACTTGTTTGGATGTAGAGAACTTTTGGGGTCCCTTGGCCCCACTAAAGGAATATTCCCCTGCCCTATACAGTTACCTTCCAGGTTACAGGGCAGATAAGCAAGAGGGCATGTAATGTTTTTTTTGTTTATGCCTCCGGATATGGATATGGTCCTAGGATATTACCCTAATAAATAACTAACCTTAAGCAAGGGTAAATAGTAAACAAGATTAAGGGAGGATACTTGTACATTGTCTGCATTATTTTCAGGTGTCTACATACTTTTGGGTCATGTAGACTTTCTGTTGGGGGGGGGGCATATAAACTCTGAGCCCCTTGCATCTTTGGCTCTGTATGAAATGTTTCTGTAATAAACAGACTATTGATTACACCCCCCCATCTCATTATTCTCACTGCTTGCTAGCCCACCAACTGTGCTGGCCACAGTATTTTATATTATTTGCAGTTATTTTAAACAGAATTTTTCTATCTCTCCCTTCTGAGTTTTGTTGTTAATATATAGAAATGCTCATGAATTGTGTAGATTTATTTTATAAACTGTGACTTTGCTGAAGTTGTTAATTGTTTCAACTAGGTTTTTGGTTCTCTAAGTATACCATCATATCATCTACAAGGAGTAATAGCTTTGTTTCCTCATTGCTTATTTTTATTCCTCCAATTTCTTTTACTTGCCTTATTGCTATAGCTAGCATTTCTAATACAATAGTGAATAACAGTGGTGATAATGGACATGTTTACTTCACCACTGATCTTAATTGGCAAGGATTCTAGTTTATCCTCATTATAGATAATGCTTTTCTAGGTTTTTGGTAGTTTCTACTTACCACTTTAAGAAAGGATCCATTATAGGGGCGGCCAGGTAGCACAGCGAGTAAGAGCACCGGCCCCAGTGTCGGGATGACCTGGGGATCAAATCAGGGCTCAGACACTTAGCACCCACCCAGAAACACCTGGCCATGTAACCTTGAGCAAGTTACTTAACCCCAATTGCTAAGGGGTGGCCAGGTGGCTCAGCGAGTAAGAGCACCAGCCCCAGTGTCGGGATGACCTGGGGAGCAAATCCGGGCTCAGATACTTAGCACCACACCCAGAAATAACGGGCCGTGTAACCTTGAGCAAGTTACTTAACCCCAACTGCTTTAAAAAAAAAAGTAAGGATCCATTTGTTCTTATGCTTTCTAGCGTTTTTAATAGGAATGGGTGTTATATTTTGTGAAGGGCTTGTTCTGTGTCTATTGAGATAATTATATGATTTTTGCTGTTTTTCTTATTGATATGGTCAATCATGTTTATAATTTTCTTAACATTGAACCAACCCTACATTTCAGGTTTAAATCTCCCTGGTCATAGTGTATGATCTTTGGATATACTGTTGTAATTTTCTGGGTAGCATTTTATTTAAAATTTCTGTATCAGTATTCATTATGATAATTAGCCTATAGTTTTCTCTCCTTTTTGTTCTCCCTGGTTTAGGTACTAAAACCATATGTGTGTCATAAAAGGAATTTGGTAGAATTCTTTGTTTACTTATTTTTTTCAAACAGATTATCTAATATTATAATTGTTCTTTAAATGTTTGGTAGAATTCACTTGTAAATCCATTTGCCCCTGGGATTTTTTTCTTAAGGAACTCATTGATGACTTGTTAAATTTCTTTTTCTAACATCGGGTGATTTAGACATTCTATTTCATCCTCTGTTAATCAGGGCAACTTATATTTTTATAAATATCCATCTATTTCACTTAAATTGTTAGTATCATTGGCATATAATTAGGCAAAATAGATTCTCATAATTGCTTTAATATCATTTTCATTGGTGTTGCATTCATCCTTATTTTGGGTAGTAATTTTATTTTATTCTTTCTTTTTAAAAATCAAATTAACCCATAGTTTACCTATTTTATTGTTTTTCTCTCATAAAACTGGCTCCTAGTTTTGTTTTTATTTCAGTTTTTTTAAACTTTCACTTTTATTAATCTCTCCTTTGATTTTCAGGATTTCCATTTTGGTTATTTAATTGGGAATTTTAAATTTGTTCTTTTTCTAGAATTTTTTAGTTGCATGCCCAATTCATTGATCTGTACTTTCTCTCTTTCACAGATTTAAGCATTTTAGGGACTTAAAATTTCCCCTCAGTACTGCTTTGGCTGCATCTTACAAATTTTGGCATACTGTCTTATTGTTGTCATTAACTTTAACGAAATTATTGACTGTTTCTATGATTTGTTTTCTGACCCACTCATTATAATATCCAATTAATTTTTAATCTATGTTTCCATAGGTCTTTATTGAACATGATTTTTATTGCATTATGGTCTGAAAAATGTGCTTTTAATATTTCAGCTTTTCTGCATTTAAGTTTTTTTGACCAAATACATGGTCATTTTTTGTGAATGGGCCATATAGCTGAGAAAAATATGCTGCTTCTATTCCCATCTATTTTTCTCTAGAGGTCTATCATATCTAACTTTTCTAAAATTCTATTAATCTCCTTAATGTTTTTCTTATTTATTTTATGGTTACATTTATCTAGCTCTGAGAGGAGAAAGTTGAGGTCCCCCACTAGTATAGTTTTACTGTCTATTGCTTCCTGTAAGTAATTTAAATTTTCCTTTAATAACTTGGATGTTCTGTCATTTGATAAATATACGTTTAGTGTTGACATTATTTCATTGTATATGGTACCTTTTAGCAAGATGCAGTTTTCCTGATTATATATTTTAATTAGGTGTTTTTGCTTTTGCCTTGTCTGAGATCATGATTGCCAATATCCTGCCTTTTTTACTTCAGCTGAAGTAAAATAGCTTCTGCTCCAGTTCCTTATTTTAACTCTCTCTCTCCTTCTCTCTGTCTCTGTCTCTCTCTCTTTCAAGTGTGTTTCTTGTAAACAACATATTGCTAGATTCTGATTTCTGATCCACTCTGCTATCCTCTTCTGTTTCATGGGTGAGTTTATCCCAGTCACATTCACAGTTACGATTACTGTGTATTTCCCAAAGTCTGTTTTGCTTCAGACCACTTCTTCCCCTTAATCTATCCTCCCACTGTCATTACTCCCCTCCTTTTCTCTTATTCCCTTTCTCTTCTATTTCCTCATAAGGTAAGATAGATTTCTATTCCTAACAGAGTGTGTGTGTGTGTGTGTGTGTGTGTGTGTGTACGCGCATGCATGTGCACTCCTCTCCACCCTGGAACTGCGATCCAGAAGTGGGGATAGGCAATGGAGTTGCCAAACAGTACTGAGTCTTGTACCTAGTGCTAGCACAGGGGTCCTCTGTAATCTCTTTCTGACCAGCTGTCCAATCCTCTTACTGTCTCTGGGCTGAGAGCCACTTCCAAGGCCCACAGCTGATGATGCCACCATGTGCACTACTAGCTAGCCCCCACCCCTGAGTGGGAGGATCTTGTCCAGTTCTTCGATATAGTAAGCATTTATTAAATACCTTCTATGTATGTATAAATAAAGCAAATGGGATAAAGCCCCTCAAATGTAAATGAAAGGAAATCTGAAAACAGGAACTTATTCTCCTCCCCCTCCTCTGTCTCATGATTGCAGAAGGGTATAGAACACTATATTTTTTAAAAGAGTACAAGATAAAACCCAAAATGACATACCCTGAAAACCTGAGCCTAATCATCAATTTAAAAAAAAAAAAGCATTTAGTAAAAAAAATTTTTTTGAAGATTTCCTGCGGAAATTTTTTTTTTTTGCTTTTTGGACGGCAATTGGGGTTAAGTGACTTGCCCAGGGTCACACAGCTAGTTTTTGTGTTAAGTGTCTGAGGCTGGATTTGAACTCAGGTCCTCCTGACTCCAGGGCTGGTGTTCTATTCACTGTGCCACCTGGCCGCCCCAGAAAATTTTTATAAAGCAAACACCACACCCATGTAAGCAGATCTGTAAATATCCCAAACTGCAGAAATACAAAATAGGTAAATAAACAGAGAAACCAAGCAAGTACAATTAATGAAATAGAGTACCCCATATTTCTAGAAATTACTAGAAGAAAAAAAAAGAGAGATACATTTGAGGTTAAAAAATAAAAACAACAACAAGAAAGGAACCACTAAAAGATTTCTTTTATAAAAATACACAGGGGATAAAGATGAAGTGGAATTTAAAGAAAAAAGAGAACTGACGACAAAGAAGCAGTCCTGAAACATGCATGGACTAAACTCCAAATCTCCTGTATATGTGAGACAACGTATTTGTAGCAGTAAAATACAAAATGGGAGAGTGCATAAAAGGGAATTGGGGCTGGGCACAGTGGCACACACTTGTAGTCTCTTCTAATGGGGAGGCTGACACTGGCGTGTCGTATTAGGCACTTCTCAGCTACAATGGAGCTAAAGCTTATATCCCTACTAAGTTTGGCACTAATATAGTGTGCCCTAAGGAGTGGAGGGGTCTCAGGCTACTAAAGGAGGGGAGAATCTGCCAAGTCATAAATAAAGAGGTTAATATTTTCATGCTAATTAGTATTGGGACTGGGTCTATTAGAGGCCTCTGTACTTCCAGCCTGTACAGTCAGGAAGACCCTGGCTCAGGAAAAAAATAAAAATAATAAAGGGTATTGGGGAGGTTGTGGATAGAGAGGAATATGTGCTATGCCCTAATCAAGTCCCTGGGTTTACAATGAAAGAAGATAACTCCTACAGTTTTTTTTTAGCAAGAAGAGGGGATACAAAAGAATGAGATAGGTGGCAAAGGGAGGGAAGAAAATAGAGTTGAAAGAAAGGAGAGTTCTCTGTTCAACAAGGGGAGAGGTTCTCTCTGAGGGACACTCTAGTTGGAGAAGAGTTATATTCTGTTATGTGAGATAAGGACTTAACAATGGGCTTAATCTGCAGGGGCTTGATGTATGGGGAGATGACTTCTACTGAAAGATACATAAAATTCCATCTCAGGAGAAAGGAAACAAGAGCTTTGCAGGGCAACTAACATCCAGAAAGGTGGAGGGCATGGGCCCAGAGAAGAGATTGTATGGAAAAGAGAATGACCATAGTATGGTGGGCGGGGGAGGGGGGGGTAGAATTGGGTCTCATGATTTGAAAAAACAATATCTTGAAAATCAGAGGAGAAATGATAAATTGGAAAACAGAAGGACTTACAGAACTGACAAACATAACTAAAAGCTGTTTCTTTGAAAAGACTAAAAAATGGATAAACTTTTAGCTAATCTGATTTAAAGGCAGAAAATCAACTCAACAAAATTTTAAAAAGAACAAGATGAAATCACAAACCTACAGAAGTTAAAAATAAAAATACTTTTAATAATGAATAATATAAATACATAAGTATATATTTGTATAAGAGTATATATAATGTATTAAACATATTTATATAATAAACTTAAATATAATAATATAAATTAAATTAATAAAAATAAAACAGAACTTACTGTGTGTAGTTATAATACCAACAAAACTGAAAGCACAAAAAAGAGGACTTCCACCAGAAATATAAAATATTCACATAAACTGAGATTTTAAATAACCAACTTTCAGAAAAAGAAACAGTATTAGATATACAGGAACCCCATCAAAGGGTAGAAAAACTGGTCCTGAAGTTTTTGTAGGATAATTCTATTAAAAAAATTTTAAATAACACCTATATTATAAAAACTATTTTCAAAACCGGAGAAAGTATTCTACTAATTACAAGGCAAATATAGCCTTAAAACCTAAACCAGAGAGGGATAAAGCAAAGAAGAGTGATAGAGCCATATCACTAATAAATGCTAATTCTAAAATTTTAAATAAAAGCAGGTAAAAACATCATTGGAAATTATTCAAAAAGTCACTGATATCGATCAAGTTGGGTTTATACCAAGGTTATAAAGATAGTTTAAAATTGGGGTAAAAAGTCAATTAAACTATTTTTTTAAAATTCCAAACCACATGAATATATGTGGGAAAAGCCTTTGACAAAGTACAACACTTATTTATAGTAAAAGTAAAAAAAAATTAAAGCACAAAATTATCTTTTTTAAAAAAAGTACTATAATGATTTATTTAAAACCCAAAGCAAACATTATATGCAATGGAGATAACACAAAAACCTTTCTCAGTAAATAGAGGAGTGAAGCAAAGATGCCACCTTCTCTGCTATTGTGTGATATCATTCTAGAATGCTAGCAATAGCAATAAGACAATACAAAGAAATTGAAGGAATAAAGATAAGCCAAGAGAAAAGAAAACAATCCTTATTTTCTGATGACATGATGATTTACTTAGGAAATCTTGGGGAACAAGCAAAGACATTCAGACAATAGCCTCAGCAAAGCTGCAGGCTACAACATCAACCTGTAACAATCAAAAACATTTTTATATAACAAAATCCAAGAGGCAATAAAAGAAATAGAAATTTCATTTAAAATAACAAAATTCACTAAATATTTGGTAGTTGATCTACTAAAGCAGACTCAATACTTGTATAAATCCCATTATAAAATGCTTCTTAAAGGAATAAAGAACAACTTACATAGCTGGAGGAATATTCAGTACACATGGCTGGGCCTCGCCAATATAATAAAAGTGACAAACTACTAAAGTTAATTAAGGGATTTAATGCTCTTTCAATAAAACTGCCACAGGGACACTTTAAAGAGTTACACAAAACAACAAAATTTATTTGGAAGGACAAAAGATCCAGAATATCAAGGAAAATAACAAAAGCTAGGAATAAAGGTGGAACAGCACATCCAGACTGAAACTATATCAAAAAGTAGCAATTAGCAAAACTATTTGGTAATACTTAAAAAATAGAAAAGTTGATTAATGGAAAAGCCTTGCCTGTGAAGAATCAGAAATAATATAACTCAATAACCTAATGCTCGGTAAACCAGAAAAAAAAAGATCTCTCTCTTTTTTCTTTTTGGAGGACAGGGCAATTGGGGTTAAGTGACTTCCCCAAGGTCACACAGCTAGTAAGCGTTGAGTGTCTGAGGCCAGGTTTAAACTCAAGTCCTGCTGAGTCCAGGGCCAGTGCTCTATTCCCTGTGACACCTAGCTGCCCACAAAACAAAGATTTCTTTAAAAATAACTCCCTATTTGACAACATCTGTTGAGAAAACTGGAAAACAAGAAGACAGGAAGAAATTAGGTATAGACTAGCACTTTAAACCACATTCCAAAAATAAATACAAAATGGATACATGGCCTTGCTTTGCTGGTGACCTGGCAGATTTTTTTTTGTGCAGTTCTGAAGTAGAAGAAACCAATGACTATGGTTTTCATTGGATTTCTTGATCAAATAATTTGGTTTGATGTGTATTTCAGGGTTTTACTAGACAGAGCTACATGGTCTCTCATTTTGGTGGAAGTTCCCCAGTGCTTTTGCAGAGAGGTAGAAGGTCTACAAGGGTTTGGTGGAACACTGTATATGTCAGAATGTTTCACTGTCATGCTGCTTTCTTTCTCTCTCTCTCTCTTAAAAAAAAGTTCATTATTGTAAAAAATGTTTTTCTGGGAGGAGCAGCAGTGTGGGGTGGGGACAGAGAGGCAAATTAAGGGGATGAACAAACAATATCAATCAAAATCTATCTTAAAATGCAGGTCTGAATATGTTGGTGTCCTCTCCCTCCTTGAGCTCCAGGAGATCCCTATCACCTCCAGAATAAATTCTAGCTTCCTCTAGTATTTAAACTCTTTAATACTACCTTCTACAGGAGACCTTTCCCAGTTCTCCAGATGTCAATACTTTCTCCTCTCAGACTGACTTTCATTTACTCTCTATATTTTGTATGTACCTATTTATTTTACATGTTGTCTCTCCTATCAGATTGTTTTTGCCTTTCTTGGTATCTCCAGTGCTTAGTATAATGGCTGGCACAAAGAAAGCATTTAAGAAATGCTTGTTGACCATCATCTGCCCTTGGGGAACTTACTTAGTAAAGTAAGATAAAAAAACTTATACACAAATAAATGTAGTAAGTGCCTTAAGAAGTACAAACAAAATCTTAACAAAATTTATAAAGGATCACTTTGGCTAAATAAATGCAGTGAAAGAACAACTGGGGAAAGCACAGTTCTAAAAACACCAGAGATAAATGAGAACATTAGGGAGAATATAGTATGTGTGACCAAAGGATCATGATATTAAATTTGTACATTTGTGTGTCTTTTTTTATTATGCATCAGGAAAAAACCTAAGGGACCAGCTACCAATCCCCAAATACATTCTTTATTGCTGAACTTAGAGTAAAAAAAAAAAAAGAAATCAACCTTATTTATCCCTTCTTCAAAGAGCTAAGTATGGCCATTCCCGGAAATTAAGAAAAATTTCATAGCCTGAGATCCTTGATTTTTCCTGTAGCTCAATGATTCCCAACTCTGTGTAACATCTCAAGGTAACTCTAATAATTTCAAGAAATAATGCCATTGTTCTTTAAATTTTTTCAAGATAAAATTTTAGACATATATATTTATACATTTGGAATTGAGGCAAATAAAGTGCACTGGATTTTGAGACAAATGACCTGGGTTCAAAATCCCACCTCTGATCCTACCTCAATGACACTAAGTCACTGGATCTCTAGTCTTCAGTTTCCTCATTTGTAAAATGAAGGAGCTGGAACAGACAGGTTCTGATCTCCCTTCCAAATTCCAGATCTGTGATGCTATGAATGATTGCTTTTGTTGTGGTAAGTTATCCACATGTAATCTCAAAGAATGCCATGAAGAGAATTCTTTTATATAGACAGATAATTTTAACTCATTCTGCTTCTTACTAAATAAATAATGGATTGTTTTTTCCTGTTCTCAAAATCAGAAAATGACCTGGATTGATGGAGCTGAAAATATTAGTACTTCTTTATGACAGTTTTCTATGTTGTTGATATTGACTTTTATCTTGAACTTTAAATACTTTTTTTTTTTTGCATGTAATGTCTTATAACGAATTTGCCCCTCAATACATAACAATGATTCAATTTGCTGGGTCATGTATCCTAAGAAAATATTAACATTCTGATGATATGCAGCTTTGGTGTTAGAGAATAATAAAAATGCCTGATTTCCCTCTTTTCATGTTTTCATCAAGAATTCTCTTGATGTGTGTATAAACCACTTTCATAAAGATTTTATAAAGGAAGCATATAGGTTGGTAGTTGTTCATATCTCTGAATATCTTTTTCCCCAATAAGATAGGGCAGTGGTCATGATCTTTTCCATCCTTCCCCTCACTGAGCAAATCTGACAAAGGATCATTAAGAGTCTTTTAAATAGTGTTACCTACAGTGCAGATTTAATTTGTATGTATTCATCAGGTGCTCCTGCTCTTCTCAATCATACCTTCATAAGAGCTATTCCCAGGTCAACATATAGCATATACAACAAATCTTCTCCATTTTCAGTCTTTTTGTTACCTCTCTGCCTTGTTTCATCTGCAAACACTTTCTAGATAATCTAGTCAGATTTAGCTGGACCTCATCCCAAGCTTTCTCTGAGCTAGCTAATTTTCTTCTGAATTGCTTTTTTCTGTTATGTGAGGGGACACAGTTCAAAATCCTTCATTGTACTCATTTGCTGATTTTGCAGATAAATTTAGGTTGTAAATGGGCATAAATTGGTGCTGCCCTTGCCTACCACATCTATTTTCTTAGCAAGATTGAGTGTGCCATTTACGGTGGCTTTTAGGCTTTTTCATACTTTCTTGTGGCAACCATTTTACATTAGTAAGCTTGTTCAGGAAACATTAATGTCCTAAGACAATGTCTTTAAAACAGCAATAACAGCTGCTATGTATAATATTTTAAAGCTTACAAAATATTTTACATATATTATCTCCTTTAATCCCCACCATATCCCTTATCTCCATTTTAGAGATGAGCAAATAGTCCCCAAGAGGCTAAATTGCATTCACATGGTCATACAGCCAATAAGTATTGAATCTAGGAGTCAACCCCAGCCCTCTAACTCCAAATCTAGAACTCTTTTAACTGCATCACATTACCAACTCCTTTCATTCCTTTCCATTTTCAGAGTTGACAACTTGTTTAAACAAGCCAAGTTAGCATCTACTGACATACCATGTAGTTTCTTCTCTCCCTCTTTAGTCTTATCTTTGATATTTAAGGACCTGTTGATCTTCTGATTTGTATAAAGACAGCTGATTCTAAAATGATTATATGTGTAATGAGTCTGTTAGGAGGTTCCTAATACTGACTGATTGATACCTAATTTACCTCCAATCTCTTTGGAAGGAAACCACAAGGATGCTCTCCAATCCCTTAAGACAATCTTAACTCCAACTTGGAGATAGTCTCTTTAAAGGGGGTAGCAATGGGCCACGTGACTGGATAGAGGGCCAACTTTGTGCTATTACACAGTGAGTCTCTCTCAATTGAAAACTGAGCAGTCCCCACTAAAAAGTGTTAGGAGCCCCTGAAAGGAGTCCATAAGACTTGGCATAGAGCTTAAAATGTAGAAAGGGTAATTTTTGCCTCCTTGCCAACACCAAAGGGCTAGATTATATGTATATATAAAATCTAGCAAGGGGTAAGGTAATTTTTACCAGTCTTGTGAGTCACCTGACTAGACTAGTAGTAGTGGAAAAGACATAGGAAAAAGCACATAGGACTCTTGTTCCCTTTCTGGCTCTCAGCCAGGCCTGTGGTCCAATCTCTTTCTGGGTCTGGATCCCTGCCAGGTCAGAGGCTACATCTCATTCTCCCTGTTGCCTGCCAGGCTAGTGGCCTGAACATACAGTATCTCTCCTTCTTCCTGGGCATCTAGCCAGGAGGCTAAATCTTTTCTCCCTTGTCTTCATAAACAGATGGGAAGGCAGGTGGCCATTTGGGGCCTACTCCACAGCCAAGCTTCCTCCCTCCAGGAGAGCAGCTCTACCGACATGCCTTGCTTTATTCTTCCTCCATTCATTCTCTGTCACCTGAGTGACTAAAATTTTAGACTATGCATATGGCATTAGACTGTACGAAAGAGATGGTATAGTATAATTCTCTGCTCCATGAATGCTCTATAAGTGTTTTTAAGTCTAGGGTCACTGTTAAAAGCTGTATTTTTAATTTATGAAAGTCAAATTAGGTCTACTTATATGTCTATATTGAGCTAGACATTTCTCTGTAAGTTCTCATGTTTGATAGTTCTTAGTGAATATCCCTTTCTCTTCAAGGAAGAATTCAATTCCTCTATTAATTCAGTGGCTGTTGAAGATTTTAAAACTGCATCGATATTAAAATGACACACTGAAGGTCTAGAAACCATATCATTCTTAGCTCTTTTGCCTCCTTTCCTGCCATACTTCCCTTGCAGAAGCTCAAGAGGGCTTCCCTCTCTCTATATATAGATGCATATGTTTGTGTATACACGTTGTGCAGTTGTTTTTAGTTATGTCCAACTCTTTTATGACCTCATTTGTGGTTTTCTTGGCAAAGATATTGGAGTAATTTGCCATTTCCTTCTCCAGTTAATTTTACAGATGAGGAAACTGAGGCAGAGTTAAGTGACTTGCCCAGGGTCACAAATGCAGTATCTGAAGCCTGAGTTGAACTCAGGAAGAAGAGTCTTCCTGACTCCAGGCTGGGCACTGTGCCACCCAGATGCTTTGTGTATACATGTATACATATGTGGCTCCTTATTGCCATTAGGATTAAACAAAGACTGCTCTGTTAGTTGTTTAAGGACCCTCACAATCTGGCCCCAGATTACCTTTCCAGGCTTACTTATTTACTTATTCTTATTAGATATTACTTATTACTTATTTCACTACTCTAAGATCCAATCAAAATGAACCATTTGTTGTGTCTCCCACATGATATTCCATCTCTGCCTTTGCACAAGTGACCCTCCATGCTTGCAATGTTTCCACCTCTACTTTCACTTTCAACTTCCTTAGAAGTAGCTGCCATCCAGGTAGAACTCAGGGGCTACCTCCTACATAGGGCCTTTTCTAATCCCTAGACCCCCACAAGGGGCTAGTACCTTCCTTCCCTCCTCACCCACCCTAATTACTTTGCATTTATTTTGTATATATTTTGGACACCTTGTTTCACTTGATAGAAGCTAAGCTCTTTGAGGCAGGGACTGTTTCATTTTTCGGCTGCCAAACCAGTGGCAACACAGCTGTCAGCAGAGACAACGCCCCAATTTGTGGCAGGCAGCAGTAGGCATAGGTGCAGATCCCAGTGGCACCAGTTGGAGGAGCTGGCAAAGACGTGAATACCAGCAGCAATGACCAGGAGTCAGCTGGGAGGCAGGCCTCAGTTCCAAGGGACAGCAAATTGGCTCCCAGTAGCAGTGGCAGAATAGCGGACACTGTGTGCTGACACTGGATCCTGCATACGTGCCCACTGCCCACCGTGCTATGATCAGTTGTTACATCCTGTGCCAGTGAAGGCTGACTTCCAATAGTAGGGTCTGAGATTTTTTGCCGTACACTAACTGGGATCATGTTGCTGTTGACTTGAGCATTATTGTGAGGTCATTGCTAGGGTCTAGACAGGAAGCTGCCAGGAGAGGAAGTGGGGAGTGAGTTCTTAATGCTCAGGCCTGAGTCTGGCCTCCTATTCTGGAGGAACAACACCCTCCCCTGCCAAAAAACAAGAAAGCCTGAGGTTCTTCCATTAATGAATAGCCATTTTTGATGCGGTTAGGAAAATACACCTAATGTCTGATTTCTATGCAATTCAGGAATCCCTCACTGGAGGCTCCAGAGAGAATAAGAGTTCATAGTTTGGGGTTAAAAGTGCAAACTTTTAGAACTCAGATGCATCCCACCTGTCTCCAGGTAATTAAACGGGGTGCAATTGGCACATTTGTTCATGTCCCCAGTTCTAGAAATATCTCTGGGCTCCGGGAGGGAATTTAACACAGTCCTTTTAAGTGTCTCCCCCAGTAGTTTGGGCCAAAAAAATCACAACAAAATCTTTGTGGTAAAACTGCGGTTGACCTCTCAAATTCTAAATTAAAAGACAAACAAAAATCAAGCTCTATTTCCTCAGCAGAGTTGTTAAACAGCCCTAAAATGGCAGAGATTTATCTAGGTTTGCATCTCTCGCTTCTGGGATCCCTTATACCACTTCACAATGGCTGGTTATGTGAATGTACTGAAGACTACCGATTTAGCAGCAACATCATTTCCAAGAAGTCAATTAAAATCAACCTGTTTACACAAATATGACTCCCTAAAAGCTTGTAAGAACCTTCTTTCAGGAGACCTCCCAAGTCTACTGGGTGATGATAAGCATTAGCAATTCAAGGATATGCAGGCCCAGCGCTGGCTAAATACTGCCAACTCTTCTGAATTTGTCCTTTCCTAATAAGGTGAAAATGTATTTCTATATCCCCAAAAGTTCAGTTCCTTGAGGCTGCTTTGAAGATGAACCAAGTTCCGGAAAGATTTACTAACAGAACTTGAAGAAGGCTTAAATGACCACATTGGAAGGACTAACAAAGCTGGAAGGTCCAAAACCTAGTTTACTACAATTACCTTTAAGGCCTTTAAGGTACAACTAGTTCTTAAGGACAGGGAACATATTTGCATAGGTTTCTCCTTGCTGAAAGACAGTATAGCTGATTTTTTATCTCACAAGGAAGAGTAGGGGTTTTCTGTGAGCAACTGCTATTTTTAGAGGCATCACCAAGAATATCACCAGAGACATTACGGCCAGTCCAGGCTTGTCTTCCTCTGTACTGCCCACCCCCCATTTCAATGAGTCTATTATGTTCTAATCCTGGAAGACTATGCCAATTGTTCAGGACTGGGTCTGACTCAGGCTCATTCTCTGGTAGTTTAGATTCAGTACTGGAACAAAAATGAAATATCTATATGTCATTCAATAATTACTCCCTCCTTCTCCCAAAAGAACTGCATTCAGCTATAGCATTTGCAAAGTTTCTTGCTTGAGTTATTTATTAAGATTCATCAGCCAAGAATCAAAGAGCCCCTGGAGTTTCTCATGGTTGCTTTATACTTAAGTGATATGTACTTAAGCAATAAGAAAATGATGACCAACAGTTTGAATCTTTAGACTCCTGAGTTGATCAAGTCTCAAGAAAGATCTTAATTTTTTAAAATTTATTTATCAAATCTTTATTGGGTAAGTGGGGAAGGTTGGTAGAGTCCAGTTTAGTCCTTCTTGGCAGCAGCCTTCCTCATGGCAGCTAGGGCATTGCTGAGCTCCTCTCTTCCTCTTGGCTCGGATGTGAGTTCCCACCCTTTTTTTGATGAACTTAAGGGCTCGCTTATCCTTGGAGACTTTTAACAATTCCATGGCCTGCCTTTCATAAGGGGTAAATCCACACACACCTCTAGGATCATATTTCTCACAAACTTTGTGTGTTTGGTCAAGCGCCCACGGTGGCGGCAGTGTTGTGGCTTGGAAACATTTTTCATAACTTTGTGGCCCTTGTTGACACCACGGCCGTGGGGTACAAGATAGCCATGGCTCTGGCATGTAGCCCCAATGGCAGCAGAAGGCAATCTTAACAAATTTTTTTTTAAGCAATTGGAGTTAAGTAACTTGCTCAAGGTTACATGGCCAGTTATTTTGTGTGGGTGCCAAGTATCTGAGGCTGGAACCTATCCCGGGTCTCCCAACACCAGGGCTGGGGCTCTTACTCACTGCACCGCCTGGCCGCCCCAATCTTAACGATTTTTAAGGAAAAACTAGCTCAACCTGTATGTGGAGAGGGATTAGGATGTTGAGTAGACCACAGTATAAGCAGGAATCTGTAGTGCCAATGCAATATTCACAGCACCAACAGTGACTATGAATATGCTGGTACAGTTCTGAATTGCAAAATATAACAGACTCTCCATATATAAGAAAGAAGCAAAACATTTATTCAGATACCAGAAAACCAGATCCCAAAAACAGAAAGTCAAATCCATCATAGCAACAAAGAAGTTAATAAACCATAACAAAGCAGGGAACCACACCATCCTTGAGCCTTCCCACAAACAAACACTCACAAGCCTAGCTGTTTCCTTGGTGGCGTCCTCTCCTTCCTCCAGCTCTAACTGCTCTGACTGCCAGCTTACTGTGGGCTCTGCTCCCCCTTCAGCAAATTCCTCCCACCAAAGGATCCATGTGATTACATTCGACCTTTTAAGGGGCTAGGGAGACCTTCAAATTCCCATCCCTATTACAGGGTCATGTTACTACTAACAATGTGTATGAAAGGAAAGGTGTAAAGACATCACCAAAAAAAACATAGGCCTGAAAAAGAAGGTAGGGCAACTACATCAAATAAGAGACAAGAGAAGGATATACTTCTAGGATACTGGGTTGAAATTATATGAAAAACATGATAAAACACGGTAAAAACAAAACAGAAGGAGATTATGTAGAGGGGTTATGTTGGTGGAAGAACTAAGAAGCACACTAAAGAAATTCACTCAAGTTATCAAAGTACAGTGTAAAGTAGAGGAATCAGAACCCTATTGACCTGCAAAACTCCAACTGTGAACTGGACTAGATTAAAATGGAATTGGGAAATGTTTAACAAAATAAATAAAAATAAAATACAACACAGATAATGCTAATGTGTGGTTTCCTAAGCAAATATGTAAAAGCAAAGACCCTTTTCTATTTGAGTTTGACACTACTGTTGTGAGGTACAGGCTAAAATTAAGACAAATATTTTCTCATGTTTATTATTTTTTTCTTCACTATCTAGACATTAATGCCCCCCAAAATATCTTAATGTTCTTAGGCAGTGAGATGACACAGTAGATAGAGAGCAGGACTTGGATTTTGGGAGACTTGAATTGGAATCTTGCATCAGACGCTGACCAGGGCAAGACACTTAATCTTTGTGCCCCATTTTCCTCGTGTAAAATGGGGAATAACAAAAATACCTACCTCCCAGAGATGCTGTAAGGATAAAATGAGATAATATTTTTAAAATTTGTCTCAGTTTAATACATACTGATGATGATATATAATAACAACTAACATTTATATAGCACTTTTTTTTTTGCCTTTTGGAGGGCAATTGGGGTTAAGTAACTTGCCCAAGGTTACACAGCTAGTTTTTTTGTGTGGGTGTTAAGTGTCTGAGGGTGGAACCGAACTTGGGTCCTCCTGACTCCAGGGAGGCATTTTACTTACTGCACCTAACCTAGCCGCCCCTATATAGCACTTCTTATGTACCAGGCACTATGCTAACAAATATGGGATGCTTACAACAACTTTGGGAGGTAGCTACTATTTTCACTCCCATTTTACAGTTGAGAAAACTGAGTCAAACAGAGGTGAAATGACTTATCTATGGTCACACATCTAGTAAGTGTCTGAGGCTGGATCTGAATTCAGATCTTTCTGACTCCAGGTCCAGCTCCTTCCACTGTGCTTTCAAGCTTCCAAATAGATGCAGTTATCATAACCTACAACTAAAGAAATCAATGTACCTATTAACATATAAATACTCTAATATACTGCCCAATAAAAATCTGTTACCAAATATAACAGTCTGCTATAACAGTCTGAAATTGACATTTAAATTACTAAGTAATGTAAACTTCTGGCACCGCATCTCAAAACTAATTAAAACTGCATCCTGATCTAGTAAAAGGAATTTGGAAAGTATTATAAAAGAAACTAATTTTACAAATGATGTTTTTTTCTTATACTATTTATGAAATACATTATATTAAATAAAAAGAATTGCTAAGTAATGTGATAACCAATAGATATATAATTTGTTTAATTTTTGAAGACCAGACAATTATTGAAACCTCATGCATATAAGTATTCACTAAAATATACCTTTTTCCTTTTGTTAAAAGGGAGATTGTCAAAATAGACAATTATGGAAAAGTTAGAAATAGTATGAAAGAAGACAGAAGCTGTCACAAAGTTTTTTTTTTCTCTCTCTTTAAAATTTCACCTTGTACCCAACTGTAATTAAGAAGTAATTTAGTTTTGGTACTATACATCAAGCATATCATACGTTAGAAATGAAAAGTAATCAATGACTAGTATTTATTTTTTTATCAAAATTTTTTTTCTTCTGGAAGCAATTAAGGAACAAGAATGTTAGTCTGTGGGATATTAAAAAACATATAATAATGACTTGATTTGTGTCTTAAGCTGCTGAGAAATATTATGAGCTACAAGCAGTATCATCTCACAAAATAGCAAAAAAGTAATATAAGTAAAAACAAGGTTGTAAAAGATATGGTGTAAGAACCGATTAAACTAGATTATTCTAAACCATTTATAGATGAAGCAGCACAACAAATAGATGGAAAATGGAACAGATATGCCAATGTTGCTTTTGTTATCTACTGATAACAGAGAAATTATCATATTTGGACCAACACTTTAGTAACCAAGGACCTATATAAAGGAATTAGAAATAGCACTTAAGATGATGAAGTCCAGAAGAGCAGCTGGATCAGGTCAAGCATATGTACAGAAAATCTGTGCTAGGGGTGACCCAGTTTTGAAAATATCAAGGGATTAATTTTCAAGATATCTCTGGGCTATGTGGTTTCTTTTTTCCAGGGGACATCACATGGAAGAGATAGAGCTGATATAGGAAGCCTCCCTCTAAGGAATAGAGTTTTTTGTCTATGTCTTTAGCCCTTGTTCTTTCTCCCATTTGTTTGCAGCCTCCTTTTGAAGACCAAGCTTCAGAAGCATCTAAGCTTTAAGGGGGTTACTTGAGCAAGTCTATTGCTTGAAGGAGCAATTAATTCAGGTCAATTCAATTCACCAAGAAGTTGGAATTCTGACTCTGGCTCTGGCCCAGGCACCAATGAGATCTTGGGCTAATGAACTAATCAGGTCCTCAGCTTCCCCAGTGACATAATGAAGGAATTCAGCTCAATGACCAGTAAGCTCTTTTTCATCTGTATGTCTATGAACCCAATATTCTCATTTATTAAGCTACCTCCTATGTGTAAGGTCTTACCCTCAAGGAACTTAGAGTCTTCTAGGGGGTGGTTATAACACAGATAGAGAGAAGTAAATGCAAAACAAAAGTGAGTTGAGCTTTGAAGGGAACTAGGAATTCTGAGATGTGGAGTCAAGGAGGGAAGGCATTCTAGGAATGGAGGGATGGCCAACATAAAGGGACTCAGAGGGAATGCCAGTCATCACAAACATCAAATAGGCCAGGATGGATGTATAACAGTCCTTAAAGTACTAGAATTGGAAAGGCTTTAAATGCCAAATTGTGTCAAGAATGTCTCACCTTATCTGAGAGCTAATTAGATCACACTCAGCACAACCTGAGTGCAATCAAAAATATCAAAAAACCTATATGAAGCTTTCCTAACCAATCAATAGGCATTTATTAGGTGTCTACCATGAGCCAAGAACTGTACCAAGCACTGGAGATATCAGTATAAAATGTCAGTATTCTTAAAGTGTTCACATACTATTGTCTTTGCTGCTATTGCTCTGTTATTTCAGTCATGTCCAACCCTTCATGACCCCATTTGGAGTTTTCTTGGCAAAGACACTAGAGTGGTTTGCCATTTCCTTCTCCATTTCATTTTACAGATGAGAAAACTGAAGTAAACAGGGTTAAGTGATCTGCTTAGGGTCACACAGCTAGGAAGTATCTGCGGTTGGATGGGAACTCAGATTTTCTTGACTCCAGGCCTGGTGCTCTAGCCACTGAGCCACCTACCTGCCCTAAGAGCTACATATAAAGTGCATATAGAATAAATATGAAGAGAATAAAAAATAAATACAAAGTAGTTTAATACCAGGTAGTTTGGGAGGGAGGTGAGTAGCAATTGGGAAGGAGGGGTTAAATACAGAAAGGTTTCAGACAGAAGATGGTACCTACATCCTGAAGGAAGAGAGGTTCTATGACACAGAGTTGAGGATGGAATACCTTCCAGGCAAGAGGGAAATCCATTGCCAAGGAAAGGAGATGGGAAATGGAGTATCATGTGGGAAGAACAGAGAAAGTCACCTTTGTTTGACTGCAGAGGGCAAGAGAGGAAGTAATGTCCAGTGAGGCTGGAAAGATGAATTGAGTCAAGGTTGTAAAAAGAAGAGTTTCTTTATCTTAGAGGCAACAGGAAGCCACTCTAATTTACTGAGGACTGGAGTGATATTGCTAAACCTGATCTTAAGGAAAATTACTTTGGCAGCTATATGAAGGACAGGTGTAATAAGAGAACGGAGGTAGAAAAACCAATTAAGAAGGTGTTACAATAATCTAGGCAAGAGGTGATGAGAGACTGAACTAAGGTGGTGGCTATGCAAATAGAGAGAAGGGGTCAGATGCAGAAGGTAGAAATAGCAAGATCTGACAATTAAATGGATATAAGGAGTAGGGAAGAATGAGTTGAGGATAATATTGAGATTATAAACCTGGATGATAAAAAGAATGGTGGTTCATTCAGACAGAAATAGGGAATATGGAAGAAGTGTGGTTGTAGGAGGTAAAAGGAGAGGAGACAATTCAGTTTTACACGTGTTGAGTTTGAGATGTCTCTAAGAAATCCAGTTTTAAATGTCCAATAGGCAACAGATGATGAGGGACTAAAATTATGAGGAGAGACCATGGCTAAGTATATAGATTTGTGATTAATCTGCATACAGATGATAATTAAATCTATGGGAGCTGATAAGGTCACTGAGAAGCATAGAAAGAATCCTCCCAAAGGATTTATGAGAAAATTCAATTCAATTAGATAAACTATTACTCAGAAAGGTGAAAGGCATAAAAGGGGATACAAAAACAAAAATGTGAAATAGTCTTTATATACATTCTACAGCATAATGGAGAAGAACTAGAGAAAATTTGAATGGCTTGGTTTTTGTACCTCTGGTGAGATATACTTGTAGAAACATATTAAGCACTCTTCATCAAAAATAGCACAAAAAAATGCTATTTTTTTCAGTGTCTTGGTCTCCCTTAGTTGTGAAAGATTTACTTGGTTTTTCCTTGGATAGAAGTCTTTGTGGAGAAGAGAGTGTCCTGGTCTAAGGCCTTTTTAAACCTCCAGAACTCCTGTAGTTTTCAACTTTCAGTCCTATCTGGTACTTAAGAATCTTGCCACCATGCAATATTGGGCCTTTTAGCTTTTTTTTGTCTTCTCTTCAACTTGAAGAAAGAGATTTACAGCTAGATGGCACAGTGGATAGAGTGATGGACCTGGAGTTAGAAATACCCAAGTTGAAATTCAACCTCAGACATACAGCTAGTAAGCAGTGTGACCTTGGGCAAGTTGTTTAACCATGGTTTGCCTCAGTTTCCTCAAGTGTAAAATGGGGAGAATTACTTTACCTACCTCTCAGGGGGGTGGATCAAATAAGATAATATTTATAAAGTGCTTAGTACAGTGCCTGGCACATTAAAAATTCTATATAAATGCTATATATTATTACTATTATTGTTATTTTGGAAAACAGCCTTGAAAAGCATGGCTCAGAGGAAAAAAGCCACATTTATGAGGGGAAAACATAATATTTTACCATTTTTTAAGGAAGATTTTAATTTGCCTGGTCAGAGTGGACTGCTCTAAATATTTGGCAGAATTTAGCTGTATGGTAAATTAAAAGCAGTTACCAAAGAGTTATTAGAACAGACTACAACAGTCAAAGTTCTTAAGAAAGAAACCAAACTGGAAAATGTTTTACGTAACAAAAAGAGAAACTGTGACAACAGACCTGAAAGCTTTACCTATAAGCATCCAGTAGCAAAATTATACAACAGATTTGAGAGGCATAAGGAAATCTTGCTAATTTGCAAAAGGACAGATTCACTCTAGGAAAAAGGAAAGAAACACAACTGGAACATATGAAACATGATGTAAAAGTAGAATAATTGTAAAAGACCAGAAAGTGAAATACTGAATCGAGAGAGAAATGCAATACAATGATTTCTGTTTGATAAGTCAGTATCTAAAAAATAAAATAAAAAGAAAGAAAGAAATAAAAAAGTAACCCAGTGTAGTCTTAATGCTCAATTAAAGGACCACAAAGAAAGCATACATGTTCTTGACACTAGAAAATTCTAAAGTATAACTATGCATACAGAAAAATAAAAGGCAGAAAAGAGCAGCCCAGGTTGCATAAACTGCAGTACAAGTTTAAGGAAGCTTTTTCGGATGTCCCTGAGTTAAGAGGAGAATATAAAAATATACGAATTTTGCTATGCCTATAGAGCTGTGAACTACAACAGAAGAAATGCTTATTATAAATATGAGGTACCCTAATTAAAAACATACTCCATCATTGGAAAGGAAAAAAAAAAAGGAAATGTGCCATAGGATCTTTTAGAAACTGTTTGGGACAAGAAATTCTCTGAAACAACTTCCTCCCAGGGAATAAGATTTGAGATTTTTAATAATTTCCAACTTTATTTTTTTTAAATTTGAATTTCTGTTTATTGTTTTTTTAAACTTCATTTCACTGATGCTATTATCCTTATGAAATTGGAAAAGTAGATGGAATCCCTGAGTAACCTTTAGAATTGAGTAACTTAAAATTTAAATTATTTGGTTTGATTAATTAGAAACAATTATGACAGCTGATGTAAATTCTGGATAGTAATTGTACAATGGTCACATCTTTGTAGTTGTGAGATGAAAAGTAGTACCTATGCTATTCTCTTTTCTGAATGCAACCAGTATAGAATACCAAAATTGAGGAAGACAAGCACAGGATGCTTTTACATGCAGATGATTTGGAGATTTATTAAAACTGGGCGATTGTGAGTAGTTTTTGATGGCAATAAATTCTGTCTCATGTTTTATACTTTAATTCATACTTATTTTATGCTAATTAGATGTTTACATAAACAACTAGTCAACATAAACAGTTTTAATATATTAATATACATATATAATGTGTATGTATAAAACATCTGATATACATATGGAGAGAGAGAGAGAGAGAGAGAGAGAGAGAGAGAGAGAGAGAATCACTTGTTGGTATGATTAGAAAAAAAGCACTGTCTTTATGACAGGAACCTAACTGAATCAGCTCTGGGTGGGTTGGGGAGAGCTTCATATCTTTTCCATACTATCAAATTCATGAAAATACAGTTCATTAATGAGTGAGATAGTCTAATGGGATGAGACATTTCAATGTGTAGGATTCCTTGAATAACCAGCTGTGAGTTTTACATAGTGACCTCACTCATCAATTTTGTCATGACAGTTTGTGCAAAAAACCAGTAATCATTTCTGATCTGTTGCCATGGTAAGGCTGGAGGTTCTCAGTTTGGCAATTCAGTTACTCACAATGAACTTCTATATCTACAGTCCCACTGAGTTGGGCTCAAATATAAGGATCCTTAGAAGGAAGCATGTGGGACTAAGTAGTCTATCATGATGTATGGGAGGATCAAGAGACTTATGGAGCCTAGTCTATTCATACATGTTCTTTGGGATAACACCAGATATTTGGTATTGAACAAAGAATAAGTGGACTTTTTAGACCTTTGCAAATGTCAGACTGCAGTATGCATTTTTAAAAAATTAGAGATGGGGCCAGCTAAGTGGTGCAGTGAATAGAGCACTGGCCCTGGAGTTAGAAGGACCTGAGGTTCAAATCCAGCCTCAGACACTTCACACACACACACACACGCCGTGTGACCTTGGGCAAGTCACTTAACCCCAAGTGCCCCTCCAAAAAAGGCAAAAAAAACCAAACTAGAGATGAAGGTTCTGGTTGAAAGGTAAAATTTGTTGGGCTGAAATGAGTCATAGTTATATTAGAGTGATCAGTATATAGATTTAGAATATCCATTTTGGCCTTTAAGGAGTTCAGACTATCAGTTGGACCAGGGCTTCTTAAATTTTTCTTACTCGTGGCCCATTCTCACATTTTGATTGCATTTGTTGGTGCTACATGGGTGTGACAGCTTGTGGAGTATTAAGTGTGCATGTCATGTGTTCAAAACCAAAGCTGAAGTGAAGCTGCATGCTGCAACATGGGTAAGCGCAGCCAGAAATACCTCAGATTCATTACACATTTGATTTTGAATTAATTATTGGTCACTGCACACTCAGAAACCTTTTACTGTTGGCAAATTTTTCATGACCCCATTTTAAGAAATATTGTGTTGGACAACTGACTAGAAGAACAATAGTCTGAAGTGTCAATTGCCTTTAAATTAGATCACCTTAATCTCAGACAGCTTCACCAATCTGCATAATCTTCTGGCTATAGTTTAGGAGACTGTAGGCTAATGAAGACTTAAGCACCAAGATGGACACTAAATTTTTGCTGCCACCCAGTACATAGCTTTCCTGTACACTAACAAATAGAACCTGCCATAGATTTAATACAACACCTGCAACCCTATTTTGGCACTTATATAAATTAGTTCTTTTCATCCTATTATTTTGCTACATCTGATACATTAGAGTAAAATAATGGCATATTTATAATGGCCCAACTTATTAAATGCTACCTGAAGAACAAGAACAATTATATAAAAGAGATCCACAACTATGAACATAGATTATTCTTCTGATTGGTTTGTAGTGGGAACAATAAAGGAGGAATGTGGAAGTACAATAAGGGTGCCCAGCCCAGCATCACCTATACTTCTTTTGGAATAATAAGAAATTATATATATATTTTAGTGTCTTAGTCTAAACTCCTTAGTCTCGAGTGAGTAAAAGATCAAATCAGTTTTCCCTAGAGTAGATGACAATGTCAAGGAGAGAGTATTCTGTATCATTTACACTGAAAACCTAATCAGCTGTTGATCAGATGTTGAGAGGGTTGATCAGGTCAGAGGACTCCCCGAAACTGATCTGAACCAAGGAAAAGAAAAATGTCTTTCCTTAATTCAATTAATAGAAAGATCACCAGAGTTCACTTAACCAGGTTGAAAGAAAAATCCATATAGGAAGTGGTTAAAGATGGATTGAATGGTTTTATGGAAATGATTCTCCAAGGTGCTCCAAGAGTTAAGTGACTATTGTTCTCTCTGTCAAATCAAAACTGTTACTTGAACTTTGCAATTATGTTTTATTTTATTGTTGAATTGTATCTTTTGTCTTTGTCCTTTAACCCTATAAATTGTTATCTGAAAATGGTTGGGGGAGATAGATTTTCAAAGACAGGATAAGTTTGTGTCTTTGGATATTCTCTCTAAGTAGATATGGTTAAAATTTAATTAATAAAATTTCCAGTGGCAGGTATGTGACTAAAATGCAGAGTATTGAATTTATCTTCCCCACCCTCACTAGTGAGCCTCAGCATCTGGACTGGGCTATTCAAACCCTGATACTTACTCAGTATAAGAACATAACAAATTTTAAGCTGGAAAGACCTCAGTTCTCCTAATTCAATCCCCTCATTTTACAGATGAGGAAACTGAAGCCCAGAGACAAAGCAACTGCCCAAAGTCACATAAGTAGGAAGTGGCAAAACCAGGATGTGAACAGAGGTCACATGATTCTAAACCCAGCACTCTTTCTATAACACCACATTGTCTCTCTCGGATAATTCAATGGATCTGTCATATCACTAATGCTAGTACTCCTTTTGAAGGTACAAATAATAACTCATTCATGTTTTCTCTTGCCCACGGTCCATGTTAACCCATAAGTCTTACATAGGAGGTTCACCCAGCATGCTAGTTCTATCAACACAATGTGAGTATCAATGGATTATCCATCTGCTATGACTTGCTTTTGCTACATGACTAGCTCACCTCCTTTTGTGGCCATAGACTTTTTGAACAATATCTCTTATGCATCTTTGGCACAAGTTTTTCTTTGTAATATTCTATAACCTATTCAAGTCTACTAAGGTTTTTGCAGTGCCTTTTAAGGAACCTACACTGGTCACACTCAATGACAATGGCAAACATTTTTTGCAAGCACAAATTTAGTTTGTGCCTCATTTGATGTTTATAGTCAGAAGGCTGGATAACAAAATTCTCAGTGTTACATCTTTTGAGGAACCCCTTATGATTTTAACTTATGCACAGAAGATGCTTTGTTAGGAGGGACAGTGCTTTGCTTTTTTGAATGAAATACTTTAAAATAGTGACCAAGTGTTCATTATAGTGGAATCTTCTATTCTCTGAACCCTTCCATCAATAGTATGACTATAAAGACTTGGTCTCCTATAGAATATAGCTTGAGAGAGCCTGCTTATTTCCGTTCACATCAAGGATGGCCTCAATATGTATTTAAATTATTCTTATGAGGATTTTGTAGAGATGGGAAAGTAAGCATATGGGCTGGCAGTCACTGATATTTTTCTTGTTTCCTCAATTACTTCTTAGGGGAGTAATAAATTTCATAATTTCTTCCAAGCAATTTACATCCTATTTCCTCTTTTAAATATCTTGAGAATTGATGCCTAAATTCTCTTAAAAGTAAGAGACGTCCTGAATCTACCTCCTTTTGTGTACATTTGATTTAGTTCAGATATTCATACTTTTTTTTTTCCTTCACTGCCATTTCAACCTGATTCTACCTAATAAAAATGATAGAAGTCAAAATCCTAACAGACAATATATAAGACAATGCTGAAAACAAAGGAAATGTAGAAGCAACTTGAAAGATGCTTAAGAATTTGAGTGAAAACTTCCATAGTCACAAATGAATTTCCCACATGCAATCCAATCTTTTGTTTGTGTCTCCTGTTGAATTCTGGGGTCATTTTATTATCCTTTTACAGTTTCTATCCACCACATGTATACTTTTTAATGAGCCCTTTGTGGTATCCATCTAACTTTATATCACAGTCAAGCAAGTGAGAATTTTTATGTTTTTTTTCAATGTGGAAAGTTAGGCTAATCTCTTAAGATGATTACAGATCCTAGTTTAAATGCTACATGGAGTCCTGAGGCTTGACACAATCAGTATATCAACCACAAACCAAAGAATCTAGAAGAAGCAACTTGACATGTCAGGGAATTTCTCCTACATATAGATTCATTGCTGAGTATCTTCTATAACAAGGCTGAATAACTTTTTTTTTTTAAGGCTGAATAATTTTTGCAAACATAACTCTCCCTGTGTTGTACCTAAATTAACATTAATCCTCCAAGTATCACATAAGATTATTTGTTCGATAAGTGATGCACAGTCATCACTGAATAAATACATACCTGTTGAATGTACCTGTTGAATAGGCTATAGAATATTAAAGAATTTACCTGTGTACTTGATTCAATGGACAGTAAACATAAAACTTGTTACTGTAATAATTTTGAGTTCCTTCTTCTCCCCTACTCTATATCTCAAAACTTTTTAAAGTCATCTATCATCTTCCATTTATCTCTTTACTCCAATCTCCAATGAAGAGCTCTTCTCATGACCAAGTTCTCTAGATGTAACCTTGATTCCATCTCCTTTCCTTAGGATCTCATAATTACAGACTGCCCTTGGTTCCCTTGTTTTTGCCTAAAAACACATCTAGGTTACCTTTTCATATTTAAAAAAAAGCAACAACAAACTTTCACAAGACCTCACCATCCCCTCAATTTAATATCCTATAACTGATCTTCCTTTTCACAGCCAAATTCCTAGAAAAAGGGATCTATCCTCCTTGCCTCCACTTACTCCTCACCCCTTAAAATCTGGCTTTGGACCTCATTGCTCAACTAAAATTTTCTCTTCAATATTAGTAATGAACTTATAATCGCTAAATCTCATAGTTTTTCTTCAGCTCTTGATTTGTCTGTAGAATTTTATACTGCTGACCACCCTCCCCTTCTTGGATACTCTGAGTTTTCATGACATTGACCTTTCCTCTTACTTATATCCTCCTCCTGTCTGGCCTCTCCTTCTCAGTCTGTATCATCATCTGTTTCCCATATCCTAACTGTGGGTATAAACCAAAGTTCTGTCCTGGGCCCTTAATTTTTTATCTTTTCTTTATGCTCTCATTAGTTCCAATTGAGATCAATTATAATTTTAATGCAGTCAACTCCCAAATCTATATATTCAGCCCTAGTTTCTCTCCTGCTAATGAGACACTTCACAATGGATGTTGTATAGGCATCTAAAACTCAGTATGTCTAAAATATACTTCATTATCCTTCTCCCTAAACCAACTCCTTATCCCAACTACCTTTTTTTGTTTTGATATCACCATCATTCTTCTAGTTACATAGAAAAAGTAACCTTGGAGTCATCCCTTTCATTTCCTGTCAACTCCCCTCTCCAGTATCCAGTCAATTTTCATGTCTTGTTGATCTAACCTCTGCAACATTTCTCATATCCATCCTCTTCACTAACATGACCAACATTCTACTTTAAAATCTCATCAAAGGATCATAAATTTAGAGTTATAAATGGACTATAGAAGTTACCTTTCACTTTTCAGAGAAGGAGCTGAAAACCCAAGGTCAAACTCGTAATAAATGAAATACCTCACCTGGACTACTGAAATAGTTTCCTGATAGCACTCTCTGCTTTAAGTCTCTGTCCTCTCCAATTAATTCTCCATATAGCTTGCCAAAGCAATATTCCTAAACATGTTCTTCTCCTACTTAAAGACCTCTTCTTACAAAATAGAAATTCCTGAATGATATTTAAAGCCCCTCATGCTCTGGCTCTAGTATACCTTTCTGTGGTTAGTACATGTCACTCCTTACCCCACAACTCTTTGATTCACACCCCACATTCCATGCATTTCCATGCTTTGCAAATGTACAAATTTCCATGCCTGAAATGTACTCCTTGCCCATTTCCACCTCTTAGAACACCTTGCTTCCAAAACTCAATTCAAGGACATTTCCTACATGAGAACTTGCCTGAAGCAGCTCCTCTGGAACCCTCCATGCCCAGTAGCTAGGGTTCTTCTCTTAAAAAGTTAATTTATATTTTTTTATACATGTTCATTTTGTTTCTCCTGAAAAACTATAAAGTCTTTAAGGGCAGAGAATGTTTTGGTTTTTTGTTTTGGTATCTGCACTGCCATGTATAATGCCTGCCACACATTAGGTACTTAAAATTTCCTAATATTTGGAGAGCTTAAAAACTGAAATGGGGCTTGGGCCTGAGGACTTTTAAGAAGTTATTTCCAGGTTTCTTTTCTCTGAGTCTTCAAAAGATGGATGCTACAAAAAGTTTGGGAAGTACAAATGATTTCTGAGTCTGCCTGCATGTAATCCATATGTAATTTCCTCTGCTTGATTTCTGAAATTAGCCAACTATGTAGCATGTATGTCAAAATACCACTTTATTCTTGTCATATAATACCACCAGGTGTTATAACAGATAAAAAGAAAAATTAAAGTCACATCTTTGGAGATTCCTGATTCTCCCAAAATGGGATCATTCATACTTACCTTTTAATACAAACTCGTCTATTTTTTTCCTACATGAATTTCTATCTCAAAGTAGAGAAAAGATTAGGGTATCATTATCTATAATTCTATGTATAACCCCTTTTGTAGTCAATTCAAACAATAGTGAAAATCAATTATGTTTTTAAGGAATTCAACATGTTGAGGCATTCATAAACATTAGTGTTAGAAAACAAAGGCAACTCAGGCAACATGGAAACAGGTTGACAAAAACGGAAAAGAATACTTCATATATATTTGCATGGTATATCTATGTAATACCAACATTTTTTTCTGCAAAACTTCATTACTAATTAATACTGTTGTGTACTTAAAATATTCTTAAAAGAAACACTCCCTAATAGAGGAATATTTACTTTAACCATTTGCTCACATATTAGATGACTGAAAAGGTTCTATTAATAACAGATGCTAGCATTATTATTATTAATAATGGTTAGCATTTTTGTAGTGCTTTAAGGTTTGCAAAGTATTTTACAAATATTACCTGATTTGATACTGACAACAACCCTGGGAGGTAGATGTTATTATCATTCCTATTTTATGGAAGAGAAACTGAAGGCAAACAGACTTGTGACTTGCCCAAGATCACAGAGTTTATAAGTGACTGAGGTGAGATTTCAACTCAGGTCTTCCTGATTCCAAGTCCAGCATTCCACAATGTCATTTAGCTGTCTCTATTATTATACCATATTGTATTATTATTATATTGCTAATACAACACACATATTCACAAACCACTTCCTTGACCTGAATATATTTATGCTGGGTATTTGGTATATGAAGATATGAAAATGTATTCAAACATTAAAATGCAAAAACTATGTATCATATGAGACATATATTCTAAATGTAAATATTCCTTATTGCCATAGAAACAGTATACCTCAACACACAAAAGTCTGGCAAATGAATGTAGATAAAACTGTTTCATCATCGACAGGAGAACAGGATTGAGAACAAAATCTGGCATAATTCAAGATGAAAAAAAAATCAGGATGCTATAACTCAACATGCAAGATTTCCTTCTAAATCCAAAGTTCTCAAAACCTAACTTTTAAAAAACCCAATTATGAACAATGAATGTGATCAAAAGCAATTTCAGTTTACAAGCTAATATGACCAAAGGTCTAGAGCTGCAGTTTGAGATGCAAATACATTATTCTCATGCTTAGTAATAGTTCTTTAAGGTAGTACAGAAAGATATAAAGGATATTTTTTGTCAAAACATTCTTCGAAGTATGGGTAAGAATTCTTGGCCATTATAACTTTCCTAACTTTTTCCAATCTGATTCTCAGCCCACATTTACAGAAGAAAATGGTACCTGTGTTTCTGACCAATGACTTATATGATTTGTTACTCACTTCTGATTGAAGTTTTACATTTATATATATACATCATATATTACTCTGAAAGAAGAAATACTTGGGAACATGCATAGATCTAAAAATAAATGAATAATAGCATTTTTTCCCTTCCAGGGTCACATCATTCTTTTTCATAAAAGACAGAGAAAAGTCAAATAGACAAAAAGAAACATGCTAAGAATAAACCAGGTCTTAGATCAGACTTCAGGTTTATCAAAGAGAAGTAAGCAGCAATTCATTTTTGCTGAGATGCAGCAGTACACTGTTCGAAAAAGACAGAACTTTTATAATTTGTGGGATACTTTTTATTGCTACTGCAGCAAAAGCTAACCTTTTGAAGGTCTGTGAAAGTTTCATAAAGATTTGTGGTCACGCTGAATTTCAGTAAAAAAATACAGTCACAAAATTTCAATTGCATAACTACTGAGAGCTTTACCACAGCTTAATTAGCCTATAATTCAAACTAGTACAAAAATGGCTGAGAGTAACATTCAAATATTTCTGTCCGGTTTCTAGTGGTAATTAGTAAAGACCTATAGTTATATATAATGCTGTAACAGTCTGAAGACTGAATGGCTTTCTGTGTAACTCGATATTTTCCTTTACACAGTTTAATGCTTTGACTCAGGAGTTCAAAACACTCAAAATGGTTCAATTTGGTTTATTTTTAAATATTTCCAAGATAATATTAAATTAACAGGAGCAATTCAATTAAAACCCTAAGTTAGACAAACTCCTTGTTACTATACATCAAACTATATGACATAAGCAGGAAGGAGATGAGAATCTGTATCAACTTGTGGCTCAAATCTGTGGGTTTTATAATGTTCTGCTATAACTTTTTATCTATAGAATTTTCTCTTTATACATATCATATGCATAATTTTATATAAATAAAAGTTCAGAACATCTGAGAAGTAAAACTGAATAAATAATAGGATTTCCAGAACCAGGCCCTGTTAATCACTTCACTGACTATATGTTGTTAAAGTACAAACCTCATTGAGGGATCTAAGCAACAAATGAAAAAGTATTTTTTATTGAATGTTTACTATGTGCTAGCTGTTGGGCTAAGTTCTGGGGATATAAATATAAAAAGTGAGATAGTTCTTCCCTTCAATGTTTTCATGTTTAAGTAAGAAAAATGCAACACACATAGGGAACTGATAATCATGGAAGAGAGTTTGGTCTGTGAAGTCAGAGATGTTAGTTGAGGGATGTTAACTGACATGCCCCTTGCAAATGGTACTCTTGGTTTGGTTACTATGTTCAGAGCAAAAGATGGGATGGGCAGGCGTTGGGGTGGGCAAAGGAAGATGCACACGATGGTGGAGAAGATGGCAAAATGGTCTGGATGGACAGCTGGAAGGGGTATGAAGCATAATCTAGTCTGGTGTGGAGCCAGCTAGGTATAGTAGGCTAGGCAAATCTGCATTCACTCAAGCAGCTCATCCTTAGGGGTATGAGATTCAAAGATGAGCAATAATACAACAGTTATAATTCATACTTTCAGTACTACTTTCCATTATGGGAGGATATATAAAGACAAATACACTTTTAAGTGATGGAAATATGAATGAGTGAACAGTTTGAAAATAATAATGTTACAAATTGTCCCTAGATTTTATTTAGCAATTTTCCATATAATACTTTAGAGTACTAGGTGATGTATTTGAATATATAACTGATGCTTACAGACTAAACCTTTTCATATTATAGCCTGGGAAAAGGAGCTCAAAGGGAAATAATCTCCCTGATATTTTGGCAGGGCTTCTATATTACCACAGATCAAAATCTGGAAATTTTATCTGTTATGGCAATGTACATTGTTTCCAAACCTTCATTCAGTGGTTAACACTGGAGCAGGATAATAATGAATCCTTTAACTCACAGCCAACACATTATGGGATTTATAAGCAAGTATCTTTTGGAAGTTGCCCAAAGGCCTTGGAGGCGTGCCCACAGAGCACACACTCTAGAAGTTCCTACTAGACAGAAAAGGGCATTCCCTACAGGTACCTGAGAAGTGTACAATACAAAGAGAATGGTTAGTAGTAGAGGTCTTTAGCATCAGAAAACATTCTGAAATGTTCATTCGCTGTGCATCACTATCCTCAACATGTGTTGAATTTGTTGAGGAGGAACTGAAATCTTTAGTAAAATGTGAATTCTTATGGAAATGAGTATACTACTAGGCATAAAAGACTGTTCTAAGAATAAAGGAATATTTACATATTTCCTATAAATCTGCTATGGATTATTAATTTTTTTTAAAAGTCAAAGAACTATGCTCTAGAAGCACCTTTACTAGGAGACTTAGGGAGTTTTTGTACTTTTTATACCACCTAATCTACATTTAAACCATGAGTGAGTAGTTGCTGATATTTTACATTCCAAAATTCCATCGAATGTAAAACAAATATTATTAAATATTTATTCATGTTCAAAATAAACATAGTTTTCATTTCTTATGAGTAAATGCATTAACCAAACATATCACTGGGATGTTTTTATAGTGAACTCTTACCTCAATGGTAGGTGGACTCTTCCTTGTTTTCCTAATCCAAGCTGAAAGGAAAAAAAACACTGAAATGTATTATCCCATTTCAGGAAAGAAAAAACTGGTTATAAAATTAATTACAATTGCAATGGAATGAGACTGAACTTCTTGAACCACGTACAAAGTTAGTCTCATTCCTCGAAAATCACATCTCATATAGTCTTAATTAACTTTAAGGTCCTATCACACTAAAGTGAACCAGAAGGTAAATTACACAATTGGATCAGAATTCTGTTTATTTGGGTATTATTTGAATTGAGGGGGCTGGGACTCAGAAATCTTTTCTCATAAAAATATTAATTGTTACTTCAATAGTCCAAGGGTCAATGATCTATGTGAGGTGGGAATGGTGCAAACCATTGATTTCTTGACCTTTGTCCATCTCCTCTTGTCATACCTCATAAAAATGGGTACCTTCACCATGCTGGAGGAATCTTCCTCTACATCTCTTGAGGTTGTGTGGATACTGACAGTGGGCTGTTCATTTCCTTTCTCTCATTCTCTCTAAAGACCTGCTCTGCCTGTTTTTCCAGTCAAAAAGTACTCTAATGGAATTCTTTAAATCTCCTCTGCTCAGTTCTTCCTTGGTAGTGTATTATAGCCTCCTCATGCTTGCTGTGAATCCTATTCACTGTCCTCTGGTTGACCCACAACTTTAATTCTTTGGAGACTGTGATATTACATGCAGAGCCATATAATATCATGAGTGAATAATGATGTTAAAAACATGGGCCTTTGTTTCAGGGAGAAGCTTGGGGTCATTATAAGCCTCAAATGATCTCCCAAATACAATGAAGACTACTCTCTGCCTTCCATTCCATTCTAAGGTCAGTTCATTGTCCATCTTCAATATCTATCCAAAAAGGACATTTTTACTAACACAACTCTAGGTTATAAATCCAACTGCTTGTCACAGCTTCAGTAGGATTTGTAATGTACTCAATTTAGATCCTCATTTAAGCCTAACAAAGGATATTTAAATACTTTGTGTGTGTGACATGGAACCCTTTTGCAGTTTGGTGAAACCTATTTACTCTTTAGAAGTTAAAAAAAATCACAATTAAAGAAAATGTTAAATTTCACTTAGAAGTTAGTAAAAATAAATATGCAATTTCTTCCCCATGCAAGTTCAAAGAACCCCTGAAATCTATTCACAGATCATGTGGGGGCCTCTAGGTTAAGAAGCTATGCTTTAAAGGAAGAGTCTGTTGTTACAATCTCTATTTCACAGATAAGGAAATAGGATTAGAAAGGATATATGAACTGCATATTGTGTCACACACCCAGTAAATATTGGAGGGATTTGAAATTAGGTCCACCTAATTAACCTAAGTCTAATATATGCACATCCAGCAGACATCAGAAATTATTCATCTGAGAGGGGCGGAGCCAAGATGGCTGCCTAGAAGCAGGAAAACTCCCTGCGCTCTCCCCATAACTATCTCAAATACCTATAAAATATGACTCTAAACAAACTATAGGGCTACAGACCCACAAAGTGACAGAGAGAAACAAGTTTCCTGCTGAAGGCAGCCCAGCAGGAAGGTTCCATTGCAGCACCCAGGGAGCAGTAAACAGCACCTCATGAGCCCATGGTTTTAAGCTCCAGGGCACCGTGAATAGCCCCAGCTGGAGGGACTTCAGGAGAGTAGATCACCAGCAGCTATGCCTGTTTCCAGAATCATCAACCCATAAATGCCAAAAAACCCAAAGTGAGTGGTCAGTGTGGAATTTGTGGGAACAGGCGGTCCGGGAGTGCAGAATGGCCTCTGCCACCAGAGGGAGAAGCGGCTGAGGTATGGCGAGTGGCTGCTTCAGAGCTCCTGGCCTACAAACTTCAGAGGGACCAATCAACCATTCATTGCTCTTGCTTTAACCTGCTTGGACATGGATCGCTGTCTAGGGTGAAGGTCCTGGGGTGCATGACCAGTAAGCCAGTGTGTGGGGAGGTTTCAGAGAGGGCAGTGCTGCAAAAACCCCAGCAATTTGGGACAAAACTCTCTCCATTCTGGAAGCAGAGTTCTACTGTGGCAAAAAGCTCAAAAGTCAAGTAATTGAGTAGCAACATGAACAAGCAAAGGAAGCAAAGCAAGCACAGCAACCCAACTCTAGATTCCTTTTTTGGGAACAAAAAAGGATCAAAGCATGGAATGAGAGGAAGATAACAAAGTCAGAACTCCTGTAGCAAAAGCTTCCAAGAAAAATATGAACAGGTTACAGGCCATAGAAAAGCTTAAGGAGGATTTTGAAAACCAAATAAGAGAAGTGGAGGAAAAATTGGAAGAGAAATGAGAATGATGCAAGAAAATCACGAAAAGAGAGTCAACAACCTGACTGAAGAAAATAACACCTTAAAAAATAGACTAACTCAAATGGCAAAAGAGGCTCAAAAAGGCAATGAGGAGAAGAATGTCTTAAAAAGCCAAATTTGTGGGGCGGCTAGTTGGCACAGTAAGAGTGCTGGCCCTGGAGTCGGGAGGACCTGGGATCAGTTCTGGCCTCAGATACTTAACACCCACACACAAAAAATGGCCATGTAACCTTAGGCAAATTACTTAACCCCAATTGTTAAAAAAAAAAAGACAAAGCCCAATTTGCCTGATGGAAAAAGAATCTCAAAAGCTCACTGAAGAGAATCATTCCTTCAGAATTAGATTGGAGCAAATGGAAGGTAGTGACTTTATGAGAAATCAAGATACTATTAAACAGATCCAAACAAATGGAAAAATAGAAGGCAATGTGAAATATCTGATTGGAAAAACCACTGACCTGGAAAACAGATCCAGGATAGATAATTGAAATTATTGGACTATCTGAAAGCCATGATCAAAAAAAGAACCTAGAAACCATCCTTCAAGAAATTCTCAAGGAAAACTACCCTGATATTTTGGAACTAGAGGGCAAAATAGAGGTTGAAAGAATCCACTGATTACCTCTTGAAAAAGATCTCAAAAAGTAAACTCCTAGGAATATTATAGCCAGCTTCTGGAGTTCCTAGATCAAGGAGAAAATATTACAAGCAGCCAAGAAGAAACAATTTGAATATTGTGGAAACACAATCAGGATAACACAGGATCTGGCAGCTTCTATATTAAGGGATGGAAGATCTTGGAATATGATATTTTGGAGGTCAAAGGAGCTGGGATTAAAACCAAGAATCACTTACCTAGCAAAACTGAGTATCATGTTTCAGGGGGAAATATGGTCATTAAATGAAACAGAGGATTTTCAAGCATTCCTGATGAAAAAAACCAGAGTTGAATAGAATATTTGACATTCAGATACAAGAAGCAAGAAAAAGCATGAGAAGGTAAGCAGGGAAAAGAAATCATAAGGAACTTATCAAAGTTGAACTATTTACATTCCTACACGGAAAAATGATAATTGTAACTTATGAAACATTTCTCAGTATGAGAATAGTTGAAGGGAACATAAATGCGTGTGTGTATGTATATGTATACATACATATATATGTCTTTATAGGCGGGTATATGGGCATATGAATACATATGTGAATGTGTGTACATATGTATACAGGTATAGATAGACAGAGGGCACAGGACCAACTGAAAAGGAAGGGATGATACTTGGTGAAATTGAGAGGTGAGAGAAGACTATAATGAGAGGAGATGGGGAGAGACAGAATGGGGTAAATTATCTCATACAGAACAGGTAAGGGAAAACTGTTACAATGGAGGGGAAGAAAGGGAAGGCAAAAGGGAATGGGTCAACCTTACTCTCACTGAATTTGGCTTAGGGAGGGAATGACATACACACTAAATAGGGTATCTCACCGTACAGGAGAGTAGGGAAAAGGGGATGAGGGGGGATTGAATGGAGGGGAGGACAAGTTGGAGGAGTGGGGGAGGGAAATTAGAAGCACATACTTTTGAAAAGGGACAGGGTCAAAGTAGAGAATAGAGCAAGTGGGGGGCAGGATAGGATGGAGGGAAATATAGTCAGTCTTTCACAATATATCCACTATGGAAATGTTTTGCATAACTACATGTGTACAACCTATATTGAATTGCCTATCTTCCCAGTAAGGGTGGGTGATGAGGGAGGAGGCGAAAGAATCTGGAATTCAAAGTTTTAAAATCAAATGTTTAAAAAATATATTATTATTATTATTTTACATGCAACTGGGAAATAAAATATACAGGCACTGGGGTACAGAGATCCATCTTGCCCTACTGGAAAGTCGGAGGAGGGATGGGGGAAGATATAGAAGAGAGAGATTGGGGGATGGGGTATTTAGTGGGACCGCTGTTTTGGGATAGTGGATAGGGGAAAGATGGGGAGAAAATTTGTAACTCAAAATCTTGTGGAAATGAATGATGTAAACTAAAAACAAACACAAAATTTAATTAAAAAAAAAAAGAAATTATTCATCTGTTGGTTTTTCCTGGTTGGAAAGGCTGACATCTTTTAAGGGATCAAGTTGCCTTAGAGTTGTTGTGAAAATCAAATTAGATAGCATATGTAAAGTACTTTGCAAACTTTAAAGTGCTATATAAATGTTGGCCATTCTTATTCTATTCACAATGTTCATGGACTTGATATAATCAGAACAATGTCATCCACAAACAGTACCATCTATAAGGAATCACTCTTCTATTTGGACTCTGTACTGGATCTCTTCTAGGATAGTCACAAACACCTTTGGTGAATATACATGATACTATTTTTAATTTTTCTTAATGTCCAGTAATCTTTGTTACTCTTGTTGACTCATATGATTTTAACATATGTATGGATAACTTGTTGGAAACTGACAAATCAAATGCTTTCTTATAGTCAACAGCCAATAAGCACAGTCGGACCTTCTCTTCTCTATGTATTTCAGTAAATTATGCAATTATAAGGATGTAGTCTGCCTATTCCCTTCATCAAGTATATCTTTCATATGTGTATAGGCAGAGAGGTCAGCATCTGACATTCTCACAGTAGGCTTTTCTTCCTTAAGTATAAAAATCTATGATTTTTTCCTAAGTATTTGGCATACTCCATCTTTAAGATACCATGAGACTTGACCTATCAATGTCTTCAATATTAGCACAATTCTTTTTAGTATTATTGTTTAAGTTTCATATATATGTATACATATGTATATATATTTTCTTTGCAGCAAGCCTTAATAACTATTAAAAACAAGGTTCCTTACAGAAGTAATATTGTATCAAACTTTTCAAATGACTCTCTACACTTATAAGCTAAATCTAGTTATCTCATGGTGCTAATATTTCATAGAAATAAAGCTACTCTTCAGAAAAATTTAGCATTCTATTCAGTTAAAAGGTTTTTACTTTTGTTTGGTTAATCCTTAGAAAAATATTCCAATATTGTAGGTATTTTTGATTCTATCAGTGTCACTGTACTCTTCTCCATTACCACAGAACACAGATGCTTCAAACCTTGAGTTAACCTCATTCCTTCAGTCACAGAATTTGAGCTAGAAGGGACCTCACAGGCCATTTAGACAAATCCAAACAAGGAAATATAACCTTGTTCACACTGTTCCCAAGTGGGTGATCATCAAGATTTTATTTGAAGACCTTTGGTCAAAGGAAACCACAAAACTTTTTTTTTAATGAGCATTTACAAAGCACCTAGTATTATTACTATTATCCCCATTTTACAGCTGAGGAAACTAAGGCAGACAGGTTAACTGACTTGCTCAGGGTCCCACAGCTAGTTAAGTGTCTGAGGTTAGAATCTGAACTCAAGCCTTTCCTTGTCTCCCAGCACAGCTCTCTAACTACTGTACCACCTTATGTCCTGACATAGCCTAAACCAATCACTTTTGCATAGCTCTAATTATTAGAAAGATCTTCCTCTTATAAAGCCTAAGTTTGCCCATTTGTAACAATCTACAGTCTGGGATCAAGCAGAAGGCAAGGCAAGGTAAGAAGCACTTATTACATGTACAAGTAACAAGATGATTCCCTCTTCCACAAGACAGTTCTTTGTATCCCTCTTTACCTCCTCTTCTCCAGGCTGTGTCCTTAATTCCTTCAATCAACCTTCATGTGGTGATATCGAGGACCTTCTAGCTATTCTGGCTGCCTTCCTCTAGATGCTCTCCAGCTTATCAATATTCTTACTAAAATGTGACAACCAGAAATGAATGTAATAATGTAGATGTGGTCTGGGCAAGCAGAGCAGACTTATTACTGTTGTAGCAGCTTTCTTTATGTGGCCTAAGATCACATTATCATGCTCAGTTATAATTATGACAATATTAAGTCTGTAGTACATTAAAACCCCAAGACCTTTTAACCCCAAGGTTAAAACATCAATCCCTATTAGATGTCATCTTAGTAGAGGTTCTCCAATTTTCTAGTCTGTCAAAGTATTTTTGAAGTTGGTTTCAGGCATGCAGTGGGCTAGCTATCCCTCCCAGTTCTCTGTCATCTGCCAATTTGATCAGCTTACTATCTATGAGCATACTATCTATACCTTATGCAAATCATAGATAAAAAGTGAACTAAGAATAGATTTTGTGTCACTCCATCAGAGGTCTCCTTCCAAGCAAAGATCAAACTATTGAAGATTATTCCTTGGGTCTTACTAGTTGTGCATTTTAAATCTACTTCATTCTACTACTATGTAGCATATATCTCTAGCTTTTCCACAGGAATTGCACGAAAGATTCTGTCAAATGTTTTGTTAAATTTTATTTAAAATATTTGCTGTATTCCCTTGATTCATTAGTCTAGTAACTATGTAAAAGAAAAATACGCTTAATTTGATCTATTCTTTGGGAAGCCATGCTAGCTAGCTCTGTGAAAAATGCAATTCCCAGGGAGGCGAGGTGGTGCAGTCAGTTAAGCACGGCCCCGGAGTCAGGAGAACCCGAGTTCAGTTCTGGCCTCAGACACTTAACACCCACACAAAAAAAAGTAACCTTGGGCAAGTTACTTAACCTCAATTGCCCTCCAACAGGCAAAAAAAAAAAAAAAAAGAAAAATGCAATTCCTTAATACATTCTAGAATTTTGTCAAGAATCAAAGGTGAGCTCACTGACCTCTAATCTACAGATTTCACTCTATTCCCTTCCTCAAAATTAAAACATTCATCCTACAATTCTATGACTTCCACTCCTTATGCTTTTGAAAAATATTATTTATAATTTTTAATAATATCACTGTCACCTCCTAGTCCTATGCTACTGAGAACCTCCCTTTTAACAAAGAAATAGTTCATCAAAACAAATTGATACATGGATTGTGTCTGATAGCATATGCCTCATTCTGTACCTGTAATTCACCACTATTCTGATTAACATGCTCTCAGAGTTAATAATGGCCAGTGCACTGAACTTAAGTTCTGATGTCTTCAGGGTTGTTTTCATTTAGATTTTTCTGTTATTATGTATACTCTATTTTTGGTTTTATTTACTTAATTCTGTTTCAGTTCATAAAAACTTTATCAAATTTCTCTAAGCACTCTATACTGGTAATTTCTTATGGTACTATATAGCATTGTATAACACTTTATTTAGCCACTTCCCAATATATGAGAACTTACCTTGTGAAAAGTGTTGCTACAGATACACATATATACTTATATTTTAATACACATACGTATAGCCTTTCTTCTTAAAAATATATTTTTATTATTTTTTATATTGCCTATATTTCACTTTGTATCACTTTCCTCTCCCTCACAAAGAAACATTCCTTATAAGAAAGAAAAATTTTAAAGAGATAAAGAGGAAGAGAAAATATTCAATAAAACCAATCAACACATTGAACAATATCTGTTTTATGCAATGTATTATGGTCATGGACGCTGATCTCCATAAAGAAGCAGGGAGAAACGTTATCTCACATCCTTCTTTGAGAACTTGCTCTATACGTTTATAACATCTGTAATACAATTTGAAGTTGTTGTTCTTTCCACATTCAGCATTGCACTCGTGTATATTGCTTGCCTAGATGTTTATTTCACTTTACATCAGTTAGTGTTCATCTTCCTACATTTGCACTCATTCTGTTTATCATTTCTTATAGTACAGTAATATCCCATTAAATTCACGTACTACTGTTTGCTTCATCATTCCCTAATTGATGAGAATCGGTTTGTTTGCAATTCTTTCTCATATAAGCTTATCATCATCATCATCATTATTATTTGACTTCCCTGGGATGAATGGCCAGTAGTGGTATCACTAGGTCAAAGGGTATGAATAGTTTAATCAGTTTAATAGTTTTCAGTAACATCAAATTCTTTTGGAGAACAGTCAGAGCAACTCATAACTTCACCAACACTGTAGTGGAGTGTTTATCTTCACAAAGTATTTTCAGCAGTGATTATTTCCATCTTTTATCATCTTTACCAATTTGATAGACACAATATAAAACTTCAGGTTTTTTTTATCTGCAGTTCTTTTACTTTTAGTGATTTGGAGTATTTTCCCATATAGCCATTTAATCATTCGCACTTCATTTTTTCAAAAGAGTTTTTATCTTTTGATCGCTTATCAATTGGGAAATACTTCTTTAAAAGATGACATATTGTCAGTAGGATCCCAGCAGTAGCAGTTAAGGTAGTAGCTTCCTTGTCTCTCCTTCTTCCCTCAATTCTGGAACCACAGCCTCTGGTGGTAGTTGTCTCAAATGGGAAGATTAAGGTGTTTGGCAACACAGCAGGGCACAACCTTCTAGATCACAAAAAGTAAACAAGCAAAAGAGAGACAAGAACACTGTGCTGGAGAAGGGCAAAAAGATCCTTGTGAGTAATGTAGGAAAAGTTGTGGATGCCCCCATGCCACTTTTCTCAAGGTGCTGTCTGACATGGACTAATTCTATACCCTTTTATGATACTACCTATGAGACCAAGAAGAGCAAGAAGGAGTACCTGGTGTTCATCCTTAGGGATGCCATTCAGAAGCTGAACCAGATCAAGTGCAAATTGCTTCAAGTAAAGGACCACTATACCTTTGGGGAACAAATTCAGTGATCTCTCTGGAGGGGAGACTATTATGAGCCTCCCCTTACTCCCATCTGGAACGACAGTGGTCTCTGAAATGCCCAATTTGAGGGTGTAGGAAGGGAGGATGCAGGGGGAAAAACAGGTTGCTCCATTTCTTCCAGATCAGAAAGAATGGGGGATCCCAGCATGGAAAGTATGATTCCTTCACTCCTGCTGAACTGCCCCCTAACCTTCCCCAAACTTGCCCCAACAGTTCTCACCTTCCTAAATTGCTTTTGATTTTCTAGTTTTTCTTGGATTGAAGACAAACCCCTCCCCCTCTCCAAGGATTCAGATAAGAGGCTGTATTTTTAAAAATAATTATCCCCTCTTTCCCTTGACACCTCCGACCCCTTCTCTGCCAACTTCTAACCATGATAGTACTTTTGGGCTCATTTGTTATTTCTGGGTGTAAATGGAATATTATGGAGAATAGCAGTCCCATACACAGGTCAGCTCCCTCCCCCCTTTGCTACTCATGTGGAAGCAGCATGAATAAAAGGAAAGCTTTTATTTAAATTAAATTAAAAGTTAAAAAAAATAAATTATAACCTATGGTGGCTCAACAAGGACAGCTAACAGTTCTTTCAGTACCCTCGATTATAGTTCATCTGGGTCACAAGACTTGAAGCAGTAAAGGACAACTGAGTACTCACTATCACCTCACTTATCAATTTCCTATTAGTCATTCTTCTTTCTTTTCCAATCAAAAATCCTTGTCTTCGGCAAAGAAAAAAGAAGCAAAATAAACACCTTCTGCCTTCTCTTTATCATTGGTTATCACTGTCCTATCCATCCTGAGCAGTAGTTCTATTCATAGGACCAATTATTTTTCTGGAACCAAAAAGATTCATCATCTCATAAATAGCTATCCTCTTAGTTATGAGAATAAAAAAGTTAAGAAAAATCTACTGAACTAATTTTACTATATAATAATAATTCTAAAATGTAAGTATAAATAATTAAAAAAAACACAAACTAACCAAAATTAGAGTGCTACTTTTGAGTAAAAGGTTGTATATATGTAAGGAGCACATTTTATCTAGTTAGTACTGAATGATGAAATTAATAATGTGGGTTTGAGTTATGTCTTGATCAGTTAGTTTTGCAAAGGAAAAAAGTTCAATACTTAGATTGTGCTTTTCCCAATTCTAGAGTCATTTCCTGAGATTTATTACCAGTTACAAGGAAAACAAGGTAAATGAATGTAGATAGTACAATCTAAATTCATCACTATTACAGCAAAAGCAACTTAAAGACACATGTGAAAGACAGCACATTCATTATTCAGGGCTATGTGGAAAAAAAAAGAAATATTTTACTTCAACAGCAACTGTCTAAAATATTTTAGAACATTTTAGGAAATGGTAGCAGCATGTGACAGCTTTAATTTAGGAATAAAACAAGAATTTGAAAAATCTGATAAGGTATAAAGAACCTTTCAAAAATACAGAGTCCCACTATGAAGACACATTTAATGTATAATAAAATTATGACAATAATGGATTTTCTCAAGTTGGGGAAAATAGCTCGCCAATCTGATACAGAAAAGAGGTACTCGGGAATCACAGTCAAAATTTGTTTTCCTTAAAGATGACTGGCATTGTGCTGCTAAGTTGACATCATTCTTTTACAATGGTTATATTCACAGAACTGTAGAGAATATGGAGCGTTCTTTCTATCTAAATACAGAGGCAGCTGTCTGCTGAGTGGAAGAGTAATCAGGAGGACCTGAATTAAAATCCAGCCTCAGATACTTACTAATTGTATGACTCTGGGCAAATTATTTTACCCCTGTTTGCCTCAGTTTCATCAACTATAAAATGGGGATAATAACACCTCTTTCCCTCCCTCCCTTCCAGGTCTACCTTTCTTAAATAGGCTGGAAATAGAGCATCCTTTCACAGGTCCTAACTTAATGGTGAAAACCATGTAAACTCTGACCTGCTAGTTTATCCCTCCTTACACAGCCTGATGGTCCCCCCAAATTTAGGGGTTTATCATATTAGGGACAGACTTAGTATGAACACCTGGTCAACTTAAAGTCTGCTGAAGCTCAGAACTCCTAAACTCGTGGGATTTACCAGTCTTAGCCTCCTCTAGAAGCTGAGATCATAGGCATGTATGATAACATGAGGCTATAGTGTTTTTAGTACTACCTACATTCATGTCAGAGAAAGTACATAGGCTATGTCAGTGCTTCGTAAAAATGTGGATCGTCGTGATTCAGTTTAAGAAGCACTGAAGGAGCTGCAAGTGGAAAAAGTTTCAGAAGCCCTTGTTTATGGTATGGTAGTTTTTGTCATGGATATTACAGTAAAGATTTGTGCTCAGGTACAGGTTTGTATATCTAGATTAAATGGTCTCCAAGATTCATCCCAACTCTGAGTTTCCATGAGATTTTCTAAGTACAAGTGGTTTCTTTAATTTCAAATGGATGACAGAAAAGGAATTTACATAAATATGTAAATGTTGTTAGTGAAAAATTCTTCCTATTTCTATTAAAATAGTACCCTAATAATTAAAATTATGCTGTTATAACTGATGATAATTGATGCTTATTCACCATTTTTTCACATATATTCAGTAAAAGTTGTAGTTAAAAGTTTCAATGCAAAAATTCATTTATGTCACAAGTCCTTCTTAACAAAGGCAAAGTTTAGGGGGAAGAAAGGGAGTACATGTATGAAGTAATACCAAATTATTGAATTTTCCTGTCTGAAACTGAACCTATATCCAATTTTCAATGGTATAATTATGTGGCAGTTGCTAATTATATCTGTGTGGTATATCCTACATTCAGCATTCATTATAATGCTAACGTTGTCTGTGTGGAATTTAGAAAGATAACTGGACATTTCATACTTTGAGATACTGGCATTCTTTCATCAATGCTTATTTGCATTCTCATTAGTATGCATGAGATTTTCATTGAACTTTAATACTCCTACTGGCACATAACATACCATAATGAGCGTAAAAGTGAGCATGCAAATTAAGACTCCCATTAATCACCAAACATTACCAGTTTTTTTTTAAAGGAGGACAGAAGAGGAAAACAGTAAAATCCTGCAGGAAGCATGCAATCACTGAGTCTCCAAAGGCATTGAAAATGAATGATATCCTTTCAGGAGCACTGTCGACAGGAGCTGAGGAGGTAAATGAGACATTCTATTGCTAGATACAGTAGGTGACCATTTAGAATTAAATTACAGAAAGGTTATCAGTAGTCTGCATCTGTGCGATATTACATTAGGAATGCCTATTGTTTCCTTTTTTTTTAAAGGGAATGAGAAAATATAGTATAGTGAAGGAGTCTTATCACCTAAAAAGTCATCCTTTTTAATTCTGCGTATGTACATTCCTAAAGGATATTAAAATTTTTAAATCTATTCTATTTTTAAATTTTAAAAAATACTTCAAAGGAAAGATTTTCAAACAAACTTTGTATGATACACTTTTTCAAATATAACTGAGTCACTAGAAGTTTAGTGTGGGATTTACCTGGGGACGTTTTCGGGATATGATCTGCAAAATCTCCCCAATTCTACTCCCCCACTCCAACACTATATAATGGAGACACATGAAAGGGACTTTTTTCAAGTCCCCTAGACAGGGATATCTCTCTCTCTACTTATCTACATATACATACACATAGGTATATGCAAATGTTTGTGTATATATGTATACTGTCAAGAATGAGAAAAGATTCTCCAATTAAATACCAAATTAGAAATTCTGAAAATCAAGGGAGATTAATAAACTTCAAGTAAGAAAACTATTGAACTAATAAATAAAATTTAGAGATGGTTTTATGAAAAAAAACCCTAATAAAATAGATAAACCTTTGGTTAATTTGATTTAAAAAAAAAAAAAGAAAACCAAATTACCAGTAGCAAAAATGAAAAGGGTGAATTCACCACCAATGAAAAGGAAATTAAAGCAATAATTAGGAGCTATCTCACCCAACTGCATGCCAATAAATGCGATATTCTAAGGGAAATGGATGAATATTTCCAAAAATATAAATTGCCAGATTAATAGAAGAGAAAATAAAATACTTAAATGAACCTATTTTAGAAAAGGACATTGAACAGCCATCAATGAACTCCCTAAGAAAAAATCTCTAGGGATGGATGGATTTATAAGTGAATTTTACCAAACATTTAAAGACTGATTAAGTCCAATACTATATAAACTATTTGGAAAAATGGGCAAAGAAGGAGTCCTACCAAATTCCTTTTTTTTTTTAAGCAATTGGGTTAAGTAACTTGCTCAAGGTTACACAGCCAATTATTTCTGGATGTGGTGCTAAGTATCTGAGCCGGGATTCAATCCCAGGTCATCCCGACTCTGGGGCTGGTGCTCTTACTCACTGAGCCACCTGGCTGCCCCTAAGCAATTGGGGTTAAGTAACTTGCTCAAGGTTACACGGCCAGGTGTTTCTGGGTGGGTGGTGCTAAGTGTCTGAGCCCGGATTCGATCCCAGGTCATCCCGACTCTGGGGCCAGTGCTCTTACTCACTGTGCTACCTGGACACCCCCCAAATTCCTTTTAAGACACCAATGTGGTGCTGATACCTAAAACCAGAAAGAGCCAAAACAGAGAAAGAAAATTAAAAGCCAATTTCCCTAATGAATATTGATACAAAAATTTTAAATAAAATATTAGCAAAAAGATTACAGCAATTTATCATGAGGATAATACACTATGACCAGGTGGGATTTATACCAGGAATGCAAGGATGGTTCAATATTAGGGAAACTACCAGCATAATTGACCATATCAATAACAAAACTCAGAGAAATCATCTGATTATCTTAAGAGATGCAGAAAAAGCTTAACAAAATACAGTACCTACTTCTATGAAAAACAATTGAGAGCATAGGAATAAATGGAGTTTCCCTAAAAATAATAAGCAGTATCTATCTAAAATCATTGGCAAGCATTATATGTAATGGGGTTAAGCTAGACACATTAATAAGATCAGGGGTGAAACAAGGATGCCCATTATCACCACTATTATATAATATTGTACTAGAAATGTTAGTTTTAGGAATAAGAGCAGAAAAAATATTGAAGGAATTAGAATAGGCAATGAGGAAACAAAACTATCACTCTTTGCAGTTGATATGATGGTATACTAAGAGAATCCTAGAGAATTAACTAAAAAATTACTTGAAACACTGAACAACTTTAGCAAAGTTGCAAGAGATAAAATAAACCCACATAAGTCATCAGCATTTCTATATATTACCAACAAAGCCCAGCAGCAAGAGATAGAGACATTCCATTTAAAATAGCCATACACAATATAAAATATTTAGTAGTCTACCTGCCAAGATAAACCCAGGAACTATAGGAACATAATTAAAAAACATTTTTCACACAAATAAAGTCAAATCTAAACAACTGAAAAAAATATCAATTGCTCATGGGTAGGTTGAGTTAATATAATAAAAATGACAATCCAAATAAATTAATTTATTTTTTCAGAGTCATAACCAATCAAACTACCAAAATTATTTTATAGAGCTAGAAAAAATAAAATTCATCTGGAAGAACAAAAGGTCTAATGTATCAAGGGAATTAATAAAAAAAAATGCAAAGGAAGGTAGCCTAGCCATACCACATATAAAATTATAGTATAAAGCAGCAATCATAAAAACTATTGGGTATTGGCTAAGAAAGAGTAGTTGATCATTGGAATAGGTTAGGTACACAAGATAGTAGTAAATGACTATAGTAATCTACTGTTTGATAAACTCAAAGACCCAAGTTTCTGGGATACGAACTCACTATTTGACAAAAACTACTGGAAAAAGTGGAAAATGGTATGGCAGAAATGAGGCATAGACTAATATCTTACACCCTTTATGAAGTTAAGGTCAAAATGTATACATGATTTAGACATAAAGAGACATAAGCAAATTAGGAGAGCAAGGAAGAGTTTACCTGTCAGTTCTATGGAGAAAGGAAGAATTTATGACCAAACAAGAGACAGAGAACATTATGAAATACAAAATGGATAATTTTGATTACATTAAATTAATGCACAAAGAAAACCAAAGCAACCAAGATTAGAAGGAAAGCAAAAAGCTAGGAAACATTTTTAAGGCCAGTATTTATGATGAAGGCCTCATTTCTAAAATATATAAAGACCTGAGTTAAATTTATAAGCATGCAAGTCATTCCCCAATTAAGAAATGGTCAAAGGATTTGAACTGACAGTTTTCAGATGAAGAAATCAAAGCTATCAATAGTCATGTGAAAATAAATCACTATTGATTAAAGAAATGCAAATTAAAACAACTCTGAAATATCACCTCACACCTATCATATTGGTTAATATGACAAAAGAGGAAAATGATAAATGTTGGAGATGTGGGAAAATGAGAACACTAATTGCATGTTGGTGGAGTTGTGAAATGATCCAATCATTTTGGAGAGCATTTGGAACTATGCCCAAAGGGTTATAAAACTCTGCATACCTTTTGGTCCAGCAATACCATTACTAAGTTGATATCTAAAGAGATCATAAAAAGTGGAAAAGGATTCATATGTACAAAAATATTTATAGCACCTCTTTTTGTGGTGGCAAAAATTGGAAATTGAGGGGGTGCACATCAATTGAGGATTGGCTGAACAAATTGTAGTATATCAATGTAATGGAATATCATTGTTCTATAAGAAATGATGAACAGGAGGATTTCAGAAAAATGTGGAAAAACTTACATAGATCGATGCTGAGTGAAGTGAGCAGAACCAGAACATAACAGCAACATTGTGCGATGATCAGCTATGAAAGATTTAGCTCTTCTCAGCAATACAATGATCCAAGACAATTCCAAAAAACTCATGATGGAAAATGCTATCCACATCCAGAGAAGCAACTATGGAGTCTGAATGAAGATAGCAGCATACTATTTTCACTTGGCTTTTTGTTTTTTCTTTCTTGAGGTTTTTTCCCCTTTTGTTCTGATTTTTCTTTTACAACCTGACTAATGTGGAAATATGTTTAACGTGACTGCACATGTATAACCTATATCAGATTGCTTGCTGTCTTGGGGAGGGGGTGATGAGGGAGGGATGGAGAAACATCTGGAACTCAAAATCTTACGAAACTGAATGTTGAAAACTATGTTTACATGTAATTGGAAAAAAATGAAATATTAAGTACAAAAAAAGCATGAGAAAAGAATGTGATTTCTTGTGAAAGTACCCTTGTGGAATATACAAACATATGAGAATGAAGTGTGAGAACATCTGTATCTTTCCTCTAGGTATTCTCGCCAAAATGGAACTGAGGTAGTAGCTTAGAATGTGAACCGAATATTTTGCAACTTACTGTTCTTTTAGAATAACATACCACTACAGTTGCTACTTAGAATAAATGTTGGTGTGAGAGAGTAATTCAAGAGCTACATGGATCTCCTTGAGTGTACTTGTAGTTCTCCATTAAAATGAATTCATTTAAAAAGCACCTACTATGTGCCAGGAGTTGTGTGAACCAGCTCTATCTGACATCAAGGAGTTTATTTGGCAGAGAATCTACATCTGAATGTTTACTTATTGGTTTGAAAATGGATACTTTGGACAACAAACAGCCTTAGAAATGAGGAAATGATCGTTTAGAGCTTTAAGGTCTTGCCAGGTCCAATTCAACTGCCCAAAGCACAAAATCCCCAAGGTTGTACCTAACTGAATCATCCTCTTTTTGGTGATTACCTTTATTTGAAAAATCTCCCCATCCCACTTAAAGGGCCAGCTGAGGCCAGGCTTCTCTCATCTTTCTATTTTTGTTCTTTCCTGACCACCATTCCTTTAGGGTCAGGCTCTCTTTGCTTTTTGGGTGACAATTTGCAATTCTGATAAACTCACTGTACTAATAGTATTCTAGTGGAAAAAGGCTCATAGGAGCTCTTCAAGGCTTTCCTTTCATTTTCTACATGACAAGTATACAATATAACAGGGAACTTCTAGAGACTATAAATAATTTATATTTGGCCTATTGTATTAACTTGTATGAAGAAAATGAAATAATAAAAACATATCAATCAGTAAAGATGAAATTAATGGTAAATGACTTACACCATCTGAAATATATGTATATTTTGTCCCTTTTTGTAGATAAGCAGGTTAACTACAGGGGCAAAAGATTGAAGCTGCTGTCAGAAATGGTTCCTGAGATGGCTGATTTTGCCTTATTTTCTTTAAAACAATGGAGGGTCCTAAGAAGGTAGCATACTGGGAAATGGATGTGGCATAAAAAATTCAAAAGTCTTCTTTAAAGCAAATGTGTATATATAAATAAAATTTAGCTCTTCAAAAAGTTATATTCAATTTTAAAATGATTTGTTTTAAGAAACAGGGGTTCTTAATTCTTAAGCAGAGATGCTTCAAAGTTTTTATAATGTGAACCCCCATCTACAGAAACTTGAAAATGTTTTTAAATGCATAAAATTAAATTCATAGGACTATCAAGGAAACCAATTATATTGAAACAGTTATCTCTTTCTATTATCTAGTTATCATTAATCTCTCTCTTTCTTAAAATCTAAGTTCATAGACCCCAGGTTAAGAGCCTTAGTAGAAAGGGTGTCAACCCCTTCACTAGAGTACTTGACTGGACACAGGTAGTTCTGAAGGAGTAATCCTAAAATGCTCTATGCTTGTACTAAAGAATGTTCCTCCTCTGAGAGCAGGAGCTACCACTGGAAATAATGGAGAATCATAATATGAAGATCTACTTTCTTGTAGCACTCTGTCCTCTTAACATGAATCGTATTCAATAGAGAAATCATCAGAAGCTACTCTACTTAAAGACTGTGGGGACAGGAGAAGATAAAGACATTGCTATTTTTTCTCAGGCGACCTGGTTACATCAAAAGAACAGAAAAGAAATTCTGGGTTAGAGATCAACCTAATTTCATGGATCCTAAACAGTAAGCAGGCTTACTGGCAGAAAAGAAACTGAGGAAAGAGGGTTACCAGATTATGAATATTAACTCAAGAAGCTCATCAGTAGAACAGATTAGATACAGAAGACCCAGGAGGAATTAAACATAGTAGCACAGTGTTTCATAAACCCAAAGACCTCAACCCAATAGGGTAAGAACTCAATATTCAACAAAATGTTGGAAAAATTAGAAAGGAGTCTGGCAGAAATTAGGTTTTGAGCACGTCACATTGTAAGTGTCAAATGGATAAATGTTCTAGATTTAAAAAGGTCAAATCATAAACTAATTGAGTAGGAGAGAACTTTTACATCAATGGATAAGGGAAGAATTCTTGAACAAGAGATAAAGAAGATCACAGGAGACTAAAATTGACAATTCTGACTGCATAAATTTTAAGTTTTTGAATAAACAATGCAATGTAATTAAAGCTAGAAGGTAAAGCATTTACTAAGAAAAAGAATCTTTGCAGCCAATGGCTGATATTCAAGATATACCCATACAGAGAATTGATTCAAATATATAGGAACAACAACTATTCTCCAATAGATAAATACTCAAAGGGTATGAAGATGCAACTCTCAAAAGAAGAAAAGCAAACTATCAACAGCCAGATGAAAAAAATGCTCTGAATCAGTAATAATAAGAAAACTACAAATGAAAACAACTCGGGTTCTACTTTACACCTATTAAAATGGTAAAGATGTTTTAAGAAAAGATAATGAGAATTATTGGAAGAACTGTGGGAAAATAAACACATTAATATATTCCTGGTAGAACTGTGAATTGGGGGGCAGCCAGGTAGCACAGCAAGTAAGAGCACTGGCCCCAGTGTTGGGATGACCTGGGGATCAAATCTGAGCTCAGATACTTAGCACCACACCCAGAAACAACGGGCCAAGTAACCTTGAGCAAGTAACTTAATCCCAATTGCTTAAAAAAAAAAAAGAACTGTGAATTGGTCAGGTGACACAATTTGCAACAAGTAAAACAATTTGGAACTTTGTTCCCCAAATCACTGATCTATACATTCGGCGCAGCTCCAGCTTCCACCTTCCCTAATTCATGTAAAAGGGGACTCTGAACAAACTTTGGAGCTACAGAACCCACAAAATAAAACAGAAAAGCAAACCTCTCACTGAGGACAGGCTGGCAGCATGCGGCCAGCGCAGCACTCTCGGAGCCGAGTCCAGGTCCGTGTGAGACGGAGGTTTTAGCACCAGGGTGGGTCTGATCGGCCACCGGCTGGAGGGACTCCAGATCACTAGGAGCTGTTGCCCTCTCCAGAATTATCAACACATAGATGCAAAGGACAAAGTGAGAGGTCAGTGCAGTCTTCACTTTGGGACTCAGTAGCTGGGAGGGCATTGGCTTTTGCCCCCGGAGCAAGAAGACATTGAGGGCTGCAGGCGCAGCCCCTGATACAGGCAGCTTCAGCTCCTGGACTGCAGAGTATAGGGGAACCAAGTGACCAGTCTGAGGGGTAATCGCTCTTGCTTTAACCTGCTTGGACCTGGATTGTGGTCTAGGGTGGAGGTCCTGGGGTGTGTGACCAGTTTGCCAGAGCTTGTGGAGGCTTCAGAGAGGGCACCCAACTAATACCTCCGGCAGCTGAGAAAACCACAGTATTTGGCATGAAGCTCCCCTGTCTGGTGGCAGAGTCCTACTCTGGCAAAAAACCCAAAAGTCAAGTAATTGAGTGGCAACATGTCCAGGCAAAGGAAGCAAAGCAAACAGACAAATTCAACATCACACTCCTATTTTGGGGACAAAAAGGACCAAAGCATGGAACAGGAGGAAGACAGTGAAGTCAGAACTCCTACACCAAAAGCTTCAAAGGAAAATACAAGCTGGTTACAGGTCATAGAGGACCTTAAGAAGCAGGTAGGAGAAGTAGAGGAAAAACTGGGAAGAGAAATGAGAACAATGCAAGAAAATTACAAAATGAGAGTCAACAGCCTGACTGAGGAAAATCACACCTTAAAAAATAGACTAACTCAAATGGCAAAAGAGGCTCAAAAAGGCAATGAGGAGAAGAATGCCTTAAAAAGCCAAATTTGCCAGATGGAAAAAGAATCTCAAAAGCTCACTGAGGAGAATTATTCCTTCAGAATTAGATTGGAACAAATGGAAGCTAACGACTTTATGAGAAATCAAGATGCTGTTAAACAGATCCAAACAAATGAAAGGACAGAAGGCAATGTGAAATGTCTCATGGGAAAACCACTGACATGGAAAACAGATCCAGGAGGGAGAATTTAAAAAGTATTGTACTACCTGAAAGCCATGATCAAAGTGAGAACCTAGAAATCATCCTCCAGGAAGTTCTCAAAGAAAACTGCCCTGATGTTTTAGAACCAGAGGACAAAATGAGGTTAAAAGAATCCACGGATCACCTGCTAAAAAAGATCCCCAAAAGAAAACTCCTAAGAATATTATAGCCAGGTTTCAAAACTTCTAGATCAAGGAGAGAATATTACAAGCAGCCAGGAAGAGACAATTTGAATATTGTGGAAACACAATCAGGATAACCCAGGATCTGGCAGCTTCTACACTGAGAGATCGAAGCGCTTGGAACATGATATTCTGGAGGGCAAAGGAGCTGGGATTAAAATCAAGAGTCACCTACCCAGCAAAACTGAGTATCATGTTTCAGGGGAAAATATGGTCATTCAGTGGAAATGAGGACTTTCAACCATTCTTGCTGAAAAAACCAGAGTTAAAGAGAAAATTTGACATTCAGATATAAGAAGCAAGAGAAACATGAGAAGGTAAACAGGGAAAAGATATCATAAGGAACTTATCAAAGTTGAACAATTAACATTCCTACATGGAAAAACGATCATTGTAACTGATGAAACTGTTCTTAGTATGAAAATAGTTGAAGGGAATAGAAATATATATACATATGTCTATATCAGAGGGTATACAGGCATATGAATACATATGTTAACGTGTATATATATATATATATAATATATATATATATGTGTGTGTGTGTGTGTGTGTGTGTGTGTGTGTCCAAGTATACACAGATAGAGGGCACAGGACCAATTTAATAGGAAGGGATGATGCTTAAAAGGTGAAATTAAGGGGGGGGAGAGGAATATAATGAGAGGAGATGGAGAGAGACAGAAAGGGGTAAACTATCTCATATAGAAAGAGGCAAGGGAAAATGGTTACAATGGAGGGGAAGAATAGAAAGGCAAAAGGGAATGGGTAAACTTTATTTTCAGTGAATTTGGCTCAGGGAGGGAATGAAATACACACTAAAGAGGGTATCTCCCCCTACAGGAGAGTAGGGGTGACAGGGATGAGAGAAGGGATAATGGAAGGGAGGGCAGGTTGGGGGGGAGGGAAGTTGGAAGCACCCACTTTTGAAAAGGGTTGGGATCAAAGTAGAGAATAGAACAAGTGGGAGGTGGGATAGGAGGGAGAGAAATATAGTCAGTCTTTTACAATATATCTACTATGTTATTGCTTTGCATTAGCCACACATGTACAACCTATACTGAACTGTTTATCTTCCCAGTAAGGGTGGGTGACATGGGAGGAAGGGAATGAATCTGGAATTCAAAGTTTTAAAATCAAATGTTTAAATATATATATATATATGTATATATGCTATTATTAATATTATTTTACATGTAATTGGACAAGAAGATATACAGGCACTGGGGCATAGAGATTCTCCATGCCCTACTGGAAAAGTCTAAAGGGGTATGGGAGAAAATATGGGAGAGAGCAGATTGGACGAGGGGATATTCTGTGGGACTGCTATTTTGAGGCATTGGGTAGGGGAAAAACAGGGAGAAAATTTGTAACTCAAAATCTGGCGGAAATGCATGCAAATCAAAAGTTAATAAAGGATTTGAAAAAAAAAAGAAATAATGAAAAGGGTAGTTTCAGAAGAACCAGAAAAGACATATGAAATGTTATAGAATGGAACAAGCAGAACCAAGAAAACAATTTAAACAAAAACATTATAATGACTTTGAAAGATAGGAGAACTCTGTTCAAATGCAGTGAGCCACCATAATTCAGAGGACTCATGATGAAATATGCCTGAGAAAGAAAGATGATGGACTTATGGAATTAAAGAGATAACAATTTTCAAACATAGTTAATGTAGCATTTTGTTTTGCTTAACTTCATATTTGTTACAACCTATTTTGCTGTTACTATCTTTTTTCCATAGTTGGAGAGTTCTTCAACAAGTAAACTAAAGAAAAGATCACAGGAGATAAAATGCATAATTTTTATTACATGAAATTGAAAAGTTTCTTCACAAACAAAATCGATATATTTAAAAATTAGAAAAATATAATTCACTGGAGTATATATTTGCACTAAATTTCTCTAATAAAATTCTCATTTCCAAGAAACAGGGAACTGAATCAAATAAATAAAAAACTTTCCTCAATAGAAAGTCAAAGGGTATGAACACACAGTTCCTCCCAAAAGAAAACTATCAAGAACATTATGAAAAAATGTTAACTCACAGAGAAATTAAATATAAAACAACTTTGAGGTTGTACCTTACACTCATCAGAAATATGACAAAAAAAGGAGCTTTTGAGGATATACACATTAAGCTACTGGGGGTGGGGCTATAAGTTGGTCCAACTATTATATGGAAAACAATTTGGAACTATGCCCCTAAAAATCAATGAACTGTGACTTTGACACAGCAATTCCATTACTAGACCTATCCCCCAAAAAGACCAAAGGAAAAAGATCTATATGCATAAAAATATTTATAGTAGCTCTTTTCATTTTTCTTTTTTTTTTGTAAGCAATCGGGGTTAACTAACTTGCTCAAGGTTACATGGCCAGTTATTTCTGGGTGTGGTGCTGAGTATCTGGGCCCGGACTTGATCCAGGTCATCCCGACACTGGAGCCAGTGCTCTTACTTGCTGAGCCACCTGGCCGCCCCTAAGCAATTGGGGTTAAGTAACTTGCTCAAGGTTACACGGCCAGGTGTTTCTGGGTGGGTGCTAAGTGTCTGAGCCCGGGATTCGATCTCCAGGTCATCCCGACACTGGAGCCAGTGTTCTTACTCGCTGTGCTACCTGGCCGCCCCTCTTTTCATTTTTCAAAAGAAGTGGAGACAAAGTGGCTGCTCAGGAAAACTGGGGAATGGGTGATCAAATTATGAATGTAATATGAATATAATGTATTACTGAGTCATAAGAAATTACAAAAGTGGTGTGGTTGCAGAGCAAACTGGGAGGTTTCTATCTCATTGTATAAAACTAAGGAGGAGTAAAGTGAGTGGAAGTAGGAAAATATTTTATATAATGACTATGACACTGTAAACAAAAACAATAGTGAAAGATTGAAGAACAATGATCAATGCAATGGCCAATAATAATTCTCCACAAGCTCGATGATGAAACACATTTCCCATTTCTTGGCAAAAAGGTCATAGACTGACTAGAGGTGTAGGTATGGCCAAAGTGTGGATTTGATGTGATTATCTGTTACAAGGAAAGAATTTTTATTTCAGAGAATTGGGCATATAATAATAAAAAAACTAAGAAAAGACTGTCAATAAATCATGTAAAAACATATAGGAAAGAGAATTAAGTTGAAAAGGAGACATACAAGTAAAGCATTGTTAGAAACACCAGGTTAAATTTGAAATACATATAAAAAAGGTATATTTAATAGAGATTCATAGTTTATTATGTACCCCTATTTTCCAGTTCTTTGTAAAGGCAAGTTCATATTTGTTGCTCTCTTAAGATCAAAGTAATAAAAAGGAAAGATTTTAAAAATAGTAATAAGAAAATAAATAGATTAGCTTAAATTAGAACCACTTTAAAATAGCTAGGAACAATAGTAGTTCACATAATTTTTTTGGAGAGGGGAAGGCAAGACAATTGGGGTTAAATGACTTGTCCAAGGTAACACAGTTAATAAGCATCAAAAGCCTGAGGCCTAATTTGAACTCAGGTCTCCTGACTCCAGGGCTGGTGCTCTATTCACTGTGTCACCTAGCTGTCCCTTAGTTCACATACTTTAAATTCATCTATATTTTCTTTTTAAAAAGTATTCCTTTCGTATATGTTTGAATATGGATACGTATAATGCTGTGGAAGTCTGTAATATTTCAAAGAAAGTTGAGAGAGTCAATGTATAGTGTTCAGAAAGAACTAGAAATCTGTCAAGCTTTTTTGTCCTGCTTTGACTTCTTCCCATTTTAAGCTGAAGATGGATATCACACATGAGACATACGATGAATTAAGCAAAGTAGAGACATTCAGGTTAATATGTATCTGTGCTTAAAAGACCTTTCCTTCCCCAGTTCTTAGCAAACTGTAGTAAAGTCTGGAAATAGGAACAGTGATATACAGAGAAATGAAACAAGCTAAATTAAGTAAAGCCCAAATAAATAAACAAACAAACAAATAAATAAAACCAAAGTTATGTCATTGAATCATTGCCTTGTTGAGTAGATATGTTTACACGTTGTTTCAAACAAAGACAGATACTACATCCTCCTTGATTACATGTGAATACTCACAGTTAAATCTATAGTCACAAACATCTTTCTTTGTTTGGATTTTCTGTGAAGTTCAGGGTGCTGATTTTCCCGCTGAACTAATGTAATTAAAAAAGATTGCTGACCCCTTGAACAGGTATCTTTTCTAGTAAAGCAGATCTAAGAACCTGTGCTAACAATCATCCTGGGTATGCCAGTGTGGTTGCTGCTACAGTCACATAGTTTACAAAAAGAAAAAAAAGTACCTTCCCATTCTATTGGAATATCTCCTTCTCTGTAGTCTACTTCTTTCATATTTCTTGCTTCCATGAATCTTCTTTCTCGCAGAGTCTGTCCTACAAAATACACAAGGAATATATTTAATATAACAACAATTTTTTAACATTTGTTTTTAAAATTTGAGTTCCAGATGCTCTCCTTTCTTCCCTCCTCACCCACCCCCACTGGAAGAAGCAGTCCTGGGAAATACCCTGATACAACATAATGCTGTTAATTACTGTCAGCTAACATGTCACCACTTAGGACACTACAACAAGAAACAAAGTTACTGTCAAAAGGACAGGTAGGTTTTTATCTGAAAGTAGGGATACAAACTGGGGCTGTTTCAAATTTCAAAATGCTACAGAAAAAAAAAAACCCAAACTTCCCTCTTTATGTAGGCAAATGAAAAGAATTAACTTACAAGAAATTTTGGTAGTACCTTTTGTTTGAAAATCTAGGTGCTGAACAGTCAGTTTTAACATAATGCTTTTTTTCAAAACTCGAATTTGTTTCAATGCAGTTAATTTATTGGGGAATGTTATGAGCTTAACAATAATTTTGGGTCTGCTTCTGAATTATTTCTTTATCTTGACTTCCCATCTATGTTCTTTTCATAACAATGCCTATCATGAGGTAGCTAAGAGTGGGGAGCTGCAGTGTGGCACTCCTAAAGAGGACTTTGCAGCTTGTTCTCTTTTGGTATAGTTAAATTACCATTTCTGATCTGCTAGAGATGTTCCATCCCTTGGTAGATTTCCAGGCTAATGATTAGTAGGGAGTCAGTCAGGTAGTCAATAAATGTTTGTTAAGTACTTTCTTTGTGACAGGCACAGTGCTCAGCACTGGTGTCCTCAGAAAAGCAAAAGACAAGGAGCTCACAGTCTAATGGGGGTGACAAAAGGCAAAGAAATATGTACAAACAAGTTATTTACAGGATAAATAGGAAATAATGAAAAGAAGGAAGGGACCAGAATTAAAAGAGATTAGGAAAGGTTCCCTGAAGAAGGTGGGCTTTTAGCTGAAACTTGAAGGAAACCAAGGAAGCCAGGAAGCAGAGATAAAGGGGAAGATCCTTTCAGAAACAGAGAGACAACCAACCAGTAAAAATATCCAGAACCGAAAGATGGAGTATCTTGCTTGTGGAACATGTGGTAGACTGTAAGGTACAAGGAGACCAGAAAGGTGTGTGTGTGTGTGTGTGTGTGTGTGTGTGTGTGTGTGTGTGTGTGTGTGTGTGAGGTACATTTTTTGAGTATAAAGTGGATATGGTCAGATCTGCCCTTTAGATTGAATGGAGGATAGACTGGAGTGGGGAAAGACTGGAGCAGACCAAGTTACCAACAAGCTACTGTAATACTCTAGGCCTGAGGTGAGGAGGACCTGCATCAGTGATGGCAGTATCACAGGACAGAAGGAGGCCTATTTTTCTTTCCAGAATTTATTTATTTTTAGTTTTCAACATTCATTTCTGAGTTCCAAATTTTCTCCCCATATCTACCCTACCCCCATCTCAAGATGGCAAGCATATGATTACTCCTATCCCTAGTCTGCCCTCTCTTATATCCCCCCCATCCTTCCCCTTGCCCCTTTACCCCTAACTTTCTTGTAGGGCAAGATGGATTTCTATACCCCACTGCCTATATATCTTATTTCCTGGTTGCATGTCACAACAATTTTTTAACATTTGTTTTTAAAACTTTGAGTTCCAGATTCTCTCCTTTCTTTCCTCCTCACCCACCCCCACTGAGAAGACAAGCAATTCAATATAGGTTATACACATGTAGTTATGTAAAACATTTCCATAGTAGTCTTGTGAAAGACTATATTTTCCTCCATCCTATCCCATCTCCCATTTATTCTATTTTCTCCTTTGACCCTGTCCCTTTTCAAAAGTGTGCGCTTCTTACTACCCAGATATACTACCGTGTTTCCCCGATAATAAGACACTGTCTTATTATTTTTTTGGACAGAAAAACACCAGAGGGCTTATTTTCAGGGGAGGGCTTATTTTAATGAACATTGACAGCAATTTTAATAAACAGGTAAATGTGAACAAAAAAATGTACCAGCAAGCAAATCACTGGGGAAGAACAGGATGATGCGCTCACTGCTGCAGCTCTGATTGGATGCAGCTCAGAGCGCGGCATGCGTTTCACCGGGGTGGGGGGGGACGGTGCATACAGAGGGTACCGTAATGTAGCGTGTAGCGCAGGGGATCACCTTCACTACAGTAGCAATCTGAATAGGGCTTATTTTCAGGGGAGGGCTTATTTTAGAGGAATCTTACACAGTAAGGGGAGGGCTTATTTTCGGAATAGGTCTTATTATCGGGGAAACATGGTATTTGAGATATGTTACACAGGTGAAAATAACAGGTCTCAGGAACAGATTGGATATGGGGTTGGGGAGAGAGTGAAGAGTTGAGGATAACAGTTAGGTTACTGTATCTTAAGGGGATGACGGGAGCTTGACCATTTCATTTTACAGAGAAGGTTGGGGAAGCTCTCAAAATGGACATTCTGAGGACACAAAGATGATTTTTATAAAGAAGGAAAGGATGAGTTATCCAAAAAAGACACATGAAATTCACTGACCAATTTAGATTTCCAGAAGACAGAAGCAAGGGTAAAAAGAAGAGAATAATAATAACTAGCATTTATATAATGCCCAAAATGCCATGAGTTTTACTAATATTATCTCATTTGATCCTCACAAAGATGCTTGAAGATAGGTTTATTATTATTTATCTTCTATTTTATAGCTGATATTATAATTTTAATTAATATATAATATATTATAATATATAAAGATATATATTATCTACATTTTATAGTTGAAGAAACTGAAGCAAACAGTATTTAAATGACTTGCCCAGGGTCACACAGCTATGAGGCAAATTTGAACTCAGGTCTTCCTAAATCCAGATTCCATGCTCTATTCACTATGCCATCTAGCTGCCTATAAGATAAATACAAAAGACTGGCAGATTTCTATAAAAAAGTGTCAGGAGAACTAAGGTTAACAAGGAAAGCTAAGGACAACACCCCCATCCCCAACCTTGACCACTATCAAAAAAAAAAAAAAAAGGAGCATCCAGGATGGGTTTGGAAAGCTATTAAGAGTAGACAGGATAGTGACAGCCAGTGAGAAATAAAGCACAACTACTTTTTTGTCTTCTTAGTTCTTACTTCACTATGGATCAGTTGCATAATTCTCCTCATAGTTCTTTGCATTCTTCAAATTGATAGTTTTTTTTCTGGAGCATTTATATTCTATTATGTGCTACAACTTTTTTGATCATTCCCCAATCAATGGGCTCTCTTCTTCTTCCTCTTTTTTTTTTTTTTAACACATTTATTTCTCTTTTAAATAGGGACCACTTTGCTATTGTTCCATGGTTTTTGGGAAGTGAGAACTCTCTTTTTGGTCAGGAAATTTTCCCTCATATTATAGTATTTGTTCATTGTGTTTTTGTCTCTTTTTGTGTTGTTTTTTTTTTTCCTTTCTGTCCTTATAACATCACCAATTCTGCTTCATTTTGATTCTACCATCATCATCATCATGGCCCCATGTGGCACCCCACCCCCTTTTCAGCATTTTTTAAATGGACTGTTTCCCCCATCAGACTAGAAGCTCCTTGAGAGCAGAGACTAACTTTTCATTTGTATTTCCTTCTTCAGTACTTAGGATAGTGCCTGGCACAGAGCAGGCACTTTATCAATGTGCACTGAGTTATGCTGTATTAGTTTTTCTATTGGTTTATCTGCTTCTGAACTAGTTGTATTCTCTCTTGATCTTTTACTTATCTGTTTTTGCTTCTTACTTTTGGGTCCCATTTCCTTCTACTGATACCTAATGCCCTGGGAGACTCTGTCTCTTTCTACTAAGGGAGTTGAGGGTGTGGCTTGGGGGCCTTTTCCCAAGGAATCTCTTGGGGTAAAGGACAGGACCCAAACTCTGTTTCTAGTCCTCTCTTTCATTGACACAGAAACTATTTCAGTTCTAATAGGTTCTTTACTGCCTACTGATCCCTTTTACTCCCATTTATTCTCCTTTTCTTTCTTTGTTTGATAAGAGAAAAATTACTCTTTCACCTCAAATAGGAAAAGAGGAGCTCCAGGATGAGTCATCACAGTGAGAGGACTGGGTAGTAACCTCACCCACAAACTTGAAGCACAAGCCTGCAGGACACACAATGGCTACAATAATGTAAAAGAATAAAACACCATAAGAGATCAGAATTCAGAAGGTGCCCTTGATCAATTCTGACTCCAGAGTACTTCTGGGTAGAAAGTCAGTGAAGAACAGGGCACATGCTATCAGACATGATCAGTGTGAGTTTGTTTAATTGAATTTTTTTTCTGCTACAAGGGAAGGTCCAATGGGGAGGGGGATGGATTGATAAGTGAGAGCAGTATAAACAGTACAAAAAGCACCAATACAGCATTTAAAAGGGCAGCTAAGGTGGCACAGGGGATAGAGCGCTGGGCCTGGAGTAGGAAAGACTGATCTTCCTGAGTTCAAATACTGCCTCAGACACTTACTACCTGTGTGACCCTGGGAAAGTCAATTAACCTTGTTTGCCTTGGTTTCCTCGTCTGTAAAATGGGCTAGAGAATTGAAATGGCAAACCACACTAGTAGCTTTGCCAAGAAAAACCCAAAAGGGGTCATGAAGAGTCAGACACGACTAAAACAATTAAACAACAACAGCATTTTAAAAAAAGAACAAAGGTGAATCTGCTTTGAGAAGTGGTTTCCAGCAATACAGTTTATCTAAAAGTAGGAACAGTCGGCAATAAGATGGAGTACTTAGAATATGAATAATCAAATAATTAACTATATATAAACTCCTTCCAACAAGTTTTATGGCGAAGGCATTTTTAAAAGCATTTTTTTCTGTATTATTAGATTCTGAAACTTCCTTTTCATGTAAGAAAAATGAAAAATGAAGAGCAAGACAGAGGAGACTATGCAAAATGCACCACAAAACTCTGCATCCTGTAATTCCTACTTTATTTTACCCTTCACTTAAAGAGACACACCATAGTATAGTGTCAAGTGTGACAGACCTGGAATCAGGAAAGAACTGAATTTGAATGCCAGCTCTAATATTAGCTACATCACCCTGGATATGTCAGAAACTCCGAGTCTCAGTTTTCTTAGAGAGACACTATTACTTGCATTATCTCCTCCACAAGGTGGCTGTGAGGAAAGTGTCTTGTAAATGTTAAAGTGACATATATAAATTTGAGATGGTGCAGTGGACCAACATAAATAAACAGATAGACGACGGAATAAATGAGTGAATATTGAATGCTTGACTAGAGTCAAGAAAGACTTGAGTTCAAATTTCACCTCAGACACTTACTAGCTGTATAACCCTGGGCAAGTCACTTAAACCCAGTCCCCCTCAGTTATCTTATCGGTAAAATAAGGCTAATAATAACACCTACTTCCCAGGGTTGTTGTGAGGATCAAATATAATAATATTAGTAAAGCCTTTTGTAAATATTAGAGTGTTATATAAGTGTTAGATGTTATCATCACTAGAATAACCTGGACCCGGATTTATCATATCCCTGCCTTTCCAGGTCTATGTCTCTCTGAAATACTGAGAATAAAATGAACACAAATTAGGAAGTAATTTGGCTGTGTTGGAAAAAGGAACCTCCTACTTAAAAGCTAACATTTTGTCCATATCTATTATGAGCAACTTTCTCTCCCCTATAGTGATGAATTTGGGTGTTCCAAACCATAAAATTCTGTGATTTTACACAATTACCATATGTTTTAGTTGGCATGCAAACACTAACTTTGGATTTGATACTTTTGTTTTATACAGGACATTCATTTATGTGACCTTACCAATACACTTGCATAACTCCAGTCTGCTGAGACATTTACCAGCCCACCCAAACTTTACTAACACTCCATATTTCCCAGAATCCCATACAGAAAGATTTAGTATATTCTAAAATCTTGTCAGTCTAACATATCTCTTCTTGTTATCATTTAACCAAGCATAAAAACAGAGGAAATAGATCTCTGACTAGACCCTCAGGTAGACCTTTTAGTTCACCTTTCTAATTTGAAGAAATTGAGTCCTAGAGAGGTTCAATAACTTAAACTCTTTCATTAGCACCTAATCAGTGATCCATATGCTCCCCAATATATCTGAAGGCAATTTAGTTCTTTCCAATCACACCAGACACCCAGACATGGGAAATAAGGACATTATACATTTTTTCTACTCCTCCTTTTGGCTCATGATGGTCTAAAAAAACTTTGGATGGTAGGGAAGGATGACTTTTCCCCTTCCCACTCCATTGCATAATTTTACTTTGTGATTCTAAAATACTTGCCATAAATTGCATCAGGTTATGACCTTTATCTTTTAGGTACCAAGGGTTTCAAAGACCAAAACAGGTATCAGAGTAATACTCAAAAACTGCCACATGAATCTTCCTACTTTAATATAACACAGTATTTTGCTTAAATATGTCTTTGCCTTAAAAAGACTAGAGGGAAATGTTAGTAAGATATGAAACTGAAAGTAAACAAAAATAGTCCTATAAGTTAAGCAATAGAAAAGACTACTAAAATAAGTGTGTTTACTCTTCCCACGCAGATGATGAATAAATGTCTTTATTCCTATTTACTGTCAAAAACATGGGGCTGGTAGTAATGAAAAATACTCAGACTAAAGCATATTCTAAAGGTCTAAAGAGTATCTTTGTTGCATGTAACAAAAACATATGTCACATATGTCTATTTCTCTAGAAAGATTTATAATTAAGACTAAAAAGGGTTTCTGACTATATTCCAAAGTCATGCATAAAGGATTTAGAAATACTTATTGTTGGGCATTATCCATAACCTCCCTCTCCTCCATCAGTGTGGCTAATCAAAAGTTGAATATATTTTAGTGCTCTCTTAAGAGATAAAAGGGAAAACTTGAGTACCACATGAAGAGATATTATTTACTCTCCAAAATGCAAAGAGGTAATGCCCTGATTTCTATAGAAAATACAACCTTCACACTGATCCATACCAGGTAAGGATTAAAAAGAAAAATCCAAATAATGGGGGGAAAATGATTTGAACTCATAGAAATAAGATGCATCTACTATGGGGAAGTAAAATAAAGGTAGTTGTTTAAAATTTTAATTAATGTACAAAGAATCGGCTTTTGGAAGCAATATATATTCACCTAGCACACATTCTATAATCCTTTGTAGAGAGAGTCTTATCTCCAATTTACAAAGCACATTTCTGAATAAGAACACAAGCCTTCAAAAATGAAATCATAAGAAACAAGCATTATGCAACATCGTTTTAACTATCTGTCTGAATCATGACAGACGTGTTTTAACATGTCTTAACTGTTCAATCCAAAGGGGCTGAAAACTTTTTGTCCAAATTAAATAGGCTTTAAGATAGATGGCATGGAAAATCCAGGTTTTAAAAAGCTTCTTTTACAATAAGAGGAAATTTAATTACTGTAATTAAAATCTTCCACTTTGCAGTGAAGTTAGCTAACAAAAGCAAACAAATACAAGTAAACTACTGGCATAAAAAGAAACAATATTCTTTATACTCCTAAATAAGTAAGCCTCATACATAATGTGGTGTGTGCCAATACAATGTTATATTTATTTCCACTCTCAGAGTACAGCCTGATCATCTGAAGATGGAAAGGTAAAGGGAAACAAAGGTAAGCATGTAGCGTAAGAGATATATGGTGGAAAATTGCATTAGCAATAGAGATTTAGACCAACTGCAGTATTTCTGAATTAGGAGACAATCTTAAATTTCATTTTACAATTTCAAACTATGGCAAAATTGGCTAATTATGAAGTGATTAATTAAATGACATAAACAGCCTCACAAAAATTTAGTTCCAGATATCCCACTATGTTCAAAAGTTTGGTAAAATGAAAAAAAAAACCCTAAAATAATGGCAAATGTGACAAACTCACAGACTATACTGCTAAATGAATAATTAAAAAAGAACAGTTACTCAAATGAATATAGTAGCATATTAAATAACTGGTCTTCTCCAATTTTGATAGACTGGATTCTTCTCAGCAATGAAGGGTTATAAGACAACTCCAAAAGACTCATGATGGAAAGAGATGTCTACATTCAAAGTAAAAACTAGAAAGAACAAAATTTGAATGTAGATTGAAGCAAATTACCTGCTCTCTTTCTTTTTCTTGTTTGATTTTGTTTCCTCTTTTCCCATTTTCCATCTGTTACAATCCTTCTTTATAACCCGACTAATGTCTAATGTGCAAGTATTTGCATATAGTTCCTATACTTGATTGCATGCTGCCATGGTGGAGAGTGAGGGATGAGGAAAGTAAACAAACATTAATAAAGACAAAAAATTAAAAACAAAAAACAAGTCTTCTTAAGCTACACAGCATACTACAGTTAAAACAAAAATCAAGGCTATCCTTATAAAGACAAAAATTAAAAACAAAAAACAAGTCTTCTTAAGCTACACAGCATACTACACTTAAAACAAAAATCGAGGCTATCCTTATAAAGAACTCCTCTCAAATTTCATCTTTCAAAGCAGCTTACCTCAACATCCACCCATCATGCTTTCCTCTTTTGCTCCACACTCAGAGTATGGGGAGAGGGTTTCCAATCAATTCCAACCCTTCTACTTGTGTCATCTATATCAGGAGCCTGCCCCTTTAATCATCTTCTCTGGTGCCCTCATTTTTAGCCTTACTTTATCCACTGGCTCCTTCCTGGCTGCTTATAAACATAGTCAGATTACCAATACCTTTAAAAAAACACCTCTAATTTTACCTTACCTTTGCCTCAAATTATCATCCTATGTGATTTTCCAGCCAAATTCCTAGAAAAAGTTACCTTCATTCAATTACTACTCTCTTCCCTCAAACTCACTTCTCAACTCTTTGTAATCTAGCTTCAGACTTATCCCACACTATTAAAACTACACTCTGCAAGTATATAAATGTTCCTTTCATTGCTAAATCCAATAGCCTTTTCTCAGTGTTCATCCTTCTTGGCCTCTCTAAAGCATCTGACACAATTTACCACTGTCTCCTTCCTGAGATTTCCTGATACTACTATGTCCTGATTCTTTTCTCACGTATCTGCACTCTTCAGTCTCCTTTGCAGGATCATCCATTATTGTTCTTGTTTAGTCATTTCAGTCATTTTCTAGGACCCCATTTGGGGTTTTCTTGGCAAAGATAATGGAGTGATTTACCATTTCCTTCTCCTGCCCATTTTACAGACGATAAAACAAGACAAAGTGACTTGCCCAGAGTTACTTAGCTAGGAAGTATCTGAGGTCACATTCGAACTCAGGTTTTCCTGACTCCAGGTCCAGAATTCTATCTACTGTGCCACATCGCTGCTATTACCACTATAGCCCTCTGTGTATAAATGAACTGAGTATCTTTCTTGTATGCCTCCTCTTTAATATCTTTTAAGACAATCTTATCAGCTTCAAGTATTCAACAATCACTTCTATGTAGATGATTCTCAAATCTACCAAACTTCCCATTACTCTAGAGGGTACCAACCACCCTTCAGTCCCTCAGGCTCAGAACCTAGGTGTCCGCTTTTACTTCAATATCTTTCACATCCCATATACAATGTCTCGCCAAAGTCAGTTGATTTTACCTTTGCAATATGTCTCGACTATGTCATTTTCTCTCATCCAATACTACCATCATCATGATGCAGCATCTCATCATCTCAGGCTTGCACTATTGCAATAGCCTATTGGTTATCTCTGCCACAAGTCCCTTTTCACGTCAATTCATCTTCCATTCAGCTGCCAAAGTGATATTCCTAAAGGGCAGGTCTAATCATGTCATTAAAAAAAATTCCAATTGTTTCCTATTGTCTCAATAAACACCAATGGCTTCCTATCACCTCCAGGATCAAATTCTCTGACATTCATAGCCATAACCAACTTCCACCTCTCCCTTCCCAACCCTTCCAGTCTTTTTATAGCTTACTCCCTGCCAAATAAGCTTTAATCCAGTGACACAGGCCTCCTTGCTGTTCCATAAACAAGACACTCCTGACTTTGAGTGTTTTCTCTGGCTACTCAGCATCCGGGAATGATCTCCCTCCTTGGCTTCCTTCAAGTCCAAACTAAAATGTCATCTTCTTTAGAAATAGCAAGAAGGCAGTTGTGGGGTGGGGGAGAGGGATATAGAATATGGGAAGGGAAATATTTGCTAACAAAAATATCTGGAATACACTACTATTGTTAAATAAAAATATCCCCACTGTATTCTTTCCCTTATCCCTACCCAGAGTGCCAATTTAAATGACTGTTGTTTTTATTTTAATTGTTGTCTTCATATTATACTATGACAAAAACATCCCCCAAATAACCACAGGATTACCCTGCTTAATCAATGAGTATATTTTCCAGTGATTTTAAAAGTAATTGTTTCATTGAGCTTTGGTAAGTCATCATATCTCTCTTTCCCTATTTTTACATAAACTACAGTTATCTACAGTTGTTAACCAACCCATTTGGAAGACAGAGCCTGATATAGAAACTGCATATCTTTTTATAGCTTAAGTAATTTTTTATTTTTTAAATAATTTTTTAAGTAATTTTATGACTAAACAACAATTTCCAATGAATTTAGTGATTTTCTGTAATTTTTCTAGAGATGCCACAACAAACCCAATAAATATGGACCTCTAATAAATCCCAGAAACTGTTGTTACATAAGGTCATATGAAAAAGCCGACACATACTACACAGTTATAATCTCTATTGCATGAGAATAATGCTTAAGCATTAACATATAAGATTAAAAGTACACACACAAAAATTTTAATAAAGAAACTTAAAACTGGCTTCAATCCATAATATGTAATTTTATGAATTTAAGTAAAAATATTAATTGCTTATCAACTGAAAAATGACTGAAAAAATTATGGCATATAAATGTAAAGAAATATTATTAAGGAGGATGAAATTGAAAATCTAAGGGATTCAGAAAAACATTGATTTGTTTTAACTGATGCAGTGAAATAAGCAGAACTAAGAATACAATATGTACAAGGATAACACTGCAAATGAACAGATTACTAAAAAGAAGTGGAATTCTGCATAATGAAATAAAAACAACAACACTCAAAGTGTGGAAGATTACCATGAGATAACTCTCACTCACTAAGAGCGCGCGCACGCGCGCGTGTGTGTGTGTGTGTGTGTGTATATATATCTTTCTCTTTATTGGATGCTTTTGTAGAATTTTTTCTTTGTTATAAGAGGATTCAATCTAGAGATGGTGAAGCTAACAAATGACTGTGACTCAAAGACAAAAGACGTCACCAAAATATACTTTTTTCAAGCACTAATATTTCATTATCCTGATTCTACCAGATAGATAACACATAGTCATATGTCAAGTCTATGTCAAAGTCAAGACAAGTCTATGTCAAAGAAACTTGGTATACAAACGAGCCTTTGAGAATAGGGTCCTTTTTAAGTATTCTTCTGCTTACTTTAAATTCTCCCTTAAGTCAACTCTAGTCAAAACCTAAGTTTGCATATAATTCCCAAATTGGTCTTTTCACCACTGAGTACTTTCTTGTTGTAAGATGTCATGTCTAAGTGAAGGTGAGGAGGATACTTTATCATTATAAATTCTTCAAGAAACAACATGGGAGCTACAAAAAGAGCTCATACGTGAGTATAGAGTTCACATTCATCTAAGGTTTAATTAGCCCAAGCATAATGGTTTAACAAGATTCACCTGGGAATCTGCTTTTGAAAACAAATTTCCCTGATGTGACTATACCAGACTTTGTCATTCTCACCTATCATTTCGGAAAATTTACTCATGAAAGAATATTTAATTTGGCAACTTCAATTTCTTACTTTAATTGAATATAAATAACAAATGCCATTTCTGTTTCCAACAGCTTTGGGTATTCTATTTGATTAAATAACATTCATAATTTTAACCCAACCCAGTTCTTTTAATTGAAATGATCTGAGTAAGCACTAGCCAGGGAATAAGGAAACAGGCTGAAAACCAAATCACCAGGAAAGAAGCATCTAAGCATTTATCTTTTTGTTTTTCTCAATTTAAAATGGATAAACGAGTAATGGATAATTCTCCTCAGTGAGAATTATCTAGATATTATTTCAAAGCTATCTAATAGCAAAAGGAAGAAGTAGCCAAGGAAACAAATTATTTAACTCACTTTCAGCATGAATGAGGACTTTTTTTTATATGAAGTATTGGGTCTTATTCAGAGATCCACTTAAATTGGTGATATAGAAGAAAAATGAACTCATTCGAGAACCCTGTATAGCATGTTACGATCAATAATAAGGCAATTTTGAAGAACAAAATTTGAAAGGAAACAAGTCTATTCTGATTTTTTTTCACTTCACATTTAATAAATTGCTCTTGAGGCAAACTTTCTTTGCTCTTTTGTTCCATCTGCTATGGAATGAAAACTTCAAATTCTTTGATGAATGGTTAGAAAGGATCCATTTTTACAGTCGTGCTCATATATAATCCTAAATAAATGGCACTTAAACTCTAGGCAGACATGACTTTTTTTTTTTTTTTAATGTCAGAAGACAGTTCAGGAATCACTATATAATCCCAGATGGCCTCAAATGCCTTAAACAATTTAGGCTGAAGTTGGGAGGTTCTCCTTTTAGACTTAGGAAAACTATGGAAGGTTACCGCTAACTGACAAAAGTTAAGTTTAACTTTTAATAAAAGTTAACCTAAGCTTGGCTTATAAGGCCATTTGGTAAAAGAGAAGCATGATCCCTTTAATAGTCAGATCAATGGAGAGATGCTGTTGAGTGCCTCAACAATTTGCTGGAGCTAACATTAAAATAAGCATTAATGCTAAATGCTCTACTTCCTAAGCCTGTCCCCAAGGTACTTGAGTGACTAGCCCACAGATAAGAATGAGGCTTATTTTCATTTTCCCTGAGTACAACAAAAAACAATGTTTAATAATAATAAAAGTTACTTTCCTACTTACTTTTTGATTCAATTATGCTTTATATAATGCACTAACTATATGAAAAAAACAGCATTGAATATTTTTTGAGAACAGAAACACCCAACCAAGAACTCAATAAAAAGTACATTATTATTAGAACTGTCACCAGAATATTAGCAAAGGAGGAATTAAAAGGATCACAGACTTAGAGCTATTAAGAACCTTAGGCTAAACCTAACTTCCTCATTTTACTGATTAGGACCTTGAGGCCCAAAGACTTTAAATGATATGCTGAGGGTCACACAATTAGTAATCATCTAATGTTGTATATAAACCCAAGTCTTCCTGACTCCAATACCAGCACTTTATCTACTATACCACATCAGCTCTCAAACCAATTAAACATTTACCAAGAGTCTACAATATAACATCATATAGTGAGATCACGTTTAACACTTAAGATTTGTCTCTGCAGCAAGGGAAAGAAGAATGGAGAAGGAAGAGAAACAAGCATAAGACAAGAGTGGTACTTACTTGTAAAGGGGGGAATTACTCTGTAACCTGGATGATTTCAAGGTCACAAAAGTTACAGAAACCCTACTTCTTCAATATAGGGAGGAACATTTATCTGAAAAAATAAAAGAGAACCTTTCAACTGAACATTCCCTTTGGATTCAAAGTGAGAGGCTCAGGTGAGAACATAGGTAAGGTCTGTATCTGACCCTTACATTGAGCAAAATTGCTAGCATTTGCCCTAAAAACTGAACTTGAATTGAGGCTCTTGTCAAAAGAACATTCCAAGAGGAATTTACTGATTGAAGAGGAATAAAAAGCTGTAATTGAAGGAATTAATGAAAAGCCAAAGGAAAGAACACTGGCTGTGGAGTCAAAGGTTATGAGCTAGATTCTTTATTATCTTGAGCATTTATCCAAATCTCAGATCTTTCTATGCTTTAATCTTCTTGAGACTAGTCATACAGGACTAGTTTATTATTTTAAAAAAAATCATCCTGTTTCCTTCCCTAACCTCAATGTTATGTACATGTTTCTTAAAAGCTCTCTGTGATGTCATGTTTACTCTTTAAACACCTCTCTTTTTTCTCCTTCAGTAGAATCATTTGGGAAAGGTTTTATCATAATTTTTATAGGGTTTATCTGAGAGGAGGAAGAAGGAAGGAGTAGGGAGAAGGATATAGTGAACAGAGTGAGAAATATGGGAGTCAATAAAGATCTAGGTTCCCAAACTCTAATACTTGATTAAGTGACCATGGGCATAGTACTTAACTTTGTCCACCTTTAATTTACCAATTCATATGACTGGGAATGACATCTATAGCTGCTTCCACATTAGGTAACTGTGCTATATGAATGCCAGCTATTATTACCAGGAAAGAGCTTTGCTTCTTCTTTGTGAGCTAAATGGCAATTACTAGCAACCCATAGAACACTTCAAAACGGGAAGACTGTGGTACTCACCTTGACTCCTTCATCTAGTCTTAAAGAATGTCATGATTAAGATTAGTGGAAATGAAAAAAAAAAAAAGAAACTGATATGGTGGAGGGGGAATTCCATTTCTCTCATTTTATTTTTCTTTATTTTCTAAATCTGGGGGAAGAAGAGATGATGGTGATCTTAGAGGTTCTGATGTCGTTCACAAGAGATATGCAAAAATAATGCACATTTCTCTAATTATTAGTGTTTTCAAATATTTTTTTCATATGACTATTAAACTGGGTTTTTCTGGAATATATTTCTCAGTTATTAAAATGCCTCCCCTGAAACATATTAGGGGCCTTTACAGATGAAGACACTGAGGCTAAAAGAGGTTAGTGATTTGCCCAGGGTCAAACAACTACTAAATATTTCCACTATCCTTTCTACAAATGTTCATATTTGCCCCTGATATGTCAACCTTTTGAACTTTGTATTTTTTCATTCATCAGCTGAAAATTTGTGAAAATCTAAGCACTACTTGAAAACTGTTCAGCCAAAGATTCTTTCCTATGAATGACAGCTTCCCTATTAACTGATTAACCAAGGGGAACTGACTAAATAAAAAAAAAATTCAATGCTAAACTCATTCTCCACTAGCTTTTTTTCTTTTACAAGTTTGCATTTTGTACTGGAGTTTTTCTGAAAGCAAAACATATTGAGCACACTTTTTCAGCAGAAGCCATACAAGAGGAAAATGAACTAATTATGTCAATAATACAGCAATAAATTTCAAGAAGGCAATAGTTTCCCCAAGACTAAACCAGTGCTACCAAAGTTATTCCATCTAAGCAGCCATTAAGAATGTAGGTTTTCTGGGGGCAGAGTCAAGATGGCAGAGTAGAAGCAGAACCTCCCTGCTGCTCCGGCTTCCACCTTCCCCAATCCATGTAAAAAGGGGACTCTAAACAAACTTTGGAGCTGCAGAACCCACAAAATGACACAGAGAAACTAACCTCCCGCTGAGGACAGGCCTGCAGGAATCGCCAGCGCAGGGCTCTGGAAGCCGAGCCCAGCCCCACATCAAGGCTTTAGCCCCAGGGCGGGCCTGACCACCCACCAGCCAGAGGGACTCCAAATCAGCAGCAGCTGTGGCCATTTCCAGATTTATCAACACACAGATGCTAGGGACAAAGTGAGAGGTCAGTACAGTCTGGACTTTGGGACCCAGTAAGTGGGAGGGCGTGGCTTTTGCCCCTGGGGCCAGAAGCCTCTGAGACTCCCAGCACAGCTAGCCAGCAACACTTGGCAGCTTCAGCTCCTGGCCTGCAGAGTGTAAGAGGACCAAGCAACAGTTTGAGGAGTAATTGCTCTTGCTTTAACCTTGGATCTAGATTGCAGTCTAGGGTGGAGGTCCTGGGGTGTGTGTCCAGCTTGCCATAGCTTGTGGAGACCTCAGAGAGGGCACCCATCTAATACCTCCAGCAGCTGAGAAAACCCCAGCATTTGGGACGAAAGCTCCCCTGTCTGGTGGCAGAGTACTACTGTGGCAAAAAGCCCAGAGGTCAAGTGACTGTGGGGCAACATGACCAGGCAAAGAAAACAAAGCAGACAGAAGATTCCAACATTAGACTGCTATTTGGGGAACAAAAAGGAGCAAAGCATGGAATAGGAGGAAGACAGTGAAGTCAGAACTCCTACACCAAAAGCTTCAAAGGAAAATAAGAGCTGGTTACAGGCCATAGAGGACCTTAAGAAGCAGATAAGAGAAGGGGAGGAAAAATTGGGAAGAGAAATGAGAACAATGCAAGAAAATTATGAAATGAGAGTCAACAACCTGACTGAGGAAAATCACACCTTAAAAAATAGACTAACTCAAATGGCAAAAGAGGCTCAAAATGGCAATGAGAAGAAGAATGCCTTAAAAAGCCAAATTTGCCAGATGGAAAAAGAATCTCAAAAGCTTACTGAGGACAATCATTGCTTCAGAATGAGATTGCAGCAAATGGAAACTAATGACTTTATGAGAAATCAAGATGCTGTTAAACAGATCCAAACAAATGAAAGAATAGAAGGCAATGTGAAATATCTCATGGGAAAAACCACTGGCCTGGAAAATAGATCCAGGAGAGAGAATTTAAAAATTACTGGACTATCTGAAAGCCATGATCAAAGTAAGAACCTAGAAATCATCCTCCAGGAAGTTCTCAAAGAAAACTGCGCTAATGTTTTAGAACCAGAGGGCAAAATAGAGGCTGAAAGAATCCACCAATCACCTCCTGAAAAAGATCCCAAAAACAAAACTCCTAGGAATAATATAGCCAGGTTCCGGAATTCCCAGATTAAGGAGAGAATATTACAAGAAGCCAGGAAGAAACAATTTTTTTTTTTTAAGCAATTGGAGTTAAGTAACTTGCTCAAGGTTACACAGCCAGTTATTTCTGGGTGTGGTGCTGAGTATCTGAGCCCGGGATTCGACCTCCAGGTCATCCCGAAACTGGAGCCGGTGCTCTTACTTGCTGTGCTACCTGGCCGACCCATAGGAAGAAACAATTTGAATATTGTGGAAACAAAATCAGGATAATCCAGGATCTGGCAGTTTCTACACTGAGGGATCAAAGGGCTTGGAATATGATATTCTGGAGGTCCAAGGAGCTGGGATTAAAACCAAGAGTCACCTACCCAGCAAAACTGAGTATCATCTTTCAGGGGAAAATATGGTCATTCAGTGGAATAAAGGACTTTCAAGCATTCTTGCTGAAAAAACCAGAGTTGAATAGAAAATTTGACATTGAGATACAAGAAGCAAGAGAAGCATGAGAAGGTAAACAGGGAAAAGAAATTATAAGGAACTTATCAAAGTTGAGCTATTAACATTCCTACATGGAAAAACAATAATTGTAATTTATGAAACTTTTCTCAGTAGTTGAAGGGAATATAAATATATATATATGTATATATATGTATATGACGGTATATGGGCATATGAATTCACATGTGAATGTGTGTATACATGTTTACAGGTATACATAGATAGAGGGCACGGGACCAATTTAACAGGAAGGGATGATACTTAAAAGGTGAAATTAAGAGGTGAGAGAGGAATATAATGAGAGGACATGGGAAGAGAGAGAATGGGGTAAACTATCTCATATAGAAGAGGCAGGGGAAAATGGTTACAATGGAGGGGAAGAATAGGAAGGCAAAAGGGAATGGGTCAATCTTATTCCCATTGAATTTGGCTTGAGGAGGGAATGAAATACACACTAAAGAGGGTATCTCCCCCTACAGGAGAGTAGGGGGGGATTGGGATGAGAGGGATGATGGAAGGGAGGACAGGCTGGGGGGGAGGGAAGTTGGAAGCACCCACTTTTGAACAGAGATGGGATCAAAGCAGAGAACAGAACAAGTGGGAGGTGGGATAGGAGGGAGGGAAATATAGTCAGTTTTTTACAATATATTTACTATGTTATTGTTTTGCATTAGCCACACATGTGCAACCTATACTGAACTGCTTATCTTCCCAGCCAGGGTGGGTGACAAGGGAGGAAGGGAATGAAACTGGAATTCAAAGTTTTAAAATCAAATATTTATATATATATATACTACTATTAATACTATTTTACATTTAATTGGGAAATAAGATATACAGGCACTGGGGCACAGAGATCCACTGGAAAAGTCAAAAGGGGTATGGGAGTAAATGTGGGAGAGAGCATATTGGAAGAGGGGGACTGCTATTTTGGGTCGATTGGTAGGGGTAAAACGGGGAGAAAATTTGTAACTCAAAATATGGCAGAAATGAATGATGTAAACCAGAAGTTAATAAAGCATTTTAAAAAAAAAAAGAATGTAGGTTTTCTGACAGAACTAGATTGTAAGATCCTTTAAGGGAAGAGGCTGTATCTTATATTTATCTTTGTACTCCAAGGCTCACTCAGTACCAAACACAGTTTGCAAAATGGATGAAACTGGGTCAGCTTATCATAAACTCAAAGGTATTTCTAAATAAGATTTGTAATATTAATGAAACATTAATAAAAATCCTATTTGTCCACACCTAGGCCTTTAATCTGAAGTGACCAGGTTTCTAATTATCCAAACTTATGACAACGTGAAGTAAACTGTCAAGCTCCAGGAAACATAACTGGTTTGTCCATGGTGGCCTCAGAAAATTTTATTTTGATTAATGGCATGAGAAAACATCACTGGGATATGAAGAAGCAATTAAGAAATGGTCTCCAAAGCTCCCTTCTCTCCATGGCAGAAGTATATATGTGGGAACCGACAAGAATTCACAGTTAGAACACTGCATATAATGTCAGACTTTTAATGTCTTGATCATTTTTTGCTAAATTTTTCCTCTCTTTTAAAAGTTCTTTATTATTACAGATGGTTTTCTGGGAGAAGAAATGGGGCAATACAGGGGAAAATCTAGGTGATACAAAAACCAAAAGATATCACAAAAAATACCTATTTAAAAAGAAAGAAAAAAGAAACAGCTTTCAAAACCATTTTCTATGAGGAAGAAAGGTGAAAAATTTTAAAGAATGTGACATAATTAAATCTATTAAATATAAGAAGAGAGATATATTCTTTATTGGCATTATTTAAATGAAGTGTGTGACCTAAGACAAAAAAAAATAACAAACAAAAGTGATGAATTCACCTGGCTGAATAAGAGACATTATTTTAAAACCCAAATTTCTGAAGAGGCTGTTTTTTCACTTGAGATTGATATTCACATTTTTAAGCAATTTGCTGAGCTTTAAATTTGGGACCCTCTGTATTCTATATTTAGTTCATTTCCTTTATCAAATTAAACATTTAAAATTTCTTACCTAGAGTCTTCTGAAAAAGGGCAAAGCAATTTTGAATTGAGGATTCTCTATTAAAATTCATGGAAGAATTATGAAACAGGAAGAAAAAAAGGAGCTCTCTGTAGAACTACTTCTGAACAGAGCACTAAATTCCCTTTTTTTGGCTAGTCCTCTTTCACCTCTTTGCTAAACAGTATTTAGTGAAGTATTATAAAACTACTTTCACTTTTAAGACAGATCAACATGACCAGAGATAATAGAAAATATGTTTATATTGACATATACACATTTATGCTGATAATTAATTATAGCCAATAAATTCAAGAAATAAGTAGCCAATTCTTTAATGATTCTAATGCTTTAAAAATTCTCCCATTTCCATTTATATAGTCCTTTCAAATACCAACTCCCAGTGAATGTGTACCTGATTATTAGATCCAGTTGTAACTAAAGTTGTAACCTAAAGTTTTTAGACTGTTTGCTGAAATAGTAAACCCTTGCTTCAAACAATATTCTAATCCTGTTCACATTTATTAATTTTTCAATTGTGTTTTAAATGGCAAAATTAAGACATTAATTCTCAAGACATATTCCTCTGTCACAGAGGGGTGATCATTCCTTTGGTCATGACGTCACCTACAAGTTTTCATGTTCAAGAACTCAGAAATTTCTTTATCTGATACAATACTTTACCAATCCATCTGTCCCTGTGCCTTACAACTGTGAAATCTCTTCTCGTTCTCACTATGATAAACAAATCCCTCCAACCCTCAGTACAATATTAGTACAAAATAATTATTAGATTTAGTACAATTCTAAACTGGCTATACTCTCTTTCCTGCCTTTCTAATTTCCACCTTTTAATGAACTAGCTCTACTCTACACTGTCCCCTATATGAATCCCTTGATCTCTTATCCTTTAGCTGATCATTCCTTGCCAAAACCCAACCCTGGATTACTCCCATGATCTGGCTCCTTTGCACCTACTCAGATGCTACTGGAGAAAATAACTAAACCAAGCTAATTTGGCAGTTTACATTTCATGTTAGTAAACCTCAATGGGGTGCTCACTAAAACAGGTTAATGCTTCTACTCCCTTCACCCCCCCCCCACTTAATTCTCCAGTCCACTCACCATGGTGACAACCTTACAAATTTTCTTTTCTGTCCTCAAGGCTTTCATAGCATTCCTTCTCTAAAGGCTTTCAGCTGACGACCTTACTTCCCACTTCAAAAAAAAAAAAAAAAAGGCCATTAGCAATGAGCTCTTTCTTTCCTCTTTCTCAACTCATATCTCCTTGACATTGTTTCTTTGTTGTTGCTTTGCTGTTGCCCTATATTCTCCTTTACTCCAGTCTCTGCTAAAGAGAGGTCTCTTCTTCCCACCAATGTTAACTCCTCAAAATATACCCATTACTTCCCATCACCTCTCATCTTTTACAACAAACTATCATCCACACCCACTAATCTTCAATATCTCCATATCTAATGGTTCCTTCTATGCTGCTTATTAATCTACCCAAATCCTTCCCATCTTTATATAAAGTCCTCATTAGATTCTACTATCGCCATTAAATATCATCTTCTATTTTCAGGTCAAGTCCTTAGGAAAAGCTATCATTATTCAATGCCTCCACTTCTCATTCTCTTCTAAAACATCTGCAATCTAGTTTTTAAAAAACCTCACCATTCAACTGAAACTGCACCCTCGAAGTTACCATTGATCTCTTAAATTCAAATCTAATGGCCTTTTGTATTCCTCAGGCATGCAGACCTCTCTTGGATTGGACACCATTACACTATTAACCATCTTCTCTTCCTTTATACTATCTCCTCTCTGTTTTTTATGACATTTTTCTCGTTTGGTTCTGCTCCTATATGACCATTCCTTAGTTTCCTTTCCTGAATCTTCATGTCATGCCTACAAATTATGGTTATACACTTAGGGCTGCATCTGGGGCCTTCTTCTATTTTCTCCTTACTCTGTTGATGACCTCTGAGATCACTGTGAGTTCATTATCAATCTTTGCCTATGACTCCGATTAAATATCCAATCCTAGTTTCTCTCCTGAGTTGCAGGAGCACTTCATCAAGTGCTTATCAGACATTAACAACTGGGTGTCTTGTAGGTATCTCAATCTTAACATGTCCAAAATAGAACTTGTGATATTTTCCCCAAAACCTACTCTTCTTCTGAACTTCCCTTTTCCTGCCCATGGTACTAATATCCTTTCTGTCATATGGGTTTACAACCTCAATCTCATTCTTAACTCTTCATTATCCCTCAATCCATAAGGCCAATCTGTTGCTGAATCTTGTTTTTTTCTGTCTCCACTGCTCACATCCATCCCTTCCTCTCTATTCACAAAGCCATCCCTAGTAAAGCTATCATCATGCCTTACCTGGACTAGTGCAGGAGCCTACTAATTGGCCTTCCTCCATCCTCCACACAGATACTACAGTGATTTTCCTAAGGCACAGGTGCGATCATATTATAATCTCACTCAAGTTACAGTGGCTTTCTATTACTTCTAGGATCACATAGAAAGTTCTCTTTGACATTTAAAATTCTTTATACTTGTCCCTGGCTTACATTTCCCTTTTTCATACTTTTCTCCCCTCTTTGCATTCTACAGTTCAGCCACATTGGCCCATTTGCTATTTGTCACATATGATACTCTCTGTCATCTTATGTCCCCCATGCCTGGAATGCTCTCTCTCCTCAGTTTCACCTTTTAGCTTCCTTCAGGACTTAGCTCAAACAACCACAGGAGGCCTTTACTGGTCCCCTCAAATGCTAATATCTTCATTTCTAAAGTCACCTTGGATCTATTTTGCATGAAACTTAACATGCTGTCTCCCCCAATTTAAAGTTAAGTGTCTTGAAGGCAGGAACTGTTTTTGCTTTTTTGTTGGGAGGGGGGTGATATTCTTAGCACTTAGCCCAGTGTCTGATGCATAGTAAGGGATAGGAACTGAATCTGTAATTTCACTGATACAGACAATTCTCAAATAAGGACAGTGCCTTCTCTACAATTCATAGTCTTAGCAATGAGAGGCTAAGTGACCTGCCCATGGTCACAGATCTAGTATATGTTGAAGCAGTACTTGCACCTAAGTCTTTCTGGTTTTGAGGTTGGCTCTCTATTCATTATCCAACACTGCCAGCATTTAATAAATGCTTGTCAATTGACTGACTTGAAGTCAGTAGACCTGGGTTCAAATTCTGCCTTAGATACTTACTAGCTTTATGACCATGGAAAAGTCTTTCCATCTGTAAAAGAGGGATGATAAAAGCTATAATGCCTACCTTACATTGTTGTCATGGAGGTCAGCTGTGCAGATCAAATGAAATAACTGATGTAAAAAACCTCTTCCAAATCTGGAATGCTCCTCTGGTTCATGTTCTGGCTAACCATCAACCCACTGCACTCCCTATCAATTATTTATAAAATGGTAGACAAAATCTTGAGGATTTTTTTGCTCCAACACTTTTAGAGCAGTACAAGCTTTCTATATTTTCAAAGTTCTGCAGCCAAGATTTTCTTTTTACATTAAAACAATGAGCAGAGAGAGAGGCAAAGGACAAATTAAATATCTTTCAGAATTTCTGGGTCCTCTGTCACCAGTTAGTAGAGCTATCAATCATTACAATGGAGCAAGTACAGTGTAACAACCAATTAAAACTACAACAGGCTGGTCTGATGCCAACTGATAGTTGTGCCAGCCACTGATACTCAAGGAAAGAGGAGCACCCTTTGGTGCTCTCATTCCTTTACATTTTTATTTGTCCCACATCGATTTCTAGACCCTTACTAGATATAGGCCTACTGGGATCTGAAAAAAAAAATAGTAAATATTCCTTTGTAAATTATAGAGCCTGAGGTTTATCACAGGTATAATTCTTTCAAACAGACTATCCTTAGCCAGAGGAAGAGTATATCTGTAGTTATCTGGTACTTCAGTCATCCAAAAATGTAGGGAAAATATACATAGATGCAATTTTCCTGACTCAGCTTAGGTGCAAAACGAACTGAAGTAACATAGAATTATATTTGGGTTTGATATAAAGAAAAACATTCACAATTAGAGCTACTGCAGAGTAGAACAGACTGATTCAGGAGGTAATAAGCTTGCTCTCATCAGAAGTATTCAAGAAAAAGCTAGATAACTACTTATGTAGAATGTTGTAAAGAATTGTTAAATTTACAGAGTACAGGCTACCCCTAAAACTCTAGAATGTAACTGAAACAAGATTAAAATGTAATTGAGAAATGTCTGACAAAATAAATGAAAACACAATACAACATGGATAATGTTAATTTGTCATTTTCTAAGTCAATATGCAACCCACAGGGATCTATTTCTATTTGAATTTGACACCACTGTGTAGAGGGCATCTTTATTCAGATATACACAGGAGTCCCTTTTGAGGTATAAGTAACACATACACGAGAGGAACCACAGCATAGTAAATATAGAGCTGGCCTCAAGGGCAGAAAGACTTCAATCTGACCTCTGATATACACTGTCAATGTGACCTTTGGTAAGCCACCTCTTAGCCCTGTGTGCAACTCTATAAGACTAAGATGCGTGCAGATGAACAATGAAACCAAAGGCTTAGTTCCTATCCCTGTGTGGCTAATACAGGACTGATAAAGTGCTTAATAAATGCTTGCTCTATCTCATCTATTTATTTCTCTGGAAATATAAAAGTCAGGCTTAAAATGACTAGAATTATTAAGGTTCTTAGCAATTAGTATTTCACAGTTAATGTCAAGATGTAGGGTCATTCAGTAAGCTTCTGGAAGTTCTTGAAATCTTCACTTTTGGAAAATACTCAACTAAAAGGACTTGGGGTACTTTAGAAATGGTTTCCAGACTCAAAGTACTCTTAAAATAACAAAGATATGAATTGCAAATATTTATAGCATGATCTATGACAGCAGTTCTTATTGGAGCTCCAAGTAATAAAAAGCTCCAAGAAAAAAAAAAACATTAAGGAGGATATGGCCAGCAAGTCACATAGAATAAAGGATGGCACTGTCAGTAAGGTAGTGAACAACTCTAAATTGTGATAGCCCTAGAAGGTGAAATCAGGAATACATGGATGGAGGTAATATGGAGGCAGATTTAGGTTTATCTAAAGAAAAACTTGCTGACAATTAGAGGTACTACAAAGTGGACTAGACTGCCCCAGAAGGTGGTAGAATTCTCCCTCATTTGGGGTTAACTTCTTGTGTAGTAGGATTTAGAGGGCATCCTTGCTCAGGTATAAATTGAAGATAAAGGTTAAGCAAGACAGCCTGTGCAGTCTCTTCTAACTAGACAATTCTATTACCTTGTTAAACTAGTTTCATTCCCTTAATTCTGCCGAGCACTGTCTTCCTCTCCTCCCCAGTCCCACCCCACCAAGTTTGTTTATATTGTTAACAACTTTATTTTGTTGGACCTAAGCAGCAATAATGCACCAAATTTGATACAGTCTCTTTCCATTCCTGGTCCCTTAATGTCCCCACTCACCCCCACTATGAAACAGACAGGACTGGTTGGTTCTTGAATTTTTTTCAGTTCATAACCAGTTTGATATGGAAAAAAAACAAAAACAATCACGTTTGGACTAACCATTCATGCTAGTTTGCTGCAAATTAGCATCAAAATCTCACCAAAATTGGGAGTAATACTGACACTCCTTTCGATGAAACCTCATTGAGGTGATGTGATATTGAATCAAAACCAGATGAATAAAATGTTCATCCTAATCGGAAAGAGACAGAGAACCTGCCATTTTCAAGACATTAATAACAATGGAAGAGATGAGTCCCCCCATTTGTTAGAGCAGCTTCAAGGATCCCCAGCTGTCTCCAAGACCACAGTCTGAGAACCATTGGGTCAGTGATAACATACTCCCTGCAGTGGTTAATCAAGTTTTCCTTCTTTTTGTTTCTAACTGTGCTCTAAGTAGAGATTTCTTTATTGGGCAATGACATTAAAAACAATTACAATTTTACTTAACACTTAGAGATAATGGCTATCTTCTGCATTGTAGGGATTTTTTTCCCCTAAACGAACAGGAATATGTGTGTGTGTGTGTGTGCATGCATGCTAGCAAAATACTGTTTCCTGTTCTTTTTTTTAAGAAAAATAAAAAGCAAAGCTAATAGATGCTTTTTCATAAAGATGACTATTTAAAAAATGAATTTCATAATATACTTGCTACAGATATATTCTCCTCCAATTTGTCTTTCTCCCTTTTTTTCAACAGAGGCTTAAATAATGCAGGTACAAATGCCACTTCTTTAACTATCTGATGGCTCCTCAGCATTCTGGCATGTGGTAGCTTTGTCCCCATTGCCTTTTTTTCTTGGCCTGTCAGTGGTGAGAATCAGTTTTCTACCAATTACTGTCACAATGTGAATAAATTCAAACCTGGAAATACAAGTACTGAATATTTTCTTTAAATTTGTTCCCCCAAAGCTGTATAAAGCAAGGATTTAGCATGTATAAAAAGAATTTAGCAAGCAATGAAAAAGAAGTAGCACAATTGTACTTTTTGTTTTATAAATACAAACATAATGTAAGAAGGTAAACAAAAAGGCACTCATGCAAAGAAGAGAAATGGGCAAATGACAACAAGAGTATGAAATGTAAATTTAATAAAAATAAAGTTACAGCTGCAGAGAACATCCATTAAGCAATGTGACCCAAAATAACAGTGTTATGGGCTTTCCTGGGTGATTAATTATGCTTTAATTATGAATCATTTTAAAAGGTTCATTTAGCATTTTACTCCTTCCTTAACATCAATCAGTTAATTTTGGTTTGCAGCCCTAAACAAACATCCAAGGTTTTCAGTTGGGTGCTAACAAGTTTTTAGTTTAAAAGTTGTAAAGAAATGTACTAATAAAAGAATGAGCAATGTTCTTGCGTTATTACTACTATTCAACATTTATTAATTCCCGATCTAAATAGGACACAGTTATCTCTTATTTAAAATATTACTTAAAAAGAACTCATACACATTTTCTTTCTTTTTTTGAAAACCTCAAATGCAGAGACAATAGGTATGGTCCATAAACACATAGTTTGAATCTTTTCCCTCAGGGGCCTAGTCTAGAGGTATCAAACATGAGAGCCACATGAGGCTAGAACCAGATTAAAACATAATTGGGAAATATTTAACAAAACAAAAATACAATAAAATATAGATGTTAATGTGATTTTCTATATGTGGACTGCAGGGATCCTTATATATAGTTTATTTTCTATTTGAGTCCCTTAGCCAGAACAGAGAATTGGTCTCACCATCAGTTAGTTGGACAATAAAAGCTAATAATAAAAACAGCAACTAACATTTATATACTGCTTACCATGTGCTAGGCACTGATAAGTGCTTTATAATCATTATCTCATTTGAGCTTCACAACAACCCTAGGAGCTAGGCACTATTATTATATTCCCATTTAGCAAATGGGAAAACTGAGGTAGATGTTAAGTGACTCGCCCAGGGTCACATAGCTAGTAAGTATCTGAAACTAAATATGAACTCAGATCTTCGTGACTCTAGCTCCAGTGTGCTCTATACATTGTGGCACCTAACACCACAGATGACATGGGATTATTTCTCTTTTCTTTTAAAAATTATTTTTAGGTTGTTCTTCCTTAGAATTTAACTAGTTTTATTTTTTCTTCAGCATGGTATGTTTATGCCTTTTCCTACCTCTCCCTCAGTTTTATCATCAGTCCCTTTAACTCATAATGATCCCTATAGGCTAAAAAAGAAAACTCGTAAGAACTTGCAAATCCTTTGACAACTTCTTCTCTCTTATTTCTCATAGCCAAACACTCATCAAAATCTGCAGTCTTTCTATGTCTTCTCATGTTACCCTGTCCAGTCCCACTCTCACTACACTGGTGGAGGCCCATTAGTTCATATGATTACTTCAGTGACTGCACTAGCTTCCTGATTGGCGATCATGCCAGTAGTCTTGTCCCAATCCAATTCATCCTGTACAACCCTGCTAGGCTAATTTGCCTAAAACATTAATCTAGCAGTGCTGTATATGACAGATTGAAGTAGGGGGAAAAGACTCAAAGCAGGTTCACCAATTAGAAAGCTCTTACAATCTTAGTGGCATGCTTCTCTCCTATTCAGAAATGTTCAATGGCTTTCCATGATCCGCATTACATTTGAAATGTTGTCATTTTGGTGGTTTTAATAAAATTATTTCTTCTGAAAAAGTATTGGCATATTGCTCTACTTTCAGAAAATCTCAAAAAGAAAAAGAAAAAAATAAATTTGTGAAAATATTCTTTGCACTAGTCCAGATTTAGGGAGCTATCTATCCCTGGAGAAATGGTCTACAGGGGAGAAATTTTCACTTGATTTTTTTTAGGTCAAATATTGGCTGAATTGTTGCTGAATTGTGCTAAAATTCTGTCGATTAATGGGTACTTAGAAATATAAAATTTGGAAGTCTATTGAAGTGAGTATATGAGGAACTAGTATGCCTATTGGAAGGTGAGACACATACACAAACACACATATTTATATCTATATACCAAGCTTTTCAGGAAAAATCATCAGGTTCAATAGGAACAAGTTTTTTTTTTTTTTTTTAAGCAATTGGGGTTAAGTAACTTCCTCAAGGTTACATGGCCAGGTGTTTCTGGGTGGGTGATAAGTGTCTGAGCCCGGATTCGATCCCAGGTCATCCCGACTCTGGGGCTGGTGCTCTTACTCACTGTGCTACCTGGCCGCCCCAAACAAGTTCTTTTTTAAAATTATATGGATCAACCATTTTGGAGAGCAATTTGGAACTATGCCCAAAGATCTATAAAAATATGCATAGCCTTTGACCCTGCAATACCACTTCTACAGTTGTGTCCCAAAGAGATCATACAAATGGGAAAAGAACCCACATGCACAAAAATATTTATAGCAATTCTTTTTGTGGTGGCAAAAGAACTGGAAAATGAGGGAATGCCCATCAGTTGGGGAATGGTTGAACAAGTTGTGGTATATGAATTTAATGGAATACTATTGTGCTATAAGAAATGGTAAGCAGGCTGACTTCAGAAAAACCTGGAAAGACTTATATGAATTGATGCTGCATGAGGACAGCCAAACCAGGGGAACATTGTACTCAGTTATAGTCATATGGTATGATGACTAACTTTGATAGACTTGGCTCTTCTCAGAAATGCAAGGTTCTAAGACAATTCCAAAAGGCTCATGACGGAAAATGCCATCCACATTGAGTCTGAATGCTAACTGAAGCATACTATTTGTTCTTTTTTGTTTTGTTCTGTTTTGTTTCTTCTTTCTTGTGGTTCATTCCATAATTCTTCTTTGCAACATGACTAATGTGAAAATATGGTTAATGTGAATGTATCCTTAGAGCCTTTATCGGATGGCATGCCATCTTGGGGAGGGGGGAGGAGAAAATTTGGAACTCAAAAGCTTGGGGAAATGAATGTTGCAAACTAAAAATAAATAAATAAAATTTTTTAAAAAGAAAAACAATTATGTGGATCCCCTCTAATTAGAGTAATTGGTTCATATTTGCTTCCATCAAAAATACTTTGACGGGGCGGCTAGGTGCAGTGAGTAAAGCGCTGGCCCCAGAGTCAGGAGGACTTGAGTTTGGTTTTGGCCTCAGACACTTAACACCCACACAAAAAAGCTAGCTGTGTAACCTTGGGCAAGTTACTTAACCCCAACTGCCCTCCAAAAATTAAAAAAAAAAAATACTTTGACAAAAATTAGGAAAATTTGAACTGCTTATTAAAAGGTCCTCCAAAAATCAAACCCTAACCTATCTTTCAGTTCATTTTCCATCAATGTCATATATCAAAGTTGTTCTAGATGCCTTGGTACATCCATAATCTCCTCAAACTAGCTAGTATATTTACATCCCTGAACTACTATTCATTTCACTGCCTCCATTATTCCTTTTTATCCTTCCTTCACTTATCCCAATTATTTACTTCATCTACCACAAGTCCCATTTTCTTCAAGAAGCCTTCCTTGATCCCTTTAGCCTACAGTGATCTCTTCCTTCTCCAAGGTCCAATAGAATATATGTATATTATATATGTGTATGTATATGTATAGCTAATCTCTCCTACACTGACACTCCTACACTGTTGTCCCTGACAACAGAAATAATATATTATAATTCTGTGTCCCACAGTGTATAGCATAACATGAAGCATATAACAAATACTCAAAATAATTAAGTGAATTCATCAATCAAATCAAAACATTTAGGATGGCTGATTGCATTTATCTAGGTATATCCAATCACAGAATCTCAGAGACAAAAGGACCCTCAAATGGCCATCTATCTAATCAAAGATTCTTTCTACAACACACCTAATAAATGATGACCAAACAGCTTCTGGTGAAATATCTCTGATGAAGTGGAACTCACTGCCTCTTCAAGCAGTCCATTCCATTTCTAGGAAGTGCTCATTTTTAGGCAATTTCCCCTTGCACCCAGCCTAAAGAGGTCTCTTTTTAACTTAGGGTCATAGAATCATAGATTTAATCAATCAATCAATCAATAAACATTTATTAAGGGCCCATGTGCCAGACAGTGTGCTAGGTACCACGAATACAAATGACCTTGACTTCAAGGAGCTTATATTCTATTAAGGGAAACAAGATGTACATTTGTTATTTTACATAAAACATCTACCAAGTTAATAAAAGATTACTGGGGAAGGGGCTCATATATGGAGAGATCAGGCAAAATTTTACTTAGAAAGTGATGTTTGGGTTTTGAAGGAGGCCTGGAAAGTTAAGGGGCAAAGGTGAGGGAGTAGAGTATTCGTGGGGCATAGACAGTACAAAAGAATAAAGATGGAAGATGGAGTGTTGTAAAGAACATCAAGCAAACCAGTGCAACTTGATCACGGATGGCATGGAGGGGAATACAATTTAAGAAGCTTGGAAAAGTAGAAAAGGGCCAGGTTCTGGAAAGCTTTAAAAGCTAAATAAGGGTAGAGGTAATAGGAAGTCACTAAGAAGGGGCAAGTATACATTGAAAGCAAAGGGGTAAAAAAGCATAGGGATAGAGTATGCTAGTAGAGTAGCACACACTGGGGAACACACATGGTCCATAAAACTCAAAGCTTTGGTACTACAGGGAGATTGCTCATCTTGATTCTCTATTGATGCTCACTGTTGGTGCAAGTTTTCCCATCTTGCATCTTGCAGGTTAGTAAGCAGTTCCATTGAAAGACATTATGGTCAACTGGGAGGAATGGGGGAAAAAAAAGCAATTCCCTTCTCCTCTTCACCTCCAGGTGAAGAGTCTGTTTTTTTTCTTTTCCTTTTTGGAGGGCAATTGGGGTTAAGTAACTTGCCCAGGGTTAAAGAATCTGTTTTTTGAGGGCTGGATTTTCCTCTATTCTTCTCTCCATGAACAGAGCTCATCTCGTGTCTCAACTGACTCCCTGAACAGGGTCTTACTTTTTCAAAGCCACCAGAGACATGGACAAATCTTCAAATAGTCCCTGGCTAGCAACCCTCTAAATCCATCCAATCTGACTCAATTGTTCATCATAGCTGTCCTAATCAAATCCACTTCTACACATAAGTCATGTAACCTATGGGGTATCTCTTACCTGAAGATTCAGGTATATGGGAGTAATATGAAACCCAACTGACTCTGGCTTTTGTGTCTGACTACAAAAAGATAGTGGCAACTCCAACTACCTCATTTAATGATTATACCAGAGTTCTGAGTATTTTCAGTTCTGATGGTTTTTATTTTGGAACACAAGTGCCAAGAAGTGTGCTGTCAGAATAGCAGGAATTATTAAATTCTTATTAAATCAACATTGGTGAATGGGAGAAAAAGCATTATAAGTACAAAAATGTTGTTCAAAAGGCAGGAAAGCATAAACTCTGCATATGAAGCGATTTTTTTCAACTAATAAAACATTCTGGCATTTCATTTAAAAAACTTTTCATTTTACAAATGGGTTTGCTTTCTAATCTGTTTTAGCTCCAACTGTTTAGAGAACTTTTCTAGTTTTTATTACTTCATTAAACACAAGATCTTTGACAAATGGCACATAGCAGTCTTGATGAATTCTCTTCTGATTTAGGCCAAACATTGAGACCAACTTTTAAATAATCAGCATTATCCTCAGGATAACATACAATCTTTTCTTCTCTTCAGATAGATAATCAAATTCTGCTTCATTTTTTTTTCCTGCCAATTCCTGCAGGCTCATTCAAAGTTCTAGACTAATGTTATTTATTTTACAAATGAAACTAAGCAAGAGCCTTTTCATTTTTCCTTCACACAAATGAAAAAAAAAATCACGTTGAAATTTTAGTTGCATTTACAAGTGTCCAAAAGAGTGCACTGGACACATTTAAAATATAAAACGGAATACAATAATTAAAACAATAGTGCAATTCAACAAAAAAAAAAAAACAGTTCTCAGTACCTGCTGGTTGGTGATTATAGATTTCAGAACTATTGTACAGGTGAAGAAATGATCCTTCCCACTCAAGTGTAAGGTGACCATGACCCAAGAAAATAACTGAGGGTCAGAATCTATTGACAATGATGGCATCCAATTCATCATGTCTATCAAAAGCAAGCTTTATTTATTTATTCTTTGAAAATTATAAGCTTTAAAAAGCAAACAGTTAGGGGCGGCCAGGTAGCACAGTGAATAAGAGCAGCGGCCCCAGTGTAGGGACGACCTAAGGATCAAATCCGGGCTCAGATACTTAGCACCACACCCAGAAATAATTGGTCGTGTAACCTTGAGCAAGTTACTTAACCCCAATTGCTTAAAAAAAAAAAAAGTAAAGTCAACATTTTACAGTCTTAAAAATTTGCTGTATACTGGTGCCAACTCACAATGGAGAAAAATGGATCTAATACAAAGCCCTTGTATTGGTCCTCAGTATCTTCATTTGTTTGAGGTTATACTGCTAGATCATGCCAAAAGTAAAATTAGACTCTGAACTTATGATTCTTATTTCTTTTAGAGTGGTCTACAAACATTTTTTAGTTTGTGTACCCCTATCAGTAAAAAATTTTATATACAATATCTATTTATAAACTACATAAATATACTATTATGCTAATACCTTCTACATTATAAAGATTACATGAAAACTTTTTTTTTAAAAGGATGAGATAAATGTGAAATAACATATCATCCTAGTGTCAATGGGGAGCCATTAAAGTTTACTGAGTAGGGGAGGGACATGGTTAGATTTCTGTTTAAGGAAAAATCAATTTAACAGCTTTGCAGAGAATGGGTAGGAGAGATGAAGCAGGAAGACCAATTAGGAAGCTATAATAACAGTGGAGAGGTTGATGAGTGCCTGAATGAAGTTGGTAACTTAATGAGCAGAGAGAAGACAATGGATACAATAAACGTGGAGTCAAAAATAGTGAGAATTGGCAATTGATCAAAAATATGTGATGTAATGAGGACCTGAAGATGAAACTAGAACAGTGAATATGGGTGAATGGAGGGAAGGTGGTATCCTTAGCAACAATAGAGAAGTTTGGAAGAGAGGGATATGTTTAACCAGAAAGATAATAAAATGGGTTCTGAGATACAAATCACAACCCATTCATGCTTGCTCATCCTGTGTGATTCACTGTTCCATTCAAAATGAAAAGGCAGTGGGTGAGGCTCTTACTGGTCACTACCCACAATGCAGAGTCAACCCCCTAAGGGTTCCTGCCAGAGCCACAAAGTGATCTAGGGAGTAGGTGGTAAGTAAGCTGGGGGTGGAATGAAGGAAAGTCTTGGAATTTTCTCAAAGAGATCTACCCATCTGCTAATGTATGTGCACTGGTAGTATTTAGATTTTAACTGTTATAAAGGATTGAAACCCACTTCACAATGGCATAAAAAGAATACTGGAGGATAAGGGTAATAAGTGTGGTTATGTTGGAAACAATTCCCACAAATCGCTATCAAGAGGAAGGTGAAATACAACTCATATTCCCATTATCTGATTGATTAGTCATATGGCTCGTGGTGTCAGGCAACAGACCATCAGGACCCCCACCCCTCCACTATGAAGACCTTGGTTCTATTATATAATGCTGACATAATGAATAATTTGTTATAATTACAGAAGTACAGGAAAATTCTTAAAAGGATTCTTCATCTGAAAGTTTATAAATACTTAACGAGAAGTAAGCGACAATCTTTAAGAGTCAGTGTGGGCTAATAATTTACGACAAAGATATATGATTTACTTCTGTTCTAATTTTTATGGCATTATCCTTAATGTTCAGGCCACATATACAATTATCCATGATCTAGATGAAGATATATGGCATTTATTGTGGCATATAGTACAAGATGTTAGTCTAAGTCTAAACTGTTCTGCTGTTTTTCAGTTTTCGAAAAGTTCTTATCAAAAAGAGAATACTGGGGGCAGCCAGGTAGCACAGCGAGTAAGAGCACCGGCTCCAGTGTCGGGATGACCTGGGGATCAAATCTGGGCTCAGATACTTAGCACCATACCCAGAAATAACTGGCTGTGTAACCTTGAACAAGTTACTTAATCCCAATTGCTTTAAAAAAAAAAAAGAGAATACTTTCCTAAGTAATTTATGTTACCAGGTTTGTTGTACACTGTTAGTCAGTTCAATTATGTCTGATTATTACTCATCTAATTTGTCCCACTGATATACTTTTCTGTTTTTTAATGGATTATCATTATAATAATTATTTTGATGACTGCAGCTTTAAAAAGTAGTTTGAGATCTGGAAGTATAACTGTCATTTTTTTTACCCATTATTTCCCATGGTATTCTATATCCTTTGTTTTTCCAAATGAATTTGTTATTGACTAGTTCTGTAAAGTTACTCTTTGGTGGTATGAATGGTATAGCACTAAATTTCTAAAGTAATTCTAGTAGTATTGTTATTATTTTTCACATGGTCCAGCCATGAATACTGAATGCTCTCCCTAGCTGCTTTTATCTTTACTGTGTTTTGTAACTGAATCTATACAGGTAATGAATATTCTTTGGTAGACTCCCACATATATGTATTTTGTAGTTATTTTGAATAAAATTTTCCTTTCTTTTACCACCTCCTGCATTGTTATTATCTAGAAATGGTAATGATTTTTGTGGCCTTATTCTATAGCCTACAACTTTGTTGAAATTATTACAATCTGATTTTCTAAGTAAACCATTATATCGTTAGCAAATAAGGATATTTTTTCTCTTCTTTGCCTTTTCTTACACCTTTAACTTCTTTCTCTTGTTTTATTACTATTACTAGAATTTCTAGAACTATGAAGAATCTCCCAGTGTATCTGTACTGCATACAATGCTTGCTTTTGGTCTTAGAAAAACTTTTTATCATATTAAAAAAAGATCCCTCTGTGTGTATATTTTGTTGGGTTTAGGTTTTGTTTGGGGCACAAATGAGTATTATCCTTTGTCAAAGTATTTTTCTGTACCTCTAGATAACCATGTTATTTTGGATATTTTTCTTTTTAATATGATTAAGTCTGTCAAATTTATTTCTAATGTTGAAACATCTATGCATTCTTGGTATAAATTCAACTTCATCCTCACAAATGATCTCTTGGATAAATTGCTGCAGAATGGCAATTTCATTTAAAATTCTGTAAATGTTAAGGGGCCCCTAGAAATTGTCTTCTTGAGTTGCTGTATTTTCCAGAAACACTGGACTGAGAGTATGCAGGAAGCCCTGAACATGTGAAAGCCCTCCTCCCCACCCCCAGCTGACATAATTTGTTGTTTGCACCCCCAGTGGGACTCCCTGTGGGAGTCAAACCAGCTGCAAAGACAGGTACCAGTTAGCATTAGTGACATGTGTTCTTTAATTTTCCTTCTTTGCTTTATCTTTCCCTGGTTTAGGTATTGGGACTATATGTCTCATAGTAGATATATGTAGGTAAAATGTATTTTCTCAAATTTTGGAAATAATTTTTGGATGTACAGGTATTATTCTTTAAAGTTTTTTTTTTTTTTAAGCAATAGGGGTTAAGTAACTTGCTCCAGGTTACACGGCCAGTTATTTCTGGGTGTGGTGCTGAGTATCTGAGCCCGGATTTGATCCAGGTCATCCCGACACTGGAGCCGGTGCTCTTACTCACTGAGCCACCTGGCCGCCCCTTCTTTAAAGTTTTGATAGAATTTTTCTATGAATCCAAAATGATGAGATTATTTTTTTATTAGTTTAGTTGCTTTATGGCTAGTTCAACTTCCTTTTCTTAAAATGAATTATTTAAGGTTTCTAATTGGTCTTCTGTTAGTTTAAGTAAACTTCTGTTTATTTTGTGTTCTCTGCTCTGTCGGCATATAACTGTGCACAGTAAGAAAGGATGAACATAATGATTAAAGAGAAACATGGAGTGACTTATATCAAATACTCCAAGTGCAGTTAGCAGAGTCAGGAAAGCAATCAACACAAGTATTATAACAATGTAAATGGAAAGCACACCACCACCAAAAAAAACCAAACTGAATATTGCAAAATTATAATGCCTAAGACTGGCCCCAAAAAGAGAAATAAGAAGAAACCTCCTCCCTGCTCCTTCACAGACATGGGGGTCCACAGGCTACCTTATGGGAACACTGAATGTAATATCAGATTTTTTGTATATGTTGACTTGTTTGGCTGATTTTTCCCCCTCCTCTTCCTTTTTTTTTTTTTTAAATCCTTTGTTATGAGGGATTGTTGTCTGGGACCAAAGGAGAGGGTTACAGTGGGAAATGTAGGTAATTTTAAAACCAAAGTTATCAATAAAAGTCTTTAACAAAATAAGAAGTCATGCCAGGCTAACTTCATTGGAAAGACAAGCATGGTTTAACGGAAATAACACTGGACTTAAACCAAGAAAACTCAGGTGTGAATTCCAGATCTGATACTAACCAACCATATGGCTCTGAGTAAATCATTTAACCTCTCTCATCCTCAGGTTCTTAATTAGCAAAATGGAGTTAATTACAGCTACCACTGAATTTTGTGTAGGGCTTTAATTTTTTTGTGCTTTATTGAAATTTACTTATTTGAGCCTCAAAAGACCTCTGGTAGGTCTATAGATATTATCTTCATTTTTACAGATGAGGAAACGGGCTCAAAAGTGTTGTGACTTGCATGTTCTCAGAGAGCATGATGTGGGATTCAAGTCTACATTTTTCTCATGATTTTTTTTCCAATTTATCAAACATTTAGTTTTTATTTAATTTTGATTATTTTTTTTTTGGAGATGGTGGGAGAGGAAGAAAAACAAAACCCTTTCCAAATTGGCCATGTCCAAAAATGTATTTTATTCTGCATATTTACACCATTGTTTCTCTTTCAGGAGGTGGGTATCATTTATCATTGGTTTTTTGGAATCATAATTGATTACTGCATTGATGAGTTCAAATACAGGTATTTGTCAAAGCCCAACATGATCTATTCTATCATAATGCTTCTCAATAACATCTATAATAAATCACAAATTTGGTATAGAAAGTGATGTGCATACCTTAAAGTTCTATATAAACGTGAGCAATTGTTATTTCTTTTGACAGGGCTATGAGCATCGGTGAATCAGGCAAACATGGAGAAACCGTCAAAGGCCTTATACAGATTCAGATCTATAAATTCTCTTGTGATTTCCATGTGAATAAGATGGAAAGATGTATATCAGATAATATTACTGGTAGGTAAATTCATAGCTGTCTGAATACTCAAACACTATGATCAGTGTCATAGGAGTAGGGGTTGCTGTTCTGTTTACTATTTACCAATGACAAGGGAGGACATATGTCATAATTATTAAATTTCCAGATGACTTACAGCACAGAGGCATAGCTAGTATCTCAGATCAGAGAAACTAGATCCTAAAGGCTTGGGAGGATAGAATAATGAGCCAAATTTAACAAAACAAAGTGTCCTGTGGACCAGAGCAAAGTTTTGTACTTAGGTTTGAAAAAAAAATTTAAAGCCCAAGATCTTGACATAGATGTTTGGAGAAAAATGTCTAGACAGTAGTTTATATGAAATAAACATAGTAATTTAGGTTGATTATAATCTCTAAAGAAGTCAAAAAAAGCTAATGCAATTTTACACTGCAATTAAGAAAAGTATGTTGTCCAGAATATGTAGATTCTAGTCCAACTGCTTATACTCTATGCCAGTCAGAGTGATGAGATAGACTGAATTCAAAGAAAGATGGCCAATATGGCGAGGGGATTTGAAAGCATATCTTATTAGAACTGATTAGAAGAACTAGAGATGTTTAGCCTAGAGAAGAAATGATGAAAGAAAGCCAAACATACTACTAAAGTGTTATGATATCAAACAAGGATTAAATTTATTCTGTGGGGGCGGCCAGGTAGCACAGCAAGTAAGAGCACCAGCTCCAGTGTTGAGAAGACCTGGAGATCGAATCCCGGGCTCAGACACTTAGCACCCACCCAGAAACACCTGGCCGTGTAACCTCGAGCAAGTTACTTAACCCCAATTGCTTAGGGGCGGCCAGGTGGCTCAGCGAGTAAGAGCACCGGTTCCAGTGTTGGGACGACCTGGAGATCGAATCCCGGGCTCAGACACTCAGCACCACACCCAGAAATAACTGGCCTTGTAACCTTGAGCAAGTTACTTAACCCCAATTGCTTAAAAAAACAAACAAATAAATAAATAAATAAATAAATTTATTCTGTGGTGCTGCAGAACCAGGAAAAACAGAAGGAAGTTACAAGGCAATAATTTTCAATTTAATATTAGAGAAGATTCTTTAGAACCTTAAATGACTGAAAATGGAATTACTTTCTATCATGTAGTACTGTAATCTCCACCACTAAAGATGTGTAAGCAAAGGCTAGATTATCATTTGTGTCCAAAGTGTTGAAGAGGCTTATGCATCAAAGATGTGGAAGAAGGGAGAGGGAGGGGTGGTGTCTGGCCTACATGACATCTTGACATTCTAAATTTTTCATCCACCTCTGTAGTATGGTTCACTTTCTTGAATGAAAACAAGGCTATTGACTGCATTTCTACTTCAATTTGTGAATATAAGAATTAATATTAACATATGACATTTCTTTTTTATTTTTTAATTAATTTGTTTGTTTCCTTCTAGTTTACAGGACTCAATTCCACAATTCCTTGAGTTTCACATTTTGTCCCCCTCTCTCCCCTCCCCCCATGGCGGCATATAGTCAAGTATAGGATCTGTAAATACTTTCACATTATACATTACTCAGGTTATAAAGACGGATTGTATCAGCTGGAATGAAAAATGGTAAAGAGGACATAAAACCAAATAAGAGAAGGAAAAATATCAGGTATTGTGCTTCCACCTGGATATAAACTCAGTTCTTTCTAGTTCTTTCTCTGGATGCACATATTTCTCTCCATCATGAGTCTTTTGGGATTGACTTATATCACTGCATTGCTGAGAGGAGTCCAGTCTATCAAAGTTGGTCATCACACATACGTTGTGTCTGTAATTGTGTACAAATTTCTCCTGGTTCTACTCTTCTCACTCAGCATCAGTTTGTATAAGCCTCTCCAGGTAAATATGAAGACAGTCTGCTCCTCGTTTCTTATAGCACAATAGTATTCCATAACATGCATACACCACAACTTGTTCAGCCATTTCCCAATTGATGGGCACCCCCTTAATTTCCAATTCTCTGCCACCACAAAAAGAGCTGCTATAAACATTTTTGTACATATGGGTCTTTCTCCTACTTCTATGATCTCTTTGGGATATAACCCTAGGAGTGGTATTGCTGGATCAAAGAGTATGAAAGTATTTATAGCCCTTTGGGCATAATTCCAGATTGCTCTCCAGAAAGGCTAGATCAGTTCACAACTCCACCAGCAATGCATTAGTGTTCCCATATGACATTTCTTTACATATTTTAAACATTTATTGACATTACTCAGGGGTAAATGTTGAAAACTAACCCTACATATTTGTTCTCAGAATCACAAAATCTCAAGAGTTGGAAAGAACCTTGAAGGCCATGTAATGTGATCTATACCTATAAGAGGAATTTTCTCTACAAGATCCCTAAGAGATCCCAACAATATCCTTAGTCTTTGAAAACTCTGGTGATGGGGAAACCTGTCATCTGTGGAGGTAGCTAATTTTAAATTTGGACAATTCTTATAGTTACAACAGTTTTCCATAATTTTCTATTATTTTTCTATTAAATTTCTGAGGTCTTATCCCAACTTCTTTTCTAACTGCAGACTCACACTTCCAACTACCTATCAGACACATCTTGAACTAGATGTCGACAGATATCTTAAATAAACTGAACATATCTAAAACCGACCTCCCGAACTCTTTCTTCTTTCTAAATTCCCTATTACTGTTAAGGGCACTACCATCTTCCCAGCCATCCAAGCTCGCCATATAGATGTTATTTTTTACTCTGGTTATCTCTCAATCATATTTTACCTAACTCCAAGTCTTTCTCTCTCCTTTCTTAAGGAATTCAGTACCTAGTTTACTCTTTTTTCTTCCTCCACAATTACTGGCTTTATATCACAGAAATTCAACATTTGTGTCAATGTTCCTTCAAACCCACTAACCCACCTGTTCCTTAATCTCCTAAAAACCTACTTGTTGGATCACACACAGGAATTGTTATAGCCTAGATGCCATACAAAGGTTCTATATGATTATAACCTCCCAATATTCTATCCTTCCCTATGCCTCACCCCTTCTAAACTTACTCTTTACCTCTTATCGAAATCATCAATACCTCATTTGGTATTTTCAACTCTGCAGTTCTTTGAAGACTATTTCTTAGGTACCCTCTGCCTTCAGTTAGCTATTTCAACTCTACACTGTCTTTTGCTCTGAAATCTATGCCATCCTTGTCTTATTGACATTCATTCATTGCTATATTCAACCCTGGAATACTCTCACCATCTTCAACCCCCGCTCCTACTCATAACACTGATGGAGTCAGATCAACTGTGCTCTCACTTCTGCAAGAAAATCCTTTTCCTTCTCTCTAATTCTTTTCTACTCCCCACAGAAGCAGCCTTAAACCTTGTCTTATCTCCTCAAGCCTCCCATAGCATTTCATACCCCATTCTTTGAGCTTTGGACCAAGCCTCTTACATTGCTGGAAAAAAAATTGAACCCATGTACTATGAACCTCCTCTTTTTCCTTTCTATTCAATTTCAAATAATAAATTTAATAGATTTATGTCTGGGGGAAGAAATAAATAAGTTAAATATAATAAATATAAGCCTTCGGCCATAAACCCCCAATTCTTTCCTCCTTTACTGGTTTCTGATAATGAGGTAGACCTTCTGGGCAAGGCCAATCATGTACTCTTGATCCCATTTCCTCCAACTTCTCTAGAAGACTACTTCCTCAGTGATCTTCCCCATCTCTTTCCAATTTTAAATCTTTACCTATTCGCTGTTTCTTTTCCTGATGCTTTCAAACATGCCCAATTTTCTCCCACCCTTAAAAAAATAGACCCTATCATCTATTACCCTTTATTTGTCCTCCCTTTTTCAATCAAATTCCTAAAAAGCTATCTGTGCTGCCTTCGCTTCCTCTCCTCCCCCTTCTCAATCCTCTTGTAATCTGGCTTCTGGACTCAGCACATAACTGAAACTGCTCTTCCCAAAGTTACCAATAATTATGATGGACAAATAATGGTCTTCACTTGGTCTTTATCCCTTTGAAATTCTCTGCAGGATTTCACAGTTGACTACCCTTTTTCCTCATGAACAGCATAGAACCTGTCCCAAAGCATGTGTTTAATAAATGCAGGTCAACTAACTGATTTCTCTGAATTTTCATCACACTGATCTTTCCTAATTCTCTTTCTCTGTCTGACTGTTCCTTCTCAGTCTCCTTTCCTAGTTCATCATATTCCCTAAACTATAGGTGTTGCCTAGGAATTTGGACTAGATGACTTCTGAAGTCCATACCAGAATTCTGTGATAAGGCGTTTGTTGTTGGGTTTTTTTTTTTTTCACTCTGCTTGAAAATGAGAGATCACTTCAATTTCTTTGGCTTTGAATTGACAATCAGGAACATCTTGGAAGTTGGCAAGTCTAGTGTTGCCATGGCTAATGTAATCTCAAGTCAGCTTTGTGCACAGTGCCCTCTGGTGTGGAGGAAGTGTCATCATAGCATTAGTCACCACATATGACACGACAAGTGTTTCTGCTACATTATTTCTGAAAAACACTGGAGGCAATGAGCCTGGTATATAGATTTGATTTCATAGTCAAACTGGAATATTTAATATCTAGCAATGACTTGGCAGATGCAATTTTTGGATCCTGGTCATAATTGTGTTACGCTACGTAAAAGAGAAAATGTATGCCATTAGGTTTTATGTCTTCTTCTAAGCAAAAACTGCTTTCAAATGCTAAGCCAACTCTTGATTAGCAGAACTACTGTAGGGCACCAATAACACAAATAATACAAAACATCTGGTAATCCAAAAGTCCTTTATATTTGCCTTGGGGGGGAAGAAATTTTATTTGCCTACTCATACTGTTATTCAATTAATATTAAATTTAGTTTCCATTGCCCTAGTATAAATAAGATGGGTATATAAGGGAGGTACTAAACAATACATAAAGCTAATTAATTAATTAATTAATAATTAGGCTAAGCTATGAAATATATGTGGTATTTTAGTTATTACTAATATCTTTAGAAATCTTTTAAATAGTGAACGCACAAAATGAAATAAATTTTGTAAAGCATGAAAATATAGCAAGAAGAACCAACACTATAAATTTTGTATCCATGGGAAAGGGCAAGGAGAAGTAGGGGCCACCTTCCTCAAATAGCTGCACACAAAATGTATCCATTAACATTTAATGGTAATAACACATAGACTAGAATACAAAAGTAACTTAAAAAAACAAATTCTAATTAGAATAAACACTTCTTACAGCATAATCTGTTATGTACTATTAATTTTGAAACTTTGAAAAATGCATGTAATAAGGACCAACATAAGCCACATGCATATCATAAATACCAACAGAAATGTATACTCTTTACCAAGTAAGAAGAGACTTTAATATGTACATATTTGAGATCTTCCCAAATATAATTATATCTATAAAAAAGCTACTAAAAACTCCAGAAATATAGTAGAATTTATCAAGGATTAAATATCACTGTACCACCAGCTCAACACAGTAAAGGCTAACAAAAAATGGACAATCAAATATGTCACTGTTTTGTAGGATGGCAGTTTTACCATTTTATAGCCTAAAGAAAAAAGAAAGGTAAGAGCATGCTAAGTAAGGATGTGGATATTTTCGTATAGTAACATGCAAACTCTGATTTCCATGTAAAGCCACCCAAGTGTATCCTATTTTGGTCAATGCATGGAATGTTACACAGAGACAAAGACCTGTGAAAGAACAATGAAAATATATCTCTAAATCATCTCATCACCTAAATATGCATTTATATTTTTTAAAGTTGTTGGTAAATATGCACTTATGTATTAGAAAGTTAGATTGGTTGAAGGGAGAAAAAAGATTTCTTCACCAAAAAGAGCTTTCCTATCTATCTCAAAACAAAATAATGCATTTTATACCTTTAAATAAGAAGGAATCAATTTCCCAGATACATTTTATTAAGTGTGGAATGCAATTTTTGTATTTATTTATAATTTTTTAAAACTGTAAATCATTTTTAAAACATGTTACTCTAAAAGTGAAATTTAGGCTTCTTCTAAGTACATAAAACGATTAGTTTTCTTTCCACAAAGACAAGATTCTTTTGTGTTCTTGTAGCACGAATTATCTTCTTTCTTGGGAAGCTAGTATGAAAATAACTTACATGATAAAACCTTCTGTAATTGTAAGAACTACTTTATTTTTCCCATTTGGAAAGTAAGGAGGGATTTTTAGTTACACATTACATTTGCTACAGATGACTACACACATATTTGGATATAAAATTTAGACATTTTTGGTTACAATCAATTAAACTGAGAAGTCCTTCCCTTCTGGCTGTCTATATTTTTCTTTAATCCTGGTCAGTGTAAACCCTTATTACAAGTAATTTGAGACTATAAGGCTGAAGAAAAATGCTAGCCTCACGATTTTTGTCATTTCCCCCCTCTCTTCCCCTGCAGGCTGCTACTGTTGATAGCCTTTATGGAAATATAAATTCAATCAGCAGCTGCAAATTTCATGAGACGTCCATCTTCATGCTGAATTTCTAACTGAGTGTCAAAACAATCTGTGGATTTCTCCCTGATGAAACACACATTGAATTGTAAATTTCTGCAATTTCCTCATGTTTGAATTTCAGCTGCAGTGCTAGCTAAAGCAGTGCTAGCCTGGGTTCAGTGCCTACCAGGCTGAGACAAGTGATTTTCTTTTATTATCCTCTCTCTGCATTTAAAGAGTTAAATGGCAGAATCCCCTGAAACAAGATTTTTATTTTCTATTCCACTGGCAGGAAATAAGTATATAAAAATCAATACTTAAAATTTATTTTCAAGTGAATTACTTCATCTGATGTTTTCCATTTTAATTTTACTATATTTAGTAGTGGAAGAACTAACTATGAAAAAGTATTTTCTTGAAGGCCAAAATAATACAAAAATGTGAATTGAAAAAGTTGAGGAAAATAAGGACTTGAACAGGCTCTTCTTTAACATGTCTTATTCTTAATTAAATGTTGCTAGAGAAGAGAAAAATGTTAAAATACAGAATTAATTAAAGTTGCTGGCACAAGCACTACTGTTAACACACACTCCTCATGAGTTCCCTCTTCACCTGACTGTAGTTTGTAAAAGGGCAGCTTCATCCAGATAGCTATTTATATCAATAGCTGGAAAAATGCATTGTATGCAGGCTGCATTAACTAGACAAACCGCAAATGTTTTACTTTTTAGAAAGATGTCTTAAAACAGTCTTTTAAAGAAAAGAATACATGACAAAGTAAAGAATGCATGGCATTTTCCAAGATAACCAATTTCTTGCACCTGCTACATCCATTCACTAACAACTTTAGCAATTAACTCAGAAATCCACTTTAAAACTGCAATGGTATAAAATACAGCAGTGACCAACTGAGTTAAGTGATTAATAAGTATCGAATGAAATTAAAATCAACTAAGTGACAGCTGATGAATCTACAACAAAATTCTTTGTCATTTGGTTGAATCAGTCATCTGGTTTGTGAGCATAATTCTAACATAATGGAGGCACTAAATCAACCCCAGAAAAGAATAACTAACATAAAAACTGAAAATCCACAAGAATCATTTGGAATATTAATGCAGGCAGGATTCAGCAAATATTCTAAGAAAGAAAAAAACAAATCCTGCTCAACTTTTAATTTGATTACCGAAAAATAATTATTATATTCAACGGTAAGTTCCTAGAGAAGAAAGGGCAGGCCAAGGATTGTACATTGAATAACAGCTAGTAGAGCAAAATATGTCAACCTTCAGTAAATGTTTGGGAGAAGATAATTTATAATCACAACTAACCATTCAATTCTTTACCAGGAAAGGTGACAGAAAAGTGCTTGAAAAAAGAATAATTACAGCAGGGAACATTAAAAAGATTCTAAGACAACTGACTAGCCTCCAAATTTCAACTTGACTATTCATCAGCCATGATGTTTTCCAAGGTCTTTTCCACAAGCACCATGGCCCTGCGGCCTAGAGCTCTACAAATCCAATGCATATTTTAAAAAATTGTCTTAGTTGATGTTTTACAAAATCTTGTGTAAAGAACCCCAAGTCCCCTTCAACCTAAAAACTCTAGGACTCTTGTAACTGAAATTTTCTATAGCAATAATTAAAATTTAATTTAAATGATAAAAATTTACTGGAAGTCATGTCACCCAGAAATTGTTATTCATTTTTTTAAAAATATCCCAAATGAGGGGTGGCCAGATGGCTCAGCGAGTAAGAGCACCGGCTCCAGTGTTGGGATGACCTGGATCAAATCCGGGCTCAGATACTCAGTACCACACCCAGAAATAACTGGCCATGTAACCCCGATTGCTTTAGAAAAAAAAATTTAAAAAAAAATAAAATAAAATATCCCAAATGATTTTACTGACCTGACTGGCCAGGCACAGGTCTAGATTTTGGGTTGTGGGAAGCCAATTTACAACCAGTAAATGTTTTTTAGAAAATCAGTTCTATTTTATTGTATAGTATACATTACTGTATAGTTGTATAAATGGCACAGTGAATAGAGAGCTGAATCTGGAGTAAGAAAGCCCCAAGTTCAAATATATCTCAAACACCTAACAGGTGTGAGCTCCTGGGCAAGTCTTAACCTCTGTTTCCTTGCTTGTAAAATGAGGATAGTAACAGCACCCACCTCTCAGGGTTGCTGTAAGAATCAGATAAGACATCTATAAAATGCCGTGCAAACTTTAAAGTGCTATACAAATGCTAGCTATGAACTAGCTATTAAACGCATTGTCTGTTAGATTCTGATTTGTTTTATAATGATATATCCAATATTCTCCAGCAATGAGGGCCTTGTCTTTGAAAGGCTAGCATGTGGAAGACACATTTGGCTTGTTCTGTTTGGCTCTTGAGAGCAGAAATGAGAAGAAGCAATGCTACAAAGAGCAAAATTTAGACTGTTAATGGAAACCCTCCTAACAATTAAAACTGTCCAATTGTTGGGAAAGACGACTGTAGGAATTAGCCGTTTTCCCTTCTTTGTAAATCTTCAAGCAGAGTCTGGATCACTACCTTGGGTAAGATGGGATGCCTTGCCATGGAAGTTCCTTCTAACTCTAAAATGAGGTAATTTGAGTTGGTTGAAGTAAGTTGAGGTAAAATGAGGTACGTTGGTTGGTGAACCAACCAAAGTCTAGTTGTGAATAAGGCCTTTAGTTTTGGGCAGAATGCTGCTTTACTCCACTCCATCACAACTCCAGTAGAGGGGAGTTGGCAGTAGTGATTTCGATTCCAATCATTCAGAACCCCTGATGGTGACAGAAGCTTGAGAATACCTTTTTTTTTTTTCAGATAGAAACTGAAGCCAGTGCACGCTGACAAAGTTAGTGCAACCTATGCAAATGACCATTGTTCTAGAGTATCAGTATCAGCATTATCTGCTGTAGCAGTCACCCCAAACTACCCGAGGCTTTGGTGGTACAGGAAGGCTAAAGTTGCTGTTGATTTTTAGACAATAATGCTATTCTTCCATTTACACAGGTTTGTAAACCTGAAGTCATACTGATCACCCCACTTATCCAATCAGCTGCCCTGTCTTGCCACCACAATATGCTATCTCCTCAATATCTCTGGTAGCCATCTTCATTTCTCCCCTCACAGGGCTACACTTCTCTTCAGGAAAATATCACCACTTCCTCAACATCCCTTCATTTCTGAGAGCCATCAAATGGGTATATATCTTGAATGAACCTATTTCTATGTCTGTTTTCTCACCCTTGTAAATTACTTGTAAACTGAGACTATTTCCTTTATTTTTGCTATCACCATGAGTTATAGCACAATGTCTATTGCATAATAAGTTCTTGATAAACATTTGATTAATTGCATGCTCAATAACGTAAATTATGAGACCTTTTTTATTTAAGATTTATTGAGCTCAAGCTTTCTGACTAATCTCTTCAATCAGAAATAAAATCAAAGGGTTCAAAATGAAGCAATAAATACTATACATTCTCCATGGTATAATAACATCCTAAGAAACCTTTTAAAAATATTCCATTTCCTCCAAAACAAGTCAATCATTTACCGTAATTCTGAAATATGGTTATTCCACACTCTACTTATTTTGAGACAATCTTTTAAAATATGGCTACTTATTTTTCTACCATTAAATAAAACTGTCAATTTGTAATTTCAAGAAACAAATTATTGTGTAAGATTCTCACTTAATCTAAAGCCCAAGCATTAAATTTTTTAAAATAATCCCATGATTGATTACTTACACCTAAGTCTTACACTGAGGCCTCATCATTACCTGGAAGTGACATATTCTGGTATCTCCAAGGCACAGGGGAGAGATCACGAAGTCTCTCCAGCTTGGTTGAACTTGCCAGAACTTCAAATATAGTCCCAAATAAAAAATGGCCTTGCTGTCTGAGGATCAGCCTATTAAGTATAGTGAAGTTCATGATCAGTAGCTGATGGACATTAGGTGATAAATTCATTAACCACAGCAACCTATGAAACAATGAAAAATAAAAAATTTCCCTTTATCTTTCCTGAGACAACTTCTGTTTACAAAACAAAATGAAGAGGGAGGGAGAGAAAGAAGGAAGGAGAGAAGGGGGGGGAAACAGATCAATCACAAAACCTCCATCGATCACAAATGCAGAAGATACTAAGGACCACATAGTTTTTAAACAAAACATAAAAATAAATTTAACTGCTGTCACTCTAAATATAAAATTTGTATTACATCTGGACAAATGTCCTAGTCCTGTGTCTGTTATATTAATGCAAGAAAAGAACTATAATATTGACATTCTCATTATAAATGAAACCAAAATGTGTAAAAGAGTTGCAGCCAAGTGAAGTGGCAGGACAGCTTTTAGGTTTTCTTTTGAGAGCTGAATAATGGAACTAGAGAAGGTGGGTTCATCATGTGCCCAAATACGATACGTACTACCCTTGATTATTTTATCTGGTTGTGCTGAGAAGTACCACAAACAAAAAGAAAATAATGAAGAATTTTAAAAAATGTATACACATCTATTACAGAGAATGAGGAAGCAGAGAAATTCTGTATAAGATACTTGAAAAAACATATGAACATACATTTGATACAAGGTGTTTTGAAGGCAGGATGAAAAAATATGGTGGGAAATATGGATCAAAGTTAAGGAGAAGAGATCAAAGACTAGGAAACTGCTGCTATCCTTGTTTTAAGTTTTCTTAATATTTTCTCTAAGTGTACACTAGTCATTTCCCAGTATATACCATCTATCAACTAATGGAATACTTCCTTGTAAGAATAAAACCCAACATTCCCCCAAAACTATAACTGTTTAGCAAAATGTAACAAAATGTCTTACTGTTGTTATTCCTTTACTAAAAAATTTTCAGATAAATATCCACTGTCTCTCCCTTCTACCTTGAGGCCTTGTTACAGACATGCATAATCAAACAAACTAAAAATTTCACATTGACCACTTTTAGAAAAAAAAAGTCTCAGACTACACTCTGGGTCTGTTACCTCTTTATCAGGAGGTGAGTAGCATATTTCATCCTGAGTCCCCTGGAATTATGGTGGCTCATCAAGTTCATCAAGTTCCTAAGTCTTTCAAAACTTTTTTTTATGATACTGTTATTGTATAAATAACACCACTCCACATCAGTTTATAAAAATTTTCCCAAGTTTCTCCAAAACCACATCCTTCTTAATTTCTTACAGCACAAAAGTATTCCATCACATCCATTTACCATAACATATTCAGTCATTCTCCAATTGATAGGGACTCCCCAATTTTTTGCCTGTTAACACAAAAGCATATCTATGTATGTGTATACATACACATATTTTTACATATGGGTCATTTTCCTCTATCATCAATATCTTTGGGGTATGGACTTAGTATTAGTATCAATGAATCAAAGGATTTGAGCAGTAGGAAAACTTTTGGGTTGTAGTTTCAAATCGCTTTCCAGAATGGCTGGACTAGTTCATAGCTCCATCAATATAATATTAATATTACAGTTTTCCCATAGACCCTCTAGCATTTGTCTTTTTCCTTTTTTGTCACCTTTTCCAATCTAGTGGGCATGAGGTGAAACCTCAAAGTTTTAGTTTGCATTTTTCTAATTATTAGTTTTTTTAATGGATACTGATAATTTAGATTTCTTTTGAAAATGCCTGTTCCTATCCTTTGACCAATTATTAATAGGGAAATAGCTTATTCTTATCAACTTGAATAAGTTCCATTTTTCCTAAAAATATTTCAGAAATAAAATTTTTATCTGAGAAACTTCCTACAAAGATTTTCACCCCATTTACCCACTTCTCTTCTAATTTTAGCTGCACTCATTTTGTTTGTGCAAAAGTTCCTCCCCTACTTTATGCAACTGAAACTATTCATTTCACCTTTTACGATCCTCTCTATCCTTTGTTTGGTAAGGACCTTTCCCCCTATCCATAGGTCTCAAGTAGTTTCTTTCTTGTTTTTCTAAATTATTTATGATTTTTTTTATATCTAAGTAGAACATAAACTCCTTGAGAGCAGAGATTGTCTCACACATTTATTTGCATTACTAGCACTTAGGACAGTACTTGGTACACAAGATACTTATTAAATGCTTATTCACTGCTGAAGATCCCTCAATATCACAGTGAATAGAGGAAGTAAGGAACAATTAAAGAAATTGCAATATATACATACATTACACACACATACACGCACACAATCTTTACACCAAAATCCTGTATTAAGGCAAGAGTTGTATATTCAAAATGGAGTTCATAGAAATATATGTACTTTAAGGAAGTCTCTAAATAATCATTAAACCTCCAAATAGGAAAGTTACTATTTATATCAATTCACAAGACTGACATTAGGATTAACTAGTTGCTAACAAACTATTAGAGATCTCATAATACTGTATAGTCTATCCTATTTTGCAAAAGGATGTTTCAAATAAAACAGAAAAGAAGCAGTCATAGTAATCTCAAAGCAATTATTCTATCTTTGATAAAGGGAAGCTAATTTAAAAATTATATAATTACTATAAATGAATATTTTGTTTAGGAAGGTTTTGGGTGGTTTTATTAAGCATAGGCTAATAACAGCAATAAGAAAATTAAAAAAAATTAACTCCTTTCCTTCCAATACATCAATACTCTCCCCAAATTATGCAAAGGATAAATCTAACAATTATAATAGTAAGTATAAATAGGCCAAACTCTCTAGTAAAAGAAAATAATTATAGCATGAATTTTTAAAAAACTGAAACCAAAAATCAAAAACCATTTGAAGGAAACATTTAATCTAGCAAGATATAAATAAACGCAAAATGAAAGGGTTGCCTAAAAATGACCATACTACTACAAATGCTCAAAAAGGAGAAGTAACACAACAACATTGAACAAAGTCAAATTCTAACCAGAAAACATTGATAGAGCCAAGGACACTACAATATGCTAAAAGGATATATTCAAAATGACATTGTTCCAAATATACACAGATACATATGGACATATATACGTATATATCCCAGTAATTCTTCAATAAAATTTATGAAGGAAAGTCATAGACTTATAGTAAGTAATAGCTTTAGAAAGTGAAATTAATATTCTAACATCACAATATTAAAAATACAACAAAAAGACATAAGAAATTAGGAAACTGAATCAAATGCTAAACAAACTAGATCATGTAATCATCAAAAATATAGGCAAATACATAAAAGCAAAAATTGTATACATTGTTCATAGAACATAAGAAAATTAAATTAGTAGTAAATAATAATTCAATGAGTAAAAGGTACAGGACCATGTGAAAATTAAAATATAATTTCTTAAACAACTATCTGGTTTAAAGAAATTAGAAAAACAAAAGTAGATTGTGTAAAGGACAACAAGAATATAGATATAATAATTAAATATCTTTGGGATACACTCAAAGCAGTATCTAAAGGCAAGGTTATACTATTTAATGTGATCATGAATAAGAAAGAAAGATAGAAATAGTTCATTGAGTCTTCACTATAAAAACCTGGAAAACAAAACAAAGCCATATACCAATTGAAAAGGGAAATTATTATGATTAAATCTGAGACTAATATTACTGAAAATAAGTAAACAATTAAAATGATAAACCCAAGAACTGTTCTTTACAAAACTAAAAAAAAATTAACAAAATATTAGTAAGTCTATTTTAAAATACTGAAATAATTTAAAGATTTATTAGTAGAGTTTGGTTTTTATATTGTAGTCATTTCCTGATATATACCCATTTCAAAACGAAATCTCCCATGTAACAAAGAAAAACTGTTAAGCAAAACAACCTGACAAAGCAGCTGAGTCTGACTGTGTGTGTGTGTGTGTGTATACACACACACACACATAAATATTTCTTTTTTTTAAATTCAATTTTTAATTTATTAATTTGTTTGTTTCCTTTTAGTTTACAGGATTCAATTCCACAATTCCTTGAATTTCACATTTTGTATAAATATTTCTAACCTATACACCCATACAAGCTAGTGCCTAGTGGCAAAAAAGTGTATTTCCTCTGGGGCTTGGATTAGTCATTCCAGTTAATCAAAGGCCTTTCACTAAGAGTGTCATTTATATTATTGCAGTCAATATATATTTTATCCTCCTGATTCTGTTTTCTTTGCTCTTCAAGTCTTGTCATGTTCTTCTGAGTTCTTCAGCATTTCTTATTGGAGGGATAAAAGAAGAGAGAAGAGATGGAGAGAGAGGAAAAAGAGAGAGAAGAGAGGACAGGCATGGGAGAGGGAGAAAGAGAAAAGGGAGGGAGGAAAAAGAAAGAAGAGGAGAGAGAAAAGAGAGAAGAGAGGGGGAGAGAAAAGAAAGAAGAGGAGAGAGAAAAGAGAGAGGAGAGGGAGTGAGAGAGGAGGGTAAGAGAAAGAATTTACATTTATTAAGCACTTACTATGTGTGTGCAGGGATAATATGAAGCACAGGGGATACAAATACAGACAAGCAAGACAGTCCCTGACCTCGAGTACATTCTAATGGGAAAATATGACATATAAAAGAAAGCTGGAAGGGAGGCAGGGGAAAATATATCATGGCACACTGTAGAAACACCAGAGAAGTAGTCTGGAAGTCTACTTACTGGAAAGATAAGGTAAGATAAGGTGGAAACTCACCTATCAAAGGCAGGGGAACAAGAGGAAAGGCCCAGATTGCAGTTACCAATGATCTCAAATTCAATGGTCTTTTCTCAGTCCTCAGCCTTCTACAGCTTTTCACACTGTTGATCATTCTCTTCTTGATACTTTCTTCCCTCTCAGTTTTCATGACATTGCTCCTTCCTAGGTCTCCTTCTACCCATCTGATTCTTTTTTCTCAGTCTCCTTCAGTGGGTCTTCAGGTCATATCCATTAACTGTGGGTATCCCCCAAGGTTCTATCCTGGATCTTCTCTTCTCCCTGTATACCATCGCACTTAATGATCTCATCAGCTCCCATGGATTCAATTATTATCTCTACAGAGATGACTCTCAGATTTATTTGTCCAACCCTGACCTGTCTCCTGACCTGCTGTCTCACATCTCCAACTGCCTCTTGAACAACTTAAACTGGATGTCTTACAGATACCTTAAGTTCAATAAATCCAAAACTGAACTGATCATCTTTCTTTTACAAAGTCTCCCATCTTCCTAACTTCCACCATCCACCCAGTTACCTGGGCTCATAAGTCCAGTATCATCCTCCACTCTTCACTCCCTCTCACCATCCATATTCAAACAGTTGCCAAATCCTTAATAACAACTCTCTTATTCGCCCTCCTTCTTTCCTCTGACACTGCCAGCACTGTGTCCTTAGCACCTCATGCCTGGATTACTACCATAGCCTGTTGGTTGGTCTCACTGCCTCAAGTCTCACAGTTCAGTCTATCCTCCATTACACTCTCAAATTAATTTTCTTTAAGTGAAAATCTGACTATCTAACTCCCTTGCCTCCCATTCAATCAATTCCAGTAGCTCCCTAGTCTCTCCAGGATCAAAATAAAATCCCCTGGCCCTTCTTTCTTACCTTTCCAGTCTTATATCACACTTGCTTCTTATATACTGGCCTCCTTCTTGACTGAGAGGTCCCCCATGCCTTAAATTCTCTTCCTCCTGGCTTCCCTGCCTTCCTTCAAGTCTCAGCTAAAGTCTCACCTTCAGCAAAAAGTCTTCCCCAGTTTCTCTTAATGCCAATGCCTTCCCTCGTACTGGCTCATTTTCATTCTCGCCCCGCCCCTTTCTGGTTTGTACATATTCATTTGCATGTTGTCTCCCCCATAAGGCTGGCACCCCAAGTTCCTGCTGAGCAAAGACTTTCTTGCTTTTCTTCGCATTTCCAGTGCTTAGAACAGCTGCTGGCACACAGCAGGACCTTAATAATGGCTGATTTCCCAACCTATCTGTTGCATTGGCCTACTGACCATCCTACCCCACCCTCCGGGATGCTTTCTCCTCTCTGGGTTTTTGTGACACTGCTCTCTCCTGGCTTGTCTCCTACATATCTAACTACTCTCTTAGTCTCCTTTGCTGGTTCATCATCCATATCATCCCCCCTAACTATAGGTATTGCCCAAGATTCTATGCTAGAATTCTTTTCTTTCCTTCTACACTCTCTCTCAGGATAACCTCATCAGCTCTTATGGCTTTAATCACCTTTTTTCCTGCAGATCACTCTGAGATATCAGTCTTACATCACCACTTGCCTCTTGGACGTGGCAGGAGATATCTTAAACTCACTGTCTAAAATTGAACTCATCACCTTGGTACCTCCCCATTCCAAAGTTCTCCACTTTTGTCAGCCTCCCAGGTTCACAATCTTGGCCTTATCTTATTCATTCTTTTTCATCCACATAGCCAAAGTCACTATCTTTCTATTGCTTACCTTCACACTGTCTCTTGCATCTGGTCTCTTCTCACCACTCACATAGTTACCAACTTAATTCAGACCACAAACTCTTGCCTAGATTATAGAAGAATCTTTCTAAATAGTCTTTCTACATCAATTTTCTCCCTACTCTTGTGCAGTCACCTAGTGTTTGTTTATCAAGCATCCCCTATGTGCCAGGGCAAAGTGACAAAGATACAAAAAAAGGGCAAAAAACCAGTCTCCTCAAGTAATTCACAATCTAATGGAGGAAGACAACATGCAAATAACTATATGTACATATATATCATACATATGTACACACATTTCAGATATTTATACATATATTCCACCTATAAAATGTATAATATATACATTTATGCAGATATTTACCTATAGAAAAAGAATTAGATAAATATAAAATAAATTGGGGGGAGGGTGGTCTCAGAGAGACAGCACAAAGATTAAGGAGGACTGGGAAAGGCTTCCTGCAGAACATAGAACTTTAGCTGAGACTTGAAAAAAGGAAGCCAGGAAAAGGAGGTAAAGAGAGAAAGCATAAACGGCTAAAGTAATTTAAAATACAGGTCTGATCATATGACTCCCCCATTCAGTCTATTTAATGTCTTTCTTTGCCTCTAGAATAAAATAGCAATGCCTCTATTTACCTTCTAAAATCCTATACAAGCTGGCCTTTCCCCCACCATCACTGAACATTAATCCCCTTGCCAAACTCTGTAGTCCAGTCAAACTGGCTTCTCTCTGTTCTTCACAGAAAACTCCATCTCCTGTCTCCACAGCTTTGCACTGTCTGTCCTACAAGTTTAGAATGCACTGTCTCATTACCTCTGCCTCACAGTCTCTCTCTTCCTCCAAGATTAAGCTCAAGCACCACTTTCTACAAGAAGCCTTTTCTGATACCCCAAATGCTTGTACCCTCCCTCCCAAACTACCTTGTATTTAACTACTTTGCATAAACGTACACGTTTATTAACATCATATTTATGCTATGGATACTTTTATATGCACTTTCTGCCTCTCCCACTAAAATCTTATTTATTTTTGAACAGGTATTGTTTCATTCTTTGCACTCATCTTATATCCACAACACCTAGCACAGTCCCTGATACAAGGTAGGAACTTAAATACTAATTGAATGATTGATTGCCTGGGGCCCTGGAAATATAAATGGCTTACCTAGAGGCTGTGAGGCTGGACTTGAACTCAGGTCTTCTGATTCTGAAGTCTACTTTCTCTACCCATTGTGCTCCACAGTCTCTGAATAGTAAAATTTCCATTATCTAGCATAAGCCATTGGGGAAAAGCAAGTTTTCCAGATATCTAAATGCCTACCCTTTAGGCACTCTAACTCTTTCTATATTAGACATTTCAGAAAGTAAAAAACTGACATGCGTTTGTATGTATATGTGTTTACCTTTCCTAAACACAATACAGGGATAGAGGGGAGGCTAGGTGGCGCAGTGAATAGAGCACCGGCCCTGGAGTCAGGAGGACCTGAGCTCAAATCTGGCCTCAGACACTTAACACAAAAAATCTAGCTGTGTGACCTTGGGCAAGTCACTTAACCCCAACTGCCCTCCAAAAAGCAAAAAAAACCAAAACAAAACAATACAGGAATAGAGTCTAGACCTTTGACCTCACTGATAAAGGAAGGTTCTAGTGCAGAAGGAACTTCCCCTACCAAGCACGCTGATAGTTTCTTTGCTGTGGAGTAATAAAGGTGTGCCCAGAGCAGTGGTTCTCAAAGTGTAGTCCACTAGGCATTCATAAGACCTTTTCAGGGAGTCTGTGAAGTCAAAAGGTATTCATAATCATATTGCTTTAATTTCTAATATGGTAAACAGATAGATACAATGCCCATGAACAAAAGCACTTTGGATGGGTCCAGAATCACAGACATTATGTTCCACAGGCTGAATTTGAACCTAGATCTTCTTTAATTCAAGGTCAGCTTTCTATTCACTAAGCCTCCCCAAAACAAAATAATACTGAACATAATTTCATCTATTTTGATGCCTCAGGAGCCTCATTTAAAAAATTATTGAAGGCTTTTTTCTTTAGTCGTTACATGGTATAATCTTGCTGACCCCAATGAACTCTCTTGTAACAACAACAAAAAAAAATTAAGCAAAACCAACCAGCAAAATAATTATTTTTGACACATACCACTCCAGTAACACTCCACTTCTATACTAAGGAAGTATGCTTCATCATCTGTATTCTAATAATCCCTTTGAATTTCTCTGCCATTCAGTGTTTTCATTTACACTTCCAGAGTCATTGTATATACTGTTCTCTGACTCAGGGTTATTATTATGAATACCAGTTAACATGAATAAAGATACAGTTTGTGTGAGACAAATGGTTAAATAAATTCTGATCCAAATAGTCACCCTGAAAGCTGCCTTTCCTGAAAAACTAAATCAACCTATTTTTAGTCACCTTTTTCCTTTGTTGTTGTTCAGTTGTTTTCAGTCACGTTTGACTCTTTGTGGCGCCCTTTAGGATTTTCTTGGCAAAAATACTGAAGTGACTCTCCATTTCCTTTGCCAACTCATTTTACAGATAAGGAACTGGAGTCAGACAGGGTTAAGTGACTTGCCCAGGGTCCCACAACTAGTAAGTAGCTAAGCCGGATTTGAATTCAGGAAGATAAGTCTTCCTGATTCCCAGCCCAGTGCTCTATCCACTGTACCACCCAGCTGCCCCACCTTTTCTCTAATAAAGGGGAAATGAATATGGAGCTACAATATCACATGGCTATATTTCTGCAAAGTTAATTAACCAACCAAAATGCAAAGCTCTTGATCAATAATATCATTCAAAAAGTATTTATTAAACCAATTCTCAAGTGGTTTTCTTAACCTGGAAAAAATTGACTTTTTTTTTTTACACTATATGTCATTATCCCAACATAACTGACCACATCCTTATCATCACCCTCTTTTTCTTTCTTTCATTCTTATCTTGTTTGTTCATGGAGTTTAAAGGAACATTCCTTACTGTCAGGTTTACATGATATGCACACACACACACACACACACACACACACACACACCCATAGGTGAAATATGCATATATATTCAAAAGTACAATGCAGTTTTCTATTGGTGTTATTATATATAGGTATCCAATTGCTGCACGTTCATGGGCTACAGAGATAATGGTTGTATCCTACTTACCCAGACAAGAAGCTTGTTCCATCTTGTCTTAACCACTACCTCATCTCTGATGATAAGTATCTACCATTAACCCCTAGCCTTCCATCAAACCTTCAACACTTCCTTTTCTCTTCTCTCTTCCTTTCATTTGTCTCCTATTGCTTTAGGAATTTCTCATTTTTAAAAGAATAGGCAGGGGCAGCTAGGTGGCTCAGTGATTAGAGCACCAGCCCTGGAGTCAGGAGGACCTGAATTCAAATCCAGCCTCAGACACTTAATGATTACTAGTCGTGTGACCTTGGGCAAGTCACAAGCCCTGACTGCCCTCCAAAAAAAAAATAGGCAAAGTTTTTATTGATTTCATCAGAGACAGTGCTTACTGTTTTTCTCTTGTCCATGTACGATCATTGATCAAGGAGGAGCACAGGCTATGGGGAGGAGTACCATGAGTTAGAACTTGGGTTCAAGTCTCATCTCTGTGATTTACTTAGCCATGTGACTTTGAATAAATAATTTCACCTCTCTGAGTTATAGTTTTCTTATTTACAACAGCTGTCAATTCAAACCATGAAACTAATGTTTGTATTAACCACTTCATGGGATTTTTTGTGAGGATAAAATGTGATAATGTGTGGCAGATGTACTATAAAACTATAAATCTACACAGATAAAATATTATCTTTCTAGGGGATATTACCCATGCATTAGCTTCTAAAAATGCTGTATTTTCACCAAAAACGAACATTTCAATATACAATGAGGAACAAAAAAGGACTACATTTCCCTACATCTTCACTGCCACTCAATGCAGAGAACTTGATTGCAGCAGAGAACGATAGAAGATGGAATCATTTCCACAAACACTACATTTCAATCATGCACATGACATTTTATGAGAGTAGGGAACCACCTGGTGCCAGACATGATAGCCAGGTTGCAAGGAAGAAGTCCCCTGGATATGTTGGGAGCTGAAGAAAAGTTAGTAAGAAGTAATGGAATGCATGAAAGTAGCAGCCATAATTACTGAACAAGTGAAGAAAATCCAAAATCAAAACTCTTGAACACTTAAGAAGAATTTCTGGAACAATCAATCAATCAATCAAGTATTTATTATGAGCCTATCATGGGCTTGGTATTCTGCTAAGTGCTAGAGATACAAGCCTATTGAATGAAAAAATTCCTACTCCCTAGGAGCTTACATTCTAATGAGGAAAAAAGTACATGTATATGTACATAAAGAATAAACATAAAAAATATATAATTAATACAACACAGTTAAATATAAGGTAGTTTACAAAGAAGGGTATTAACAGTTGAGGGCATAAGGAAAGGAAGGGAGGGATACTATGAGGGAGAGGTGAGGAGAAAGAACAATCAAAGCATGGGGGATAGGCACTGCAAAGGCAGGAAGACGGGGGTGGCTGGCCTCAAGAAGGTAGAGTCTGACTTTGTGTGACAGGGGAAATACTGTACAACGAGGCTGGAAAAATTGGTTGTCAGGGTTGTAAAGGGCTCAAAACAGAAGAGTTCGTATTTTATCCTAGAGAAACTAGGGAGGCAACTGAATTTAATGCATAGGAGAGTGACATAGCCAGATGTGAACTTCCAGACAATGCAGAGCTCCTAGGGCAAACCTACAGAAAAAAAAAGCAAGGGTTACAAGAAAACATCAAGTTCTAAAGGAGTAGTTCTGGGAAAAGGTAGGAGTCAAAGCAAAGAAGTAGAAAGGGGGAAAACAGAATGTGGAAGAACCAACCTGGACCTTCCCCTCCAGTGGAACTGCATGTCATGTGAATTGCCTATGTCCTGGGGAGAAAGGTCAATGCTCTAGTAACTCTTTTTGTGTCCCTATTAGACCAATGCTAATGATCTAGGGGACTGGGAAGGTAGGCCTCACCAGAACAAAGTCTCTAGTCATTTGAGTTTGAGTCTCCAGAAATTCTGAGAGATTGTCCCTTTGGGAAGGCCAGCCCTAAGTAGAATTAGCTTAAGTCTCAGGGTCAATATAGAGGACCCTGAGAAAACAGGATTCACCAAATAAAGAGAGTTTATGATAATGTCAAAGAATTTCCCCTGAGGCATCTAAGTAGTGCAATAGAAAGTCTGGCATCAGGAAAACCTGAGTTCAATTGTGACCTCAGATACTTAACAGCTGTGTGACAGTGGGCAAATCATTTAACCACTGTCTGCTTCAGTTTCCTCAACTATAAAATGGGAGTAATAATAGCATGTACCTCGCAAGGTTGCTGTGAAGATCAAATGAGATAATGTTTATTTGGCAAATGGTAGTTGCTTTATAAATATTTGTTCCCTCCCTCTTTCTCTTAGTGGGATCCCAATCCCAACCCCAGGAGGAGGGAGGCTCGCTGGAGCCAGAAGGACAGTTATCTTGACTGGTTATAAGATCAAGTACAAGTCATTCAGTTTTGCAAAAGCCCTTTTATTTATTTTTTTTCAGGAGAGAGACACCAGCTAAATTCTAATGCTCCCAGAGGAAATTCTGGATGGGATCTCAAGCTAAAGGGAGAGTGGTGAGACACTCCAAGCTTGAACTGCACCCAGAGCTGTGGTTCTGGGCCTCATTACAATATAGAATACTGTTAACAAAGGAAACAATTTAACAAGGTGGAATAATTTGACAAGTGCTAAAATACATAAATGGTGTCATACAGTGAACATAAAAAAGAGTTCAGAGAAGGGAAAGGTCAGCATGGTTTAACATTATTAGCTTCATTACAGCTATACATCTCTTACAGCCCAGTCTCCCTGAACACAGCAGCACACTGACTTCCTGAAAAATCAAACAGGAGCCACCGTGGCAGCTGCCTAAGCATCCACTGCCATTTATGAGTTATTTCAACCTTTATCAAATTTCTAGATGAATCAGAAGTCCGAAGTTTGAGTGGTGGGTGTATTAGAGTTGCAGGAAAGTAAGGGGCCACTATCAAGAATGAGAAATTATAGAGGCTCTCCACACAATTATTTGTCCTCAGTTTTCATGCTACTTGACTTCTACTGAATAGAAATATTGTAGACCTAATTTTAATCAAATATACACAAAAAAAGTGGTAAAGGAAAAAAAAGGGATGGATTTGAAGTCAGAGAATCTGGGGTCATGCTTCACTCAGGCTTCTTAATACCTATGTGATCTGGTATAAGCCATGTCATCTCTCTAGACCTCATTTTCCTCATTTCTAAAAGACAGGGGATCTGAGGCAATCTCTCAAGTTCCTTCAAGCCCTAAATCTGTAATCTTATGAATACAGTAAAAATGAAGTCACAACTTTATTTTAAATTAGCCATGAAGAATAGTTGTGGTTTATATTAAATAACTCTCAATCTTAATACCTCATCTTACTACACCAAACTCATGCCATTTTTTGTCTTTTGTGCTTTGCATTTTCAGGGGGGTAAATAGTCAAATTCTAAATGTGAATATTTTTATTGACAAAACCATCATAAATGCTTAATATCAATCATTTTAATAATTGGACATTGTTTTGAGATAGACAAAATATTTCAATTACAAAAATATAATCTATAGTAACTGCTTTTGTCCCTGCCCCCTTCAGTTTTAATATGCATTCTCTGAATGAAGGCTTAGAAAATTTACTAAGAGCAAATCCAATGTCTCTACTTAATTGGTATGCTGGCTGTGTAGAGACTACTATGCAGTAGCATAGTCCAATTAATCAGTAATAGAAGGCACAAAAATGTTACGGCTAAACCATCATTCTGCTTCCAAGACCACCTTATAACTCTTACATTAATACATCCAAGAAACCGAATATTTCAGTTTGAAACATTTTAAGCATATTGTTTTTTAAAAAAAAATCATTGAATGTTTAGGAAAGTGTTGTACATATTGGCACTTAGATAAAATTCAGGCAAACCTACAATTAGAAAAAAATTAAATAGTCTCACAGTACCCAGGTATTTCTTAGCACTTTCAGTACATCTCCTTTAAAATGTGGCCAGAAATACCATAAAAGAAATCCTCCCTTGCTAGTGGATTTTTCTGCAATTTCCTTTTAGTCCTATGAGAAAATGAAGAAACTTGAAGACTAAAAGTAAAAAAAGAAAGCAGGTCCAAGCCCTTAGGTGAAGAAGTTAATTGTTATATAATGCCTAGCATATAGAGCAAATACTAATCACATGCAAAAGACATTATCTTCTCTCTGGAGAGCCTTACAATTTAATATAAACTTAACTGCATATATTTTTCCTAGATAATTAACAAAAACCTGAAGTTGATTAGACCTGTCACTTAAGGAACTGATTCAAACAGGTGAACCCATTAGCAAAAACAATATTTAAAATGGTAGGCAACAAAAACAGTTGGTCCCTTAAGGGTTTATTCCAAGGACTATAGCCAAGAATATAAAATAGTCCAGATCCCTAAAAGCTGATTTTACATGGAATGAGCATGTTCCCACAAACACCACAAAGTGTACTGTCAGGTAAATTTCAAGGCTTGTGTGGTAGGGTGGTGGTTGTTTTAAAATAGCTTTTTAATGCTATTATTTCTTCATTTTTCATTCTCCCAGGCCACAGAATCTCCAAAAATAAACTCGAGTAGAGAACAAAAGAAAAGCAGAAAACGAGAAAACAGGAAAGAAAACCCAGTTAACAAGAGGGAACAACCACGAGCATCTTAGAAGTCTTAGCTAGGCCACTTGACAAGCTAATGGCTACATTCTGGACAATACTGGACTCTCCAAGTCTGTTTTATGCCATATGAATCTTCTCAATGAATAAACAATCTCATTTTATTCTAAAATTGCAAACACTCAGGCAGGTGTCCAATGGGAAAGAATAACTAGGTTATAAATGAATCAACTTGTTTTTTAAAAGAATCTAACGCTCAAAAAGACAACACAGAACATTCATGCAATACACAGTATCCCAAAAACCTTAGTGAAGTTTTAAGTTTTAATAGCCTTAATGACCTAAGCCTGCATTTAAGGACATCCTCTACATCAGCAAAGTGAATTCTTGCAATAATTCATTTTAGGTCAACTTAAATCAAAGAAGAGTGGTTCCTTTTCATATACCTTTGGACAAAAGAAAGATTTAAAAACAAACAAAAATATAAGGGAAAACACTTTTTTTCCATAAATAAGATGTTTGGGGAAAAAATCTAATTCAATCTTCCACATTACAGAGTTCTTCAAATGAATAAAAACCACAGTAACATTTTGTTGTGTATCAGCTGTTTCTTGAGGTCATTAAAAAGCAACTCTACAGATTTTCAGAATTTCATTGGCTTTCTGTCCAAATGTCTACAATATTAACACTTAATTTTATTTGCTTTATGTAGTGAAATAATACCCCAATACCAAGAATATGTTTTCTCCTTACTAGGTAACTTACTTTAAAGATTGCTAACCAAAACTGCTGTATCATGAGATCTCTGCAAGGCCATTGTTAAGAGAGTTTAGACAGATAACATGTTTGGTCAAAGCATATTATTGTTAAATTTTTTAAAAACACTTAATTGAGAATGACAGTAAGTGAATAAGGCCATAGGTGAAATGGTAATGAAGGAATAAAGACTTAGTTTTTGCCTGTTCTGTTTGAATCATCTATTTTTTTTAAATCAAGTGTGTTTTATATTAGTCTTCAGAACACTGATAACTGCATCACTTAGCATATACTAAAAATTCCATTAGATGAAAAAAGCAAATAATAATTTCTTAAAATGTCATTAAAATTATTTCTCAAAGTAGAAAAAACACAGATGGAAATGTTTCCACATTTAAGTTCCCCTCCCCCCCCCCATTTGACGACTGTTTCATTCATGTTCTCTTTTTACCTATCCGTACTCTGAGCTACACTTTTGGCATCATACAACATTTAGAACCTAATTTTCTTAATTTTACTGCAATAAAGTAAAATAAAAATACCAGGAAAAGCATAAAATAACTTAAAATTGTATAACATGTGTTATTTATTTTATTTATACAGGTCTGCTGATAACAGTATTAAGCAAATATTTTATTCACTATCACAGAGATCACACAGTAAGTATATCACTTGCCCCAAAAGTGGAAACTTTCTTTTTACCATAAAGTTGCCACACTTGAGGGGCTAAACAAAACTGGATAGAAATTCAATTAATTCTTACTTACTTCTAAAGAATTCAGATAATATTCATTTACTTATTCATTCATTCATTGGATTTTTTTTTTTTTTGCTTTTTTTTGGAGGGGGGAAGGCAGGGCAATTGAGGTTAAGTGACTTGTCCAATGTCACATGGCTAGTACATGTTAAGTGTCTAAGGCCAGATATGAACTCAAGTCCTCCTGACTCCAGGGCAGGTGCTCTATTCACTGCGCCACCTAGCCACCCCATTGGAATTTATTTAAGGGAAATCAACAAGTTTCCAAGATGGTCCTCAATAGTCTATTTAACACACAATCTAGGTAAAATAACTTCTACCATAAAAAGAACAAATAATTTTGCAATACCAAAAATTTAAACAAAATAGATGAACAAAACTACTTTATCATGACTGTCAGGTTTGAGGGAAAAGTAGGCTTGCTTCTGATTACATAGGTAGTAGGTCTAATCCCACTCTTCCTGATTCCAAATCTGGTATGTTATAATCAACTACATCATGTTTCCTTCCCAGTATATGTTCCAATCTAACTGTTCTACTTGCTATTCTCTGCTTTTGTCCAGTACCCACCTTTTTTTTTTTTTGCTGCCCCTCATGTCTGGCAAAGTCTCTCCCTTCCTTCACAATCCAACTCAATTGCCAACTAATTCCATGAAGTCTTTTCAAGCCCTTGCAGCTGAAAGCGTCCTATGTTTTAACAAATTATACTGCCTAGGCACAACATTTATATCAGTTATGCCTGTAAATCCCTTCTCCTATCTAATTAAATTAGTTTGCAAGAGCCTTGAAAACATCTATCTTTGCATTTCTAGGGTCTAGCATACGTTCTTTGCACGTGGCAAGCACTTAAGGTTGCTGAAAGATTTTCTTAAAAAATTCCCCTCTGACCTATAGGGCCTCCATCCATTTCTGCAATGACAGTAACACAATGGGGCAGGAAAAGGGATAGAGAATACTAAGGTTTGCACTTTTTAGATGGTTAACAGACTTCAATTTGTCTGTTGTTACTCCAAGGGTGAGGTCCTTGTTCAGTTGCCAAGGAGTTGATATGTTCCTAGATGAGCTGAATCATATCATTCTTAACATTCTTGTTATAAAGAAAAAAAAAACAAATTCTATTTAAATGTAAGGAGATGGCTCATAAAGACACTTGAGAGAAATAAAGAAAGGAGTTGTCAGAGTGGGTTTCATTACACACTCAAAGGTTATAAGAAACTTTATTTCACGGGACATTTGGTTGTCATAAACTGCACTATTAATGATAGGTACTTGCTCAAACAATCCCATAAAAATAATTGCAACTTACATACCATATCAGTTGCTGAGGACAAATTGGCAAAGAAAATTTAAAAAAAAAAAGACTTGACATAAGACCTTCCAAATCTAATCAACATACCTTCTGGTACTTGATGACTTCAGTGCAAAGGTAGAGATAAATAGATGAATAAGTATGGTTCAGGAGGAAAAAAATAAAAGTTCAAGACTTCTCTCAGGTTCATAGTCTTAGTATTATCCTCGATTACTCACTATCCCTTACTCCCACATATCTAATCAGTTGCAAATACTTTTTCTATCTCCAAAACATTTCTTTCATCTGACCCCATCTCTCTACTCACACAACTACCACCTTAGTTCAAGTCCTCATTGCCTCTCACCAAGATTATTCCAAGAGTCTCCTAATCGATCTCCCACTGTATCCTCCATACTGCTGTCAAGAGATTTCCCTTAAAAACAGATATGACCATGTCACTCTCCTCAATAAACTTCAGTGGCTTCTTATTACATCTAGGATAAAATACAAACTCATTTGTTTAGTATTTAAAAGCCCTTCACAACCTAGTTCCAACCTTTCTTTCCAGCCTAACTGGACATGACTTTCCTGCATTTTGTGATCCCATCATGCTGTCTTCCTCTATTCCTCACACACAACTCTCCACCTCCACCACAACAACCTGCAGGTCAACAACCAGGCTGGAATATATTTCTTCCTCACCTCTACTTCACAGAATTCCTCTCCTCCTTTAAGACTCAGCTCAAGCAACATCTTCTACACAGTCTTTCCCAATTCTCTTTAAACTACCTTGCACTTAACAATGTACTTAACTGTGTTTATACTCTATATTTATTCTATATATATTTATATATGTTCTAGCTGTCTCTCCAATTAGAAAGTAATGTGTATAAGGGAGGGATTGTTTCAATCATATCTTTATCCCCAGGGAATATTATAATGCCTAGCACATAGCATTATTAATTGATTGAGGATATATTACACAGAATCATCTATATCATGAACATTTTATTTTAAAAGAGAATGTGTAGGCTCTGGACAAACACCAAATAACATAAAAAATGAAACTGACTCCATTTTATCAGATGAGAAAAGACTTATTATTTACATGGGAGTCATCCCTGAGTCTGTGTTTAAACTCAGAGCTAAGGTCAGAATGTATAATGTTAGAAAAAAGAAATATGAGAAAAAGATATACATTTATTAAACACGAACTATGTGTCAAGCACTGTGCTAAGCAGTGGGGATACAAAAAAAAAAAAAAAGGTAAAAGATAGTCCCACCTCTCAAGGAGCTCAAAATCTAGTGAGGGAGATAACATGCAAACAACTATGCTCCAAATAAGCTATATATTGGATAAAATTAACTGAGGGAAAGTAGTGGCATTAAAGGCAGGGGCCAGCAAAGTCTTCTTGAAGGTGAGATTTTAGCTGGGACTTGAAGGAAAACAGGGAAGCCACGAAGGCAGAAATGAGGAAGGAGAGCATTTCAAGCACGAGGACCACAGAAAATGTCCAGAGTAAAGAAATGAAGTGTATTGTTTGTGAAACAGCAAGGAGGCCAGGGTCACTGGAGTACAGAGTAGATAAGAGGTGGTATGATGGTAATAAGGTATAATTAGCCTGGGAAGGTAAGAAGTGGCCAAGTTATGAAGGACTTTGAAGACCCACAAAACAGAGGGGTTTATATTTGATCCTGGATGTAGCAGGGAACCCCTGGAGCTTACTGAATAGGGGAGGTGACATTGTCTAACCTGAACTTTAGAAAGATCATTTTGACAGCTAAGTGTAGACAGCTAAGTGAGGAGAAACTTGTGGCAGGCAGACCAACCAACAGACTATTGCAATAGTCCAAGCATGAAGTGATGAGAGCCTGCACCAGGGTGGTGGTAGTGTCACAGGAGAAAAGAGATTTAGCAAAGGTAAAATTGACAAGACAGACATAAGCTACAGATAGGATATGGGGGGTGGGGGCAGGGGGTGGGGCAAGTAAGGAGTTGAGGATGACACCTAGGTCATGAGTCACTAAGATTACAACATGTATTTGGAAGGTCACACTATAGAGTTACAACTGGGACAAACAGCTGAGATGGACAACAAGCCAATCCCAGAGATGTGAATTTTAAAATGGGCTGGCTTGCCCTCAGGAAACTACAAAATGCTTTTACTGATGCCAAGCTTCCCATGAAAGTAAAGGTCCATCTCTTCAATAATATCTTACTAGCATTGCTATGTGGCAGTGAGATATCGAATAGTATTGCCTCTAGTCCTACAAATTGTATCTTGTTCATAGTAGATACTCAAGTTTAAACGGAATTTAAACTAAATTGTAAAATGTATCACCTTTTCCCATAAACTACTCAAATTTATGTAAGGCTTTTGAAAATACAGAGTACTTTCCTTATGGTGTAGTATTAAACTTACAATTACAACGTCTATTTTAACGATGAAGACTCTGAGGCTCAGAGTAAAGTCTCTTGCCCAAAGTCACAACTAGTTAATGTTAAAGATTTGATATTGAAACCCAGGTCTCTCCTGACTCGAGTTCAGTGTTCTTTCCACGACCCCATGATCCCTATCATAAAACCAATAACATTCAACCAACCAAGCAATCAATCAACAGGTATTTATTAAGTTCCTACTATAGGTAAGGCACTGTGCTAGGCTTTGGAGATACAAGAGTTTATATTTTAATGGTGGAGACAAGTACACATGTAAATGTGTACATCATAAATACAAATATATCAATAATTGAATGCAAGGTGGTTTGAGAGAGAGGGTACTAGCAATTGGGGGAGAGGGAGAATGAGGCTTCATACAGATGATGATGCCCAGGCTCTATGTTAAAGGAAGAGATGGACTATAGGACTGAGGCTTAGGGGACAGACCAGGGCTAGAATCATCTACAAAAATGATAGTTAAATTTATGGGAGCTGGTGACGTAACCTAGAGAGAAAATGTAGAGAGGGTATAGAAGAAGAGAAAAAAGGCTTAGGATAGAGCCTTAGGTAATCTCCATAGTTAGAGGTATGAGGTAAATAATAAACCAGCAAATGACACTAAAAGTATGGTTCAACAAATAAGAAGTGGACCAGGAAAGAGTTGTTTTTATAGAAACCCAGAGCAGAGAGCAGCTATATAGGAGGAAACAGTGGTCAACAGTATTCAATATAACAGATTAAATTGAAAGGGATTAAGACTGAGAAAAAAAAAGTCTGATATTTGGTAATTAAGAGATTATTTGGTAACTTTGGAGAGAACAATTACAGATGAGTAATGAGTTTGCAAATCAGACTGCAAAAGGATAAGGAAAAGGAAGAAGGAAGCAAGTGTAGAATGATTTAAAAAAATTTAAATTCTAAAATTCAACACCAAAAAAGAGCATTTACATATGCAGAATGCCCACAAAAATACATGTGAAACTGCAAATCTCCATTTCATTTCATTTGCTGTATGTAGACAACTTTTTCAAGCAATTAGGCTGAGAAAAAGCAGATATAGGCTCAATGACTTCAGGATGTGATAAAAACTAGTGAAGAATGCAAGGTGGTTTGAGGGAGAGGGTACTAGCATTTGGGGGGGAGGGAGAATGAGGTTTTCAAGGATAAGAAAGAGTTGGGCATATTTGTAGGCAATAAGGAAGGAACTAGCTTATAGGGAAAAACAGAAAATTCAAGAAAGGGGTTAGATGACTGATGATAAAATCTTCTGGAAAAGATGAGAGGACATGAGATCAAAGTGCACATGTAGAAGGGCTGACCTTGGCAAGGAGAACCGCCACCTTTTTATCAGACTAAGAAAGAGGAGAAAATAGGAGAGAATAGCAGGGAATTCTGAGGTGAAAAGGAGAAAAGAGGGAACTCACATCAAATAGTCTCAATTTCCCCCATAAAGTAAAATGCAAAGTCTTCAGCTGAGAAAAATGGGGAAGGGCTCGAGAGAGAGGATTGAGGATGAAAGATAAGCTTTGGAACAGATTCTGTGGGGACTGAGATAGGAATTACTAACTGGGAAGAAATAAAATAATTCTCTTGCTGTTAGATAATATGAATTTGTAACATACTCAATCAGCACAGTTTTGAGATTTCATTCAGTTTTTTTCAGGGGCTCATGAGCAGAAGCAGAGGAGGTGGAAGGTGAGAGTAATTAATTGTTGAGGTTTGGCAAGAAAAGAGCAGAAATAGGATAAGGAAGCAAGAGATTCAAGAGCAGAGGACAATGTATAGATTGAACTGGCTAACTACTGAGACTGGAATAGAAGGGAAATGAAGACATAGCAGGGATAATTTCCTAAGAAAGTACTGAAGTGGGGGTTGGGATTTTTAGGCAACATCTAAGTAGATATTACAGTCTCTTAACACAAGTCAAAAATTGAGAATGAGAGGGAGATGGTGAGCTACTGAACTCCTTGAGAAAGAGGGAGAATGATCTGGGAGTCAATGTACTATGCCTACCATACTTCAAATTGGGTGGAAAATTTTTATTGAATTAACTTCAAAAGGGGAAAGGTTTCCAAATAAAAGAGATTAAAGGAGAAAGTGGAAATGAAAGTAAAGAGCAAGTATAGTGCAAATACATCCTCAAGGACCAGTGCTTCCAGGAATGAGAAAAAGGGTATGGACAGGAATTCACTGTCAATGGAGAGAAACCAGGTATCAGGAAGGACTAATGAAAGGAGCGTGAAAAAAAAAAAAAACAGGTCTAGGTTGAAGAGTCTGTTCACTATTAGAATAAGAATTCCAGAAGGCACAGAGGAAGAAAAGGACAGGGTTTGGAGTGGGATTTCGGTGGTTTAAGTATGATGTTGGGAAAGGGATTAGGGAATAGAAGGAGGGAGCTGGGAGTAGTTTTCTCCTAAATGGCCAGTGATTGATAAGTATAAAGGACAGTAAGGGAAACAGAAGAAGTCATAAGGGTAGTAATAGGCAGCAGATGAGTAGAAAAGTTCACACTCTCTAAGGGGTGTGGGAAAAGAAGCTGCGCTAGGTTTGGGCATACTCCTGAGTTGTCTGGGAGGTAGAGGGGGGTATGTGTAGAGTAAATGGGGAATGGTCCCTCCCAGTGAGCAGAGAGCAATAGCTGATGGTCAGGGCCTGCCCTGTGACTGAGATTGTTCCAAGGATTCCAGGTGCAGGTGCTTCTGATGCTGATCTTGATCCTGATCCTGAAGGGGTGGGCAACAGTCCTGTCTTTTATAGTTTTTTGTAAGATTTTTTTCCCCCAGTGAGCATCCTTTTTGACTTTTTTTTTTTGCTGTTTCACACACTATTGCACACACTCTCCCCTAAAGGAATCTCTGTTCCCTTAGTTTTTCTTCTGGATATGCTTCCACCTGTCTGATTGCTCTTCCATTCTCTTGCTGTATTCATACTGTCATCACTATACAAATGATTCCCATATTTATATATCCAGTCCTCCCTTCTCTGAATTCTAGGGTCACATTGCCAGTGGCATGTTAGTCATCTACTGCTGTTTCATCCACCAATACCTCAAACCTAGCATGTCTTAAAATATACCTCTTAATCATCCCCTCTTAACAACACACATTGAAATCCACTCCTGTGAATTCCCTTATACCTGAGGGTATCACCATCCTGACAGTCACTCAGGGTTTGCAACATCTAAATCATGCTCAACTTTTTCTTCTCTATCTCATCCTTTATTATTTAGTTAGTAGCCACATTTAGTTTTACTTCTGTAACATCTCTCATCCATTCCTTTCTCTCCACTCAGATGGCCATTACACTAGGTTGGGTCTTCATCACCTTTGCTTAGTTCAGTGTTTCAAGTTTATTTCAAACTTATCCCAACAAGGACCCCTATCTGTATGGAGCTCATTATCTTTCCACCAGACCCTTCCTGCCTCCTACCCTATTCCTGTACAGGGCAGCATCCTCCCAGTCCTTCAGGCTTTCAATCTAGAAGTCATCCTGGATTCCTCACTATCTCTTATCTCCCACATTGAATCTGTTGCCAAGGTCTATCAATTTCACCTTTGCATCATCTCTCATATATATCTCCTTCTTGTCCCTGCCACCACCACTCACTTTAGACCAGGGCCTCATCACCTCATGCCTGGCCTGTTGTAAAAGTTTGCCAGTGGGTCTACCTGTCTCATGTCTTTCCCTACTCCAATCCATCCTCCATTTAGCCACCAAAGTGATTTTACTAAAGCACAGGTTCAATCGTCACTCCCCTACGCAATAAACTCCACTGGCTTCCTATTGCCTCTAGAAGCAAACAAAAAAATGTTTTCTTTATCATTAAAAATCTTTCAGATGAATGAAGTTATAATAGGAAACATATGAAAGGAGAATGACTTAAAAAAAAGTTCTCCCTCCATTAGCCCTAAAATATTGTGTTTGTTAAATAATTAGGTGGTATTATTACTGAAGTTAGGTCATTATAACTTGGATTTTGTTAGTCTCAGTTACTGATACTGAAAATTCACAGTAAAATTACTGTTTTAGTGAGTTAGAGATGTGCAATTTATTAAAACCAGCTGATACAGTCATCGAAAAAATAAATTACACCCCAATTATTTGTTTGTTTGTTTTTTTAAAGTTGTGTTAAGGGTCACATAAAACACAGTGGAGAAACACCTAGTACTGTGAGAAGGTTGCAACATAATTCTAATGAACAACTGCATAGGAAAAGCAGCCTTAAAAAATGTCATAAGCTGAATGTGAAGGAAAATAAAGTAGGTCAGTCATGTGGTAAGAGAGAGAACTGGTGGAAAGTACTTCACTATTATAAAGTACTCAGTGTCAAAAGATCAAGAGAAAGGCCTCCAGTACCTTAGATGCATCTTCAGTGGAGGATTTATGGAAGGATATGGAGAAGAGTTGTACAGAATAGGAAGGTCTGAATGACTTGCCATCAGTGTGGCGAATACCTGCTTAGATCCATCATTGGGATACATCTAAGTAAATATGTTTAAAACAAGAAATACCAATAAAATTCAGTGTCTGTAAGAGTCATAGCTTTACTTTATAGCTCTTTGAAATCTTTTGGACTCCAGTTTTTGCTATTTTTGTTAAATACATAAGTTGCACATTACACTTTAGTTTAAAATCAAATTTTCATTCTTTAAATGAATTTTTAAAAATATGTACAAAAACACAATACATATTCTTATAAAACTTGAAATGCAGTATATCTTTGCTAACTGAGTGTAACAGGAATCTGAAAATCTTCCCTGCCCCTTGGCCCCTTGATAGGCTTAAGTGAATCTGAGAACCTTCCCTGTTTTGAAAATATACTCTGCAAGATGGCGGAGTAGAAGCACGACTTTCCCGCGGCTCCGGCTTCCACCTTCCCCAATCCATGGAAAAAGGGGACTCTAAACAAACTTTGGAGGTGCAGAATCCACAAAATGACACAGAGAAGCTAACCTCCCACTGAGGACAGCCCAGCAGGCCAGCAGGAATTGGCCAGCGCAGCACTCTGGGAGCCAAGCCCAGCCCCACATCGAGGCTTTAGCCCCAGTGTGAGCATGACCAGCTGTTGGCCAGAGGAACTTCAGATCAGCAGCAGCTGGGGCCGTTTCCAGATTTATCAACACATAGATGGGAAGGACAAAGTGAGAGGTCAATGCAGTCTGGACTTTGGGACCAGTAATTGGCTTCTGCCCCCCCCTCCCTCCCCCCCAGGGTGAGAAGCCGGTGAGACGCTGGCACAGCCAGCCAGTGCCACATGGCAGCTTCAGCTCCTGGCCTGCAGAGTGTAGGGGGACCAAGCACCAGTCTGAGGGGTAATCACTCTTGCTGTAACCTTCTTGGATCTGGATTGCAGTCTAGAGTGGAGGTCCTGGGGTGTGTGTCCAGCTTGCCAGAGTGTGTGGAGACCTCAGAGAGGACACCCATCCAATACCTCCGGCAGCTGAGAAAACCCCAGCATTTGGGACGAAAGCTCCCCTGTCTGGTGGCAGAGTCCTACTGTGGCAAAAAGCCCCAAAGTCGGGTAATTGAGTGGCAAAATGAGCAGGCAAAGGAAACAAAGCAGACAGAAGATTCCAACATTACACTCCTATTTTGGGGACAAGAAGGAGAAAAGCATGGAACAGGAGGAAAACAGTGAAGTCAGAACTCTGGCACCAAAAGCTTCAAAGGAAAATACAAGCTGGTTAGAGGCCATAGAGGACCTTAAGAAGCAGATAAGAGAAGTGGAGGAAAAATTGGGAAGAGAAATGAGAACAATGCAAGAAAATTATGAAATGAGAGTCAACAGCCTAACTGAGGAAAATCATACCTTAAAAAACAGACTTGACTCAAATGGCAAAAGAGGCTCAAAAAGGCAATGAGGAGAAGAATGCCTTAAAATGCCGAATCTGCCAGATGGAAAAAGAATCTCAAAAGCTCAAGGAGGAGAATCATTGCTTCAGAATTAGATTGGAGCAAACGGAAGCTAATGACTTTATGAGAAATCAAGATGCTGTTAAACAGATCCAAACAAATGAAAGAATAAAAGGCAATGTGAAATATCTCATGGGAAAAACCACTGACCTGGAAAATAGATCCAGGAGAGATCATTTAAAAATTATTGGACTATCTGAAAGCCATGACCAAAGTAAGAACCTAGAAATCACCCTCCAGGAAGTTCTCAAAGAAAACTGCCCTGATGTTTTAGTACCAGAGGTCAAAATAGAGGTTGAAAGAATCCACCAATCACCTCCTGAAAAAGACCCCAAAAAGAAAACTCCTAGGAATATTATAGCCAGGTTCTGGAATTCCCAGATTAAGGAGAGAATATTACAAGCAGCCAGGAAGAGACAATATGAATATTGTGGAAACACAATCAGGATAACCCGGGATCTGGCAGCTTCTACACTGAGGGATCAAAGGGCTTGGAATATGATATTCCGGAGGTCAAAGGAGCTAGGATTAAAACCAAGAGTCGCCTACCCAGCAAAACTGAGTATCATCTTTCAGGGCAAAATATGGTCATTCAGTGGAATAGAGGACTTTCAAGCATTCTTGCTGAAAAAACCAGAGTTGAATAGAAAATTTGACATTCAGATGCAAGAAGCAAGAGAAGCTTGAGAAGGTAAACAGGGAAAAGAAATCATAAGGAACTTATCAAAGTTGAACTATTAACATTCCTCCATGGAAAAACAATAATTGTAACTTATAAAACTTTTCTCAGTAGTTGAAGGGATTAGAAATATATATATGAGGGTATATGAGCATATGAATACATATGTGAATGTGTGTCTATGTGTTTACAGGTATACATAGATAGAGGGCACAGGACCAAATTAACAGGAAGGGATGATACTTAAAAGGTGAAATTAAGAAGTGAGAGGAAAATAATGAGAGGAGATGTGGAGAGACAGATTGGGGTAAACTGTCTCATATAGAAGAGGCAAGGGAAAATGGTTACAATGGAGGGGAAGAAAAGGAAGGGAAAAGGGAATGGGTCAACTTTATTCCCATTGAATTTGGCTTGAGGAGGGAATGAAATACACACTAAATAGGGTATCTCACCCTCCAGGAGAGTAGGGGGGGAAGGGGATGAGAGGGGGGATAATGGAAGGGAGGGCAGGATGGGGGGAGGGAAGTTGGAAGCACCCACTTTTGAAAAGGGACGGGATCAAAGTAGAGAATAGAACAAGTGGGAGGTGGGATAGGAGGGAGGGAAATATAGTCAGTCTTTTACAATATATCTACTATGTTATTGTTTTGCAGTAGCCACACATGTACAACCTATACTGAACTGCTTATCTTCCCAGTAAGGGTGGGTGACAAGGGAGGAAGGGAATGAATCTGGAACTGAAAGTTTTAAAGTCAAATATTCAAATATATATGTATATATGAGGCATAGAGATCCACTGGAAAAGTCGAAAGGGGAATGGGAGAAAGCAGATTGGAGGAGGGGATATCCTGTGGGACTGCTATTCTGGGGCAATGGGTAGGGGAAAAACGGGGAGAAAATTTGTAACTCAAAATCTGGCGGAAACAATGATGTAAATCAGAAGTTAATAAAGCATTAAAAAAAAAAGAAAAAAAAAAAAAAGAAAATATACTCTGCCCCCTAGTAGGATGAATGTGGTCACATGGAGTCTGTGGTGGGAAGCTTATTTTTCAGGAACACCCACACCTTGTTACTTTGTGATTGGGCAGTGGGTCAAGAGGGTTGTGACATTCTCTGACCCAGAAGAAAGCTATATATACCCTGATGTGAAGTTTTTCTGTGGGGCTCACTTTGGGAAGAGTTGTGTGATTTGGCCAGATGAGACCCTGGGTAGCCATTGAGCCCCCCCAGCTTTGAAAACCCAGATGTTGGTGTTTCCCTCTCTGGTAACTAACTAGGTATGTATATAATAGTCAGACAGCTGGAAGCCTTGTCTGCTGAATTGTTATTTTCTGTTGTAACTTCTGTTTGTATTCTCTGAAGTTTAGGGTGCTGACGTTTTCCCCTGAACTTTACAGAAAATGATATATGTTTGATTGATTAAAGTAAGACTTTTAACCCATTCTGAGTTGCTTTCCTTTAGAAAAGCAGATCTAGGAAGCTGTGCTAGCAGCCATCCTGGGCATGCTAGGGTGCTTGCTGCTACACTGAGTGACAACTAAGGTTGTATTTTTCCAATATGATCTGTAATGAATAATGGGTTTTTTTTCTTTCATTACCATGCTTTCTGGTTAACAAGTACAACAAAATACTTTAACCTGCACTATCTACATTGATGCCAAAGACATATCTTAATAAAAATATTATGAACCTCAGATTAAAGCTGTAGATTATATTGTGATTTATGGTCCAAAGGAAAACTTTTAATTGGTGGAGGGAGGCATTAGAATGTTTGTAATTTTCAGCTGATTTTGACATCACTAACTTTAGGTCAAAGTGAAAAGGTAGAAAGCACATGCAAAATAAATGAGACCTATGATAAAAACATATGTAGATACTGGAAACATGCCTCTAATAAGAAGGTTTCCGCAAGTAATTCTGTTTTATTAATGACATGAATTATGGAATAACAGGATACAAAAGATAATTGGAACACATCATTAGTAGCCATTAATCTTGCAATTTTTTGTTATTTCCAAAGTATAATATCCCTCAAGACTACTTTTGACCACTCAACCACCTGCACCAAAGAAAAGACACACCTCTGCATCCATTTCTAATGTAGACAGCTGTTTTTTCCCCTTCTACAGCTCTTACACAGAATTTTCCCCTTCTATGATTCATACATTTGCTTATTCTAATGGTATTTTCCACATGAGAGCATTGACTTTGTCAGAGTTAATCTATGTTGAAAATGACATCATGTTTTTTTTTTCAAATTTGTAATATTATTTTTAAAGGTCTAGTATTATTTATGTCGAAAAAATTTTCTCACTTAAGATATCTTCACATTTTCTTTTTTCTGGCCTTGTAAAATACTATGTTTACAGAATCTATTGCTGATAATATTTTGAATTACTTGATCTAAGAGTATGTCATCATAATGGAAGAAAACATAAATAAGTTTTATAGCAACATAGGATCAGAGACAGAAACTGAGCACTTTACTGATGAAAAAATTGAGAAGTAGAGAAGTTAAGTCAATAACTGTGCTATCAATGTGGTGATGCAACAAAAGACAAAAACACTGTCCTCATCAAGAAGCCCACACCATAATGGAGAGATACAATGCAGATAACTATGTACGTACAAGATACAAACAGTAAAAATGGAAGGTAATTTCAGAAGAAAGGCATTAGTAGCTAGAGGGATGGGGTAGGAAAGGCCTACTGTAGAAATAAGGATTTGGCTAAGTGTTTAAGGAAGCCAGGAAAACCAGAAGGTGGGGGTGAGAAGGGAGAAGTTCCTAAGCACAGGGGACATCCAATACAAAGGTATGGAGGTAGAAGGAATACTGTAGATGAAGAACAATAAAGAGGCTAGTGTAGCTGGATCATAAAGTATACAGAATGAGAAAAGTGTAGGAAAGAAGACTAGAAAGGTATAAAGGGTCTAAGTTATGAGGGGCTTTAAAGGTCAAAAAAAGCATTTTATAATTGCTGGTTTATATTTGCCACAAGAGTTTACTGAAGAGAAAAAGTGATGAAGATCAATCTACAATTCAGGAAGGATCACTGTGGAAACTGAGCAGAGGACTGATTGGAGTGGGGAAAGACATGAGGCAAGGAGACCAATCAAAGGTCATTATAATAATCTGGGCATGAAGCAATGAGGGCCTTCACAAAGATGGTAACTATGATACCTATGTGATTAGAGAGAACGGGAAGATAACAGCAAAAATAATAACAACTAATATTCATATAGCACTATGTGTCAGCCATTTTTCTAAGTGCTTTACAATTATTTCATTTGATCCTCACAACATCTATGGGAGGAAAATACTATTATAATCCCCATTTTACAACTAAGGAAGCTTAGGCAAGCAGAGGTGAAATAATCTGCTCAGGGTTACACAGAAAAGTCTGAGGTCAATTTTTTTTTTAAGCAATCGGGGTTAAGTAACTTGCTCAAGGTTACATGGCCAGTTATTATTATTTTTGTGTGGGTGCTGAGTATCGGAGGCCGGAACCGATCCCATGTCTCCCGACACTGGGGCCAGCGCTCTTACTCACTGTGCCACTTGGCTGCCCCTAAGCAACTGGGGTTAAGTAACTTGCTCAAGGTTACACGGCCAGTTATTTTGTGTGGGTGTTAAGCATCTGAGCCCAGAACCGAACCCAGGTCTCCTGACTCTGGGGCCGGCGCTCTTACTCACTGCACCACCTGGCCGCCCGTGAGGCCAAATTTGAATTCAGGTCTTCCTGAATCCAGGTCTGGCACTCTATCCATTATGCCACCCAGCTACACAAAGATGTTGTGAAGGTAGAAATCATAAGATTTGAGAATATGTTTGATACATGGGGCATAAGTAAAGAGCTAAGAATGAAAAGGAAGTTTCTAGCCTGGGTAGCTAGGTTATTTTAGAAATCTTTCTCCTTCTAATCCTTTTAGTATAAAACAGTTGATACAAGTGTTCCCATAGTTCTCTGGAATTACACTTTATTTTGAAAAAAAAATTTATTATATATTTATTTTTAACATTGTTTTTTTAAATTTTGAGTTTTGAATTTTCTCCTTTCCTCCAGTCTCTCCTCCACCCATGGAGAAAGCAAACAAAGTAATATCAATTATACATGTGGAATCATACAAAACATATTCCTATATTAGTCATGTTGCAAAAAAAAAAAAGGCAAGAAAAAAATGAAAAAATTTTGTTTTAATCTGTACTCTGATTTTGTCAGTCCTCTCTGGATGTGGATAGCATTTTTCATGATGACTCTTTTGGAATTGTGTCAGATCACTGTATTGATCAAGAGTAGCCAAGTCTTTCAAAGGTGATCATTGTAACAAGATTGCTGTCACAGTGTACAATGTTTTCCAGGTTGCTCACTTCACTTTGCATCAGTTCCTAGAAATCTTCTCAAGTTTTTCTGAAACCATTCCACACATAAATTTTTTTTTTTAATTTTCACATTAATCACGTTGTAAAGAAGTATTAGAACCAATGGGGGGAATCATGATAAAGAAGAAACAAAACAACAAAAGAGAGCAAAGAGTATGCTTCGATCTGCATTCAGACTTCATAGTTCTTTCTCTGGATGTGGACAGCATTTTCCATCATGAGTCTTTTGGAATTGTCTTAGATCCTTGCATTGCTGAGAAGACTCAAGTCTATGAAAGTTAGCCATCACACAATGGGGCTGCTACTGTGTACAATATTTTCTGGTTGTGTTCACTTCATTTTGCATTGGTTCTTATACATGCTGTCAAGTTTTTCTAAAACCATCCCACCCATCATTTCTTACAACATAATAGTATTCCATCGCAATCATATACTATCACCTGTTTAATCATTCCCTAATTGGTGGGAATTCCCTCAATTTCCAATTTTTTTGTCCCCACAAAAAGAGCTGCTATCAATACTTTTGTACAAATATGCCCTTTTCCTTTGATCTTTTTGGGATACAGACCTAGTAGAGGTATTGCTGAGTCAAAGAGCATACACAGTTTTATAGCCCATTGGGCATAGTTCCAGATTGCTCTCCAGAATGACTGGATCAGTCCCCAAATCTATCAACAATTCATTAGTGTTCCAATTTTTCCACATGCCCTACAGAATCTGTCATTTTCCTTTTCTAACCTGTTAATTACATGTATAGCTAATGCAAAACATTAAAATAGTAGATATATTGTAAAAGATGGACTATACTGTAATCCCATCCCTTTTCAAAAGTGAGGGCTTCCAACTTCCCTCCCCCCCAGCCTGCCCTCCCTTCCATCATCCCCCTCTCATCCCCTTCCCCCTACTCTCCTGTAAGGTGAGATACACTATTTAGTGTGTATCTCATTCCCTCCCCGAGCCAAATTCAGTGAGAATAAGGTTGACCCATTCCCTTTTGCCTTCCTATTCTTCCCCTCCATTGTAACCCTTTACCCTTGCCTCTTCTTTATGAGATAGTTTACCCATTTCTGTCTCTCTCCATCTCCTCTCATTATATCCCTTTCTCACCTCTTAATTTCCCCTTTTAAGTATCATCCCTTCCTATTAAATTGGTCCTGTGCCCTCTATCTATGTATACCTGTAAGCATATATACACACACATTCACACATGTATTCATACGCCCATATACCCTCCCATATACACATATATGTATATATATACATATATATTTCTATTCCCTTCAACTATTTTCATACTGAGAAAAGTTTCATCAGTTACAATTATTGTTCTTCCATGTAGGAATGTAAATAGTTCAACTTGGATAAGTTCCTTATGATTTCTTTTCCCTGTTTACCTTCTCAAGCTTCTCTTGCTTCTTGTATCTGGATGTCAAACTTTCTATTCAACTCTGGTTTTTTCAGCAAGAATGCTTGAAAGCCCTCTATTCCACTGAATGACCGTATTTTCCCCTGAAAGATGATACTCAGCTTTGCTGGGTAGGTGACTCTTGGTTTTAATCTCAGCTCCTCTGCCCTCTGGAATATCCTATTCCAGGCCCTTTGATCCCTCAGTGTAGAAGCTGCCAGATTCCGGGTTATCCTGATTGTGGTTCCACAATATTCAAATTGTTTCTTCCTGGCTGCTCATAATATTCTCTACTTGATCTGGGAATTCCAGAACCTGGGTATAATATTCCTAGGAATTTTCTTTTTGCGATTTTTTTCAGGAGGTGATTGGTGGATTCTTTCAACCTCTATTTTGCCTTCTGGTTCTAAAACATCAGGGCAATTTTCCTTGAGAATTTCTTGGAGGATGATTTCTAGGTTCTTTCCCTGATCGTGGCTTTCAGATAGTCCAATAATTTTTAAATTATCTATCCTGGATCTATTTTCCAGGTCAGTGGTTTTTCCCATGAGATATTTCACACTGCCTTCTATGCTTTCATTTGTTTGGATCTGTTTAACATCATCTTGATTTCTCTTAAAGTCACTAGCTTCCCTTCACTCCAATCTAAATCCGAGGGAACGATTCTCCTCATTGAGCTTTTGAGATTCTTTTTCCATCTGGCAAATTCGGCTTTTCAAGGCATCCCTCTCCTCATTGCCTTTTTGAGCCTCTTTTGCCAATTGAGGTGTTATTTTCCTCACTCAGGCTGTTGACTCTCATTTCTTGCATTGTTCTGATTTCTCTTCCCAATTTTTCCTCCACTTCTCTTATCTGCTTCTTAAGGTCCTCTATGGCCTGTAACCACAGCTCGTATTTTCCTTTGAAGCTTTTGGTGCAGGAATTCTGACTTCACTGTTTTCCTCCTGTTCCATGCTTTGCTCCTTTTTGTCCCCAAATAGAAGTCTAATGTTGGAATCTTGTTTGTTTTGCTTGTCATGTCACCCCTCAGTCACTTGACCCCTGGGCTTTTTGCCACAGTAGGACTCTGCCACCAGACAGGGGAGTTTTCATCCCAAACGCTGGGGTTTTCTCAGCTGCCGGAGGTATTAGATGGGTGCCCTCTCTGAGGCCTCCACACACTCTGGCAAGCTGGTCACATACCCCAGGACCTCCACCCTAGACCGCAATCCAGATCCAAGCAAGTTAAAGCAAGACCGATTACCCCTCAGACTGGTGCTTGGTCCCCCTACACTCTGCAGGCCAGAAGGTGAAGCTGCAACCTGGTGCCCGTGCAGCCTCTCAGCAGCTTCTTGCCTTGGGGGCAAAAGCTGATGTACTCCCACCTATTGGGTCCCAAAATCCAGACTGCATTGACCTCTCACTTTGTCCTTCTTATCTAGGTGTTGATGAATCTGGAAACAGCCACAGCTGTTGATCTTGAGTCCCTCCAACTGGTGGCTGGTCAGGCCCGCCCTGGGGCTAAAACCTCTGGCTCACATGGGCCTGGGCTTGGTTCCCAGAGTGCTGCTGCGCTGGCCACTTGCTGCAGGCCTGCCGTGCTGTCCTCCGTGGGAGGTTAGCTTCTCTGTGTCATTTTGTGGGTTCCGCAGCTCCAAAGTTTCTTTAGAGTTCCGTTTTACATGGATTGGGCAAGGTGGAAGCCGAGAAGGTGGAAGTCCTGCTTCTACTTTGCCATCTTGACTCTGCTTCAATTTATATTTTTCTAATCAATAGTGATTTAGAGTATTTTTATATGACCACAGAAATCTTTGATTTTTTCTTCTGAAAACTGCCTGTTCATATCCTTTGATTATTAACTGGGGAATGGCTCTTATTTTTATAAATTTGACTCAGTTATCTATATATTTGAAAAATGAGGTCTTTGTCAGAGAAACATACTATAAAGTATTTTTTCTTGGTTTTCTGATTTTCTTCTAATCTTGGCTGCACTGAGGTTTTTTCTGTGTAAAGCTTTTTAAATTTCATGCAATAAAATTATTCATTTTACTTTCCATGATCCTCTACATCTCACTTGGTCATAAATCCATTATCTTTAGATAATTATATAACTGCACTGCTTTTATTTGTGCAAAAATGTTTAATTTAATGTAATCAAAATTGTGTTTTTATCTACTATGTTTACCACTATTTCTTGTTTATTCAAAAACTTTTGCCCCAGTCATTGTTGAGAAAGATACTGCTTTCTCTGCTCTTCTGATTTGTTTATGATATATTTTATATCTAGTTCATGTACCCACTTGGAATTTATTATGATTTATGGTATGACATGTAGGTTTAAACCTGATTCCTGCCAAACTAATTTCAAATTTTCCCATCAGATTTTGCCAAATATTGTATCCTTAGTCCAGTAAAGGGAGACCTTGGTTTTGTCAAACACTATGCTACTATATTCTATTGCTTCTGGCTCTTATGCACATAATCTGTCTCAAGTGATCAACTTTTTCTGTATTTTAACCAGGAACAGATAATTTTTATGATGATTGCTTCACAGTCTAGTTTGAGATCTGGGACTGATAGCTTTCTTACTCCACATTCCCCCTCTGCCCCCATTATTTTCCTTGATATTCGTTTTTTTACAGAAGAATTTCTTATTTTTGTCAAGTTCAATAAGTAATTCTTTTGTAATAAGATTGATATTACACTAAATCTGAATATTAACTTGACATTTTGTTGTATTGGTACTGCCTTACCACGAACAATTAATATTTGTCCAATTTTTAAAGTTCAATAGCTTCTACTCCTCTACTATGCTGGCTCTCAATACTCCATATTTTTATATTACTGTTTAACAAACATTTTAAAAGTATTTTGATGTGTTAACCTTTTACCTTAAATTTCCTGACTTTATGTATTAATATATGAAAGAATGAATATTGTTTAATCACTACTCTTTTATAACACCTGAAATCATAGGATTTACAAAAGTCATATAACCTAGTCCTCTCATTTAACAGATAAGGAAACTGAAGCCCACAGGACTTAAGTGAATGACTTGTCCATCATCTAGTCCCTGACATAATGTTGCCAAGATCCCCATTGTTCTAAATAACTTTACTGTAACATCTTCATTTAGTCATAAAGTTTGAACAAGAAAAATAACTGAGTAAATGTTAAGTAGAAATAATGATTTGTTTGAGCTAGAAGAAGGAAATTGATAAGAGTAATAACATACAGGGTAGAATAGAGGAGCAGAATTTAGTCCATCTGTTTCATATTTGGTTCAGTTCAAGTTTAGTACAGTGTAGAGATTGTAAGCACAGGAGAAGAAAACTAAAACTGAGATCTTATGACTTCGATTTTGCTTTTTAAGTTGCTAATATTGGATAATGGTAATATCAGACATATCATAGGCTTTGCAACAAAGGAACATTCTATGAATTAAATATAAGAGTTTATGAATATAAAATCTGCTTATCATTTCCCCATATGCATTATTTGAAAAGGAATTTATGGTATAAAGACTATTCACAAACAATTCATTCCTTTCCCAATTTATTCATGAATTTGCTACTTCTGCATCTAGTAATGTCAATTATTACTTTCTACTAAGTATTAAAGTATTAACTCCCAATAATATAGCCTGTTCTCATGATTTAATTAAAGACATATCTAAAATAGTTCATCTGGTAAAAAAAAAAAAGTCAGTGCTGGAGGGCTTTAAGAAAACAAGTACATGAATTCACTGCTGGTAGAGTTGTGAACTGGTCTCAAATATTCTCAAAAGTAATTTGGAATTACATCTTAAAAGTTACTTAACTGTTCATAACCCTTAATGAAGTGACCCATTGGTTTACACCTCAAGAAGTAATAACAGAAAGAAAAGTTACATATATCATACTAGCCATAGTATCATTGTTGGTTATTTTAAAAAAATATTGTAACAAATAATATGCTTAGCTAAATTGTAGAAAGGCTCAACAAAGTATATATAAGTGTAATGGAAAATTATTTTGCTGAAAGGAGTAATTATGAAGAACACAGGTAAGCATGGCAATTTTTGTATGAATTTATTCAGAGCTACAATAAGAGTATTCATAATGTTTACAAAAATGTAAATAAATAGTAAAGGACCAAAAAAAGGAGAAAAAAAACAAACCTCAGCTCTCATACAATGGACAATGTTGGTTCCAAACTGCTTAGATTAAGACATATTTCCTTCCTTTCTATTAATAAGTGATAAGCTTCAAAAAAGAAAAGTAATATACTATCATTCAAACATTACATTAGATAGTTTTGCATAATTGTTTTTCTTATGGAAATGTATGCTGGGAGAGGATGGTTATTGTCAAATGAATGATGTGTCAAAATTCATTAACAAATTTTGCAATACTTGGTCTGAAAAAGAGATTAGTACTTTGGAAAAATTCTTACCCCGTCAGATGCATGCACCCTGTTCAGAAAACTACTAAAATATTGATAAATCGGTACCTTGGAAACTTATTAGAGCCGCAATTCGCCCATGATGCCCTTACTGGCTATCCTGAATATTCTTTGACTCAAAATTTCCATTGCTTAGTATATTTCCTGACAGAAATCACTGATAGAAAGATTTCAAAATATTCATAGAAGTACTTGTTACATCAGCAAAGAATGGGAGGTAAAGCTGGTGCTCAGCAAGTGAGGAATGGCCAAATTGTAGTACATTAAATGTAATGGCATATTAATACACTATAAAATATTATAAATATGGATAACAGAAAGAAGCATAGGAAGACTTTTCGACAATATTGAATGAAAGAAACTGAACCAGGAAAAAATGACTACAATGTCAATGAGGAGATATCTAAAAGGAAAGTGAATGCTGCGTATGAAGAAACTCACTTCATAGATGAGTTTAGAAAATACACCTCCCTCTCTTGCAGAGCTGAGGGAAAATGAGTGTGGAATGCTGTATATGTTGTCAAACATGATTTTTTTTTCCTTTTTGGAGGGCAATTGGGGTTAAGTAACTTCCCCAAGGTCACACGGCTAGTTGTTTTGTATGTGTGTGTGGGTGTTAAATGTCTGAGGCCGGAATTGAACTCGGGTCCTCCTGACTCAGGGGCCAGCGCTTTACTCACTGTGCCACCTAGTTGCCCCAATGTGGATGCAGGATTTTTTGTTGTTGTTATTTTTTTTTTTTGCTTTTTTGGGGGCAATTGGGGTTAAGTGACTTGTCCAAGGTCACATGGCTAATTTTTGTGCTAAGTGTCTGAGACTGAATTTGAACTCAGGTCCTCCTGACTCTAGGGCTGGTGCTATATTCACTGTGCCACCTAGCTGCCCCCCAAAATGATTAATGTGTTTGGTTTTGCTTAACTGATGTTTTACTTTTCTAATCATTGTCACAAAGGGATGACATGCTGCAAAGAGGAGAGAGAGGGGATATATTCAAGAAGGAAAATGACATAAAAACAAGACATTAACTTAAAAGAGAGTAAAAAAAAATAGCTTAGTTCTTTTCTTACCACTTAGAAAGTAGCTGAAATGATATAAGCACTGGGAGTAAATAAGAAAGTTTGGACCAGGTACAGAAGCAACAGAAAGCTGATGCTTAAGCCTTCAATTGTTTTGAACTAAGACATACCTTGAGTTTTACTGTTGAAATGTAAAATGTGTGTATTAATGTTTTAAACACATTAACAAACTATGACACTAAAAGGAAAAGACAAAAATAAACTTAACAGCATTGGATTTTTTAAAAAGATGTCATAAAAATTATTTTATATGACATCAATTTTTCTGAAAATTGGGAATAAGAGGTATGGCAATTCTCTATTAAATTGCTGTAGCAATAGGAAGTTACTGCTTTCTTGGAAGCAGAACAATTTGATGACCTTTGAAAATGTTCCTTTTGTTCAATGAATGTGTGAAATAGACTAATAAAATTTTATTTGATATAAAAATCTTTTTTTAAAAAAGCATGTTTTTATTCTAAAATAGGCATGGTTGCCAGAAGAAGGGTTTTACTCAGTAAAGACTAGCATAATGAGAAAACTACCAAGTGTTGTAAACATTGGGTTCATATGATCTACAAAATTAAAGAGTGATAAATATCAGAATAGCATGTTTAGACAACTAATTCAATAGATTTGTGATCTCACTGACATAGGCATTTGTCTATCTGCGTAAACTGTAACCTCTTCATATCTTCTAATCCTTCATAATTTTTTATCCTTGTTCTTTCATATATTGTCCACAAAGCTTTCACTCAGAATGTTGAAGTCTTTCCTTAAGGTCTTATTACATTTCATGGGAACTAATGGAGCACTTAACTATTATTTCTAGATCTCTTGACAGGATTATGAACTTACCTTTTCCAATCATACTTTTTTTCTAATATCCTTCACATTATTTCTTTAACACAGGCTAGCAATGGAAATATGCAGCAGCATATTTGCTCCCAAAATGTGTGACTCTTATTCCTTGATTGATAAATTGTCAAAGGATATGTGAGCAGGCAGTTTTCAGAAGAAAAAATCAAATCTATCTATAATCATATGAAAAAAAGCTCTAAATGACTACTAATCAGAGAAATACAAATTAAAATAACTCTGAGGTACCATCTCATGCCTATCACATTGGTTAACGTGATATAGAAGGAAAATGACAAATACTGAAGGGCATATTAAAAAAATGGAACACGAATAAACTGTTGGTAGAGTTGTGAACTGATCCAATCATTCTGGAAAACAATTTGGAACTATGCCCAGAGAGCTATAAAAACTGTGCATAACTGTATGCATATAAATTTGACAATCTTAGGGAAATGGATGAATATTTACAAAAATACAAGTTGCCCAGATTAACTGAAGAGGAAGTAAATTACTTAAATAAACCCATCTCAGAAAAAGAAATTGAACAAGCCATCAGTCAACTCCCTAGGAAAAAATCTCCAGGGCCAGATGGATTTACTAGTGAATTCTATCAGACATTTAAAGAACAATTGATTCCAATACTCTACAAATTATTTGGGAAAATTAGTGAAGTAGGAGTCCTACCAAATTCTTTTTATGACACAAATATGGTGCTGATACCTAAATCAAGAAGAGATAAAGCAGAGAAAGAAAATTATAGACCAATCACCCTCATGAATATAGATGCAAAAATTCTAAATAAAATACTAGCGAAAAGACTACTGCAATTTATCTCAAGAATAATACATTTTGATCAGGTAGGATTTATTGCAGGAATGCAAGGTTGGTTTAATATTAGGAAAACCATCAGTATAATTGATCATATCAACAATAAAACTAGCAGAAACCACATGATCATCTCAATAGATGCAGAAAAGGCTTTTGACAAAATACAACATCCATTCCTATTAAAAATATTAGAAAGTATAGGAATAAATGGAGCCTTCCTTAAAATAATAGGTAGCATCTATTTAAAGCCATCAGCAAGTATTATATGTAATGGGGAGAAGCTAGAAGCATTTCCCATAAGATCAGGGTTTGTGAAACAAGGGTGTCTACTATCACCCCTCTCTTTTTTTTCTTAAAGCAATCGGGGTTAAGTAACTTGAGCTCAAGGTTACACGGCCAGTTATTTCTGGGTGTGGTGCTAAGTATCTGAGCCCGGATTTGATCCCCAGGTCATCCCGACACTGGAGCCGGTGCTCTTACTCGCTTGAACCACCTGGCCGCCCCTAAGCAACTGGGGTTAAGTAACTTGCTCAAGGTTACATGGCCAGGTGTTTCTGGGTGGGTGCTAAGTATCTGAGCCCGGATTCGATTCCCAGGTCATCCCGACACTGGAGCCGGTGCTCTTACTCACTGTGCTACCTGGCCACCCCAACTATCACCCCTTTTATTCAATCTGGTACTAGAAATGTTACCAGTAGCAATTAGAGAAGAAAAAGAAATCAAAGGAATCAAATTAGGCAAAGAGACCAAGCTATCACTCTTTGCAGATGATATGATGATATACTTAGAGAATCCTAGAGAATCAAGTAAAAAACTACTTGAGACAATAAATAAATTTGCCAAAGTTGAAGGATATAAAATAAACACACACAAATCCTCAGCATTCCTATATATTACCAATGAAATTTAACAGCAAGAGATAGAAAGAGAAATCCCATTTAAAGTTCCTGTAGACATTATAAAATATTTGGGAATCTACCTGCCAAAACAAACCCAGGACCTATATGACCACAACTACAAAACACTTTTCACACAAATAAAGTCAGATCTAACTAATTGGAAAAATATCAATTGCTCGTGGTTGGGTTGAGCTAATATAATAAAAATGACAATTTTACCTATATTGAATTATATATTTAGTGCCATACCAATTAATTTACCAAAAAACAACTTTATAGAGCTAGAAAAAATAGTAACAAAATTCATTTGGAAGAATAAATGGTCCAGAATATCAAGGGAATTAATGAAAAGAAATGCTAAGGAAGGTGGACTAGCTATACCAGATATCAATCTGTATTATAAAGCAGCACTCATCAAAACTACTTGGAACTGGCTGAGGAATAGAGGAGTGGATCAATGGAATAGATTAGGCACACGAGATTCAGAAGTCAACAACTATAGTAATCTATTGTTTGATAAACCCCCAGACCCTGGTTTTGGGGATAAGAACTCACTATTTGACAAAAACTGCTGGGAAAACTGGAATATACTATAGCAGAAACTGGGCATAGACCATTATCTAACACCATATACCAAAATCAAGTCTAAATGGGTGCATGATCTAGGTATAAAGGTTGATACTGTAAGCAGTCTCGAAAAACAAGGAATAGTTTACCTGTCAGACTTGTGGAGAGGAAAAGACTTTATGACTAAACAAGAATTAGAGAACATTATAAAATGTAAAATGGATAATTTTGACTACATGAAATTGAAAAACTTCTGTACAAACAAAGCCAATGTAACCAAGATTAAGAGGGAGGTGGGAAATTGGGAAAGAATCTTTACAACCTATGTCTCTGACAAAGGACTCATTTCTAAAATATACAGAGAATTGAGTCAAATTTATAAGAATACAAGTCATTCCCCAATTGATAAATGGTCAAAATTTTATGAACAGGCAATTTTCAGAGAAAGAAATTAAAGATATCTATAAGCACATGAAGAAATGCTCTAAATCACTATTGATTAGAGAAATGCAAATCAAAACAACTCTGAGGTACCACATCTCACCAGTCAGATTGGCTAAGATAACAAAACAGGAAAATGACAAATGCTGGAGAGGATATGGGCAAATTGGAACACTAATGCATTGCTGGTGGAGTTGTGAACTGATCCAGCCTTTATGACCTAGCAATACAACTCCTAGGGTTATATCCCAAAGAGATCATAGAAGTGGGAGGAAGACCCATATGTACAAAAATGTTTATAGCAGCTCTTTTTGTGGTGGCAAAGAATTGGAAATTAAGGGGGTGCCCATCAATTGGGGAATGGCTGAACAAGTTGTGGTATATGAATGTTAAGGAATACTATTGTGCTAAAGAAACAAGGAGCAGACTGTCTTCATATTTACCTGGAAAGGCTTATACAAACTGATGCTGTGCGAGAAGAGTAGAACCAGGAGAAATTTGTATACAATTACAGACACAACGTATGTGTGATGACCAACTTTGATAGACTGGACTCCTCTCAGCAATGCAGTGATATAAGTCAATCCCAAAAGACTCATGATGGAGAGAAATGTGTGCATCCAGAGAAAGAACTAGAAAGAACTGAGTTTATATCCAGGTGGAAGCAAAATACCTGATATTTTTCCTTCTCTTGTTTGGATTTATGCCCTCTTTACCATTATTCATTCCATCTGATACAATCCGTCTTTATAGCCTGACTAATGTATAATGTGAAAGTATTTACAGATCCTATACTTGACTATATGCCACCATGGGGGGCAGGGGAGGGAGGGGGACAAAATGTGAAACTCAAGGAATTGTAGAATTGAATCCTGTAAACTAAAAGGAAACAAACAAATTAATTTTAAAAATTAATAAAAAAAACTGTGCATATACATCAACTAGTTCTATATCCTGAAGAGATCAAAGAAAAAGGAAAAGGGCATATTTGTACAAAAATACTGATAGCAGCTCTTTTTGTGGTGGCAAAGAATTGGAAATTGAGGGAATGCCCATGAATTGTGGAATGGCCAAACAAGCTGTAGCATATGATAATAATAGAATAATATTTTGCTATAAGAAATGACAAGTAGGGTGGTTTCAGAAAAACCTGGGGAGACTTCTATGAACTGATATAAAGTGAAGTGAGCAGAACCAGGAGAACATTGTGCATAGTAACAGCAATCTTGTAACAATGACCAACTGTGAATAACTAAGTTTTTCCATCTATATAATAATCCAAGACAATTTCAGAGTACTTATGATAAAAATTGCTATCCACCTCTAGAGAGAGAAATGATAGAGAACGAGTACTGACTGAACATATTTTTTTTACCTTTTTTTCTGCAACACAGTTAATGTAGAAATATGTTTTGCATGATTTTGTATGTATAACTGGTATCACATTTCTTGTCTTCTCAGTGGGTGGGGAAGAGGCAAGAGGGAGAGAATTAAGAATTCACAATTAAAAAAAAACCAAGCTTAAAAAAGAAACAAGTAAAGAAAGTGGGACTGTTCATGAAGCACACGAAAACAACCTTGATTCATCAGAGACTATGGTATTCCAAGATTTACAACCATTGTCAGAACATTTGGGTTGAAAAAAATGGGTTTTTGAGTCAGGGAGCACTCTGGATCATGAAAAGCATTGCATCAAACATCTTTTTTGTTTTTGTTTTGTTTTGAGACTGGGTCCACCAATCTTGCTCAGGATGGCAGTACAATGGTCATTCACAGGAAAAATCCCACTACTGATCAACACAAAAGTTCTGACCTGCTCCATTTCTGACCTTGGCTGTTTTATCCTTTTTTGGGCAACCTGGTGGTGCTCCATTCCCAGGGCTTTAGCATACTGACACTATACTTAGTGCAGATATCTAATTGGCTTAGCTCACTTCTGCTCAGAACTCCTGAGCTCATGTGATCCACCAACCTTAGCTTCCCCAGTAGCAAGGGTAACAGACATGTGCCATTGTGCCTAGTTCAAATTCCCCAAATGTGATCTAGCCCTCTTCCTTCTTTACAAATCTTGGTTCAAATTACTGTCCATCTTCAATGCCTTATCACAATTTTAGGTATAACCACAGTAGAATCTTATATTCTGCACTTCTCAGGCATCTGTATGAGTTGAGTTCAGTTTAAGATCAGGGTATAGTAGCTCCTTTCCAGTGGTAAAGAATTGGAAATTTATGGTATGCCCATCAATCTGGAATGGCTGAAGAAGTGGCATATGATTGTGATGGAATACTACTGTTATATAAGCAATGATAAACTAGGTTCTCTCAGAAAAACCAGAAAAGCCTTAAATGAACTAGTGCAAAGTGAAATAAGTAGAAGTAGGACAACATTGTACACCGTTAACAGCAATATTGGAAGATGATCAACTGTGAATGACTTAGCTATTCTCAGCAATACAATGATCCAAGATAACTAAATGACTTATGACAAAAAATGTTATTCATCCCCAGAGAAAGAACTGATGGAGACTGAATACAGATTGAAGCATACTCTTTTTTACTTTCTTTATTTTTCTTGAGTTATTTTTGTCTGTGTTTTCTTTCACAACATAATATGGAAATATATTTTGCATGACTACATATATATAACCTACATCAATTTGCTTGCCTCTTCCATGAGGGAGGTGGGGAAAGAGGGAGAGAATTTGGAACTCAATTTTATAAATGAAGGTTGAAAATCATTTTCACAAAAGGAAAAGGATCTATATGTACAAAAATATTTATAGCAGTTAGAAATTAAGGGAATGCCCATCAGTTGGAGAATGGTCGAACAAGTTTTGATATGTGATTATGAGGGAATACAATTATACTATAAGAAATGATGGGCTCTCAGAAAAACCTAGAAAGATTTACATAGGCTAATGCAAAGTGAAATGTACAGTGTGCAAAGTAATAGGAACATTGTAAGATGATCAGCTGTGAATGACTTGGCTATTCTCAGCAATACAACAACCCAAGACAATTCTGAAGAACTTATGATGAAAAATGCTATCCATCCCTGGAGAAAGAACTGATGGAATCTGAATACAGATTGAAGCAAACTTGTTTATTTTCTTTATTTTTCGGTCTATGTTTTCTTTCATATCATAACTACTCTGGATAAGTTTTGCATGACTACACATGTATAACCTATATCTAATTGCTTGTCTTCTCAATGGGGGGAGGCGGGCAGAGTTTGGAAGGAGGAAGGGAGAGAATTTGGAACTCAGTTTTAAAAACAGATGTTAAAAATTGTTTCTACATGTAACTGGGGAAAAGCAAAATACTAAATAAATGTCAAGAAAAAAAGGAAAACTTTTTACATGTAATTGGGGTAAAATAAAACACTAAAAGAAAAAAAAAGGAAAAAAATCAGTGGATCTAGAGCAAGAAAAAGAATATTAGAGGCTATCTATGTGAACCCTCCCATTGTATAGATGAGAAAACTGAGGCCTAGAGAGGTTGTAACTTACTCAAAGTCACACAGGTAGCAAATAGTCAAGTTGATATCTGAATTCAGGTCTTTATAATATCTAACATTTATAAAGTGCTAACTTTACATATTATCACATTTGATCTTCACAACAATCCTATGAGAGAGGTGCTATTATTATCTTCATTTACAGAAGAGGAAAGAAAGATTGAGAAACACCCAAATGACTTGCTTAGGGTCACACAGCTAATCAGTGTTTGAGGCAGTATTCAAAATCAGATTTACCTGACTCCAAGGCCAGCACTCCATTCACTGTGTCACCTCATTGCCTCTAAGGTTAGAAAAAAAAGGTAGAATTGACCAAACATACACAACAAAAATCTATGTTGGAGGTGACTCAATTTAATTTAAAGGTACTCAGGGATTATTTTTTCTCTCTAAGAAAGGAAATCTCCAAAAGAACAGAAAAGACCATGGATAGGACAATCATATCCCTAACTATGTCCCTTAAACAAAGTGTTTATCATGAATTTGTTTAAATCATACACAGTTCAGTGACAGAGGCACCCAAGAAACAACTTGTTTACATCATCTAGTAACTACTAAGATCAAGGGAGTTATAAGATATGAAGACATGTGCCTACTAAAACTATTAGCTAGTGTCATAGAGCATTACCTATGCCAATCAAAGAAAGATTCCCTAATGATTATGGGATTAAATGATGGGGGATAGACTGTGACAGCATCAAAAAATCCAACAGAGTAGAAAAGATGATTTTCCAGGTGCATGAAAAAGACAATAGGATACAAGGTGGTTATTTCAAACATTGCATATAGGAATTTGATTTCAGGCACCTCTTTAAAATAATTAAAATTATGTAGTATAGTGAAAGAATACAAACAGCAACTATAACAGACCAATTTCTGATTAGATATGGAAGAGCTGAGTACCATTGGGACTGTAAATTCTTTGACAGCAGGGGTACTCATGATAGATAGATAGATAGATAGATAGATAGATAGATAGATAGATAGATAGATAGATAGACAGACAGATAGATAGACAGACAAATGTATGGATAAATATGCACACGCATATGTATACATATACACACATGTATATATGCATGTATATTTAACAGAACCTAATAGAGCTCTCAATGTTTAGCAGATGATCAATTAATACTTGTTGAATGTAATTAAATGCAGTGAATAAGAAGAGGAGGTTAAGATGCAAACGAGTATTTACTGGCTAAAAAAGAGTACATATATCTACAGTCTCAATATAGATTGTTTATATGAGACATTTTAACCTTACTTGCAAAGATACTACTAAACCAAAGCATCTTAAAATATGACATTTTAGGGAAATTTTATTTAGAATTGTTAGGAAAAAGCTCACTCCTGAAAAATATTCTATATAAATCAAATGCATATATGGCTTCTCAATAATTGTACGGTACTTAGGAACTATCTAAATGTTTTCCTTTGTTACACAACAGGAAACCATTCCTGCATTATTAAAATCTGGAAAAGCTAAGATCATTTAAATATTCTGGCTCCATGGTTTATTTTTTAAAATCTAAGATTTGACAGCCTTCATGAGAAGTTCCCTGCTACAATGATTGTGAAAAGAAAATATTCTATATTTCTCATGCTAGATTACAAAAAGTAAAAAGAGTTGATTATAGTAAGATAATAAGTCTCTAGTTATCAGGAAGATGTGCAACCAAATCTCTATAGTTTGGAAGGAGTAGTGCTTAATAGAGTATGTAATTTGTCTGCTTTGAAAAATGTGCTAATCAGCTTCCCAACAAGAAGATACACAAAGAGATTAAAAGAGGTTTAGTCTCCAGTGCTCCTTTTCAATAGGAGCTGAGTAGATTTAATGTTCATTTGCCACATATGGTTTCATTAATTGTACTTCAGCTTTTCTCTGCTCCATTTGAGGCTTTATACTTAAGAAAGGTAAATCCATCCCTAGATCAGACTTGCCAATGGTGATTATTTCTATGAATGTAATGAAGCTTCAATGTATAATATGGTGGTCACTTATTCTTCTACGGGTCACTAAAGAGTATCTTTAAATACAGCATGAGTTACAATTGCAAATCCCATGCAATAATTTATTGTTCAGAAATTGTGATTTATTTCATATTTCAAGTAATCTCATGGTTTATGATTAGTATACTTGCATATGAATATGCACACTGAGTGTCTATTTGTAAAGTCAAAATCATTTAGTACTAGACTTAAAATGTAATGAGAGCACACAGTTCAGATAGAGTCACCTTTCCTCTTTTCACTTTAGGCCAAATTCCTCAGGTTCCTGATAACCTCTGGGGAATCCCAGGCTTCATATTTAGAACAGTCTCTTACATTTACAACATCAATAATCTGCTGGTCAGCTCCTTTGATGTGCCCAGTAGTCCTGACCAATAACTGCTTAACACACCTCTCTGGATGTGGATGTGGAGTGAAACCTTTCATTATCTCAAAATGCATGTTGACATCAAGACATCTATATAGTAGTAACACTGATGGAAAGAAAAAGAGAAAGAATGAAGAGAAAGAGAATGATAAAATGGTTTATAGCCACCTGAAAGCTTAAAAGATAGTTAATAAGAAAGTGCCTAGTGTTATCCTCCCTCTTTCTCCTGTCCTCTGGTAAATCACTGGCATATATCACAATCAGTTTGGCTTCAACAGTAGTCACTTACTGGGCACCACCATAGGACTGACCATGTCACACTCCCACCCATTAAACTCCAAAGGATCCCTGTCATCTGTTATATCAAACTCCTCTTTTTGGCAATTAAAGCCCTTTGTAACCTGGTCCCAATTTATATTTTTAGACTTAATATGTGTTATTCCCCTTTGTACAAACCATAATCTAGCCAAACGAGACTTCTTACTCCACACAAATGACACTCCATTTATCTTCATTATGCCCCATTATATGTGTACATGTCTCCTCCCAACAGAATACAAGATCCTTGAGGACAAGGACTGATTTCCTTTTATTTTTGTATTCCCACTACCTACCACAGTGCTTAACAAAAAGAAAGTGATTTAATAAATGGTTGTTTATAGATTGAATCATTTTCCATGTGGCTGTTCCCAAAGGTTCTGCTCTCCTCTTTCCTAACAAAAATTTTTCATGAGAACCAACACAATTTCCTTTTCCCAGTTACCTTCTAAATTTTCCCCCTAAAGGAAAAATCCACAAGTCAAGAACTTCCACTAAGGCTTTATTTCTATTTAAGGCATTCAGACTCCCTATACTTGGCTTTTGCTTTGAGGTCACATTTTTCTCTCTGTATATTTAATTACTTCTTCCCTATTATACATTTTGGCTTCTGCTTTTTTAAAAAATTGGAAAAATGGAAAGAAAAGTAATAATTTGCAACTTTATTTGTAAAAGGAAAACAATGGTGATGACTATACACTAATATAAGATCAATCCACAATTCATTGTGCTTACATGATATCTGTTCTCCATTAATATTTAGTGTCTTGAATTAAACCTTTCTTACCTATGAAGTTCTAACCTCAGTCCTATGAAAATAAATTTTGTAGGTCTTAAGGATATGCTATTCAGTTTGAGGATGCTTATTTAATATTTGATACAGGACTTTTAAGTATCTACTTCACATTAAAATGCTTTGTAATATTTCATTAGGCTGTAACTAGAACTTCAAATTAAGAGGGTTCATATTTCCCATTATTCATGTTATGGTAAGTTCTATAGCTGAAATATCCCCCCACTAATGCTACTATATCTGCTAAGTTCCTTTCTTAAGTCAGATATATTATGCTAGCCTATCCAAGCCACTCTCCACTTCTTCAGATTGCCTATCTGTCCTGTTAAATCATTTGTTGTATGTATTCTTTTAATTGAGAAGGAATTTGAAGGCTGTCCTCACTGTCCTCTTAAGACTGGCATCTTTATGACTAGTAAGTAACAAAATAAATAAGGCTCAGAGAGGTACTAGAAAGGAATGGACATATACTTGAGATAAATTTGCAGAGTTGCTGCCAAAGTGAAGGTATGGCTGCAATTACCCAAGGACATACACTATGAAAAAAATCAAAGAACTCTCACTATAGGGCCTGAGGTAGCCTAATATTACAAATCGGTATAGAGAAGAACTATATTCTGATAAATAGAAGTGAAGGCCTATTTTATTATTGTAGAGAACTAAGCAGAAGTTTGGGGATGGTCTAGATTCTAGACTCATACTGAGGTTTTCCAGGCTTGACCATGGCTATCCCACTATCTGTTTCATCTACATGCTGTATATAGCTTTTGCCACAATGTCTGTCTGCTTGTCCCTGTAAGAAGTGCTTGTTGATAATTCTAGAGTTGAAGTTTACTCCCAGAGAGGCAAGTAATACAGACTAGGCTTGCTGCCAAGTACGTCCTAACAGTGCAGCTCAGGACTTCTTAATTTCTTAGGGAAGTGGCCTTGTTTCCTTCTACCTAAAGAACCTTCTATCTTCAGATGTGGTACTGGATCCTCTGCACATACACAGTCCTTGCCTCTACCAAGAGGTGGAGATAGATGTAATATCTTCCAATTACTCAATGCATGTTGCTATCTAACTTCTTTCTCTGTGCTAAGATGTGTGTAATAGGGTGCTTATGAAAGGGCCTGATAAGCTTCCCCAATGAATCAGTTCCTAGAGTCTTTGGGGACTAATTGGGAAATCAGAATATAAGGTAGCCAGATTATGTGTCACTAAAAGAATCTAGATCATACACTAGTAGAATAAATATCTCTACAATGGAGGAGCTTATTCTGAGGATCCAAATACTTTCTTTGAATTGCTATACTGCATACCATACTGCAAAACCAAAATCTTACTTTATTAGATAATGAATGCTGACACAAGTCAATACTTGAAACTATTTTATATCAATTTAACCAGGTTTTTTAGTACTATAAAGTATTTATATATATTATATATATAAAGTACTATAAAAGTACCCATTAAGGCTGAGGATACAAAAAAGCAAAACAACTTGGTGCCTCAAGGAACTTTTGAGAGAATAAAGGGGATAAGGTATGTGCTCAAGTGACACAGGCCAGTTTGGTACCTCAGATATAAAAAGAGAACAAAATCAGACACTCAAAGAACATCTAAAAGGTAACAAAAGGAAGTTTACTTGGCCATAGCAAGCAAACAATATTCACAGCAAAGCAAGGATATAGTATTAATTCAGATGAATAGAGCTTCCCTGTGCCAGCATTCAACATGCTGTTGTTATACCAGTCAAAAGCATGAAGAAGGGACCAAGGTGCTACTGATGCCCTGATTTTTGTACTAAGTGCACCAGGAAGTTACATTAATGACTTTGAGCCTTTATTCCCGTGAGTCACTGAAGTCCCATGGGGAGGAGCAATACATTTTATGGAAAAACTAGTCAGTCATGAGTGGGACACTGCCTTAGACTATTATTTCCACAATATTAAGTTATCTTTTATTTTTTTGGAATGGATAAGTGCTTTCATTAGTAAATTCCAATGAGGAAATTCCTCCTATCCATGTAGATATGTATCTGCTTTGTGATTAGCATTTTAGAGAATGACCTGGGACACTGAGTGGTTAAATGGCTTAAGTAACCAAGGTCACAGAGCCAGTAGGTGGCAGAAATGGATGAGTCTTCCTGACTCAGAGGTCAGCTATTTTTTATCATGACCTTTAAATAAATAATCATAATTTTTTGTAAAGTACTTTATTAATTTGTTTGTTTACTTTTAGTTTATAAGATTCAGTTCCACAATCCCTTGAGTTTCAAATTTTCTTCCCCCTCTCTCCTCCCTACCCCAGCCCCATGGTGGCATGCAATCAAGTATAGTATCTGTAAACATTTTCACATTAGACATTAGTCAGGTTGTAAAGAAAGATTATAACCTATGGAATGAACAATGGGAAAGAGAAAACAAAACCAAACAAGAAAGAGAAAGAGAGCAGGTAGTTTGCTTCAATCTGCATTCAAACTCTGTTCTTTCTAGTTCTTTCTCTGAATGTAGATATCTCTCTCCATCATGAGTCTTTTGGAGTTGTCATATAGCCCTGCATTGCTGAGAAGAGTCCAGTCTATCAAATTCAGTCGTCACAGTTGTATCTGTAATTGTGCACAAATTTCTTCTGGTTCTGCTCTTTTCACTCAGCATCAGTTTGTATAAATCTCTCCAGGTAAATATGAAGTCTGTCTGCTCCTCATTAAATAATCATAATTTTAAAGGTGACAAGTATATAGGAAAGATTGACAGAGATAGATTAGGAAAGAAAGATAATTTCTAGCCAGGTGACAAGTATCAGGAAGAAGGAAGTGGTACCCAAACTTATCTTGAGGGAAAAGATAGAATTCAGCAGACTAGAATGAGGTTCCAGTCAAAGTCAAGGAGATGGGAGATGCAGTGTCATCTTTGAGGAATAGCAAAGTAGAACAGCATGGCTGAAAGGTAGTGTGTGGAGAGGAGGAAAGTGTAAGACTAGAAATGTAAAGAGCTTTAGATGTTACTTTAAGTAGGAAAATAAAATAGGAAATATGAGAATAAAATAGGAAAGTTATTGGGGGAGGCTAGGTGGTGCAGTGAATAGACCACCGGCCTGGGAGTCAGGAGGACCTGAGTTCAAGTCCAGCCTCAGACACTTAACACAAAAACTAGCCGTGTGACCTTGGGCAAGTCACTTAACCCCAACTGCCCTATCTTCCCCCTCCAAAAAGCAAAAAAAAAAAATTTAAAATAATTTTAAAAATAAAATAGGAAAGTTATTAACCTCAGATAACAAAGAAAAGAAGGACAGATATAGAGAAATTTAAAGGACTGTAAGACATGGAGAAACATGTTACACAACCCGTTTTCTCTGTAAAGTAGAATATGAGATTTTCTGCTACAAGAGAGAATTAAGGGACTAGAGTAGAGATGAAGAAGTTTGGAGTATCTGCTTTCACATATGAAAATGAGTAAAAAAAATTAATAAAGTGATTATTATATAGCTACAACAGTCCAAAGTGAGGTTAGCATGAATTTTCATTGGATCCAGTGAGTCAGAGTTTGTGACTTCTTCCAGTAATGCTCAGCAGTTGGAGGATAAGAATAGACAGAAGGTTAGGAAATGAAAGCACAAGGACAAAGAATAGGGATATAAGAGTAGATGTAATTGTAGTGTTGAAGTAGCTAACCAGAGATTCAAAGCTAGGAAGTGAGAGAGATATAGTCAAAAAAAGGGTGACAGAGTTGAAAGAAATGGAAATATTAAGGGACTGTAGGGCCAAGATTTAGATAAAGGAAGATTTAGGCTATGAAAGTAAGTAGATAGGAAAGGGAGTTTTTAGGATCTTCGAAGTAATAGAATTTTAAGAGATGGTAAGAGGTGAAGCATGGCTATCACTGTGTGTAGCCTGGGTTGATAAGAGGCATATGCCACAGGAGTTCAAAAACAATGAAGTTCTAAGATATCAGAATGGCAGAAGAGACATCACTGTAAATTAATAAGTGATGGTGTGAAGACCGACTGTTAAACCAGCTACTGAACCTTAAATTAAGGAAGGTAGGAGTACCCTGGAGAGTGACATGACACATATCAGGATCAAAAGAGGATGATATAATGAAATGGTGTGGATGTCAAAAGTAGAGAGCTGGTAGGAAGAGAAAAGGATGGAAATGGCAGTGGGAAACAAGGAGTAAATCAACTCATGTCTGATTCTGTTTCTGGGATTGTGAGAGAAGGAATAGCAAACATTAGTGAAAGCAGCAAGGAATGTAGTATTTATATTGTAGGTATGTATGCATATACATATACACACAAACACATATATACATAGACACAATATTTTAAATTGATATATTTCTTTTTTACATAGCCTAAATTTCTCTTTATATCCTTCTTCCTTCCCCCTCCATGGAACCATCCCATGTAACAAAGAATTTTTTGAAAAGGAAACAGGAAGAGAAAAATTTCAGTAAAACTTTATTTTTTCCTCTTTTTAAAAATTCTTTGTTAAAAGGCATGGCTCTGGGGTGGCCAAGTGGCACAGTGAGTAAGAGCGCTGGCCCCAGAGTTGGGAGACCCGGGATCAGTTTTGGCCCCAGATACTTAGCACCCCCACAAAATAACTGGCCATGTAACCTTGAGCAATTTACTTAACCCCAATTGCTTTAAAAAAAAAAGGCATGGCTCTTTGGCTTTGGGGAGAGAGGGGGACACAGGTAGAAACTGAAGTGATGTAAAAACAAAAGTTATCAATAAAAATCTTAAAATCCAGGAAAACCAACACAAGAAAATTTAAAAAAAAAAACCCCAACACAACAAAATAAAAAATTTAAACCTGATTTTGTATGCAATACCCTATACCCACTGACCCCAAAATCTGCAAAGCACGGGAGATGTCTTCTCATATTTTTTATTTGAATCAAGCTAATTTTTTATAATTTCACAGTTGATTGTTTTATAGTTGTACTTTCCATTTACATTGTTGTAATAATTATGCATATTGATTTTTGTTTGTCTTTCTATGATTTTCTTTTAATTTATTTCTTTTAATTTATTTTATTGCCTTTTTTTTTTTTGGAGGGCAATTGGGATTAAGTGACTTGCCCAGGGTCATATGGCTAGTTTTTGTGTTAAGTGTCTGAGGCCGGATCCGAACCCAGATCCTCCTGACTCCAGGGCCAGCTCTCTATTCTCTGCGCCACCTAATTGCCCCTCTTTCTATGATTTTCAATAAAAGAATAGTAGAAATAGGTCAGAGGAGGTTAATATAAACGTAACAAATGTTTCCATGCCCAGCTAAGAATTCTTTCAGTTGCCCACTTTAAATTCCCAAATGGCAAACAGAGCTAAGGCTCAGAAACTCAGTTTCCCCATTGTTCCCATCCAGGAAAACAGTTTCATTCACAAACTCCCTTGGCAGATTATTTTTGACTGATACAATTGTTCTGTTGTCTATGCTTACTTCAGCTCACGTAAGCCGTTGCATACTTTTCATTATACTGCTCTTGCCTGATCGTCGGGTGTCATATGCAGCATACCCTCACATCTTCATCTCTAGCTCACACCTCTTCTTTGAGGTTAAGCTTGTTCTTCATAACTTCATAACATTAAGTTTTGATTGTACCATCGCTCTTTCTATTGACATTGTTCTAGTCACTGTGTATATTGTTTTCCTGAATCTGTGTGCCTTGGTTTATGTCTTTCTATGCTTCTATACTTTCACAATGTTTGTAGATTCTTAAAACAAAGAAATATTCTAGCACATCCACATCCTACAATTTGTTCTGCCATTCCCAAAGAGATGAGCATCTACTTTGTTTCCAAATCTTTGCTATCACAAAAAGTGTTGCTGCTAGAAATTTTGGTGTATATGCAGGGAGTTGGTGTTTTCTGGAGAAAACTGGTTACCAGTACATGCCAGGAGATGGAAAGAATATGAAAGAGAAGTAATATTGAAGCATAGCACCTATACCTCTATCATGGAATATTAGGCACAAATGTGGCTTTAGTGGTGCACCTATATCTATGCAAATAATGAAGGCATTTGGGTTGATAGATTTTAATACAGAGAACAGGGTAAACAGGAAGACACAGCCTGGAAAATGGTGCTCTGCTTGAAGTAGTGGCGTGAATTATCCTCCCCCTTCCTTTTGCCTCAGCAGGACTATAGCACCAAGCAGTTCATCTCCTATGGGGGGCTGTCCTCCAGTTTGTTTGGTGTTTATCACTTAACAAACATTTATTAAATACCTGCTATTAGGAAAGACAAATGCCTATAGCTGATAGCACAGACAAAGAAAGCTGCAGATGGGAAGCAGAACCATAATTACCTGGCAAGTTGATTATAACCTTGTGTTACCTTCAAGAACAACCAATGGACCACTCCAAGTTCCTGAACTGAATCAGCAGAAGATGACTGGCCAAGGGACTTTGGGAGGCAAACTTTCTGACCTAAGAAGAATGGGTACCTAAACTTCTAGGACTGGGCACCGATCACCATTCTGTGAGGTAGAAATTGAAAACTACAAGGATCTTGGGCTGGAAATGGGCACAGTGGGTGCACTGATATTAACCTGCTATGATTTATTTCTACCATTCTTTTAACACATTAGGTCCTTGTAAGTGAGCTTAAATAGAATGCAATAGGTAAGGAATCAATGGGAAGAGCCAGTGGGATAGCCATGAGATTGTATTCAATGACAGAGACACATCCTTCCTTCAATATTATATCATTTAATCAATTTCAACAAGCATTTATTGAGTCCCTACTGGTTGCCAAACATTATGCTGGGTGCTGGTGATACAAAAAAACCCAAATAGTTCCTTGTCTCCAAAATGCTTACATTTTATTCGTGAAAACAACACATACACAATGTATACAAAATACTGTTTTGAACTAGATTTTTTTATGTCATTGGTATAGGTAGGATAAGAGACTCCTGAAGAGGCTTCTTGGTCAATGAAGAGCTGAATGTGTTTTCTTTAACTTAATTATCTTAGAGAGCTGTCTGTGATACAAAAAGATTAAGTGAATCACTAGGGGTCACAGAGGCAAAATATTCTGGAGGTACCAGTTGAGCCTCTAGGTCTTCCTGACTCTCAGACCAGCTCTCTATTGGCTATGACACAACTTCTTTTATACAAAATATATATATAAAGTAAGGCTGTTTAGGGAAGAAGAGAGCCCAATAATGGGGGAGATCAGAAAAGACCTCCTGTTAGGAGGGAGTACCCATTCTTCTTGAAATTTCTGGAATGATCAAATTCTGATTTCAGGAAAAGAAAGTATTATTTTAATGATATTTTGCAAAAGAAATTCTTTGTCAGACTATGTGTTCTAATTTAATTTGGAAAACATCGTCACCATGTAAAAGTTACCACATCTCAAGTTGACTATAAGTAAAAGGGCACTGGAAGCAATATTAAATTTTTGACTCTCCCAGCCCCCACCAAGATAACTGTCCCAATTCAATCAAGTGTTACTTTTTCTTTTCTTATCCAAATAGTATACTTGTCTGATTCACCTCAATAGTTGCCTCTTTTCCCCCCAGACATGTCTGTTCACTCACCAGGAGACTAAAACATTGTGCAGATGTACTGTTGGATACAATGATGCCAATATAATATATGCACTGTTCAATAATTTATTTTGTATCTGGAGAAATGCATCTGTTTCCTTCTTGTGTGGTTGGGATGAGGGGTTTCAACGTCATTTTAGGTACTGGTCCAATTCTTCCATCCAGTTAACCAAAAATGAAAATTCCCATCTGTTCAATTGCCATTCAGAGGAATGTTTTATCTCTGAAGCACATTATGACAACTAAAATTGACAGCATAATCTGTCTCCTTTCCCCCACTTTCATTTCTCTCTCAGATTTTCTTGAGTTTTAACAAGAAAGAACTTTCTTTTTTACCTGTCTAAAATGACAGGACTTATTCTTCCTTCTTTCTAATAGCCAAGACCAATAGAGCACTAAGAACGTCCACTATTCACTTCTTTCTTAGATTCCTTTTTGTCCATTAGTGACCCTCTAAGTAACATACTTGCTGGCATGCTATTAACAGAACAATGCAAACATAACCTTCTCTCTTTCATATATGAGGGAATGCCTGCCAGCTATATCTGGCATTCTGCAGAATCCACAGATTCTTTCCAACTGAAGTTTGGAAGTTAAAGTTGGAGACTGATTTTATTGATCATTCTGTACTTTAGAAACTTGACTAAAGAGTCTTCAAAAGAGTACTGCCTCAGATGGTTTTTAACTCATTACTTGGCAGAAAAGGTGATAGCATCATTTTACACAAGAAGTGAGAGATATGCATACACAGGCATATAAAGTATATATACATATCTCAATTTTCTGAAAAAAATGTTTATATATTTAACTATAAATACATTTATCTCCATTATTTCGTTACTGTAGTTAGTCCTTACACAATTCCTTCACACCTTCTTTGGTAAGCTTTGTGAATTTTCAGAACCCAAAACCTTATCACCCGGTAACCAATCTTCTCTTAAGTATTTCTGAACTGTTCTAGGCTGATCCTCACAAGATGTCCAATCTGTCTCTGGGTCTATATCAAATCCATTTTAGCATGGATAGAACTTGCCAGAGCTGCAGCTTGTGTTCCACTGATATTTCACCTTCAAGAACCAGGTTCAACATCATATCCCATAGCAAGGAAATAAGAACAGGATCTTAGAGGAGTGTATGGATATCTATCTATATGTGGATGTATTATATGAAGATCTATATCATGGGTCTATATGGAGAGAGACTAAACTATATATCAAATAGGAAAGTATATGTATACATCCATATACTGACAGGAAATCCCAGCCCAAGTCTTGCTGCTGATCTATACTGACTGTATCCTGAGCAAGTCACGTAATCCTTCTGTGTCCTAGTCTTTAAGACTGTAAGCTGGAGAGAAGGTGCCAACCTGCATCAGAAATAGAGGTTTCTTCATCTCTGAGTTTACTATAACCCATGAATCATATGTCTAGTTTCTATCCTTATACCTTATATACTCTGCATGTGTGTATATAGATGGATGTACAGATAGACAGATGGATGGATATGAGAAATGATATCCTTTCCTCTTTTATTTTTCAAAGTGATTATATTTTCTTAAGGATTAAACTGACATTTATGAGTGTCTACAGTGGGCAAGGCATCATTATTTTAGGAAAAATGCTCTGTACAATAAGATTTCCATTAAAAACTGGAAATTCTAGTGTTTTGTTATACAAATGCCTAATATGAAACACATAACAAATAATGGGCTTTAAACCATAAGGAAGAGTTCAAACACTGTGGGTTTGTGCACCAATGAAGTTCACTGTACATGCAAAGAACCCAGTTAAGAATAGAACAAAGATTTAAATGTATTGTGAAAAGTACATTTTGGGGTATGTAATAGATGATTATTAAATTTTAAGCTAATATTACAAGTATTTAAGAAATTCAATAATCTTGATCATGAAAGGAGAAATTCCAACTTCCTTAAACCTCCAACTCCAATCACTCTCCACCTCCGATCCTTTCTTGTAGCAGATGACCTAATAGTGTACTTTACAGAGAAAACAATGGTCATTTCACATGTTTCTCAATGTCTCACAGTCCTCCAAATTTTTTTTACATGTGTCATCCTTCTTTTCTTTGGTATAAAAGGATGAGATGGCCTCTTTTTGTCTAAGCTAAACCTAGCACTCTTTATAATCTGACTCCCTCTTACCTTTCTAGTCTTAGACTTTATGTCTCTCCACTCACTACATTCCAGCCTCTCACTGTTCCTCACATATGACACTCCTGTTCCCATTTCCTTGACTTTGACTGGAATAACCTCTCCTCATTCTAGTTTGTTGAAATTCTTCTTTTCCCTCAAGATTCAATTTGGGCACTACTTCCTTCTTCCTGATAGTTGCCACATGGTTAGAAATTTTCTTTTATAATTTGTCTCTGTCAACCTCTTTAATATACTTATCACCTTTAAAATTAAGATTATTGGGGTGGCTAGGTGGCATAGTGAATAGAGCACCGGCCCTGGAGTCAGGAGGACCTGAGTTCAAATTCGGCCTCAGACACTTAACATAAAAACTAGCCATGTGACCTTGGGCAAGTCACTTAATCCTAATTGCCCTCCCCTCCCCCCTCCAAAAAGCAAAAAAAAAAAATTTAAGATTATTTATATGAAAGTCATGGCATGATGGATGGACAGCTGACCTTGGAGTCTTGGAATCAGAAAGACCTGGGTTCACATTTTATTTCTGCCATCTACTGGCTCTATTATGCTGGACTCTAAAACTCCAAATTACAGAGCAGATAGATGCCCATTTGCATTGATAGAAGGGGAAACTAACAAAAAGGATAGGTCAATGGTTCTACTCCAGGTATAAAACTATTCCCAAAGGAAAGATGAATATAAATGGGAAACTACTCATTTGAATTGCTGGAAGCATACATATAGATCTAAGATTACCAAGTAGTTTTTCCTTACAATCTGATGGTAGGCCAGCCCCAGTTTTCTAGACTCTTATCTGTTTCTTTTCTCCCAAAGTAAATCCCTTCCCTCCTCCTGCACCATAACTCTCAGATGCTAAGGAGGCAGAACTCAATCTCATGAGGCCCTCTTCCTCCTCCTTAGGTGCTTGCTGGCTCTAGTGGAGATCTTTCTAGTTCTATTTCCCTATCGTGGTACTAATGCTTTTGCTTTCCCCTGCCTACAGCTCTGAACCTGTGATTTCACTAGTATTGTGAAGTTAAAATAAAAAAGGTTCTACAGGGGGCAGCTAGGTGGCGCGGTGAATAGAGCACTGGCCTTGGAGTCAAGAGGACCTGAGTTTAAATCCGCCCTCAGACACTTTACACTTACTAGCTGTGTGACCTTGGGCAAGTTACTTTTTTTTTAAATTTATAAATGGTTTTTATTTTTTTTTTGTCTTTAAGTGCTATTACTCGAGCAAAACTTCTCCATTTTGTCTATGAAGACATCTGAATAGCTTAACAATTTATCTACTATCACTGAACATGAAAGATTCAATTGGAGAAGTCAGAAAGAATCCAAAATACAACAACATAACAACAAATAAAACTGTTACAAGAAAATACATGGTGGATATGATCTCATTATCACATTCAGTAGCAGTTAATACTTAAGTTGATTTTGTTTTTAACCACCAAGCACTAATGACAACATGAAAAACAGTAAGCTCCTGGCTGTAGGAAGTGAGGCTCTTTCTCTTTTCAAAATCTAAAGACACTTCTGAACTGGCTGTGGTGATAATTGAAGGTGGAAAGATAACAGGGCAGGGATAACTTATACTTTTTTCTATGCCAAAAAAAAAAAATCCTAAACTGATGGAATCATTTGGGAGGATGCTGTTCCTTAATGCTGGAATGATCAATTGACACTAGAACCATTCCACCTCTTTGCCCAAGCCCTAAGACTCATGTAAAAAGCCAGTTCAACCCTCGAAAGAAAAGGGAGCCAAGTGTTGCCAGGACCTTACTCAGGAAAGGCAAAGGGGAATGCATTGACCAGCTCACCAGATTCGTCCTCCACCTTGTTGTAAACCCACTTTCGATTTGGCGACACTTGACTCCACATTTCCTGGAGTTACACTTGGGGCATGGATAGAAGCAGCTAACACAATCGACCTGCAGGCAGTCACACAAATCAACACCATTACAGATCAGCCTGCCTTGGTGGTCATACTTTCTCCTGTTTTTCTTGGGTCCCATGAAGATTTTAGGACCGTAAGACGACACATCTGGACTCTGCTTAGCTGATTGGCCAGGGTTTGCAGCAGCTCCCTGGGGTTCCTCTTCCTCCTGGATTTCAGGCTTGGCAATTTCTTCCTGGGCTACTGGATTTTTCACTTTGAAAGAGACAACCTCTGCCATCTGGCTTTGAGTAGGGAAAGCCTTCTCCTCAATTTCCTTTGGGTTGGTATCAGATTCTTCATTTCGCATCTCAACGTATGCACTCATTCTCGATAACTGGTGGCAGGATCCTTCTCTCTGCATTGCTGTAAACTCCTGGATAGAGGCCAGTCAGGAGTCCCTGTGCTGCTGCTTCTTCCCTGCTGGGCTCACAGAAGGGGAAGCCACTTGAAGTTCAGGGGATGATCCAGAAAGAGGCCTCTGGCTGGCAAGGGGTTTTCACCAGCACCTGCACCAGGAGGAGCCTCAGAGACACCCTTCCTCGAGGCTGCCCAAGGAGAGAAAGGAAGCAGCCGCTCTGCCCCCTAGGGTTAAAGGGGGGCAAGTTACTTAACCCCAATTGCCCTGTCTTCCCCCTCCAAAAAGACAAAACGACCCCCCCCCCAAAAAGGTTCTACTACCAGAGCATGGGGCAAGTTAAATGACTTGCTGCAGGCAACACAGCCAATATGTATTACAACAGCCATTTTCCTGACCCAAAAGGTCTGTCTGACTCTCCAACCACTATTAAGTATCTCATTTCAGTGAAATAGCACCATAATTTATGTTAATGAAAATAAAAAGATGACTTTAGATAGGTCGTTTGAGTTTTAATATAAATTTAACCATGGCATAATCATCTAAAAATATAACACAAGCTATAAAAAAATTTAATTTAATTTAAATTTTGAAATCATGTACTTTATTTAGTACAAAAGGTAAGCATATAAGTATATAAAAATTCCATAAGAAAAATTCAAATACTAATTATAACAATAATGGTTGATTTCAGGATATAACCAAAATTTCCTGAGAACTCAGCTTACAATAACTCTTATAGGAGAAAGAAGTTAAAAATTGAGAGATAATTTGGCATAGTAGTAAAGGAATGGGATTTGGAGTCAGCAGATCTGGATTCAAATCCTAGCTTTGATACTAGCCTATGTGACCATGGGCAAGTCACAAACTCTGGGAGCGCCAATAAAAAATGACCAGGCTAAACTGAATGACATCTAAGGTCACAATGACAATAAGATTACAATCAATAACCATTCTTAACAATCTGTGGAAGACAAAATTAATCCTGCTCCTTTAAATAATATATCTACTACTAAAATGTTATTAGGCTACCTTTCCCCAAGAACTCTCATTCTCTCTCTCTCTCTCTCTCTCTCTCCTGACTCAAAAGACCAAGAGGAGAAAACAGGACGCTCATTCCTAATCATCATCTTTCCACATTGCCAGCATCACCCAACAATCTTTCCTTCTTTTAAGAGTCATGCCAGGGGCAACTAGGTGGCACAGTGAATAAGAGCACTGGTCTTAGAGTCAGGAGTCCCTGAGTTCAAATACTTGACACTTGACTCAGACACTTGACATGTACTAGCTGTGTGACCTTGGGCAAGTGACTTAACCCCAACTGCTTCGGGGGGGGGGGGGGATTGAGGGAGAGGGAGATTCAAGCCATCTAGTTATATCATCATTGGTTTTATAATTTGCTTGACACCATACCAAATGACAATTTTCCCTGGCCTTTAGTGACTTAAGGACCTAGCTCACAGATTCTATCCTTTTGCCAGCCATAAACTTCATCAATTTCAATATGTATGCTGATAACTTTCAATATCTTGAACTCATAATTACTCTTCTTCCTCCTCAATTCCAATTACCTTCATTTATCTCCACTACATTTTAACAATTACTACAGTTATATTTTAAACTTCATTATCACCTTGGACTAAACCAAATCAGAAATCCTGAATTTAGAATTCTACTTTTTGAGCAGTCATGTCTCCTATTCTCTCATGAGCCTGTTGCTCATTCTCATCATTACCCTCAACTTTGCCTGTTCTGCTGCTTTTCCATCCAAATGACTCAAGCACTTCAGTCATTTGCTAACTACATTTTGTGTAAAAAAAAATGTCATATTGTTATCTTTTCCCTCACTCCCCTTTTAATAGTGCCTCCAGGTTCCCCAATAACTCAAACTGAAAACTAGAGTTATCTTTAACTCCTCCCTTCCTATTAGCTATTACATCAAACCAATTGTCAATTTCTCTTAATTTAACACATTCATCTAATCCCCTTATTTATTTTTAAAATGTTTATTTTTTAAAACAATGGTATATATCAGATTTCCATCCCCTACCTTCTATGCTCAAATAGAAACCTCTTTAAAAAAAATCAAGTACAAACAAAATCAAGTGACATATTGAGACATATATACTGTTAGACATGGTCATTCTGAACCTGTAGACTATCACCTCTATAACAAAAGGAAAGAAGTATGCTTCATCAAACGTAAGAACAGTAATGGCACTGACCTGAATTATAATGCCTGATAGTATTGTTTCCTTTATATCAAGGTTTCTTAACCTGGGATCCATGAAACTAGTTTTAAAAAATTATAAATTCTGACAACTACTTCATTATAATTCATTTTACACATTTAAAAACAGTATTCTGAGAAAGGGTCCACTGGCTTCACCAAACTGCCAAAGGATTCCTTGAGGGGAAAAAAAAAAGTTAAGAACTTCTACTATTGTGGTCATGTATGATATTCTTTTGATTCTGCTTATATTGCTCTGCATCAATTCATATAAGCCTTCCCAAATTTCTTTAAATTCTTCATATTCATTTTTTTTTATTCCATTACCACAGGATATCTGTTATCTGTGATCAAGGATGACTTCTTGAAGAAAGTAGTATGAGATGATGGGGAGATGGTGGATGCCCACCATTCAAGTTGGCCTGTACCAACACAGAGGCAAGACCAAAAAAAAGGAAACAGCTTAAGGTCCTGTGTGACTGAAATACAGAGTATGATGAAATAAACCACTGAATAACTAGCAAAACTTAATTGAGTGGCTAGAATAATGAATCAGGTCACTATCTTTTATGGAGATGACAGTTCCTATATTACAAATATAGTGCTCAAAATATCCTTCAGACAACCAATAAGTTGTATTGGAACTGGAATATTATCAAATTTGAACTATTGCCCACAATCATTCAGACTTTAACACTAATGTATAAAAATGACAACAAGAAACATTTACTTAAGAACAATGCTTTTAAAAGTTATCACCACACTAAATACTCAATCACCAAGTTGATTTCAAAATATAAACACTTAGCAGGAATAAAAATCATAGAGGAATATAATGAGGCATGCATCATCCCATGATTATGTATTCTCTTGGAGATATACCAATGATGCTTTTAGTGGGTCTAAAAGGAAAAGCTTTCATTTTAATACATTCTTAGACTCAACTACAAAAAGTAGTTTATTTTTTCTACCAATGCAAAAAAATATTACCTTCAGTTCTAAATATACCCCACCTACTGCATCCCCTACTCTATGAGCCTTCCCTTATTAATGTGCCAATCACTGTTCTAAACTCTGGAGATGAAATACAAGCAAAATAGTCTCAGTTCTCTGGGAACTTATAATCTAATGAGGGAAGAAAACATAAATGGGTACTAGAAAGTTTGCCAACAAGCACTTACGAAGTGTTTAGCATGTGCCAAGCAGCAGCTAGGCAGTACTGTGGATAGAATGCTGGTCTGAAGTCCAGAAGACCTGGGTTCAAATTTTGCCTCAGACACTTACTAGCTGTGTGACCCTGGGGGCAATTCACAATCCTGTTTGCCTCAGTTTCTCATCTTTAAAATAAGCTAAAGAAGGAAATGACAAACCACTCCAGTATCTTTGCCAAAAAAAAACCCAAAAGGGGTCACAAAGAGTCAGACACAACTGAAAAATGACTAAACATGTGTCAGGCACTTCACTAAGTGTTGCAGATACAGAGAAGGGCAAAAGATACTTCTTGCTCTCAAGAAGTTCACAGTCTATAGGGGTAGACAACATGAAAATGACTATGTACAAACAAGACATAAGCAGGAAAAAAATCAACAGAAAGAAGGCACTGGAAGGATTAGGAAAGGTTTCCTGTAGGAGGTGTGATTTTAGCTGAGACTTGGAGGAAGCCAGGCAGCACAGATTAAGGAGAAAATTCAAGGCATGGGGGACAGTAACAATTTCCAGAGTTAGGAGATCTAATGTCTTGTGCAAGGAAGAGCAAGGACAATGTCCATGCGTCACAGAGTACATAGATGTGACTAAAGTATAAAAAGAGTGAGGAAAGGGGGAAGGTTATAAAGCGCCTTGAACACCAAAGGATTTTATATTTAATCCTGGAAGAAATAGGAATCCATTGGAGTTTACTAAATAGGGAGCTAACCCAATTAGACCTAATGTAAGGTGATGAGAGCCTGTACCAGGGTGATGATAGTGTCAGAGGAGAAAGGGGGTTTGAGATGTCCAATAGACACGTGAAGATGCAAGATTAAAAGTTAGGAGACAGATTAGAGCTGTAGATTAGTAGATATAGAATTGTTCATTGAAGCAATGGGAGCTGTGATAAGATCACCAAGTGAAATAATATAGAGGGAGAAAAGGGTCCAGGGGAGAGCCCAGAGTGACACCTCTGTTAGCAGGAATGACTTGGACCAAGATCCAGCAAAAGAAACAGAGAAGGAACAGTTAGAAAGGTAGAAGGAGAAGAAGGAGAAAGTAGCATCACAAAAGAGAGTATCAAGGCAAAGTGAATCATCAACTAAGTGTCAAAGGCTATAGAGAGATCAAGAAGTATGAGAACTGAAAAAAAAGGTCATTGGATTTAGCCACTAAGAGATCACCGATAATTCTGGAGAGGATAGTTTTATTTGAATGATGAGAAAGGAAGCCAGGTTATTGAAAGTTAACAAGAGTGAAAGGAAAAGGAGAGGAGGCATCAATTTCAGGCAACCTTCTCAAAGAATTTAGTCACAAGAGAGGAGAGATATGGGGTGATATAACTAACAGGAACAAATGGATGAAGTGAGAATTTTTTTAAGGACAGGGAAAATGTTTGTGCAACTATAGGGTGGGGAATGTTGTTATACTCATAGTAAGTGACATGAAAGCTTAGATCTGGGAAAGATAAGTTATAATTCCCATCCTATAGAGCTCCAGGTAGTTGCAGGGGCAAAGTCCATGTTTCCAAAGGAGAGGAGATAAGGTTATAGGCCAGAGTAGAGGTGACATGTTCTGGAAATAGGTGTGAAATACTGCACCTACTGTCAGATATGGCTAACAGCCATATCTGACCATATATGTAACATTTCATACTCATGATCATCCACTCTACATCTCATTTCCAGGATCAGTCTTGGTTATTATAATTACAAAATCCAGTCTGAGTTTTGTTTTAAATGCGGGGGAGGGAGTGGTCCTTTCTATTAAGATTGTTTTGGTCACTGTATATATTGTTTTCCTGGTATGCGTTCTTCACTCTATATCAGCCCAAATAAGTCTTTCCTCACTTCTCTGAATTCCTCTCTTACTTGACTCTTTACACTCTTCCTCCTCCTTGACGACAGGCATTATCATACTGAAGAACCCTCTCAACTGAGATCCTCCTCTCCTAATTGATGACTTCCTTCTTATGATTACCACTTTAAGAAAAACTCAAGCCATACCTGATCACACTTAGTCTCTCCTTCTGGACCCTTCATTCTTCTCCTTAACTACCATATTGTTCTTTCTTGCCCACCCCCTTTCCAGCTCTATTTTAAATACTGTCTTTCCCCAATGTAAGCTCCTGTCTTATTTACTTATATATATGTATCCCTAGCACTTAGTAAAGTGCCTGGCACATAGAAAGCACTTTATAAATAGCAAACTATGAATGTCAACTACTAGAAATACTGTTAAGTGAGTTAATTATTTTGCTGAATTGCATTTCCCCCCTTTTTCATTCTATGTTATAAGGGAAGGCTATATATTGGCAAAAGGTAATTTAAAAAACAGAAGATATCAATAAAATATACAAAACTAATTTATGATTGTTAAGTGTTTCTATGGTTTAAGTACTTATAAAATGGGAACTGTCTTTTTGTCTTACATATTTATATTAATTCCTTGTATATCTTAGATATCACACCCTTATTAGAAATATTTTATGCAAAAATTATTCCCTAATGAAGAGCTTTTCTTCTTATCCTACTTGCATTGATATTATTATTTAGGGAACAACTTTTCAATTTCATTTTTCATTTTTTTATGATCTCCTACATTACCTTCTTGGCAAAGAATTCTCTGCCTAGCCATAGTTGTGAAAGATATATCCACTAATTTTCCTTTGAGCTTTTTTTTAAATCTTTAAGTAAATATTCATTTGAAACTTTAGAGTAGTATATGGTATGATATTCTGGCATTTTCTGGCAAATTGCTTTCCAGTCTTCCCAGTAGCTCTTGTCAAAATATTTTTTAAAAATCCAATGACAAGGAGACTAGTTAAGAAATCTAGGGGTGGCTTGGTGGCACAGTGAATAGAGCACTAGCCCTGGAGTCAGGAGGACCTGAGTTCAAATCCGACCTCAGACACTTAACACAAAAATCTAGCCATGTGACCTTGGGCAAGTCACTCAACCCCAAGTGCCCTCCAAAAAGCAAAAAAAAGAATTCTATTCAGATTTCTTACTCTTGACATATGAACCTCTCTAAGTAGCCTTCCTTTTTCCTACCTTGTGATGAGTTTTTTGTTAGTTTTCCAACAAGATCGATATAACAACAAAATCTCCAAAAAGTCAAAGTTGTAAATGATCCAAAGGATAATAAAGGCCCAAGGAGCATATAACAAATGAAGATATGAGGAGAAAATAACATTAAAAATATCTAGGTGATGTTTGCTAGAAAAGGGAAGTGAGTGATTCAAATAGCACAAGTGAAGGCTAACAAATGAGCAACAGTGCCATATGAGTGCCAAGTACTAAGGACCTAGAGGAAGGCTTCTATCAAACTTACTATTCTGGATTTATGAAAGAAGTGTTTAAGAAGTGCAGAGAATGAGAGGGTATGAATGGCCTATTTTCTGCCATAAAGAAGAAGGAACATAAAAATTCCTTTAAAGTACAAAAATATTAAGTTAATTGAACATAGGTCAAGAAATCAGTTTAAACTTATTAAACCAAATCTACATTTCAAAACCTTATTTACAATCAATAAGCAGTTGTTAAATGGTTATACTATCCAAAGAACTGTGCTGAGTTTCTAGGAATAAAACATAAAAAAAAAAATACAGTCTTGACTTCAAGGAGCCTACATTCTACTGTGGAGACACACTCCATACACTAATAAGTACATACATGACAATTTGAGGAGAGAAAGTACTTATAGTTTTGGGAATCAGTAAAAGCCACATGGCCTCCTGGTAGTGTGGAAGCCAGGCTGCCTTGAAGATAGTGAAGAATTCTAAGAGATTGTGTTATGTTTGTCCATCATTTTTGAAGAAGATCATGATCAGGGAAATGATGCCATGACTTGCAGTTGACTTTGATTTGAGTGAGGGAGGGCTAAAAGATGATGCACAAGTGAGGCAAGCCCGGAAGGGGCCTGATCAACTCGGAGGGCAAGTCTTCCCATCAACCACAAGGTCCACTACCAGGCCTATCACCAAAGGGCTGGGACAGGAAAGAGCAAGGTAAGAAGCAAATACAGGGGCCCCTGTCCTGGACAGCAAACACTCCTGGGGCTACCACTTCATAGCCCAGATATTTTTAAAAAAGCCCCTTTCAGGACCTCTAAAGTCCAGGATGACAGAGTGAACCTCACTTGCTCCAAACCCCACCTCTGACCCTGAAAACATAGTAACTCTTGCCCAGGGCAAAACCCTCTACAGTAAAGGCTTGGGATCCTAGAGGAAGGGAGTGGCTAGGACCTTGCTTTAAAATGGGTAGAAAGCAGACTACAAAGACAGACTCTGGAGTCCTACTATCCTCAGAGGGAGGAACCAACCTCAGAGGGAGACAATGTGGACTCCAAACCCAAAGCTGAAACTTCAACAGGGAATGGGTCCCAAGCACAGAAGGCTCGACCAGATGAGATCAAAAGGAACTTTGAAAACAAAATGAGAGAGATAGAAGACAAAATGAATAATTCTCTCAAAACCAAAATAGCAGAATTACAAAAACATTATAATGAGGAAAGCATCTCTCTAAAAAGAAAAGTGTATGATATGGAAAAGGAGCTCCAAAAATTAACCAAGGAAGATTATTTGCTAAAAATTAGAATTAACCAAATGGAAACAAATAACTCTATGAGGAACCAAGAATTGGTAAAGCAAAACAACAAGAATGAAAAATTAGAAAAAGAGGTAAAATACCTCAAAGAAAAAATAACTGACCTGGAAAAGAGATCCAGGAGAGATAATCTGAGAATCATAGGCCTACCAGAAAACTATGATGAAAAAAATGAGCCTGGACAACATTCTCCAAGAGCTCGTTAAGGAAAACTGCCCTGAGATACTAGAACGTGAGGGTAAAATAGAAATTGAGAGAATAAATTTTACTTGATCATGAAGTATGATTTCTTAAGTTGCTGAGTGCGTTTGAAAGGATTTTATTTAAATTTTTAAGTCAATGTTCATTAATGCTATTGGCCAATAATTTTTTTGTGTGTTTTATTGTTCCCTGCTTTAAGTATTAGGACTATGTTTGTCCCTTAAAAAGGATTCTTTCTCAATTTTTGAAAAAAAAATTGTGAGATATAGATGCTTTCTATTATTTTAAAATTTGTTAAGAGTACTCATCAGGACCAGTAAATTTATGCCAGAGATTCAAGGATGCTTCAACATTAGGAAAACAACCAACATAATTAAACCACCCAAAATCACATGATCATCTCAATAGCAACAATAGAAAGAAAAAGCCATTCCAAATAATAAAATGCATAAAAATCTGGGGACTGACCTACCAAAAGCACAGAAAATACTTATATAGATTGAATTACAAAATGTTCCTTAAGGAAATAAAGTATAATTTACATAACTAGAGTAATATTAAGTGCTCATGACTAGGTCATGCCAACAAAATTAATATAACACTATCAAAATTAATTTACACTTTTAATGCTATACCAATCAAATTACCAAGGGGATGCTTTATAGTACTTAATAAAGTAATAATAACAAAATTAATTTGGAACAACAAAAGATGTAGAATATCAGGAGAAATTATAAAAAGAAATAGGGACTGGAACTTCCATACTTCCAGATCTCAAACTATATTATAAAACAGCAAACATCAAAATAATTTAGTATTGGTTAAATAATACAGAGATTGCTTTGCCTGCTCTCTTTTTTTTCTCTAGGCACTTCCGTGGGGGGAGGGGGAGGGGGAGGGGGGTGGCATTATCTCTTCATCAGCACCATGCCCGCCCCTCTGTGAAGCAAAAAATCGTCAAGAAGAGGACCAAAAAGTTCATCCAGCACCAGTCAGGCAGTTATGTCAAGGTCAAAAGAAACTGGTGTAAACTAAGAGGCATGGACAACAGGGTGTAAAGGCTCTTCAGGGGTCAGATCTTAAAGCCCAGTGTTGGTTATAGAAGCAATAAGAAGACAAAACACATGTTACACCAAGTGGATTCAGGAAGATTTTGGTGCACAATTTCAAAGACTTAGAAATACACCTGAGGTGCAACAAATCTTACTGTGCTGAGATGGTTCAAAATGTTTCCTCTAAGAATCAGAAAGCCATTTGTTAAGAGAGCAGCTTAGCTGGCCATCAAGATCACCAATCCAAATGCTAAACTGAGGAGTGAAGAAAATGAGTAACTTTGTACATTTTTATTTGTGTTAAATAAACCCTCGAACTACTGCCATTAAAAAAAAAAAGAATAGAGGGAAGCTAGGTGGCGCAGTGAATAGAGCACCGGCCCTGGAGTCAGGAGGACCTGAGTTCAAATCTAACCTCAGACACTTAATACTAGCCATGTGACCTTGGGCAAGTCACTTGACCCCAACTGCCTTACCTACCCCCCTTTAAAAAAAGAGAAAAAAGCAAAAAAAAAAAAAAAGGAATAAAGAAAAAGATCAATGGAACTGACTGAACCAAGGAGAATCATAAACAATATAACTCAACAACCAAATGTTTGACAATGCAGAAAACAAATTACCTAGGAGTAAAAAAACCTACATATTTTATTTTTTAAAACTTCTTGAAAAGTTGAAAAGCAGTCTACAAATACTTGAGCTTGGACTAACATCTTACATTATATTCCACAATACATTCGAAATGGATATGCAACCTTAAACACACACACACACACACACACAGTATTTTAAAAAATTGGAAGAGAAAGAAATTATCTATCTTTCACAGAGAGGGGTAGGAGATGTATTCTTAACCAAACAACAGATAGAGGCAATTACAAAAGATGAAAGAGATAACCTTGATTACTTGAAAATGAAAAGCTTCTGTAGACAAAGTAATGCATCTAGGATAAAAACTGAAGTGGTCAAATGGTGAAAAACATCTTTGTATTAATTTCTCTGATAACATTCTGGCATTCAAGATTCCTGCATTAAATATCTCTGATAATGTTTTGGTATTGAATACATGTAAACAATTAACATGTATACACATATTTATACAGCAAAAAACATTCTTCAATACATAAGTGGTCAAACAATATGAACAAAATGTTCTCAAAAGAATTGCAAAGTATTCACTACCACATGAAAGAATGCTCCAAATTACTAATAACAGGAAAAATGAATAACACCTCCCACCATGAAGACTGGTGAAAATGACCAAAAGATTGCAATATTCAGCATCAGAGGTGTTATGGAAAGATAAGTGCACTAATACATTGTTGGTAGAGATGTGAAATAGTACAATCATTTTGGAAAGCAATTTGGAATAATGCAAATAAGGTGACCAAAATGTTCATATCCTTTGAGCTAGACACTATTACTGGAATTGTATACCCAGTAAGGAATGGTTAAAAAGAAAGCCCTGACATACTCCAACATATTTATAGCAGCATTTTTGGTGAAAGCTAAGAATTGAAACAAAGTAGACACTCATTACTTGAGGAATGGCTAAACTAATCATAGAACATGAATGTAATAGAATGTCATTACACATGATCATTTCTTACGGTTCTGTAAGACACGATTTCATGTGATGAATATAGAGAAGTATGGAAAGATCTATGTGAACTGAGGCAGAATGAAGAGTCCTAATAAAGCAATATTCATAGTAACTGCAACAGTGTAAATGGAAAGGACAACTGCACGTCAAAAAAATCAAGAGTAAATAAAAATAAATTTATAAAGGTCAAGCAGGAATCGAATGAAGAGATATGAGAGGACATCCTCAACCTACCCCTTCACGGAAGTGGGAGGTTCACAGGTGTAATACATTGCATATGCTTTCAGATTTTATCCTGTCTAAAAAATCCCATTTCTTATATGAGATGGTTCTCTGAGAGGGGAAGAGAAGGGATATGTAGGATAACTCTGATGATGTAACAAACAGAAGACATCATTAAAAATACTTTTTAAAAAAGAAGCTACTGTATTATGTTCCGCTATAACATTTCTATTGTAAACTGGGATCTAGTTATTATTAAATTATATAAAGGAAAGTCATCTATGAGGTTGACAATACTAGGGATTCACAGAGTACAACATCAACAAGCAACAGAAATAGCCATTGCATGCAGATCTAATTAAATAACAAGGGTCAGGGGTAGTTCCTCCACTAAAAAGGATAAATGAGTAGAACATAAAATTTTAGCAGTGGCCATAAAAGAAAAATAAAAGACCTAGGAGTACCTTTCTATATTCATTAAATTGAAAAAGTGGAGAAACAAGAAGTCAATAAGCATTTATTAAGCACCTACTATTTGTCAGGCACTGCACTAAGCACTGGGGCTACAGAAAAAAGGTAAAAGGAGAGTCCTAGTTGTTAATAATTTTTTTATTATTTTATATATAATTATAATAATTGTTTTATTAGTTGTCAAGTAATTGACAGTTTAAAGGGGGAGACAAACATGAAAACAATTATGTACAAAAGAGATAAAGACAGGATACACTGGAGATAATCAATAGAAGAAAGGCATTAGCATTAAGGGGGATCAAGAAAGTCTTTTGTAGAAGATGGGAATCTTAGCAAGGACCTGAAAGAAGCCAGCGAAGCTCTGTTTGAACAAATCATTTATCCTCCGTGGGTCTTCTTTTCTGAGGGGGCTGACTATCTTGTCTTGTCTACCTCTGATTCTCTAAATTAAAACACAAAACAAAGCCTTTAATTTGACTAGCTTGGCAGAAGTCTGAAGACTTGTGATGGTATAAACCCATAAGCTATTAAGAAAGAAATTCTTTACCTCTGCAAGTGCCTCAAGAATGAACTGACTATTTAAAAAAAATCAAAGCCAACTGCAAAAGCATATTCTGATCAATGTATGTGTGTGAGATTGTGGTTAGGATATGTGATAGCAGCATAAAAGATTTTAACAGCCAAAACATCCTGAAGACAAAGCCTGAAAGAGATGAGCAATCTTTAGTGAATTGTACAAAATTTCATTATTTTAAATTTTATAAGAGAATTTTCAAAATGTTTGCCAGATACACTAATATCTATATGAGTAAGATATTTTGTTTATAAGCAAAAATTTTTAAACAGTCTATGATGTTCATGATGGTGATGTATATATTATGCTGTCTATGACAACTGATAAGAAAAAATTATATGTATGACAAGTTTTTTTAGAGAATTCTTCAAAATAATTGCTACTTACTTTAGTGCACATTACCCACTTGGAATAATTTGTACTGTCACTTCACAATCCTTGTCCTCAAAGTTGGCAATTTATAACAGTGGTGCATGGTTTATTTGGAAGAAAAATCGCATCCAATTATTTTGGAGGAACAGAATTCTCTCTCCTATCAAACTCAAAGCCAAAACATTTAAGAAACTGTCAGTCTAAAACTGTTATTTGATGCAATGCTGCCTCCTTCTGGACAAAGGCAGTACAATAATTTTTGAAAATACTAAAAACAAGACCACTTCAGGATTTTTCAAAATAACTAATGAAATCAAAATATGATAGTTTACAAGTATGAAAATGTGAAGTGTCCTAATTATTAATGACCTCTTTATGTGTATATTAGAATATTTAAAGCAGCTTTACCTAGATTCTGAGGAAAATCATTTAATAATAGTTAGCATGGTAAAGTAAATTACAAAATAGAAAGAACAACTTCATATCAAAAAACAAAAGTGAATGTAACAAAATTATAGAAATCAAGGTGGACTCGAATGAAAAGATATAAGAATATACCCTCAACCCACCCCTTCATGAAAATGGGAGGTCCACTGATACTACACATTGTAATTGTTTTCAGGCTTTTTCAAATGTATCAGTCAGTTGTGCTGATTTTTTTTTTCCCTTAAAAAAATACTATTCATTATATGGGATGGATCTTGGAGAGGTGAAGGGGGAGAAGGAAGGATACTAGGGAAAACTATGATGATGTAAGAAGCAGTCAGACATCAATAAAAACTCATTTAAAAATAAACTACATATGATATTGATATATCTCTATTAGAATGCTATAATTTTCTTGTAAAAGGAAAAAATACTTGAAGACAGACATGACACAAAGAGCTAGGTGGATATGGAACTGGCTGAATAAGAATTTCAAAAGGTAGTTATTATTTGACTGCTTTGCAGGAAGTAGGGGTACTCCAAGGATCTATCTTTGACTCTGTACTGATCAACATTTTCATCAGTGAGTTGGATGGAGGCCGTCTTGCTTATTAAATTTGTAGATCAAGAAAATCCTAGGGGACAGTAATTCACTGGAAGATAAAGACTGGAGCAAGAATGATCTGAGTCAACTAAAATAAGCATAGAGAATCAAGTTTGATATAGATAAACAAAGTCACACACTTGGTTTCAAAAAACAAACTTCACAAAATACAAGTTGGGGGACACAAAAGTGGACAATGGTAACGGTTCCTGTGGAAAAAAAAAGTCTGAAGTTTAAAAGACTGTAAGTTCAATGTAAATCAGAGTAAAACAGTAGCCAAATAAGCTAATATTACCCTAGGCTTCATTAAAAGTGTTATAGTGTCTGGAACAAAGGAAATAACACTTTTGTAATACTCTACCCTGGTCAAGCTACATCTGGAGCATTCAGTTCTGACCACATTTTGGGAAAAATATAGACAGATTAAAGCATGATTAGAGATGGCAACTAGGATGATGAGAAGACAGGAGAATGTCAAAGGAAGAAATGAATTTGGAAAGGAAAAATCTTAACATCATTGCCGTCTTAAATGATTTGATTTTTTTTTTCTATTTGGAAGGAAGGAGGAGGACTAGGAACGCTGGATAGAAGTTTTCAAGAGACTGGATATAAGGAAAAAATTCCCCACAATTAAAACTATCCCCAAAATGGAATGGGCTGAGACCAGAAAGTTGTGGGTTACACTTCACTATAGGTCTTTAAGACAAGAATGGATGTTTACATTGGTGGTATGTTGTAATTCAATTCTAATAATGTATCAGATGGCCTCTGATGTCCTTCCTTCCCAATTTCTGTGATTCTATGATGTTGGCAAAACCAATCGCAAAATCTAAGCCACTATGCACCTGTTATATACCAGCAAAAAGTTTCTAATCAATAAATCAAGCATTGGGGCGGCCAGGTAGCACAGCGAGTAAGAGCACCAGCTCCAGTGTTGGGAGGACCTGGAGATCAAATCCCGGGCTCAGACACTTAGCACCCACCCAGAAATAACTGGCTGTGTAACCTTGAGCAAGTTACTTAACCCCGATTGTTTTAAAAAAAATAATAATAATAAATCAAGCATTCAGGTGCCTACTATGTGCCAGGAAGATTTTTCCTTGTTTTTAAGAATGTCAGTTTAAGGCAACCTAAAATTTTAAAAATATCTCAGTCAACTATTCTAAAATGCTATAGAAATCAGATCATTCCCCAAATTCTTAGTTATGATTTGAAAGTTAAATGAAGCTAATTGATTTGAAAGTTAAGTGAAGCTAATTCATAACTGTACATAGCATTGATATAATTAATAAAATAACTTAATTTAAACAAGAGTTTAAAAGGTGAAAATTGTGCAGTTAAGAGCAAGTGATGAACAATAATAATGTATTTTTCCATGTCAAAAACATATAAATCTACAGCAGAAGGACTATTTTAATCTTAACTTAAAATTTTTCAAATACACCATAGACAGCTTAGAATGTCAGACTAAGAAGATCTGGATTCCTGTACCTTAAATAGGGCACTCCTCAAAGTTCAGTGCTTGGCCCTCTGTATTCTCTCTACATTTTCTTCCTGTGAGTTCTCAACCACCTCACAAGGATTCTATCAGTTCTAACACACAAAACACAAAAATTCATTCCTCCCATTCCATATCTCCAGTTGCTTACTAGTTATTTTTACCTACATGAACTTCTATGACCTCAAGAGGTCTAAAACAAACTCATCATATTTTGTACCCTCAAGCCCTAGATCCACCTCCCCTCCAAAAGAACAAACAGTAAGTGCTCTTAACTTCTCTGTAACAACGAGCTTTTTTTTCAACTGTGCAACAGCAATATCTTGGAATACTTCAGGGTATCCTAAGACTACAGAGTATTCTTTCCTTTGTCTCCCAACTATCAATCAGCTATCAAGGTCTATTCATTCTTTTTAATATTATACACCAAATCCTTTCCTTCCTTTCCAATTCCAACACTGTCCAGTCCCTACAACTCACTTCTTAACTACATAGCAATATTCTTTTTCTGCATTCTTCAGCAGATTAAAGAAAAATTTCAAGGATCTGTGATTTCCTTGGTTAGATGCTGTGTCCACCAATGCAAACTGCAAACCATACTTCTGCCTTGACTTAATGGGTTCTGGCTGGAAAGGTAACTGTATAGCCAATCAGATGACATGTCTCTCCAAAGGTAATCAGGCTTTCCCTCAGGACCACAAACAGTTCATCACTTGGGTTTCCATTTAAGCCCTTCTTAAGACCTTCTAAAGTTTATACCCAGTCTTTGAGAATCCAGTGCTACCTTCTACCATAAGGCATCATAGGAGGACTTTAGTGTAACAGATTAATCATACTTAAATACTGATTGTATTACTCTCCTGCTCAAAAAGCTTCAATGACACACTGCCTACAAATAAAGTCCAAATCCTTAGTCTAGCATTCAAAGGCCTCTATAATCTAGCACTAACCAATCCTAGTTCCCACTGTTTTCCACTAAATATATGTATGTATGTATACATGCATATACACAAACATATATGCATATATATACACATACATACATATACATACACATACATACCCTGTTCTTCAATAAGACTACAATTTTATGGATGGATTTGCATGGCTTATCTAAGAAAAATAGCCACCAATACCTACCAGATTTTCAACTAGGTGTACTATAAGGTTTCAATTCAACAAATACATCCAAAACAAGACTCATAATTTTTCTCCTCAAACCTTTCCTATTTCCTAATTTCCGTTTTTTATCAAAAAAAATATTTTTATCCAAACAATTGCCAAGTCTTGTTGATTCTACTTCTACATCTCTCTAAGGCATCTTCTCCTCCCCACTACATAGCCATCACCCTAGATTAAACAGGCTCTCATTAACTCTTGACTGGACTACTTCATAAACTTTCTAATTAGTCTCTCTTGGCTCCAAACTCCCTTCCTCTCTAATCCACTCCATACTATGGACAAAATGATAATACTAAAAGCTAGGGCTTTGACCATGCCACCTCCTAGATCAAGAAGGTTTGAGTGGCTCCCAAGTAGCTCTAGGATAAAATACAAATTGATCTGTTGGCATTTAAAGCATTTCATAATATGACTACCCTACTTTTGAGATTTATTGCCTATTACTCTCCTTCATGCACTGTACATTCCAACCAAAATGCTTAATTTGCTGGCCCTCCTCAGCAGCATTGTCTATTGACTCCCAGCATTTACCCAGGGCCAGGGGTGGGGAATCTGCAGCCTCAAGGTTACATGTGACCTCACAGGTCCTTGGATGTGGCCTTTTGACTCAGTCCAAGTTTTACAAACATCCTTTTATTGAGGTAATTTGTTCCATGAAGCTTGGATTCAGTCAAAGGGCTGCACCTGAGGAAGGAGAGGGATAGGTTCCCCACCCCTGGCCCAGGCTGTCTTTCTACATTTGGAATGAACTCTTGCCTCACCACCATCTACCTCCTATCCAACTCCATCCACCTTCAAGTTTCAGTTCCATTACCATCTCCTAAAAGAAACGAATCCTGAAGCTTACTTTTTATTTATCTTTCCCCAGTGCTTTGTATTTATAGGATATGCCAAAAATTTTAGCATAATTTAAGCTTTTAAAGCTTAAAACTGCACTAAGCCTTTTTTTTTCTTTATCTGCCCCCATGTTGGTTCTGAACCACTCAAAAAATATAAATTCCTTGAGAATAGAAACTGTTCCATTTTTTTTTTACTTTGTATCACCAACATGTTGCCCAGAGTTAGGGAAAATAATGAATGCTTTTTGAATAAATGAAGTAAAAATTGACTTACAAAATAATTTACTAATTCAATCTAAGGACCACTTCATATCTCACCAAATGCCTAATACATAGCAGTTATTCAATAAATATTCGTTGACTGATTAAAAGGGAATAAGAGCTAAGGAAGTACCACCATATCTCAACACCAGGATGACCAAAGTAATTTCATAACTTTCTCTACTTATATTTCAATTGGTAAGAAGAAATGATATAATTACATGCAATACTTGTAAACCAAAATTGTCACAGAAATCCACACCTGTGAAAAAATATTCAGAAAGGTCAGAAATATCCCTTAAAAAGGACATACAGTCTGTGAAATATGGGGAATGCTTATGGGTACAGTTGTTTTTTTCAGATGACAGAGGTAAAACACAATATCATTCTATTTCTTCATCTTCTCTTGGCTGAGGAACAAGGCAACTATCATGTCCTTAGAAAGCTTCCTAATTGGCACAGAATTAACACCTGACATTTGTATAGCTTTGTTTGTTTACAAACGTACTTTCTACATGGTTTGTTTCCAAATGTACTTTCTACATGGGATCACATTTGAGCCTTGTAACAACCAGGTGAACCAAGTATCAAAGGTACTAACATACTCAGTTTTATAGCTAATGAAACTAAGGCTTAGGGAAACTGAATGGTTTACCCATGCTCAATCATAGTTGCCATCTAGTATGTTTAGACAGGCACGTGCTAAAAACGGCAAAAGGTGTTAATAGAAAAAGATAATACCATTTTCATCTGATGAGAAAAGAGGTCTTTAGTGAGTTTGGAAAATTTAAGTGCCATATAGCTTACAACTTACAGGAGTTTTTTTATGCATATTTCTAAATCACCTTACCCTATAATATTTCTGCATGTGCATTTTATCTGTTCTCTTGTAAACAAAGCCCACAAAATGGATTTGACTCAAATCTAGATAAGAAGTAACAAAGAAGAGAAGTTAAGTGCCAAGACCAGGATCACAAGCCAGAGAAGGAAAAATTGGTCAATAGAATTTGAATGTAGATCACTGAAGTCAGTGAGCCACAAGCCAGCTTGGTGGCTGGGAAGAATCAGGAGGCAAGGTTTCAAGCTGGGGTTTAGTGACTAGGGAAGTTAAATAATGAACGCCTTTGCAACTGAAGCCCAAGTGTACTAGATGGGCTTTCTAAGCTGAGTCTTACCTCATCTCCCACACTTTCATTTTAATTCAATAAAACAAATATTTATTGACTACCTACAAAGTAACACATTGCAATAAAGTAACATAAGAGTAACTGATGTGGAGCAATTGATATTTCTAAAGGGAAGAAACAATATCTATGCAGATAAGCAGTATTTACAAAATAGAGAGAAAGTAAATACAAAGTAATTGGGATGGGGGTGGGAGAAGAGGGAGAAAGCAATTGGTGTATCCTAAGTATATGGCATCAGGGCTACACTTAAAGCCAGGGGTGGGAAACCTGTGGCCTCAAGGCCACATGGCCCTCTAGCTCCCTCCAGTGTGGTCCTTTGACTGAATTCACAGAAGAATAGGTACTCAAGTGTGGCCTCAAGGCTGCAGGTTCCCCCGCTTAACAGCAAACTGGGAAGAGAAAACGAGATTTCCAGGAATGGGGGATGTCTAAAAACATAAGGTGGCCACTGGAGCTAGTGCTGCCTTTAAGGGAGCAGCAAGTGTGGCAGCTGGGAAGGCAAGCAGTGTGTGAGGGGCAATCACCTGCTATCAGTCTGCAAAGACAAGTAAACTCTCAAGGGCTTTAAAAGCCAGATGGAAGAACTCCTCCTTTTTTTCCCTTGAGACAATGGGGAGAGACTGAAGCTTCTTAACCAACCGAATGACATCATCAGACCTACACTTTAATTGCCTGCACCTGAGAAAATAAGATCCTTTGAAAGTTAAGATTATTTCCCATTCCTTTGCAGTAGACAAGTTCTGGTCTATGTAGGAAAAAAAAAAAGGTCTCTAAACTTCCCATCTTTAGTCATTTTTTTTTAATAGAATAAAGAAAGCTCACTGCTTAGAAAAGTATAATGAACAGTGATTTTCTTTGTGCATAAAAATATTATTACTGACCCACCACAAAAAAGGAATGTCCTTCCAGCTGTAGTCATGGATGTGTGCTGATCAAGCCACACTATTTTATCCCACTGTATTTATGAATAACCAGCACGGCCCTCTGTGGCTACAGAATAGGGGAAAGTTAACAAAAGGTCAAATCCTATATCCTTGGCCTTATCCTCACTATTCGTTAATCAAATCAAAGAGTATTAATAATGTTCCAATCAGATTAATCATAATAATAACTAATCTTTATATAGAACTTGCTACAATAGGCACTGTGCTAAGTGCTTTATAATTATGACCTCATTTATCTTGTGAAGAATATTCATAGTAGCACCTTCATAATGTTCAGTTTTACCTAGCTTTAAATTTTGCTCCTCTTCTAACCTGATTTTCTACTAGACTGATGAGAATTTAAAATGACACGCTCAAAATGACCACTCACTCAGCTGTCGCCAGAATGTATCAGAATAAAATTTAGGAAATATGACTGTGAAGAACGTGTATATAGGAAAATTTGGACAAACATGTGACTTGGTTTTTGTTAAAAGCCAGATAATAAACTTTAAAAGCTATGGAAATATGAGAGCTATTAAATTTTTACAAGCAAAACTTAAAGCAAGTTTCACATTATTATGCGGTTTGTTTTTATAAATGTATACTAAAATAAAAATATTACTTCATGGAAAATTTAGATGGAAAAAAAACTTCCCTTAAAAACACAGATAGTGTATTATTCTATAAAACAATGTACAATAAAATGCAGAAACTGTATAAAGTATTCTTTCAGTAATCACTAAAATGTGAATGGTTTGAAAATTACTGCAGGTTGCACAGCAGAAACCATTTATCATAAAAAAAAAGCTTTGACAGTATGTTATACAGTAAAAAATAAATGCAAATCATAGATAAATCTACCCAGTTTGGGGAAATATTTGTCCTAGATACTAAAATAAGTCATCAATCACTGTTACCTATGTCCATTGCTACCCCCTGTCCTGCCTCCAATCTCATTCTGCTTTAAGAATATGAGCCATATTGCAGAATTATAATTAGCTATAGACTAGATGCTACTTCCAAATCTAAAATTTGGACAAATCTGTGCTATTTTAAATCATGTTTACATTTTAAAATTTTAAAACAGAGAATCTGTAAAAAAAAAAAAAATGTAGCAGAAATGTTATTGTATCTACCTGAAACTGAGCATTAGATACTCTGAGGTTTGCACTTTAGCCACAGAAAATATGTCATCTTAAAATTTTTTTAAAGTATGATTTGAATTCCATTCCTCCCTCCCCACCAAAAAATCATATAAAGATTTTAGACTTGGAAACTATTTAGAGAATTAAGTGTTAAGCATATTAAAAACTGAACCACACATACGATAAAATAATTTTACCTTAAACATTTATACTATCGAACCTAAAAGCCAGTCACCACTGTGTAGAACAAAATGTGGTTTCTCAAGTGGACTATTTGCTAAAGTACTAGAAGCCTTTAGGTCTCAGTTTCTAGCCTCCGGAAGTCAGGTGACCTTGGGGAAACCAAAACTCTGGAAATCCCCTTGTCACCCCACCTGCCAAATAAAGGAATGCTAACAGAACAACCAATCAATTTAAAAGATTACATGAGGAAGGGGAGGGTTTCTGTTTTTGCCTATATAACCCAGCTTTGGCTTCTGTAAGGTGGCGTCCTCTCTCTGGACTTCCTAGTGATGGGACCGCCTGCTTCTGCTTCTTGTGAGATTCAATAGAACTTCCTGCTTTCACCTTGAGACATCTCTGAGTAGTCAATTTGGGGTAGGGTCTCCATACCCCACACACCACTAACTACACAAAAATAGAAAATATATGGAAAAAAGGAAGTTGGGAGTTGAAATTGGGGTCATCGGTTGGCTTATCTCCCTTGGTCTTTATCATATGTATATTCAGGAAAGCAAAAATGATGTGTGAAAAAAGTCACCTTGTCCCACTGCAAGGAATGTACCCAAAGACATTTGAGAACAAAGGGGAAAAAAAAGAAAGCAATCTGGCAGAAAACAGAATTAGATCAACAATTTATAATACATTCTAAATGGATAGATTACCTTAATTTTTAAAAAACCATTTTTTTTAATTAGAAAAGAAACGTTTGGTAAACTTCTCAGCTACAGGTGGGGATTTGTACTCAAGCAAACAAGGGGAAAAGGCAATTACAAAAGATAAAAGAGGTAAGCCATTACATGAAACAGAAAAGCTTCTTGTAATGGAAGATATATCCTGCCCCCTAATAGGTTGAATGCAATCACATGGAGCCTGTGGTAGGAGAAGTTTGCTGAAGGGTGGAGCAGAGACCACAGGAAGCTGGGAGTCAGAGCAGCTAGATAGAGTGGGAGGAGAGGACACATCCAAGGAGACAGTTAGATTTGTGAGTAAATGTTGGTGTTTTCCCCCTGCTGTGACAGTGAGGCACGTGTTGGTTTGTGGGAAGGCTAAAGCATGGTGTGGCTCTCTGCTACATTGTGGTACATCAACTTCTATGTTGCTATTATGGATTTGGTTTCCTGGTATCTGAATAAATGTTTTGCTTCTCTTCTATATGGAGAATCTATTATATTTGGCTATCAAGCACTGTGCCAATGTATTTATAGTGACCATTGGCGCTGTGGATATTGTATTGGTGCTACACTTCTGAATAAAATTAATGTACCAATGATAAGAGAAGCAGTCAAATGGAGAAAGTAAATAAAATTTCTCTGATAAGGGTCTGATATATGAACAATTAAGATAGATAGATAGATAGATAGATAGATAGATAGATAGATAGATAGATAACCTGCAAACTAGCAAAGATGACAAAACATGGGAAGAATTAATATTGGAGGAGTTGTGGAAAGATAGGCACATTAGTGCATTATTTGTGGAGTTGGAAATTAGTACAGCCATTTTGGAAGGCAATTCGAAATTATACAAGAAAAGAAAACAACTGACTAAAATATCCAGACCTTTTGACCCAGAGTCTCCATTACTGGGTTTGTACTCTAAGGAAACCATTGGTAAAAAAATAATAATAATAATAAAAAACCTTAAAAGCAGCACTTCTATGATAGCAAAGAATTGGAAATAAAGTAAATGTCTGTCATATGGGGGATGGCTAAACAAACTGTGATTTATGAATATAATAGAATATTACTGAGCTATAAGAAATGATGAATGTGATGAATACAAAGAAGCATGGAAAGAGCTACATGAACTGCTGCAAAGTAAAAGAAAGCAGAGCCAAGAAAACAACATACACAATGATATAATGTAAATTTAAGCACACACACACACACACACACACAACCCAAAAGTGAATGTTGCAAAATTATAAAGAACAAGAATAGCTTGTAAAAAGAAAAAGAGAGCACATGCCCAACTCATCCCTTCATGGAAGTGGAAGCTCAACAGGAGTTATATGCTGAACATGTTTTTGGACTTTTTCAAAGTACTTACAGGCTATGATACCTACCATGGCTTTCTGAGAGGAACAGGGGAAGGATACCAGGGAAAACCATGTCGACATAAAAAAAAACAAGACATTAATAAAAATTTAATTAAAAAAAAGGATAATTTCCCATATTTACAAAAAATATTCATTACAGCATTTTTTGTAGTAGCAAAGAACTGGAAACAAAATCAATGACCATTAATTGAGGAGTGGCCAAGCTCTGGAACAGAAATGGAATGGAATATTTCCATACTTTAACATTAGAAGACTATGAAGAATTCAGAGAAATATAGGAAGACCAATATGACTACAATGATGTAAGTGCAAATAAATAAACAAAATTGGTAGCTATACAATTTTTATGACCATGAAGACTGGCCCTAAAGAAAAGCTGAGAAAATTAGCCTTTTTCCCTTTCTGACAGAGGTGGGAACTATAAATATGGAACACTGTATAAACAGTCAAGACTGGTTGATATATTGGGTTGGTTTTGTTTAACTGCTCTTTTACTCCTTTATTCTTTCTTAAAGTCTTATTTTTTTTTACAAGGAATAGATTGCTGGATAGAAAACAGGAGAGAGATATAGTCAGAAATTAACAGGATATGAAAACAAAGGACAGTAATAAATATTTAAAAGAGCCCATAGTCACAAAGATACTACATGGCATAGCTGGGAGCTGAACTTAGTACTCTGACTCCAAATCCAGACATTCTTTCCAGTCTGCTATGCTGTATGAGTTACTAAGACTTTTCAATTTCCCTTCAAATCCTTAACATCTGTCTTCTTCTCTCCAATCACAAGACCACTGCTAACACCCTAATTTAGACCATTTACATCTCTCACCTGACTAAGAGTCTCTCTGACTTCAGATTTTCCCTTCTGTAAACCAAATTTTACAAAGATGCAGAAATCCTCTTCCTAAAGCATTGGTCTGGTTTTCACCCCCCCCCCCCCCAGAAGCATCAGTGATTCGATATTGCCCTTCACAGAAAATATGAATCCCTTTTCCAGGCCTTTAAAGCCCTTTAAAATCTGGCTTAAGGTTACTTTCCAGACTTACTGAACATTATTCCTTTTCACATACCCTAAGGTTTAACCAAACTGATTTACTTTTTCCTTGCAGAAAACAACCCATCTTTGTAATTTTGCTCAAGCTGCTGCCTTATGCATGGTGTTTTCCCTCCTCACTTCTACGTCCTGAAATCTCTAACCTCCTTCAAGGCTCAGTCGAGGTGCTACTTCCTACTCAGAGCCTAAGTGAGACGATGACAATAACGACGACAACAACAATACCAAACTTAGTCATGCCCTCCAAGATCATTTCATGCAAACTTCGTATTTATCTGGCATGTTCTATCTTCCCAGTTGAACGTGTGCTTCTTAAGGGCAGGGACATTTTCAGTTTTGTTTTTATATCAGGACCACCTAACATAGTTTCTTGCTTAGAAAAGATGCTTAATAAATGCTTGTTGAATTTTTAATTGGATTCTGAACTTTAGCACCACTGATTTTCTTACTAAACCCAGTCTACACTTTGAATTTGTTCTCTCTAACCTGCAATCACTTCCATCTTCTAAATATGCCTCAAGTTGTTCAGTAAGTTCCCTATGTATCCACATCATTCCCTTTTGATAATTTAAGCAAAACTGATTTTCTTTTGTGACTTCAAAATGTCCTTCAGAGCTCTTCTTCTGTCCAAGATTGATGCTTAGGTTACTTTCCAGACTTGTGTAATTTTAGCTCATGATATCCTACCTAAGCTCTCTCTGAACCCATTATAATAATGCTGTCCCAGGGCGGCCTGGTGGCGCAGTAAGAGCAGTGGCCCCAGAGTCATGAGACGTGGGATCAGTTCCGGCCTCAGATACTCAGCACCCACACAAAAATAACTGGCCGTGTAACCTTGAGCAAGTTACTTAACCCCATTGCTTTAAAAAAATAATAATAATGCTGTCCCAAAAATCTGGTGTGTATATCAGGCTTTGCCCTGTTTTCCTCTCCTACATTATCACAAATTGTCAGATGGAATGCTCACTTCCCCACAAGTTCCCTATCATTTCTATTTCAGCAACAAGTTTTTACTTGTTAATGAGAATCAGGAACAAAACACTCATTCCCCTTATTAAGTCCTTCACTTTTTGAATGATAAAATTATTAAGACAGTTAAGAATATATTAGGCACTTTGCTTTTAGCAAACTGTACTTCCATTTCTGTGGTCCAGTGGCCAGATATAGATAAGGATGACTGGAGATGGCCCAGGATGCAATGTCATCATCTCCCTAATGTGACATTAGGTCACATTATGTATGACATAATGTGACAGGTCCTCTTCGAGAACCAAAGGACAAACACAACCTGTAAGTGAGTAGTAGCTCCCCTCCCCTTCCTTACCCTCTCCTCCAATAGATATCTGGAGAACCCAAAGTCCCTCAACAGTACTATATCACGTCTACATTTCAGGCTTGTAACCTCTTTTTTCCTAAACTCATCTATTTCCTCTCTCTGTAAAGATAGTGACACACTGCAATGATAACTGTACTTCTGTTTCTGACCCCAGTGATCTTCACCCAAAGGTCATGCATCCTGTTTTCTTCCCTGTGATTCCTAGACTTCCTATTATGAGTGTATCTTAATATACAATGCTACTCTACCACTCTTCCATCCCATAACCAAACTTTTCCTCTTTGAATAAGTTAGTCCAGAAACATATTTCAGTCATTGGTCCTGTGTAAGTGGTGGTCCTGTGTAAGCCAATGTAAACCCAAGTGTTTAAAATGGTGCAAATGACTGACCTGGCATATGTGAAGGATATAAAAGAACAGGCTGAATTAACTTCTAAGAATACAATTGTTGAGAACACAGCCAGACCCCATGCTGGTAGCTCTGAATCAGTCACATGTTGATGAATTTTGGTTCAACTGTACACCAAGACTTTCCCTTGTCCAAAGACACTCACAATAGTTGAACAAGATATCACTATGATTATCATTGGTTTTCAGAGAAAACAAAAGGCAAAAAACAACAATAGTGACCAATGGCAGCTACAGGATCATACAGTTTGAGAGAACCATCACATCTGAAGATGCTCTAGGTCCCTTGTGCTGGGTAGATTTTGTTGGGAGGCTGAAGGGAAAGAGGAAAAGAGGGAACCACTAGATATCAGATCACTAGTGCAAAGCCTTCAATTACACATGAAACAAGGAAAACTTTAGGTTCTAGCTACCTATGTGGGAGGGAGCCTCCTATCCATCAGCATCATCTAATTCCCAGTAGCTTATAATTCTAGGTGCTCTGCAGCCCAGGGACTTCCCTTGTGAAATTCTATCTGTACAGGAACCTAGTAACTTCACCCAATCAAAATCCTGACTGCTTACTCAGACTTGCTTCTTCCCTTGTAATAATGTAAATGCACCCAGCCATAGCCAATTAAGTCCCAGCCCATCAAGTTTCAGTGATACTTGTTAGAAAACACCTCCACCTTCCCTTTCTCATCAAGTAAATTTCCAGTTATTTTATCACCATCTTCTTTCTGAGAACTAATTTTCTTAATTCATTTTTCGCTTTAAGTCCTCTGGACCTGAGATCATGTGTTTGAACTTTCATGAATTTTACACCTTTCTGAAAGCACAAATCTAACTTGACCTAGCATCCCCTTCTTTACAGAAAAGGAGTGGTAGGAGCCTCAGATTCAATTTCTATAGAAAAACTCAGGCCAGAAGGGATGGGAAAGAAAGAAGGACATTTGGAAAACTGCAATTTGTCACAAAATGAGAGGTGTCTAGAGAAATCAATATGGACACACAGAGAACTCGCCAACCAACTTAGATTGTAAAGAGACATGTAGTAAAAATGGAAGCAAAGGCAAGTAAACAGATTAAATACCAAAGCATGGAACATTACTAAAAGAAGAATGTGTGTTCTGAAATAAACAATAAGCTCATGTTGGTGAAGGAAGCAAAGAACAACAAAAATTGGTTTTTTCTTATCTCTACTGGGGAGAAAATAAGAACTAAAGAAGGGACAGACCTTTCAAGCCAGCTTAAAATGAATAGGACGATGATAACTGATGAAATAGATACCAAGGCAGAAATGTTTAAGCCTTATTTGCTTCTTTTTTCTTCACACAGAATAAGGCTGAAAGAGACAGAACAAAAATGGCTTTAAGGAATTGATAACCCAGCTAAATAAGGAGATTGAAAGAGAGTCTAGCTTCCTTAATAAATTCAAATCACAAGGCCCAAATGAAGGACATACTAAAGTTTGAAATGAACTGACCTACCGAGCCAGTATGTAGAAAGGGATAGATGCTGTAGGACTGGCAAAAGACATATAGTGTCTCAAATTTCAAAAAAGGGAAAAAAAAAGGAAAGAAAAATAAATCTGCAAACCATAGGCCAATGAGCTTGGTTTCTGTTCCTGGCAAAATTATAGAATGTATTATTAAAGACATGGTTAGTGAATTTCTATCTAAAGAAGGAAAAAGTGATCATAAAGAGCTAGCATGGATTCATCAAGAACAGATCAGGCCATATACCCAATGAAGTCACTGACAAAATGACTTATATAAACCAAAATGTTTAAAGCAGCACTATTTGTAGTAGCAAAAAAACCAAAATAAATGCTTACCAATTTACAACTGGATAAACAAACTGCTATATATAACTGTGCTGGCATATTACTAGGCTGTAAGAAACACTGAATAAATAGCTAAATAGTGGAAAATATATGAACTGAAACAAAGGAAAGCGAACAGAATCACAAAATTTACAGAATGCCCAGAATGAGACATGTAGAAAGAAAATTATCTCCAACACAACTGAAACTAAATGCTGTGAACTTATAATGATCAATGTTAGTCCCCAAGAAGAAGAAACCTTTCCTCCTCTGCTTCTTAGGGGAATGGGGAATAATGATGGCAGGTGTGAATCCCTACAGTTTTAACACCAGACATTTTCAGTATGATGATGAAGTTAGTTCTATTAGACTGGTTTTCCCTTTTTTTTTTTTTTAAGCGCCCTTGCACTCACCTCATCTCAATGATTTTGAATGCTCAGCTACCAAGGTATAAAAAAAAAAAAACTTTTGGAAACTTGAGAATGTTCAACAATGCAATGACCAACCAAGATCCTAGGAGATTGACAGTGAAACACACCACTCATTTCCTTACAGAAATAATGGACTCAAGAGGCAGAATAAGTCATACATTTTAGGACACTAAGATTATGGGAATTTCTTTGGCTTGACTATGAATATTTGTTAGGAGGGCTTTTCTCTCTACCCCCTCCAGACACACCAGACTCTTATATCCCCCACTCTCTCTAAGTCTGTCCAAGTTCATGTTCACTGTTTCCATTATACTATCTATCTCATCCTTTGCCTTCAATCTTTGCCAACATCAGGGTCTTTTCCAATGAGTCCTGTCTTCTCATTATATGGTCAAAGTATTTAAGATTCAGCTTCAGTATATGACCTTCCAGTGAATAGTCTGAATTTAAAGTACTGATTGGTTTGATCTCCTTGCTGCCCAAGGGGCTCTCAAAAGTATTCTCCAGCACAATTCTGCAGTATTCAGTTTTCCTTATAGTCCAACTCTCACATAGGTGCTATTATTATTCCCAATTTACAGAAGAGGAAACTGAAACATTTAGAAGTTAAGTGATTTGCTCAAGGGCACATAGCTAAGAAACATCCAAATCTGAATTTGAACTCAGGTCTCTCTGATTCAAGGCCTAGTGCTTTATCCAATGTCCTAATGCATCTGTTTTAAAAAAAAAAAAAGGCATAGAAGAAAACAACAAAGGCCAGAAAGAATTACAGACAAGCAGGACAGCTTTGAAAGCTCCTGGTTGAATTTATTCTAAATTTTAAAAGAAAAGCAAGCTGAACATAAGAGATCCACAGTTTCATATATAATCTTTTTCTGTTCTATGTATATGAAAATACCCATTTTATTTGGTGTTTTATGTTCAAAATAAAAAAAAACTTTAAAACTGGATCAAAGGATCAAATAAAAATAAGATAAAATATAGTAACAATAAATTCTAATTCTGCAAAAAGGTTTTGTTTTGTTTTTAAATCAATGGTGTAAGCATAGAATTAGGTAAAGCTGGCTTAATAGCAGTTAATGTGGGAAAAAAAAAAAGAACCGGTATATTTCATTGACAAAAAACTTAATATGAATCAATACTGTGATGCTGTTGTGGAAAGAGAAAAAGAAAGGAAGAAAGGAAGAAAGAAAGGAAGAAAGAAAGAAA